>NW_024100175.1:0-600000 GCF_016545835.1 Crotalus tigris
TTCCTCTGTCAACAATACTGAATAACTCAGGACATGGCTATCAAACATCAAAAACATCTGCTAGACTATCCCACCTCCTTTACATGGATGATCTTAAGCTGTATGGAAAAACATCATCTGAAATAGAATCGCTGCTCAACACTGTCCGTATATATAGCCAAGATATTGTAATGGAGTTGGGCTTGGACAAATGTGCCACACTTACTATCAAACAAGGAAAAATAGTGAAAACTGAAGGAATCAAGATGCCCCACGAAAATAACATTAAGAGTCTGGATGAGGAAGAGTACTACAAATACTTGGGTATCCTTCAAGCTGACAACATCAAGCACACTGGAGTCAAGAAAAAGATTAGAGGTGAATACATCAAGAGAGTGAAGAAGATCTTAAAGTCCAAACTCAATGGAGGAAATACCATAAAGGCAATCAACACCTGGGCAATTCCAGTCATTAGGTACACAGCTGAATAGTGGACTGGACTCAAACAGAACTAAAAGCAATGGATAGGCAGACCAGAAAAATAATGACAATGAATCATGCCCTTCATCCACGCAGTGACATTGATAGACTTTATCTACCAAGGCAAATAGGTGGGCGTGGAATGCTACACGTACATCAGATGGTTGAAGAAGAAAAAATGGCTTTGGAAGAATATCTGAAGAACAATGATGAAGATGCACTGAAATTAGTATATCAGGAAGGCTTACTGACTACTAGAGAGACCAAACTGGCCTACAAGAAAGACCAAATGAAGAACAGAATAGAGGCATGGGAAGACAAAGCACTACATGGCGAATACATGAAAAAAATAGCTGGGAAAGCAGATAATAATAAAACCTGGCAATGGCTAAGATCAGGAAAATTTAAGAAAGAGACCGAGGGACTAATTCTGGCTGCACAAGACCAAGCCTTAAGGACAAATGCATACAAAGTCAAAATTGAAAAGACAGCAACAGACAGTAAGTGCCGCCTATGCAAAGAAGCTGAAGAAACAGTGGACCACTTGGTAAGCTGTTGCAAGAAGATTGCACAAACTGATTACAAGCAGCGGCATGACAAAGTACAACAATGGTGCATTGGAAGATCTGCAAAAAATATCATTTGCCTGTAAGCAAAAACTGGTGGGATCATAAAATAGAGAAAGTCATAGAAAATGATAAAATTAAACTGCTCTGGGACTTCAGAATTCAAACAACAAGCACCTGCAACATAACACCCCAGACTTAACAATTGTCGATAAGAAAGACAAAAAAGTCTGGATAGTGGACGTGGCAGTGCCTGGAGACAGCAGAATAGAAGAGAAAGAACTGGAGAAGATAACAAAATACAAAGACCTACAAATAGAAATAGAAAGACTGTGGCAAAAGCAAGCAAGGGTAGTACCAATAGTCATAGGCTCCTTGTGCGCAATCCCAAAACAACTGGAGCACCACTTGAACACCATTGGCATTGACAAATTTGCTATTAGTCAATTGCAAAAGGCGGCCTTATTAGGAACTGCTTCCATCCTGCGACGATACCTGTAATACCATCAAACATCCACATCTGCCTATCCCAGGTCCTGGGTAAGGACTCGATAGGTAGACAAAATGCCAATCCAGTCTGAACATTCTGGCTGAACCGTGCGATGATCATATATAATAATATCTATAATAATAATAATAATAATAGCTCCCCCAGTGAGGCACTACCTTGACTGGTTGTGGGGCTTGTGTACTCTGAAAGAGGGAGCTATGCAAGGTTTCAACATACGGACTAGGTTTCATCCGAGGATTCAGGGCGAGAGTGTACTCTCCCATAAAAAATATGGTGGACGTAAATTTCAGAATGCCATACCGGCTCGGATGTCGCCCGGGGTAACAAGGTCCGCGCTAGATATTGGAGTTCCTGGATATCTGGTGAAAAATGGGTTACAGGACGCAGGACTGTTGGCTGAGCAACCAGGGCCAGCAGCTGCAGAACTACTGGAAGAAAAGGTGTTTACCCGTCGCAGATACACAGTGATGGAAAACAAAGAAATAATGATCTGTTACTACAGACCAAGTCCAACAAGACGAGGATATCTAAAATGAATGCACGAATTCTGGAAAGAACAACATCCAGAATCAGAAATAACAGAACAGAGACTAGCAGATCAACGCCGATTTATAACATGAAATAAAGTATTTACAGAAACAGAATTGGACGAACTTGCAAAGGTTTACCCAGGGCAAAGAGTCAAAATCCTACAAGAGTAATTCAGAATGTAGAGCCAAACCAGAGGGAGTTGGCAGTGAAAGAATCCAGTAGAGATATACAACTGTTCTCATTTGGAAACCAGGCACCTCTTCCTCAGGAAGAACAAAACCCTCTAACTAAAGAAATAAAAGAATTGAAACAAAGAATAATTGAGCATTTAGAACAGCACAAAAACAACAGAATAAGGCTGCCTGCATTGAAGCTTGTTCCAAAGAAACAGCTAGCACAAGCATTAAAAGATGCAAATACTGCAATAGCAAGTATAAGCACCAATTCACTGCAAGAAACAAACCAACTAATGTACAGCACAGGCTTGCAGTTATGAAAACGAATACCTGGATGCAAAATCACAAAGAAAGAAAAACAAACAAAAGTGCACCAGAAAAATGGAAGGTTAGAATAGAAAATAAGATCAGCAAGTTAAGATCACATGCAAGCAAGCTAGAACAGATGAAAGAAAAGAAGCTGAAAAACAAGAAGACCAAAGAATACCTAATCAAGAAATACCACTTAGAAACAAGGAAGATCAAGGAAGCACTGGAAATAATAAAGCAACAAATAACAGCTATAGCCAGGAAAATCAGTAATATGAAGCTCGAATTGCAAACTATAGGCAGAACCTCCAATTTCAATCCAATCAGAAATGTTTCTACCAATCCCTCAATGGAGAAACTGCAAGGAATCAGTCAGTACCTGACAAGGAAGAAACAGTGCAGTTCTGGAAGCAGATATGGGATAACCCAAAGAAATACAACAAGGATGCGGCTTGGTTAAAAGAGGTGGATGCAAATAAAACAGAAGTTGAAATGAAAGAACTAGTAATAACACAAAAATGGTAGAAAAAAGAGCAAAGAAAATCAAAAAATTGGTCAGAACAGTGAGATAACTGCATGGGTTTTTGGTTGAAACATCTACTGTTATTACACCCACTCATTGCCAAACAGTTCAACAATATACTACAATGAGGAGAAATTGAAAAGTGGCTAACAACTGGGAAACCTACCTAATAATTAAAAATCCAGCAAAAGGGGCAACACCAGGTAACAACAGGCCAATTACCTGCTTACCAACAACTTTCAAATTACTAACTGGTGTAGTAGCTGATGCAGTGCAACAGCATCTAGTTGAAAACAATCTCTTTCCACCTGAGCAGAAAGGAAACCGCCCCAACAGCAGAGGACCAAAAGATCAACTCCTAATAGACAAAATGATCTGGGAAAACTGCAAGAGAAGGAAGACCAACCTGAATGTAGCATGATTGACATACAAAAGGCATTTGAACTCTCTGCCACATGATGGATAATCAGTGCCTAGAAATAACAGGAGTACTGTAGAAACATCAAGAAAATTTGTGAAAAAATCTGCCAGTGGAGAGCCAAGTTGCAGATCAATGGTGAGAGACTGGAAGAGGTTAATATCAAGAGAGGAATATTTCAAGGAGATTCATTGTCACCATTACTATTTGTTATTGCACTGTTTTCTCTGTCAACAATACTGAATAACTCAGGACATGGCTATCAAACATCAAAAACATCTGCTAGACTATCCCACCTCCTTTACATGGATGATCTGAATCTGTATGTAAAAACATCATCTGAAATAGAATCGCTGCTCAACACTGTCCGTATATATAGCCAAGATATTGTAATTGGTTGGGGTGTGGGTGCTTGACAAGTGTGCCCACTTACTTCAAACAAGGAAAAATAGTGAGGACTGAGGATCAGATGCCCCAACGAAATATACGTTAAGAGTCTGGACGAGGAGAATACTACAGTACTTGGTATCCTTCAAGCTGACACATCAGCACACTAAGTCAAGAAAGATTAGAGTTGAATACATCAATAGGTGAGAGAAATCTTAAAGTCAAACTCTGGGGAATAACCGAAAGGCAATCAACACTGGCAATCCCAGTCATTCAGGTACCAGCGGAATGGTTTTACTGGACTCGAGCAGAAGGCTGAAAGCAATGGATAGCAGGACCAGAAAAAATATACAATGAATCACGCCCTTCATCCACTGCATGACATTATGACGTTACTCTAACCAAGGCAAATAGATGGGCGTGGAATGCTACAAGTACATCAGATGTTGAAGAAGAAAAAAGGGCTTTGGAAGAATATCTGAAGAACAATGATGAAGATGCACTGAAATTAGTATATCAGGAAGGCTTACTAACCACTGGAGAGACCAAACTGGCCTACAAGAAAGACCAAATGAAGAACAGAATAGAGGCATGGGAAGACAAAGCACTACATGGCCAATACATGAAAAAAATAGCTGGGAACGCAGATAATAATAAAACCTGGCAATGGCTAAGAGCAGGAAAATTGAAGAAAGACCGAGGGACTAATTCTGGCTGCACAAGACCAAGCCTTAGGACAAATGCATACAAAGTCAAAATTGAGAAGATAGCAACAGACAGTAAGTGCCGCCCATGCAAAGAAGCTGAAGAAACATGGCCCACTTGGTAACACCTCTGTTGCAAGATATTTGCACATGACTGATTACAAGCAGCGACATGACAAAGTAGCAACACTGGTGCATTGGAAGATCTGCAAAAAATATCATTTGCCTGTAAGCAAAACCTGGTGGGATCATAAAATAGAGAAAGTCATAGAAAATGATAAAATTAAACTGCTCTGGGACTTCAGAATTCAAACAGACAAGCACCTTCAACATAACACCCCAGACTTAACAATTGTCGATAAGAAAGACAAAAAAGTCTGGATAGTGGACGTGGCAGTGCCTGGTGATAGCAGAATAGAAGAGGAAGAACTGGAGAAGATAACAAAATACAAAGACCTACAAATAGAAATAGAAAGACTGTGGCAAAAGCAAGCAAGGGTAGTACCAATAGTCATAGGCTCCTTGGCTGCAATCCCAAAACAACTGGAGCACCACTTGAACACAATTGGCATTGACAAATTTGCTATTAGTCAATTGCAAAAGGCGGCCTTATTAGGAACTGCTTCCATCCTGCGACGATATCTGTAATACCATCAAAACATCCACATCTGCCTATCCCAGGTCCTGGGTAAAGGCTCGATAGGTTAGACAAAATTCCAATCCAGTCTGAACATCTGCTGACTGTGTACGATGATTAGGAGAATAATAATTGTAGTCAATCCATGCCACTTCCGTTGTCTTCCTTGCTCTTGGAAACAAGAGAAGGAAGACCAACCTGAAATGTGCGTGGATTGACTACAACAAGGCATTGATCTTATCTCCACATGATTGATAATAAAGTGCTAGAATAACAGGAGTCAGTAGAAACATCGGAAATTGTGGCAAAGTCGATGTCACAATGTAAGACCACAGTGCGCGATCAATGGGAGAGCTTGAGAGGTTAATATCAAGAGAGGAATATTTCAAGGAGATTCATTATCACCATTACTATTTGTTATTGCACTGTTTCCTCTGTCAACAATACTGAATTACTCAGGACATGGCTATCAAACATCAAAAACATCTGCCAGACTATCCCACCTCCTTTACATGGAAGATCTGAAGCTGTATGGAAAAACATCATCTGAAATAGAATTGCTGCTGATAATAGCCAAGATATTGCAATGGAGTTTGACTTGGACATATGTGCCACGCTTACTGTCAAATAAGGAAAAATAGTGAAAACTGAAGGACTCAAGATGCCCCCGAAAATACATTAAGAGTCTGGATGAGGTAAGGAATACTACATACTTGGTATCCTTCAGAGCTGACCACCATCAGCACACTGAAGTCAATAAACGATTAGAGTAATACATCAGAGAGTGAAGAAAGATCTTAAAATCCAAACTCAATGGAGGAAAGTACCATAAAGGCAATCAACACCTTGGCTAATCCGAATATCCCGTCCTTAGATACCAGCTGGAATAGTAGCACTGGACGCAGCAGCAACTAAACAGCAATGATAGGCAACCAGAAAAATAATGAAAATGAATCATGCCCTTCATCCACTCAGTGACATTGATAGACTTTATCTACCAAGGCAAATAGGTGGGCGTGGAATGCTACAAGTACATCAGATGGTTGAAGAAGAAAAAATGGCTTTGGAAGAATATCTGAAGAACAATTATGAAGATGCACTGAAATTAGTATATCAGGAAGGCTTACTAACTACTGGAGAGACCAAACTGGCCTACAAGAAAGACCAAATTAAGAACAGAATAGAGGCATGGGAAGACAAAGCACTACATGGCCAATACATGAAAAAAATAGCTGGGAAAGCAGATAATAATAAAACCTGGCAATGGCTAAGAGCAGGAAAATTGAAGAAAGAGACCGAGGGACTAATTCTGGCTGCACAAGACCAAGCCTTAAGGACACATGCATACAAAGTCAAAATTGAGAAGACAGCAACAGACAGTAAGTGCCGCCTATGCAAAGAAGCTGAAGAAACAGTGGACCACTTGGTAAGCTGTTGCAAGAAGCTTGCACAGACTGATTACAAGCAGCGGCATGACAAAGTAGCAACAATGGTGCATTGGAAGATCTGCAAAAAATATCATTTGCCTGTAAGCAAAAACTGGTGGGATCATAAAATAGAGAAAGTCATAGAAAATGATCAAAATTAAACTGCTCTGAGGACTTCCAGATTCAACAGAACCAAGCGACTCTCAACATAACACCCCAGACTTAGACATTGTCCGCATAATAAAGACAAAAAGTCTGGATTGTGGACAGTGGCAGTGCTGTAACAGCAGAATAGAGAGAAGAACTGGAGAAGATAACAAAATACAAAGACCTACAAATAGAAATAGAAAGACTGTGGCAAAAACAAGCAAGGGTAGTACCAATAGTAATAGGCTCCTTGGGTGCAATCCCAAAACAACTGGAGCACCACTTGAACACCAGTGGCATTGACAAATTCGCTATTAGTCAATTGCAAAAGGTGGCCTTACTAGGAACTGCTTCCATCCTGCGACGATATCTGTAATACCATCAAACATCCACATCTGCTATCCCAGGTCCTGGGTAAGGACTCGATAGGTAGACAAAATGCCAAATCCAGTCTGAACATCTGGCTGACTGTGCGATGATTGGTAGTATACAATAATGTGTAGTCACTTCATCCACATTCAGTTGGTCTTCCTCTCTGGAAAACTGCAAGAGAAGGAAGACCAACCTGAATGTGTCATGGATTGACTACAAAAAGGCATTTGACTCTCTGCCACATGATTGGATAATAACGTGCCTAGAAATAACAGGAGTCAGTAGAAACATCAGAAAATTTGTGCAAAGATCGATGGCGCAATGGAAGACACAGTTGCAGATCAATGGTGAGAGGCTGGGAGAGGTTAATATCAAGAGAGGAATATTTCAAGGAGATTCATTAGCACCATTACTATTTGTTATTGCACTGTTTCCTCTGTCAACAATACTGAATAACTCAGGACATGGCTATCAAACATCAAAAACATCTGCCAGACTATCCCACCTCCTTTACATGGATGATCTGAAGCTGTATGGAAAAACATCATCTGAAATAGAATAGCTGCTCAACACTGTCCGTATATATATCCAAGATATTGTAATGGAGTTTGGCTTGGACAAATGTGCCACACTTACTATCAAACAAGGAAAAATAATGAAAACTGAGGGAATCAAGATGCCCCACGAAAATAACATTAAGAGTCTGGATGAGGAAGAGTACTACAAATACTTGGGTATCCTTCAAGCTGACAACATCAAGCACACTGAAGTCAAGAAAAAGATTAGAGGTGAATACATCAAGAGAGTGAAGAAGATCTTAAATCCAAACTCAATGGAGGAAGATACCATAAAGTGCAACCAACCACTGGTAATCCCGATCATTAGGTACACAGGCTGGAATATTGGGACTGACTCAGCAGAACAAAAGCAATGGTATAGGCAGACTCAAAAAATAATGACAATGATACGTGCCCTTCATCCACGCAGTGACATTGATAGACGTTAATCTACCAAGGCAAATAGGTGGGCATGCAATGCTACAATACACTAAGAAAATGGTTAAAGAAAAAATGGCTTTGGAAGAATATCTGAAGAACAATGATGAAGATGGACTGAAATTAATATATCAGGAAGGCTTACTAACTACTGGAGAGACCAAACTGGCCTACAAGAAAGACCAAATGAAGAACAGAATAGAGGCATGGGAAGACAAAGCACTACATGGCCAATACATGAAAAAAATAGCTTGGAAAGCAGATAATAATAAAACCTGGCAATGGCTAAGAGCAGGAAAATTGAAGAAAGAGACCGAGGAACTAATTCTGGCTGCACAAGACCAAGCCTTAAGGACAAATGCATACAAAGTCAAAATTGAGAAGACAGCAACAGACAGTAAGTGCCGCCTATGCAAAGAAGCTGAAGAAACAGTGGACCACTTGGGAAGCTGTTGCAAGAAGATTGCACAAACTGATTACAAGCAGCGGCATGACAAAGTAGCAACAATGGTGCATTGGAAGATCTGCAAAAAATATCATTTGCCTGTAAGCAAAAACTGGTGGGATCATAAAATAGAGAAAGTCATAGAAAATGATAAAATTAAAGTGCTCTGGGACTTCAGAATTCAAACAGACAAGCACCTGCAACATAACACCCCAGACTTAACAATTGTCGATAAGAAAGACAAACAAGTCTGGATAGTGGACGTGGCAGTGCCTGGAGACAGCAGAATAGAAGAGAAAGAACTGGAGAAGATAACAAAATACAAAGACCTACAAATAGAAATAGAAAGACTGTGGCAAAAGCAAGCAAGGGTAGTACCAATAGTCATAGGCTCCTTGGGCGCAATCCCAAAACAACTGGAGCACCACTTGAACACCATTGGCATTGACAAATTTGCTATTAGTCACTTGCAAAAGGCGGCCTTATTAGGAACTGCTTCCATCCTGCGACGATATCTGTAATACCATCAAACATCCACATCTGCCTATCCCAGTTCCTGGGTAAGGACTCGATAGGTAGACAAAATGCCAAATCCAGTCTGAACATCTGGCTGACTGTGCGATGATTGAGAATAATAAATTGTAGGTCCATCCATGCCACATTCCTGTTGGTCTTCTCTCTTTGGAAAACTCAGAGAAATGGAGACAACGATAGCAATGTGGCATGGATTTGACTACAAAAGGCAATTGACTCTCTGCCACATGATTGGATATAAAGTTCCTAAAAGATAAAGGAGTCAGTAGAAACATCAGAAAATTTGTGGCAAAGTCATGGCACAATGGAAACACAGTTGCAATCCAATGGTGAGAGCTGGGAGAGGTTATAATCAAGAGAGCATATTCAGAGATTCCATTATCACCATAATATTTGTTATTGCACTGTTTCCTCGTCAACATACTTGATAACTCAGTACATGGCTATCAAACATCAAAAACATCTGCCAGACTATCCCACATCCTTTATATGGATGATCTGAAGCTGCATGGAAAAACATCATCTGAAATAGAATCGCTGCTCAACACTGTCCGTATATATAGCCAAGATATTGTAATGGAGTTTGGCTTGGACAAATGTGCCACGCTTACTATCAAACAAGGAAAAATAATGAAAACTGAAGGAATCAAGATGCCCCACGAAAATAACATTAAGAGTCTGGATGAGGAAGAATACTACAAATACTTGGGTATCCTTCAAGCTGACAACAACAAGCACACTGAAGTCAAAAAAAAGATTAGAGGTGAATACATCAAGAGAGTGAAGAAGATCTTAAAATCCAAACTCACTGGAGGAAATACCATAAAGGCAATCAACACCTGGGCAATCCCAGTCATTAGGTACACAGCTGGAATAGTGGACTGGACTCAAGCAGAACTAAAAGCAATGGATAGGCAGACCAGAAAAATAATGACAATGAATCATGCCCTTCATCCACGCAGTGACATTGATAGACCTCTACCTAGGCAACTGGTGGGCAATGGAATGCTACAAGTACCTCATATGCTTCGAGAAGAAAAAATGGCTTTGAAAAGATTCTGAAGAACATGATGAAGATGGATGACAAATTAATAGATCATAGGAAGGTCTTACTACTATGATAGACCAAACTGCCTACAGAAGACCAAATGAAAAACAGAATAGAGGCATGGGAAGACAAAGCACTACATGGCCAATACATGAAAAAAATAGTTGGGAAAGCAGATAATAATAAAACCTGGCAA
Source organism: Crotalus tigris (assembly GCF_016545835.1). NCBI lineage: Eukaryota > Metazoa > Chordata > Lepidosauria > Squamata > Viperidae > Crotalus > Crotalus tigris. The sequence continues at coordinate 10,386 of NW_024100175.1, forward strand.
TGGCTAAGAGCAGGAAAATTGAAGAAAGAGACCGAGGGACTAATTCTGGCTGCACAAGACAAGCCTTAAGGACAAATGCATATAAAGTCAAAATTGAGAAGACAGCAACAGACAGTAAGTGCCGCCTATGCAAAGAAGCTGAAGAAACAGTGGACCATTTGGTAAGCTGTTGCAAGAAGATTGCACAACTGATTACCAGCAGAGGCATGACAAGTAGCACACATGGTGCATTGAAGATCTGCAAAAAATATCATTTGCCTGTCAGCAAAACTGTGGATCATAAAACTAGAGAAAGTGCATAGAAAGATCACATCAACTGGCTCCTGGGACTTCAGAATTTCAAACAGGACAAGCACCTGCAACATAACACTCTCAGACTTCACACTTTCGTAAGAAGTGAAGAACAAAAAAGTCTGGATAGTGGACTTGGCAGTGCCCGGAGACAGCAAAATAGAAGAGAAAGAACTGGAGAAGATAACAAAATACAAAGACCTACAAATAGAAATAGAAAGACTATGGCAAAAGCAAGCAAGGGTAGTACCAATAGTCATAGGCTCCTTGGGTGCAATCCCACAACAACTGGAGCACCACTTGAACACAATTGGCATTGACAAATTCGCTATTAGTCAATTGCAAAAGGCGGCCTTACTAGGAACTGCTTCCATCCTGCGACGATATCTGTAATACCATCAACATCCACATCTGCCTATCCCAGGTCCTGGGTAAGGACTCGATAGGTAGACAAAATGCCAAATCCAGTCTGAACATCTGGCTGACTGTGCGATGATTGAGAATAATAATTGTAGTCAATCCATGCCACATTCAGGTTGGTCTTCCTTCTCTTGGAAAACTGCAAGAGAAGGAAGACCAACCTGAATGTGGCATGGATTGACTACAAAAAGGCATTTGACTCTCTGCCACATGATTGGATAATAAGTGCTAGAATACACGGCGAGTCAGTAGACACACAGAATTGTGCAAAGATCGATGGCACAATGGAAGACACAGTTGCAGATCAATGGTGAGAGGCTGGGAGAGGTTAATATCAAGAGAGGAATATTTCAAGGAGATTCATTATCACCATTACTATTTGTTAGTGCACTGTTTCCTCTGTCAACAAGACTGAATAACTCAGGACATGGCTATCAAACATCAAAAACATCTGCCAGACTATCCCACCTCCTTTATATGGATGATCTGAAGCTGTATGGAAAAACATCATCTGAAATAGAATCGCTGCTCAACACTGTCCGTATATATAGCCAAGATATTGTAATGGAGTTTGGCTTGGACAAATGTGCCACACTTACTATCAAACAAGGAAAAATAATGATAACTGAAGGAATCAAGATGCCCCACAAAAATAACATTAAGAGTCTGGATGAGGAAGAGTACTACAAATACTTGGGTATCCTTCAAGCTGACAACATCAAGCACACTGAAGTCAAGAAAAGGATTAGAGGTGAATACATCAAGAGAGTGAAGAAGATCTTAAAATCCAAACTCAATGGAGGAAATACCATAAAGGCAATCAACACCTGGGCAATCCCAGTCATTAGGTACACAGCTGGAATAGTGGACTGGACTCAAGCAGAACTAAAAGCAATGGATAGGCAGACCAGAATAATAATGACAATGAATCATGCCCTTCATCCACGCAGTGACATTGATAGACTTTATCTACCAAGGCAAATAGGTGGGCGTGGAATGCTACAAGTACATCAGATGGTTGAAGAAGAAAAAATGACTTTGGAAGAATATCTGAAGAACAATGATGAAGATGTACTGAAATTAGTATATCAGGAAGGCTTACTAACTACTGGAGAGACCAAACTGGCCTACAAGAAAGACCAAATGAAGAACAGAATAGAGGCATGGGAAGACAAAGCACTACATGGCCAATACATGAAAAAATAGCTGGGAAAGCAGATAATAATAAAACCTGGCAATGGCTAAGAGCAGGAAAATTGAAGAAAGAGACCGAGGGACTAATTCTGGCTGCACAAGACCAAGCCTTAAGGACAAATGCATACAAAGTCAAAATTGAGAAGACAGCAACAGACAGTAAGTGCCGCCTATGCAAAGAAGCTGAAGAAACAGTGGACCACTTGTAAGCTGTTGCAAGAAGATTGCACAAACTGATTACAAGCAGCGGCATGACAAAGTAGCAACAATGGTGCATTGGAAGATCTGCAAAAAATATCATTTGCCTGTAAGCAAAAACTTGTGGGATCATAAAATAGAGAAAGTCATAGAAAATGATCAAATTAAACTGCTCTGGGACTTCAGAATTCAAACAGACAAGCACCTGCAACATAACACCCCAGACTTAACAATTGTCGATAAGAAAGACAAAAAAGTCTGGATAGTGGACGTGGCAGTGCCTGGAGAGAGCAGAATAGAAGAGAAAGAACTGGAGAAGATAACAAAATACAAAGACCTACAGATAGAAATAGAAAGACTGTGGCAAAAGCAAGCAAGGGTAGTACCAATTGTCATAGGCTCCTTGGGTGCAATTCCAAAACAACTGGAGCACCACTTGAACACCATTGGAATTGACAAATTCGCTATTAGTCAATTGCAAAAGGCAGCCTTATTAGGAACTGCTTCCATCCTGCGACGATATCTGTAATACCATCAAACATCCACATCTGCCTATCCCAGGTCCTGGGTAAGGACTCGATAGGTAGACAAAATGCCAAATCCCGTCTGAACATCTGGCTGACTGTGATCCATAATAATAATAATAATAATAATAATAATAATAATATAAATAATAATAATATAAATATAATAATAACGGAGAATAAGATAAGAAAGAGAAGAAGAAGAAGAAGAGAAGAAGAAGAAGAAGAAGAAGAAGAAGAAGAAGAAGAAGAAGAAGAAGAAGAAGAAGAAGAAGAAGAAGAATGTTGGAAGGGACCTTGTAGGTCTTCTATTCCAACGATGTGCTAAGGCCGGAAACTCTATGCCATTTCAGACAAATGGCTGTACCGTTTCTTCTTAAAAACATCCAGTGTTGGAGCATTCACCACTTCTGGAGGCAGGTTGTTCCACTGATTAATTGTTCTCACTGTCAGGAAGTTTCTCCTAGGTTGCTTCTCTCCTTGATTAGTTTCCACCTGTTGCTTCTTGTCGTGCCTTCAGGCGTCTTGGAAAATAGCTTGACTCCCTCTTCTTTGGGGCAGCCCCTGAGATATTGGAACACTGCTATCATGTCCCCCCTCGTCCTTCTCTTCATTAAACTAGACATGCCCAATTCCAGCAACTGTTCCTTATATGTTTTAACCTCCAGTCCCCTGATCATCTTTGTTGCTCTTCTCTGTACTCTTTCTAGAGCCTCAACATCTTTTTTACATCATGGTGACCAAAATTGGATGCAGTATTCCACGTGTGGCCTTACTAAGGCATTGTAAAGTGGTACTAACACTTCAAGTGATCTAGATTCTATCTCTCTGTTAATGCAGACCAGCACTGTGTTGGCCTTTTTGGCAGCTGCAGCACACTGCTGGCTCATATTTAAGTGATTGTCCACTAGGACTCTGAGGTCCCTCTCACAGTTACTATTATTGAGCAAGGTACCCCTATACTATACCTATACATTTGGTTTCTCTTGCCTAAATGTAGAACCTTACTTTTTTCACCGTTGAATTTCATTTTGTTAGATAGTGCCCAGTGTTGAAGTCTGTCCAGATCCTCTTGTATCCTAAGCCTGTCTTCTGGAGTGTTGGCTATTCCTGCCAGCTTGATCCCAATAAAATGTTTCTCTGAAGTGCAATCCAAGATATTGATCTCCCTCTTTCTTAAATAATTGTCATTCAAAATAATAGATGTATTACATCTTCTATTTCTGGAACTCCACAAGTATATTCATTGTAAGGAGTTTGGAAGATTCAACTCAATACTTGGAAGGTACATTTGTAGCAGCTGATGCCTTTCAGTGTGCCAGCCTTACTGAAGACGCCCTACTTTTCTCTATTTTAACCATCCTGGATTCTTTGTGCAGCATTTTTTTAGGTTTTTCTCGAGGGGCAAAAAAGACAGGCAGATGGCAGTTCCCAATATAAAATGAAGAATGTTTTAAATGAAATTTGTTTGTTCTAATAGCATTTGGGCACTCTTATTAGTTTAACGAAGAGAAGGACGAGGGGTGACATGATAACAGTGTTCCAATATCTCAGGGGCTGCTCCAAAGAAGAGGGAGTCAAGCTCATCTCCAAAGGACCTGAAGGCAGGATGAGAAGCAACGGATGGAAACTAACTAACTAATTAACCAGTGGAACAACCTTCCTCCAGAAGCTGTGAATGCTCCAACACTGGAAGTGTTTAAGAAGAGATTGGACAGCCATTTGTCTGAAATGGTATAGGGTTTCCTGCCTGAGCAGTGGGTTGGACTAGATGACCTCCAGGACCCCTTCCAATATCATCATCATCATCACTATTATTACTATTGTTATTATTTTCCATACCATTAATTTTAATAAAAATATTTATATACCCCAAATTTATAAATTGTATAAATTCCCAATTCTGCTCTGAGGGCAGCAGTTGAAGTCCTTTCATCCACCCTCAAGATACTTCTCAGATATGTGATCTAATTTGTTCTAACAGTGATATAAATTAAATCCCAAAGTTCAGCTCAATATAAGTGCATAATAGAACGGTGGTATTTTGTATTTAATAACTCAGTCTAAGGAAGCTGCATACCTATGAGGTTTTTTTAAAAAAAATTAACAGTGCATTCACTTGTGCCTTCTAAGTGAGCTCCTTTGATGTTGAGGGAGCCCAGATCCAGTCCCAGAGAAAATTCCCCCAGGTAAGGAAAGGTGTGAACTTGCTCTGTTGCCTCCTCATCGATTAGCCCTATAGGGCAATGCTGTCATTTTCCAAGAACCATCACTTTTGACTTTGACTCATCTAAAATCAGATAATTATTATGAGAATAGGATCCAAGTCCTCTTAACAGCACATGCAACCCAAATGTCATATTGGCATCACCTTTTTCTTCAGTTTTGGTACATATCAATCCTACTTCTCATGGCTCCATTGAGCCCCAAACACACTCTCAAGCAAATGAACAAAAATGGGATGGAAGGGACCATGGAGTGTTCCTCAATTATTTTTAAACCTAAATTTAAGTCCTAGTCTCCACTTATTTTATTATTCTCTACCTTACTTAACTTGATTACTAAACACCAAGTCAGTTTGCATCTGTGCTTTCCTCATTACCGTTGCTGCACCCACTCATTACATAAAGTAATTGTCCGTTTCTTGGGAAATAGCAGGAGTTTGACATTATTTCAAGGTTTCAAGGCACTTCCACAATTTCCTCATTAACTGCTTTCTGTGGCTCTTGGGCAAAGAACCACATTATTAAATATGAATTTCCTTTCTTTTTAGGGCTGCCAATTTTGCCATTTTCAGTCTCACTGGTCTCCTACTCTTTAGCGCACCTGTGGTTAATTGATTTCTAAGTTTGCATGTTCATCTTCTATCAGGTCCTGTATCAAGGCTATTTGATGGGAGTCCACAGAAATTGGCTCCAGCCCTCAAGGCAATGACTCGATAGGTAGAGAAAATGCCAAATCCAGTCTGAACATCTGGCTGCTGTGCGATGATCAATCAGTAATAATAATAATAATAACAACAACAACAACAATAATAATAATAATAATAATAATAATAATAATAATAAAGTTGGAAGGGACTTTGTAGGTCTTCTAGTCCAACCATGTGCTAAGGCAGGAAACTCTATACCATTTCAGACAAATGGCTTCTTCAAAACTTCCAGTATTGGAGAATTTACTGTTTCTGGAGGCAGGTTGTTCCACTGATTAATTGTTCTCACTGTCAGGAAGTTTCTCCTTAGTTCTAGGTTGCTTCTCTCCTTGATTAGTTTCCATCCGTTGCTTCTTGTCCTGCCTTCAGGTGCCTTGGAAAATAGCTTGACTCCCTCTTCTTTGGGGCAGCCCCTGAGATATTGGAACACTGCTATCATGTCCCCCCTCGTCCTTCTCTTCATTAAACTAGACATGCCCAATTCCAGCAACTGTTCCTTATATGTTTTAGCCTCCAGTCCCCTGATCATCTTTGTTGCTCTTCTCTGTACTCTTTCTAGAGTCTCAACATCTTTTTTACATCATGGTGACCAAAATTGGATGCAGTATTCCACGTGTGGCCTTACCAAGGCATTGTAAAGTGATACTAACACTTCAAGTGATCTAGATTCTATCCCTCTGTTAATGCAGCCCAGCACTGTGTTGGCCTTTTTGGCAGCTGCAGCACACTGCTGGCTCGTATTTAAGTGATTGTCCAATAGAACTCTGAGGTCCCTCTCACAGTTACTATTATTGAGCAAGGTACCCCCGATACTATACCTATACATTTGGTTTTTCTTGCCTAAATGTAGAACCTTACTTTTTTCACCACTGAATTTCATTCTGTTAGATAGCGCCCAGTGTTCAAGTCTGTCTAGATCCTCCTGTATCCTAAGCCTGTCTTCTGGAGTGTTGGCTATTCCTGCCAGCTTGATCCCAATAGACTGTTTCTCTAAAGTGCAATCCAAGATATTGATCTCCCTCTTTCTTAAATAATTGTCATTCAAAATAATAGATGTATTACATCTTCTATTTCTGGAACTCCACAAATACAAGTATATTCATTGTAAGGAGTTTGGAAGATTCAACTCAATACTTGGAAGGTACATTTGTAGCAGCTGATGCCTTTCAGTGTGCCAGCCTTACTGAAGACGCCCTACTTTTCTCTATTTTAACCATCCTGGATTCTCTCTGCAGCATTTTTTTAGGTTTTTCTCGAGTGGCAAAAAAGACAGGCAGATGACAGTTCCCAATATAAAATGAAGAATGTTTTAAATGAAATTTGTTTGTTCTAATAGCATTTGGGCACTCTTATTAGTTTAACGAAGAGAAGGACGAGGGGTGACATGATAACAGTGTTCAAATATCTCAGGGACTGCCCCAAAGAAGAGGGAGTCAAGCTCTTCTCCAAAGGACCTGAAGGCAGGATGAGAAGCAACGGATGGAAACTAACTAACTAATTAACCAGTGGAACAACCTTCCTCCAGAAGCTGTGAATGCTCCAACACTGGAAGTGTTTAAGAAGAGATTGGACAGCCATTTGTCTGAAATGGTATAGGGTTTCCTGCCTGAGCAGTGGGTTGGACTAGATGACCTCCAAGGTCCCTTCCAATATCATCATCATCATCACTATTATTACTATTGTTATTATTTTCCATACCATTAATTTTAATAAAAATATTTATATACCCCAATTTTATAAATTGTATAAATTCCCAATTCTGCTCTGAGGGCAGCAGTTGAAGTCCTTTCATCCACCCTCAAGATACTTCTCAGATATGTGATCTAATTTGTTCTAATAGTGATATAAATTAAATCCCAAAGTTCAGCTCAATATAAGTGCATAATAGTAACGGTGGTATTTTGTATTTAATAACTCAGTCTAAGGAAGCTGCATACCTATGAGGTTTTTTTTAAAAAAATGAACAGTGCATTCACTTGTGCCTTCTAAGTGAGCTCCTTTGATGTTGAGGGAGCCCAGATCCAGTCCCAGAGAAAATTCCCCCAGGTAAGGAAAGGTGTGAACTTGCTCTGTTGCCTCCTCATCGATTAGCCCTATAGGGCAATGCTGTCATTTTCCAAGAACCATCACTTTTGACTTTGACTCATCTAAAATCAGATAATTATTATGAGAATAGGATCCAAGTCCTCTTAACAGCACATGCAACCCAAATGTCATATTGGCATCACCTTTTTCTTCAGTTTTGGTACATATCAATCCTACTTCTCATGGCTCCATTGAGCCCCAAACACACTCTCAAGCAAATGAACAAAAATGGGATGGAAGGGACCATGGAGTGTTCCTCAATTATTTTTAAACCTAAATTTAAGTCCTAGTCTCCACTTATTTTATTATTCTCTACCTTACTTAACTTGATTACTAAACACCAAGTCAGTTTGCATCTGTGCTTTCCTCATTACCGTTGCTGCACCCACTCATTACATAAAGTAATTGTCCGTTTCTTGGGAAATAGCAGGAGTTTGACATTATTTCAAGGTTTCAAGGCACTTCCACAATTTCCTCATTAACTGCTTTCTGTGGCTCTTGGGCAAAGAACCACATTATTAAATATGAATTTCCTTTCTTTTTAGGGCTGCCAATTTTGCCATTTTCAGTCTCACTGGTCTCCTACTCTTTAGCGCACCTGTGGTTAATTGATTTCTAAGTTTCCATGTTCATCTTCTATCAGGTCCTGTATCAAGGCTATTTGATGGGAGTCCACAGAAATTGGCTCCAGCCCTCAAGGCAATGACTCGATAGGTAGAGAAAATGCCAAATCCAGTCTGAACATCTGGCTGCTGTGCGATGATCAATCAGTAATAATAATAATAACAATAACAACAACAACAACAACAATAATAATAAAGTTGGAAGGGACCTTATAGGTCTTCTAGTCCAACCATGTGCTAAGGCAGGAAACTCTATACCATTTCAGACAAATGGCTTCTTCAAAACTTCCAGTATTGGAGAATTTACTGCTTCTGGAGGCAGGTTGTTCCACTGATTAATTGTTCTCACTGTCAGGAAGTTTCTCCTTAGTTCTAGGTTGCTTCTCTCCTTGATTAGTTTCCATCCATTGCTTCTTGTCCTGCCTTCAGGTGCTTGGAAAATAGCTTGACTCCCTCTTCTTTGTGGCAGCCCCTGAGATATTGGAACACTGCTATCATGTCCCCCCTCGTCCTTCTCTTCATTAAACTAGACATGCCCAATTCCAGCAACTGTTCCTTATATGTTTTAGCCTCCAGTCCCCTAATCATCTTTGTTGCTCTTCTCTGTACTCTTTCTAGAGTCTCAACATCTTTTTTACATCATGGTGACCAAAATTGGATGCAGTATTCCACGTGTGGCCTTACTAAGGCATTGTAAAGTGGTACTAACACTTCAAGTGATCTAGATTCTATCCCTCTGTTAATGCAGACCAGCACTGTGTTGGCCTTTTTGGCAGCTGCAGCACACTGCTGGCTCATATTTAAGTGATTGTCCACTAGGACTCTGAGGTCCCTCTCACAGTTACTATTATTGAGCAAGGTACCCCTATACTATACCTATACATTTGGTTTTTCTTGCCTAAATGTAGAACCTTACTTTTTTCACCGTTGAATTTCATTTTGTTAGATAGTGCCCAGTGTTGAAGTCTGTCCAGATCCTCTTGTATCCTAAGCCTGTCTTCTGGAGTGTTGGCTATTCCTGCCAGCTTGATCCCAATAAAATGTTTCTCTAAAGTGCAATCCAAGATATTGATCTCCCTCTTTCTTAAATAATTGTCATTCAAAATAATAGATGTATTACATCTTCTATTTCTGGAACTCCACAAATACAAGTATATTCATTGTAAGGAGTTTGGAAGATTCAACTCAATACTTGGAAGGTACATTTGTAGCAGCTGATGCCTTTCAGTGTGCCAGCCTTACTGAAGACGCCCTACTTTTCTCTATTTTAACCATCTTGGATTCTTTGTGCAGCATTTTTTTAGGTTTTTCTCGAGTGGCAAAAAAGACAGGCAGATGACAGTTCCCAATATAAAATGAAGAATGTTTTAAATGAAATTTGTTTGTTCTAATAGCATTTGGGCACTCTTATTAGTTTAACAAAGGGAAGGACGAGGGGTGACATGATAACAGTGTTCAAATATCTCAGGGACTGCCCCAAAGAAGAGGGAGTCAAGCTCTTCTCCAAAGGACCTGAAGGCAGGATGAGAAGCAACGGATGGAAACTAACTAACTAATTAACCAGTGGAACAACCTTCCTCCAGAAGCTGTGAATGCTCCAACACTGGAAGTGTTTAAGAAGAGATTGGACAGCCATTTGTCTGAAATGTATAGGGTTTCCTGCCTGAGCAGTGGGTTGGACTAGATGACCTCCAAGGTCCCTTCCAATATCATCATCATCATCACTATTATTACTATTGTTATTATTTTCCATACCATTAATTTTAATAAAAATATTTATATACCCCAATTTTATAAATTGTATAAATTCCCAATTCTGCTCTGAGGGCAGCAGTTGAAGTCCTTTCATCCACCCTCAAGATACTTCTCAGATATGTGATCTAATTTGTTCTAATAGTGATATAAATTAAATCCCAAAGTTCAGCTCAATATAAGTGCATAATAGTAACGGTGGTATTTTGTATTTAATAACTCAGTCTAAGGAAGCTGCATACCTATGAGGTTTTTTTTAAAAAAATGAACAGTGCATTCACTTGTGCCTTCTAAGTGAGCTCCTTTGATGTTGAGGGAGCCCAGATCCAGTCCCAGAGAAAATTCCCCCAGGTAAGGAAAGGTGTGAACTTGCTCTGTTGCCTCCTCATCGATTAGCCCTATAGGGCAATGCTGTCATTTTCCAAGAACCATCACTTTTGACTTTGACTCATCTAAAATCAGATAATTATTATGAGAATAGGATCCAAGTCCTCTTAACAGCACATGCAACCCAAATGTCATATTGGCATCACCTTTTTCTTCAGTTTTGGTACATATCAATCCTACTTCTCATGGCTCCATTGAGCCCCAAACACACTCTCAAGCAAATGAACAAAAATGGGATGGAAGGGACCATGGAGTGTTCCTCAATTATTTTTAAACCTAAATTTAAGTCCTAGTCTCCACTTATTTTATTATTCTCTACCTTACTTAACTTGATTACTAAACACCAAGTCAGTTTGCATCTGTGCTTTCCTCATTACCGTTGCTGCACCCACTCATTACATAAAGTAATTGTCCGTTTCTTGGGAAATAGCAGGAGTTTGACATTATTTCAAGGTTTCAAGGCACTTCCACAATTTCCTCATTAACTGCTTTCTGTGGCTCTTGGGCAAAGAACCACATTATTAAATATGAATTTCCTTTCTTTTTAGGGCTGCCAATTTTGCCATTTTCAGTCTCACTGGTCTCCTACTCTTTAGCGCACCTGTGGTTAATTGATTTCTAAGTTTGCATGTTCATCTTCTATCAGGTCCTGTATCAAGGCTATTTGATGGGAGTCCACAGAAATTGGCTCCAGCCCTCAAGGCAATGACTCGATAGGTAGAGAAAATGCCAAATCCAGTCTGAACATCTGGCTGCTGTGCGATGATCAATCAGTAATAATAATAATAACAATAACAACAACAACAACAACAATAATAATAAAGTTGGAAGGGACCTTTAGGTCTTCTAGTCCAACCATGTGCTAAGGCAGGAAACTCTATACCATTTCAGACAAATGGCTTCTTCAAAACTTCCAGTATTGGAGAATTTACTGCTTCTGGAGGCAGGTTGTTCCACTGATTAATTGTTCTCACTGTCAGGAAGTTTCTCCTTAGTTCTAGGTTGCTTCTCTCCTTGATTAGTTTCCATCCATTGCTTCTTGTCCTGCCTTCAGGTGCTTTGGAAAATAGCTTGACTCCCTCTTCTTTGGGGCAGCCCCTGAGATATTGGAACACTGCTATCATGTCCCCCCTCGTCCTTCTCTTCATTAAACTAGACATGCCCAATTCCAGCAACTGTTCCTTATATGTTTTAGCCTCCAGTCCCCTGATCATCTTTGTTGCTCTTCTCTGTACTCTTTCTAGAGTCTCAACATCTTTTTTACATCATGGTGACCAAAATTGGATGCAGTATTCCACGTGTGGCCTTACTAAGGCATTGTAAAGTGGTACTAACACTTCAAGTGATCTAGATTCTATCCCTCTGTTAATGCAGACCAGCACTGTGTTGGCCTTTTTGGCAGCTGCAGCACACTGCTGGCTCATATTTAAGTGATTGTCCACTAGGACTCTGAGGTCCCTCTCACAGTTACTATTATTGAGCAAGGTACCCCTATACTATACCTATACATTTGGTTTTTCTTGCCTAAATGTAGAACCTTACTTTTTTCACCGTTGAATTTCATTTTGTTAGATAGTGCCCAGTGTTGAAGTCTGTCCAGATCCTCTTGTATCCTAAGCCTGTCTTCTGGAGTGTTGGCTATTCCTGCCAGCTTGATCCCAATAGACTGTTTCTCTAAAGTGCAATCCAAGATATTGATCTCCCTCTTTCTTAAATAATTGTCATTCAAAATAATAGATGTATTACATCTTCTATTTCTGGAACTCCACAAATACAAGTATATTCATTGTAAGGAGTTTGGAAGATTCAACTCAATACTTGGAAGGTACATTTGTAGCAGCTGATGCCTTTCAGTGTGCCAGCCTTACTGAAGACGCCCTACTTTTCTCTATTTTAACCATCCTGGATTCTTTGTGCAGCATTTTTTTAGGTTTTTCTCGAGTGGCAAAAAAGACAGGCAGATGACAGTTCCCAATATAAAATGAAGAATGTTTTAAATGAAATTTGTTTGTTCTAATAGCATTTGGGCACTCTTATTAGTTTAACAAAGGGAAGGACGAGGGGTGACATGATAACAGTGTTCAAATATCTCAGGGGCTGCCCCAAAGAAGAGGGAGTCAAGCTCTTCTCCAAAGGACCTGAAGGCAGGATGAGAAGCAACGGATGGAAACTAACTAACTAATTAACCAGTGGAACAACCTTCCTCCAGAAGCTGTGAATGCTCCAACACTGGAAGTGTTTAAGAAGAGATTGGACAGCCATTTGTCTGAAATGGTATAGGGTTTCCTGCCTGAGCAGTGGGTTGGACTAGATGACCTCCAGGTCCCTTCCAATATCATCATCATCATCACTATTATTACTATTGTTATTATTTTCCATACCATTAATTTTAATAAAAATATTTATATACCCCAATTTTATAAATTGTATAAATTCCCAATTCTGCTCTGAGGGCAGCAGTTGAAGTCCTTTCATCCACCCTCAAGATACTTCTCAGATATGTGATCTAATTTGTTCTAATAGTGATATAAATTAAATCCCAAAGTTCAGCTCAATATAAGTGCATAATAGTAACGGTGGTATTTTGTATTTAATAACTCAGTCTAAGGAAGCTGCATACCTATGAGGTTTTTTTTAAAAAAATTAACAGTGCATTCACTTGTGCCTTCTAAGTGAGCTCCTTTGATGTTGAGGGAGCCCAGATCCAGTCCCAGAGAAAATTCCCCCAGGTAAGGAAAGGTGTGAACTTGCTCTGTTGCCTCCTCATCGATTAGCCCTATAGGGCAATGCTGTCATTTTCCAAGAACCATCACTTTTGACTTTGACTCATCTAAAATCAGATAATTATTGTGAGAATAGGATCCAAGTCCTCTTAACAGCACATGCAACCCAAATGTCATATTGGCATCACCTTTTTCTTCAGTTTTGGTACATATCAATCCTACTTCTCATGGCTCCATTGAGCCCCAAACACACTCTCAAGCAAATGAACAAAAATGGGATGGAAGGGACCATGGAGTGTTCCTCAATTATTTTTAAACCTAAATTTAAGTCATAGTCTCCACTTATTTTATTATTCTCTACCTTACTTAACTTGATTACTAAACACCAAGTCAGTTTGCATCTGTGCTTTCCTCATTACCGTTGCTGCACCCACTCATTACATAAAGTAATTGTCCGTTTCTTGGGAAATAGCAGGAGTTTGACATTATTTCAAGGTTTCAAGGCACTTCCACAATTTCCTCATTAACTGCTTTCTGTGGCTCTTGGGCAAAGAACCACATTATTAAATATGAATTTCCTTTCTTTTTAGGGCTGCCAATTTTGCCATTTTCAGTCTCACTGGTCTCCTACTCTTTAGTGCACCTGTGGTTAATTGATTTCTAATTTTGCATGTTCATCTTCTATCAGGTCCTGTATCAAGGCTCTTTGATGGGAGTCCACAGAAATTGGCTCCAGCCCTCAAGGCAAAGCTTAGGAGATGTGGCTCAACAACCACCTTTTCCATTCATTGCCGGGAACTTTCAACCCATTGCTCACCAACATCCAGGCTCAATATTGACTCCCTGAGAGACCCTCCAAGGATGCTTTTTCACTGCCACAATTCTTTGCATCTTGATTACTTAACATTTTCTGTATTATATTTCTGCATCTAACACAGAAATTGTTAAATTTTTCAGTGGGGTTTTTTTTTCCTATTCTTCTCATCCTTCACTGTAAGGATCCTTTCTCAGAGCACTTGTATCACAGATTGGGAGAAGAAAAAAAGAGAGAAGAGAAAAAGTTGGTGAAAAATAGGCAAATGTTGAAAAGTCATATTTAGTTTGTGAAACTAGGATGATTTTATATGTAACTAAGTCTGAGTATTTTGTTTTTGAAAATAGATTTTAAGTTACTGTGTTATTCAGGGCATGGGAAAATGCTTGTGCTTCACTCTGAAACCATCTCTAAATCTCTACAGCATCCATGGCAACTGGATGCGACACCTGAGAACCAACAGAACTTACAGAATAACTGAGTTGGCAGGGACCTGCTAGTCCAATCCCATGCTGAAGCTGGAAAGCCCTACACCGTTCCAGACAAATGGCTTTCCAAATTATTCTTAAAAACCTCCAGTGATGGAGCACCCAAAACCTCTGGAGCCAAACTCTCACAGTTACTGCTATGGAGCCACATATCACCTATTCTATACCTGTGCATTCATTTTTTCTTGCCTAAGTGTAAAGCCATATTGTTCTCACCACTGAAATGTAGAGATAAGTAATAAAAAAATATGGCCCCCATGAGATCCTTTGTAACTGAAGCAGCAGGAAACATTCAATGTAACCAACACTCACAGCTTTTGGAACCCAGCTCTCCTTCTCAATTTCAGTTAGTCTTCTGTGTCCCACAGGACTCCTAATAAGGAGTGGTAAGGCCACACTTGGAATTCTGCCTCCAGTTTTGGTCACCACAATGTAAAAAAGATGTTGAGACTGTAGAAAGAGTGCAGAGAAGAGCAACAAAGATGCTTAGGGGACTGGAGGCTAAAACATATCAGGAACGATTGCTGCAATTGGGGATGTCTAGTTTAACGAAGAGAAGGATGAGGGGGGATGTGATAGCAGTGTTCCAGTATCTCAGGGGCTGCCCCAAAGAAGAGGGAGTCAAGGTATTTTCCAAAGTGCCTGAAGGCAGGACAAGAAGCAACAGGTGGAAACTAATCAAGGAGAGAAGCAACCTAGAACTAAGGAGAAACTTTCTGACAGTGAGAACAATTAACCAGTGAAACAACCTGCCTTCAGAAGCAGTGAATGCACCAACACTGGAAGTTTTTGAAGAAACTGGACAGCCATTTGTCTGAAATGGTATAGGGTTTCCTATCTGAGCAGGGTTTGGACTAGATGACCTCCAAGGTCCCTTCCAACTTTATCATTATTATTATTATTAACCCTCAACTAAGACTGCAGGGATATTTCCAACTCTGCATATTCTCTGTCTTTAGAGAAATAGAAATCACCTGGATGAGGGAGGAATACTTCAACGAAAGCCAAATCAGTCTGTGCTTCATCTGAGTGCCACAAAGACCCACCAGGAAGCAGAGCAGCTGTTTTCCCAAAACCCACCCATAAAAATGTGTCGCCCATGATAGCAATGCCAACCCCAGATTTCCACCACTTAGTTCTAAGGGCTCTTCCCAAAGTCCATCCATTGGTGAACATGGCCGAGCATTATCATCTTGGACTGTAGAGTTTGGGCAGCAATTCAGTAAGGAATTTTCTTTGACCCATTCGGACACTGCAAGTCCTGAGCCTCCCATCTTTTATAGCCATAACAGGTTAGATGTTCAACTAAGTCTGCTGCTCTTCTCAGGGCTTTTGTAACAGCTAACAAACAGGAGTGTTTCAATACAAGGAAGATGCACCGTTGCCTTAGGTAAGAACTATTTTGCAATACTTCACTGAGGTGATATGATGCAATCATTACAACTCCATAAATAGAGAGCCAAGTCTGTCCCAGGAGTAAGATTTGGTCCAGAACCAGTCTCAGCATGAAGATCCTTTATCTGCTGTCCGCATTTCTTTTCCTTGCATTCCTGTCTGAACCAGGTAAGAAACAAAATTACTGATAATTTACAAAAGATTGGTAACTCACTCCTTTTTATACAAATACGATCTTCACTGAAAGCAGGATAATCTTCAACATCTTTTTGTTTTACTTTTCAGAAATAGCTTTGAACAGTATAGACAATTGACAACATGAGCCTCCAAAGATTTGAAAAATAGGCCATTGATTTTTCTTTTGATTCACAATTCTTGAAAGAACTTTATTGGGGTTTTTGTTATTGTAGCTTATTTTTGTTGATTTGCTTCACTTTAACATTGGTTTACCAAATTCTCAGCTCACTCAAGGTCTTCATCCAAAACACACAATGCAACTGGCCACTGTAACTCAGCAAGGATCCTTGGCAATACTGGAGAGAAATATATCACAGTAAGGTCTATCCTTCATATGAAATAGAATTATTTCTTCCCTCCTACATTAATAGATGTAGGCTTACCAGCTATTTCATCTTTGAGTCAGACTTCAAACCTGGGTTAATGGCTGATTTATTTGAGCTGCTGCAGGAGATCAGCAGAGATGGATCTGTGTGGTCAGAGAAAACTTGCTGTAGTCCTAGGAATCCTGCAATTGTTGGAAGGATGTTTCCATTCCCATCTTGGATGAACGGTTACAAAAGCTGATGGAGTTAGCAGAGATGGCTAAACTGACAGTTTTGATAAAAGAAAAGAATATAAGTACTTTTGTTTGTACTTGGATACTGCTTCTGGACTTTGTGCTATAATTTGCTATGATTTGTGCTATAACTCTATAATTTCACACAGTCTCATTCTTCCCCACCGATGTCTTCCAGCTAATGTAGTTGCTTGGGCAGAAATAGTATAAAATCAGATTTAAGCTTTTCACTAAGATCTTGGAAAGAAGTAGAAAAAAAATTCTTAAGATTATTTTTTCTCAACTTAAATACCATTTTGAATACCATTTAAATACAACTTAGAATGACTTTGTCTGATGACTTAATATCAGCACAGCCTGGATCTAGATAAAGACAAATATGCCATGATTTTTCTTTTGATTCACAATTCCTGAAATAACTTTATTGTGGGTTTTGTTATTGTAGCTTTTTTGGGGGGGGTACGCTTCACTTTAGTATTGGTTTACCAAATTCTCAGCCAAATATGTTTTGCTTGAATAAGGAGGCAAAGTGGAGAAACAGTTTGGTCTAGTGATTAGAGCAAAACACGACAACTCTGGGTACTGAGTTCCAGTCCCACCTTGGGCCTGAAAACTGACTGAGTGAATTTGGCTAAACTGACAGTTTTGATAAAAGAAAAGAATAAAAGCATTATTGTTTCTACTTGGAAACTGCTTCTGGACTTTGTGCTTGAGGTGGAAAAAATGATACTATGATTTTGGGGTTTACTGATTAGACTGATTTGTTGATAGAGAAATGGCTAGTTCATACTAATACAGAAATGCAAAAAGTTGAGATTCGATTTTCATGCCTTATTTTACTGCAACAGGGAATCGGAAGTCAACACCTTTTGTTTCTCCCCCCCTTTCCACATTTCCCCTTTTCCTCTTTCCCTATAGTTGTTCCTTACTATTTGCTTTTTATTTTGATATTTTTATGTTGTAAATGAATAAAAATATAAATTGATAAAGGAATCCTGCAGTTCTGTAGAAGAAGGTAGTGTCTTGGAAGGGAAAATATATTCAAATATTAAGGAATCTTTACTCATCGTTTACCTGTCTCCTCTTTTTCTTTTCATAGGGAATGCCCAACGACAGTGTCATCGGGTAGGCGGATTCTGCCGTGTCGCCCAATGTCCTCCTACAACTTCTGAAATTGGTCAGCTGGGCTGTGAGCCACTACTGAAGTGCTGTAGAAGGTAAGACAACTCTCCTCCAATAGAGATACTACAGATCAGTACATAATGTGATTCTCTGCCTGATATTGTTTGCATTCGCAAAGCTTTGCAAAGCAAAGAATTTACTTTAAACTCACTTTGATCAACTTATTATTTTTTTCTCATTTGTATAGGGAAAGGGGAAAATAATGCCATCTCCATCTACGACCATGGATATCTTCAAGACATGGCCAAGGACCTGAGATTGCCACCTGCTATCGCTTTATCTTTCTTTATATAAATAAAATTGCTACCCATCAAACTCTAAAACATTTGTGGAGAGAGAGGGGGGAGGGAGAGAGAGGGAGGGAGGGAGAGAGAGGGAGGGAGGGAGAGAGGGAGAGAGGGGAGGGAGAGAGAGCGGGGGGAGGGAGAGAGAGAGAGAGGGAGGGAGAGAGGGAGGGAGGGGGAGGGAGGGAGAGAGAGAGGGAGGGAGAGAGGGAGGGGAGAGAGAGAGGGGGAGGGAGGGAAGGAGGGGGAGAGAGGAGGGGAGGGGAGGGAGAGGGAAGAAGCGAGGGAGGGGGAGAGAGAGGGAGGGAAGGAGGGAGGGAGGGGGAGAGGGAGGGAGGGAGGGAGGGGGGTGTTGCCTGCTCTTCAACCACATATTATGCTATAATTTCACACACTCTCATTCTTCTCTTTTGGTTTATTTATTTATTGCTTTGGGATTACTTTGCCACTGATGTCTTCCAGCTAATGTAGTTTCTTCGGCAGAAATAGTATAAAATCAGATTGAAGCTATTCACTAAGATCTTGGAAAGGAGCAGAAGAAAAATTCTTAAGGTTATTTTTTCTCAAGTGAAATAGCCTTGGATACAACTTAGAATAAGAATGGCTTAATATCAGCACAGCCTGGATCTTGATAAAGGAAATGAAGATGTAGCAATAGGAAATCTGCAAGAGAGAGAGAGAGGATCCTTTCCTGGCCCAATCTTTTTGTTAAATAGACAGACCAACAGATGTTATGAAACTGATTTTAGATACCATTTAAACAAATAGATAGACTACACAATAAAACCACATTATCAGAGGGTGAGTCACATAGGACCTGATGCAGACAAACAAACACAGCCAAGATGTGAGGGATAGTATTGTGGACACTATTATACCTATGCTAATAAAGGGGTGTGATCTAACAATGTACACAGGTGAAAACATAATTTGCACAACCTGTATCCATACAAGCCTGAACCTATCAATTCCTCCCCCCTCTCAACTTTCATTCACACACTTTCTACTTCTCTTTCATTACAATGTCTGCATTTATAAGGGGATGTAAATATTTAACTTGTGGCATAAATCATCCTATAAAAATGTTAAAATCTCAACTATGAATCAGACTTCACTGAAAATAATTATTAAAATACAAATAGTAAGTACCAGAGTAGGTCTAGGGCCAATAGTTAACATATATCCATTCTTTATTAGCCTTTTAATGCAGCATTTTTTACAACACAGGCAGGGTACACGTAACACAGAAATCAGCCGGAAGCATCATGGCAGTTCTAAAGCAAGGAATCTTCACAGCTTGACACTTTATTGTTAAACAACATGTCAGTTTGTCCCCATTTCCCTCTCGGCACATACGGTACTCATTACACAAGATAATTGACCGTTTCTGGGGTAACACCAGGAGCTCAACATTATTTCTAGACTTCAGTGCACTTTTAGAAATACAGCTAGCCTCTGCCTGCTCCCTGCGGTTCTTGAGCAAAGAACTACATTACTAATAATTGACTTTCTTTTCAGATTGGCTAGTTTTGCCATTTGTCGCCTCACTGACCCACTAATACTCACTGCCTGGGAGGGCAAGGTGGGCAGGGGGAGTCCTCAGAAAGGGGCTCCCCCCTCAAGGCAAAGAGCCCTTTCTAACTCCAGTTCTGTCACTGGGAGGGAGAAGAAAGGAGGTTTGGGTCTAGTAAACCCTGCAATGTTCTCCTCTCTTCTCCAGCCCTTCTTGTTCAGCTGAGTCAAAGAGTCCAACGGAAGAGTGAGAAATTCCTACACCTGCTGGCTCTTCCTGATGATGCAAGGAACTAAGCCTGTTGCTCCTGTACATCAACACATACTTCCCCGAGTTCCCCCAGGTGGCAGCCCATAATTATGTTCCCGGAAAATATGGGGTAGCCGTATTTAGTTTGCATCTAAGGTGATGTTGACTGCATAACGATCTCATAATAGTGTTGTTATGTGCTCCTGGCTACTTTCCTTCGTGACCAGAGGCAAGCTCGCCTGACCAATAACCAGCCAAGACACAGTGAAGGCCTTTTGTTTCATTTATTGCAATAAGCGGGGAGAGAAGCTCAAAGCTTGGTTCTCTCCAAAGTTTTAACCCAAAATATCTCCTTCTTTTATTCATCCCTATCACCGGCCGCTACAGCCCTCCTCTTTCCCCATTGGCTGAGGTAGTATGAGGTTACACTCTTTCTGTCCGCCTATACACATTTCCTGATAACACACTAAATCATATTCACATAGACAATAAGAATAAGAAAAAATAGACATATAAATGGATATTTTAAACTCAGATATATTTATGTCCCCATTTTAAACAATAAGTTCTTTTCCTGTTCTCCATTCAACCTTCCTTTCTGGCTAGCCATTTCCTATAAAAAAAACTATTTATCTATTTTATTACTTCCCTCTTCCTTTCTCAGACCCAACTATTTTTGCCTATATGGTTATCTTACTTCCTTAATCTCTTCCTGACTCTCACCATCTGTATTTTTCTTATTCAATTAGTTTCCATTGTATTGTAGGTTTTAACTGACTCTGAAGATTTATCATATTGATGTATATTTACCAGTGTGAAGAGAGGCATTATGTTGTAAGGTTTTGAGACTGTTCCTCCACCGACCTAGTCTTTCTGTGCCCCAAATGAGGAGTGGGAGGGAGACAAAATCAGCCCTTGGAGATCGAAGCCACGGGAATCCTGCAGAAGCAGCCTGGATGGCTTCTGGAGGGGGCAAGGCTCAGTGGGAGAGCTATCTAGGGGCATCTAGGGTGCTGGGGAGAAGGGAGGGGTCTTCCACTCAGAGTTGCCCCCTTGATCTTTCCTCTCTCCCACAGAGCTGCTCTCCCTCCCTCCCTCCCCCCTGATGGCAAATGTCTCCTACACCAGGAATGGCTTCGGCTGGACTTTCTGCTCTGGCCCCAAGAGGCCCTGGGGAAGAGACCCTTCCCAACACCCCCTGCCCAGGAGCCCTCAGACCAGGGAGATGGACATCAGGGTGACCTTCTCAGAGATCAAGGCCATTGGCCACTGGACCACTCAGGGCCTTTTTTGAGGGGGGGTCTCAGATGAGCTCCGGTTGGGGGCCACACGTGAGATTCGCACAGGACTCTCTCTGTTGGAGACCCTCTGCCCAACCTTCAGCCCAACTCCCTGCCTTGGGATGATTTTCGAGATTCAGACTTGTTTCCTCTCCCCCTCCCCCAAAGACCCCCTGCAGCCCCCCCAAGAGCATCTCAAAGGGAGGGTCTCCAGCCCCCCTCACGATAGGGATTGTTTTGGGGAGCCATAGGGGAGACATTCAGAGCCCCCCCCAAATGCTCCTCTCTCGCTTCCCCCCTCCCTCCAGGTCCCGATAGAGCAACGGGGGATTATGGGGTGGGGGTTTCTCGGCCTCCTCCCCAAATTCGGAGCCTCCCCCGGAAGGGACCGAAGCTCAACTCCGGCCTGACTTTGAAAGCCTCACATTTGAGATTTGGGAAGAAAACTTGAAGTCTTTGAAGACGCAAAAATACTTTGGCCAAAATGCAGCTTTTTCCTTGTGTGGATTCTGGTCTGAAAATGCCTCAGTTTCCCTCTTTCGCTTTCGCTTTCCGTCCCCTTTCCACGCAGCCGCTCCGACTCCGACTCAGCCATTTTGGAGGGGGGGGGGCAGAGAGAGGCCCGGCTGCGACTCACCACCTCGGCTGCAATCGGGAAAGAGGGGGTCCCTCTCCGCCCTCCTGGGGGGGGAAGTGGGGAGAGAAGGGGGAGGAGACCACGCAGAGATCGAGGCTGTCGTTGGCTCCCATCACGCTTACCCTCTGAAGAGCTAGCAGCTTTCTTCCCCCTCTCCCCCCACGAGTCTCGGCGGTGCTTCCCAGCCCCCTCCTCCCCCAGCCCCTCTCCTCCCCCCTCTGAGCCCCCTCCTTACCGGGGGTCTCCTTCCCCCCTTCGCTTCCGGGGATCCGGGCCAGCGCCCCCGCCAGCAGCAGCAGCAGCATCAGGGGGAGCCCAGCGGAGCCCATGGACGCCGCCCCACAAGCGCCCCAGAGAGACCAGAGACGGAGACGCGGAGGCTCCCAGCCCCAGAGGCGGAATCGGGGGGTCTGGATTGGGGGGGGGGGAGGCGTTTCCCTCGAACTTCGGAACTGGGAGGGCCCAGAACCAATCGGAATTCTCCCTTCCGCAGCGTCATCGGTCTCCGGGCAGAGTCTTCCTTGACTTCACCCGATGGAGGAGACAGTTCGGCGCAGAGGGAGAAGCGGAGAAGCGGAGAAGGGGGGGGGGATTTTATGGGGGGGGAATCAGCCCTGGGACCCCCTCCCCAGAATCGACCCTCTTGAGGTCGGCTCCGTTCCTCTGGGTGGGAGTGGGAGGGGATATTTTGCCCGAAGAAGAAGAAAAAAAAAATCCATATCCATGGACGGGATGTATAAGAGGATCCGCGCAGGTTTTCTCCCTTGTGAAAGATCTCAATGCTATTTTAAGAAGGAGGGGTGGATGGAGGGATGGACAGCATAGTAAACCAAACAATACATTTATAATTTATAAAATAACCCGGAAAATTAATAGAAATACTGTGGACTTCAATAATCCTTTATCCTCAAGTATAGGATTACAACCTTAACCATTAATGTCCGAAAACCTTCCCCCCCCCAAACTATCCAAAAAACCAGACATTCTTTTTTTAATGTTTCACTACATCCATGGAAGCCATTTTTTCTAGGACATTCGGGTTGTGGTCAGTTACACAAAGGCGGGTCAGGCAGATCCTCCATTCCCGATTCTGCTTAAAGGAGCTTTGGGGGTCCAGAGGGGGCCTGAATCCTTCCTAGGGATGGGGGGTCTGGAGGGGTCAAACTCCCCCCTGGCCCAGCACCAGCCTCGGCAGGCCAGAGCCGGGTCCCCCCCCCCTGCAGCTGAAGGAGGCTGCACCACAGTTGTGTACATCCAGCCAGTCGCCCAAAGTGGGTCCCTCCTGCCACCCCAGCCCTCCACACACCTCCCCCACACAAACACACAAACACACAGAGGAAACTTGTTTGTTTCTGCAATCCACAACAGCTGGAGAAGTGCAGCTCAAGAGGGTATTTCACGACAGCCCCGGAGGGGAGGATGGACTTCCCTTTGCCCTCCCCCCCCGGATCCTATGGCGGGGGCTACAGTGGATGAAAAAAGGGGAGGAGCAGCCCCACAGCCAGCGAGGACTTGGAGGGGGGTCTCTTAGGCAGCTGACGGGGGGAGTCCTTGGGCGCCTTCACACACACACACACACACACACACACACACACACACACACACACAATCATGCAGGGTCCGGGAAGCTTCTGCCTTTTGGGCCCTTCCTGGCAAAGGGGCTGCTGGAGGGGAGGTTTTGCCCCCAGCGCTGTGGGGTTTTCTGACCCACCGCAAATAGGTCGGTTTTGGTTCAAGAATCGCCCCTCCCTCCCTCCCTCCCTCCCTTCCTTCCTTCCTTCCTTCCTCTGATTTCCATATCCTTTCCTTCCTTCCTCATTCCCATCTCCTTCCTTCCTCCCTCCCTCCCTTCCTTTCTTCCTTCCACTTTATTGAACTCCGTGGGAATTGAAGGGGTATAAACTATGACATAAAAAATAAATAAAATAAAACTGCCCCCCCTGCATATATGAACTGGACCAGCCCCGATTCCTGCCTAACCTCCAAACGGCGCTGTTTCTGCCTTTCTGTGGGCCCCTCCCCACCTCGGCCACAACCATCAAAGGGAGGGGTCTCTCTCTCTCTCTCTCCGTCCTCCTGGGGGGGGATGTGGGGAGGGAGGGAGGCTCCCGCAGTCTCTCTTGCCCTCGACCCCTTTCCCAAAGTCACGTCTGGGGTCCCAGCCCCTTTCTTCCCTCCCCCTCCCCACCCCAGGAGAACTGAGGGTCCCTCGGAGCCCCTCAGCTCCTCCCGCCCAGCCCCTTTCTCCCCCCTCCCCCCAGGAGCACTGGGGGTCCCTCCCAGCCCTTGCCCCCACCCACCCAGACCCTCCTCCCCCTCCTCGCTTCCAGGGATCTCGCTCAGCGCCCTCCCCCCAGCAGCAGCAGGGAGACCCCAGCAGAGCCCAGGGACGCCCCCAGCCTCAGAGGCGGAATGGGGGGGGGATCTGGAGGGTGGGCGGGGGAGGCGTTTTCCTCGGACTTCAGAACTGGAAGTGCCCTGAAGAAGGGGCGGAACCAATGGGAATTCCCCCTTCTGCAGCGTCATCGGTCTCCGGGCAGAGTCCTTTGTGACTTCACCCACAGGGAGGCCGCCCTGCTCTCCGCCCTCCCCGACCGTGGCACCTTTTGGGGGGGCGGAGATGGACGGGGGGAGGGAGTTCCTCTGGAGGGCAGGAAGCCGAGGGGATCAGGACCCCAAGGAGGGGGGCGCTGGGTGCGAATATTGCAGGAGCCTCTCCGGGCTTGTGAGGGGCTCAAACGGGCTCCGATCCTGGAGAAAGAGGCCCGGATGAAGCCAGGAGAACCTCCAGCTCCAGCAGCTTCCCAGCCACGGAAGAGGCTCTCCGGGGGAAGCAGGAATAGGGGGTCTCCCAGGGGTCCCCTCCCTCTGGCAGGGCTTGGGGAGATTGAGGAGGAGGGGGTCCTGCCCCTTCCCCTCCCTGGGATCTGCCCACCCTCCTCCCGAACCGGTTCTGGCTTCGGACCTAAACTAGCCCGGTTGGTCAATATGGAGGCAGGGGAGGCCTCAATCCGGGGAGGGGGAGGGGAGGAGAGAAGGGAGGGTCCTCTTGCAGAGGTAAGAAAAAGGCGGAAGAGGAAGGAAGGGAGGGAGGAACACCAGGTTTTTCTACCATTTAAATTTTATTCTTTTACAGTGAAGGGAAGGGATTCAGAGGAAGAGTAGTGGAGATGAAGCTGCTGTGGGTTCAAAGCCGGAAGAGATTTGGGCTTCTGGACTGACAGGCAGGCCCAGAGTCCCTGGGGTCAGTTTATAGGGAACGGACCGAAATGGAACGGAACAGACAGAATAGGGAATGGAATGAAACGGAACAGAACAGAACAAAATAAAATATGGAATAGAATGGAACAAAACAGAATAGAATAGAAAATGGAATGGAAAATGGAATAGAAAATGGAACAGAATAGAACAGAACAGAACAGAACAGAACAGAATAGAACAGAATAGAATAGAATAGAATAGAAAATGGAATGGAACGGAACAGAACAGAATGGAATAGAAAATGGAACGGAACAGAACAGAACAGAACATGGAATGGAATGGTTTTGTGGTCTACCTTGTCAAAGGTCTTACTGAAGTCTAAGTCTACCACGTCCACAGCATTTCACTGGTCTGCTACCACTTTATTAAAAAATTCAAACGCCTTAGCCAACATATCGACTATTTTTAGGCTAAAACGCTCCTGATCAAATTAATCATAAAAGGCATGAAGAACAATGAAAGCCCCAATCGCCCTGGTCACAGCCCTTTATTCCCTGAGGCTTTTCAGCTCATAATCCACATAAATCTCCGAGAGACTCTGAATACGAGGCTACGGAAAAGAATACAGCTTTATGGTTTGATCAAAGAACAGCCCGATGTCTCAATCTCTTGTCACACGCACAGCGAGACAGAGGGGGAAAAAGCACACACATTATCTTTTTTTTTTCACTTTTAAAGCTAAGGCACTTTCTCAGGCTAACAGGCTAAAAGATTCCTTTTTTTCGTTTGAATACGTGTTTTCTTTATCTGTCAGGTTAGCTCAGTTACAGCTTGTCACAGGCTACGCTTCGAGTACACAACTGCTGGCAAGCAGCCCAGAACTTTCTCCTTGGGCAGATATATTTACAGCGGAAGAATGATACATTGCAAGCTATAGCCAATACATTTAAAGTTAGAATAGAAGAGAAGAGAAGAGAAGAGAAGAGAAGAGAAGAGAAGAGAAGAGAAGAGAAGAGAAGAGAAGAGAAGAGAAGAGAGAAGAGAAGAGAAGAGACGGAGCTTGTGGTGCCCCACTGCTTACTTCTCTCCATGTGGATGTGGGGCCATTGGGGGCTACTCCTTGAGTTCGGCTTGTCAGCCACATACAGATCCATCCGGTGGGGATGTTGTTTATCCCACCTTTTCCTAGTTTAGCAAGGAGCAGGTTGTGGTCTACTTTGTCAAAAGCCTTACTGAAATCTAAGTATACTACGTCCACTGCGTTTCGCTGGTCTACTGATTCAGTCACCTGATCAAAGAATGAGATGAGATTGGCCTGGCATGATCCGTTTTCGACACACCCGTGCTGGCTCCCGGTTATAACTTTGTTTGCTTCTAGTTGTTCGCAGATCTCTTTTTTGATTATCTTTTCTAGGATCTTCCCAGATATTGAGGTTAAACTGATTGCTCTGCAGTTTCCTGGGTCTGTTTTTTTTTCCCCCTTTCTTGAAGATGGGAACCACATCAGCCCTTTTCCAATCCTCGGTTCTTCCCCGGTGCTCCAGGATTTGTGGAGGATGGGGTTCTGATATAACATCTGGTATCGGTTGCCTGAGCAGTTTGGGAGTCTTGTGTGTGTGTGTGTGTGCAGTTTTCCCCCCCCACATGGTCCACATCTGGGGGGGGGCTTCCTGCCCCCAAACTGAGCCGGGCGAACCCAAGAGGAGACCTCAAGCTCTGGCTCCATTTTGCTCTAGGCTCCCTCTGGGAACCGAAAGGGCATCTAGCCCACCCCTCCAGACACCCAGAGAAAAGGAGAGTCTGGCTGAGAATCATGAGGGGGGGCGCAATAGGAAGTCCGCCCTCCCCTCCGGAGCTGGCTGAAACGCCCCCCTAAAAGGCAGCTCCCCCCACCGGACTGAAGGGATTTTTCCCCCTCCCACTTTCTCCGCTTCTCTCTCTGCACCGAACTATCTCCTCTATCGGGCGAAGTCAAGGGAGGCTCTGCCTGGAGACCGATGACGCTGCGGAAGGGAGAATTCCCATTGGTCTCTCCGCTCTCCTGGGCCCTCCCAGGTCCGAAGTTCGAGGGAAACGCCCCCTCCCCCCCAATCCAGACCCCCCGATTCCGCCTCTGGGGCTGGGAGCCTCCGCGTCTCCGTCTCTCGTCTCTCTGGGGCGCTTGTGGGGCGGCGTCCATGGGCTCCGCTGGGCTCCCCCTGATGCTGCTGCTGCTGGCGGGGGCGCTGGCCCGGATCCCCGGAAGCGAAGGGGGGAAGGAGACCCCCGGTAAGGAGGGGGCTCGTCGAGGGAGGAGAGGGGCTGGGAGGGGCCGTCAGAGCCCCTGGGGGTGGGGGGAGAAAGGAGCTGGGACCCCAGAAGTGGAGGGAAAGGGTTCGAGGGCAAGAGAGACGGGAGACTGCGGGAGCGTCGATCTCCGCGTGGTCTCCGCCCCTGCCTCGCCTCATTTTCCCCCCAGCAGGGCGGAGAGGGAGCCCCCTCCCCTCTTCCCTTGTTGTGGCCGAGGTGGGGCGGGGGTCGCGGGAAGGCAGCCCAGGAGGGATAAGAGGCAGTTGGACTCCTCTATCGCCCCTCCCCCCCGTGGCTGGGTGGGAGGGGGACCTTGCGGACCCCGAATTAGCGCCTGAGCCCCAACGTTTCTTGCACCGAAAGAGGAAGGAGACGGGAAGAGAAAGCGAAAGAGGGAAACTGAGGCATTTTCAGAGCTGAATCCAGAGAAGCCACCAAAAGTATAAGAAAAAAAGACGCTTTTTGGCAAAAGTGTTTTTGCAACCTCAGTTTTTCTTCTGAATCATTTTTTTAAGGGGAGAGAAGAGTTGAGCTGGATTCCTTCTTGGGGGAGACTCTGAATTTGGGGAGGAGACCCAGAAGCCCCCACCCCATATTCCCCATTGCTGAACCGGGACTTGGAGGGGTGGGGAGAAGGATATTTGAGGGGGGGTCTGAATTGTTCTCCAAAATTGATTCCCCAAAACTATCCCTTTAGTGAAGGGGGCTGGAGCCCCTCCCTTTGAGGTGGTCTTGGGGGGCTGCAGGGTGACAGAAAAGAGGGCTGAACCCACAAATCACGCAAAGGCAGCCAGTAGGGGTGAAGTTGATGGGAAAGAAAATTTGGGGTTAACTAGGGAATTTGGGGGTTCTCTTCTCCCCAAGATCCCCAGACCCCCAAGCCATCTAGGTCAAACTTGAGCAGCCCCCCCTCAACAGAGTGGGGAGAGGGAAAGGACCTCCATCTCCTGCCTACAAGGGGTCCTTTCAGTAGCCCCAGGAAGACTCCCCATCCCTTTGCCCCCCCCCAATTCAGGGGACCCTGAGGGCCCAGATAAACCCCTGGGGGTCCTCAAGGCCCCTCAGAGAACCAGGGATCGGCTTTCAAAATGACCAAATGACCGCAAGGAATGTCCGTCCTTCCACCCTCCACCCTTCGGTCAGAACTGAAGAAGCTTCTGGGAGGAGAAGCGAAAAGTCTTCAAGGGAAGAACCAGGAAAGTCCAGCTGCCTTTTGGAGAAGCCCCTTGGGCCAAGCGAGACCAGGGGGAGGGAGGGTCTCAGGAGAGGCTCCCCACCCCACCCCGCTCCCCTTGGCCCTTCGGAAATCTCCAATGACCCAGCCTGGACTCCTCATGGGGGGGGGTCTTAAGGGAGCTTAAAGGGGCATCTAGTCCACCCCTCCAGGCACATAGAGAAAGGGGGATTGTGGTTCAGATTCATGGGAGGGGGTGAAAAAGGAAGTCCACAACCCCCCCTGGACACCCCTCTAAAGCTGCCGCCCCCAAGACTGACAATCTTCCCCTCCCTCGCCTTCTCCGCCTCTATTGGAGGGATATTGGGGGGGGTCTGAGTTGCTCCTCCAAACTCCCCCTTTCGTGAAGGGGGCTGGAGCCCCTCCCTTTGAGGTGGTCTTGGGGGCTGCAGGGGGAAGGGGGACAGAAAAGAGGCCTGGAAAAGCACCCAAAGGCAGCTTGTGGGGCTGAAGATGGGGCAGAGGGGGGAAAAGGGAAGGGCGGGGAGAGCCCAGGAGCATGGGTGTGGGTATCCTTATTGTGACCCCCCCTTCCCTTCTGCTCCCAAAAGGGAGAGGGAGAGAGAAGCTTGGATATTATTTTCCCTCCAGCCCAGAGGGGGGGGGTCTCTTCCCTCCCCCCATATTTCCTGCCGCTTGGGGGGGGGAGGAATCCAGCGTTCCCTGCAGACGGACGGAGGGCTGGACCGGCTGAACTTCTGCCTGCCTTTTTCCTCCCTGGGGAGATGGAGGGGGTCCCTCTTTCCCCCTCCCTCGTTTTCCTCCCCCCTCCAGACCCCCACCAAGGGGGAATCCCGCTGGGACCGACGGTTCCCCATCCCTCCTCCAGGGGGCGCCTTCCGGCAGTCCCTCGCAGCAGGTCTCCCGTCCCTCCGCCTTCCCGTCCCTCCGCCCCTCCTCTAGGAGCCGCTGGGAGCGATGGGCCCTGGAGTCCCTCCTGAGGGCTCTCTTCTTTCTGCTCCACCGCCCCCCCCCCCCCACAGCCCATTTCCTTCTCCAGCAGAAGTCCGAGTGCCATTTCCTCAACGGGACGCGGCGGGTGCGGTTCCTCTTCAGGAACTTCTACGACCGGCAGGAGATGGACTGCTACGACAGCGACCTCGGGAAATTCGTGGCCGTCACTCCGTTGGCGCAGCCCGATGTGGACCAGTGGAACAGCGATAAGCGCCTCCTGCAGCTTGCGAAGGCCCAAGTGGATGCCTTCTGCCGGAGCAACTACGAGGTTTTCCAGAGCAATTCCGTGATTGGCCGGAGAGGTGAGTGGGGGAGGGGGAGTTCCATGGGTGGGAGGAAATGCAGGGACCCCCCTTTTCATTTCCTTTCTTAGGACTCTCCCGGAGAAAGATTTGCCCCTTTTTTATTCTGTGCTCTCCGATCTACGACATTTACACATTGGTATTTATTCATATTTGTTGACACTCCCAATCCCTTCCCCTCCCTCAAAGGGGGGATCTGGATGGCAAAAGATATAACCCCTAAATAAAAATGTATGAAAAATGTTAAAAAATAAATTATCTTTAAAAAGTCTGAAATTCTACAGTGATGACAAAGAAACATGCCAAAGGGTAGAAATAGATTCCTCTCCTTCGCATCCCTCCCATCATCTTCCTTCTCTTCCCAGGGTCCAAAGTTTCCCCTGCCCAGAAAAACTTCTTTCCAGAAAATTATACCAAATATTATATTTTTCCAGGGAAGGGGAAGAATCCAGCCAGGTCTCTCTCTTGCCCAGTATATAGAGATATTTCAATAATAATCTATAACATATGCAATATAATATTTCAGTATAATATTTTTATTAAATAATATTTATTGATTTACTTATCAACTTTGAAAACCATCTCTCTCTCCCACAGAGGGACTTTGCATGGTGTACACATAAAATATAAAGCCACCAAAATAATCCATAGAATTTAATATTTAAAAGGCAGGAATGATTAAAATCCAGTGATAAAAGTTCATGGGGGGGGGCTTCAGGAGGCTGACCGGCCCCACGGCTGCCTCCTCCCCCTCTCTGCCCCCCCCAAGCAAAGCCCCAGAGCCCCTTTTCCCCCCCTTTCCGGAAGGCCAGGAGTGGGGGAGGGGCTCCCTTCACCTCTGGGGCCTTTGGGATTTCAGGATAAAAAGTGAACTTCCGAACATTTGGAAAAGGGAATTAGGGAAGGCTCTTTGCTTTGGAAATGACTTAAAACAAATAATATTTTCAGGACTGAAAAGGGATCCTGGCCTGAACTAACCCACTTGGTCTCCTGTTCTGGCCCCTCCTATGTCTCCCCCCCATGTCCCTTCTCCCCCTCCCCCTCCTCCCCTCCAGCCAAGCCCACCGTCTCCATCTCCCCCACCAAGCTGGACCCCACTTCCCCCCACACCATCCTCTTCTGCATCGTGAGGGGCTTCTACCCCGTGGAGATCGAGGTCCGGTGGCTGAAGAATGGGCGGCCGGAGGAGGAGGAGGGCATGGCCTTCGGGGAGGAGCTCCAGAATGGAGACTGGACCTACCAGCTCCAGGTGATGCTGGAGACCCAGCCCCAGCGGGGGGGACGTCTACACCTGCCAGGTGGAGCATGCCAGCCTGGAGGCCCCGATCACCGTCCAGTGGGGTGAGCCCCTCCCCTTCCTCCCCTCCTGCTCTGGGGACCCCCTCCTGCCCTGAGAAGGGGGAGACACCCTCCCTGTGGGGGGAGCTGGGATGGACCTTCCTGGGGGGGGGGGAAGTTGGCCCTGATCCTCCTGCTCAGGGGGGGCTCCTTCTCCTTCCCCAGAGCCCCGATCCTCCAACTCTGCCAAGAGCAAACTCTGGACGGGGATCGTGGCAGCCGTGATCGGGGTGATCTTCTTTGCCATGGGGCTCTCCCTCCACCTGAAGAGCAAGAAAGGTGAGTCTGGCGGCTGGATAAGAGATTGTGGGGAGGGGACCATCCAGGGGAGGCCTCTCAGCAAGCTTAGCAGATGGAAAGGAGGCCCCCTTGGAGATTTGCTTGGGAAATTCTGTTCTTTGAGAGTCTACTGTATAAGTGAGCATCCTGCAAACTATTATGGCTATCTTTTTTTTATTGAAAATTTTTATTTTCCATCTAAACATTGTAAAAATACAATACAATTTTAAAATAAGATAAATTCATAACCATTGGTGCAACCCGCCCATTCCCCCCAGGCTGCGTCCACCCTTTCTTAAAACATTCCCTACTTCCCTCCTCTTTCTCTCCTCCCCTCCTACTCTTTTCCCCTCCCCCTCTCCTCTCAATACCCTACTTCCTCTCTACACCTTTCTTCCTCTCATCCCTATCAAACCCATGAACGCAGCATAATGGGAGTGCCCGGGCCGCACTCCTATAAACAACCATTATCTATAGTACACTTACCCCCCCTCTTACCCTCCCTCCCACCCCCAGCTCCCTCCCTTCACTTCCCAGAGAAGAATACAGGGTTAATAATAACAAAATTTATAATAATAAAAAAAGAAAAAAAAAAGAAAAAAAGAAAAAAGAAAATATCATAATTAACCTTTAACTCCATAACCTATAAGACAATTCTCTATAATATTTGTTATAATATTCATTCATGAATGACTATTATGGGCTATCGATGGGGAGGGAGACACCCTGAGTGCTCCAGCCTATGAAGGGTCCTGATTGGGTCTTTTTCTCCTTCCAGCAATTCCCATCCAGCCTCCTGCAGGTGAGTTTCTCCTCAAGTTATAGATGTTTCTTTAACATTCCTTAATTGTTCCTTTTTGTAAAAAAAAATGTGCCTGAACAAAACGTCCTAGCTATGGATAGCACAAATTTTTGAAATTTTGGGCAGCTTTTCATTACAGAGACCTGAAAACAGTGCAATCAAAAACAAACACACACACATAAACACTAAAATCTGGCCCACAAAGTTTCCAGGTTTTGGGAAATTGCAAAGGAGAAGGGAAGTCTCCTTGTGACATTTCACACAATTTCTGGCAAAGAGACACCCAGCTTTGCTACCACTCCCCATCCTGGCCCCATCTTCTTTGTTCATATGAAACGTCTGGGGGGGGAGGCCTCCTTTCTTGATTAACCCCCCAGTTAAGTCAATTGGGGTGAATTCCATAAGCCTCTGGAGATGAATTTCTGGTCCTTTGCATCCTTTTCCTCTTTTCCAAAAAAAGGGGGTGACACTCCCTCACTTTGTTCCTACTCATCAACCACCCCCCTGCAATGTGGGCCTGTGTGGGGGGGTGGCTGAAAGAGAGGAATAATAAGCTATTTACACTGGTTTCACTTTATTTTCTAATTTTCTCCCCATCTCTTTTTTTCTACAGCACTCATGAATTAATCCTGCCATCCTTCCTGCTTCCTGGTGGGAAAAGAAGGGGCTTTTTTCCATTAGCTGATGAATTTCTGTCTCTTTTTGCAACCTCTGAAAAATGGAGGGTCAAGATTTTAGATTGGGGGGGGGAGGAGAATGGCAGCCTGGAGCTTTTCCTGCTGAGACCCCTCTGGCTTTCCTTTGAAGACCTCTCTTTCTTGTGAGGAGGCAGTGGAGACCATCTAGACTGATCCCTGGGACTCTGGGCCTGCCTGTCAGTCCAGACACCCAAATCTGTCCCGGCTTTAAATCCACAGCAGCTTCATCTTCATTACTTTTCTTCCGAATCCCTTCCCTTCGCTTTGCTATAAAAGAATAAACATTGTAGGAAAAATCCTGGAATTCTTCCTTCCTCCTCCTCTTTCCTCCCCCCCCCCGCAGGAGGGTCCTCCCTTCTCCTCTTCCCCTCCCCAGATTGACACCTCCCCCTGCCTCTGGATCAACCATCCCGACTACTTCAGGTCTGAAGTCAAAACTGGTTCTGGAGGAGGGTGGGAAGATCCAGGGAGGGGAAGGGGCAGGACTCCCCTCCTGCTCATAGGCCCCCTTGCTCTGCTTCCCCTGAAGCCTATTTTTGAGGACCAGAAGGTCAGCAGTCCTCCCAAAGCACACGTGGGGAGCCATTTGGGAGCACCTGAGGCTTCACAACTGGAGGGTCCTGCCCCATTTTGGCACCCAACACCTTCCTCCTCCTCCCTCTTTGGGACTCATTCTAATGGCATAGGGCAGGGGTAGGCAACCTTGGCTCTTTTATGACTCGTGGACCTCAACTCCCAGAATTCCTGAGCCAGCCACGCTGAGAGAAAAGGGAGATGTTTCCAAGCTGAGCCATGCTGGCTCAGGAATTCTGGGAGTTGAGGTCCATGAGTCATAAAAGAGCCAAGGTTGCCTACCCCTAGCCTAGGTTTATACTACAGGCCACCCAACCAGACAGAGGAAATAGATGAACTTTTTACTAGCTAAGGCATGGAGAAAGCACAGTAAAATAATCATGGGGGACTTTGACCACCCTGACATCAACTGGGACACATTTTTTGGCGCCTAGTGGGAGATCAAACAAGCTCCTGATGAAGCTAGCAGACAACTTTGTCCCCCTTAAAGTAGAGAAGGGAACTAGGGGGTCAGCCCCACTGGACTCAAATCTCCCTAAGAGTCCTAGGCTGCCTTAACAGAGGGACAGAATCAAGATCACCTGAAGTTTTAATAGCACTTTACAAGGCCTTGGTAAGGCCACATTTGGGACACTGCATCCAATTTTGGTCACCACGATGTAAAAAAGTTGTTGAGACTCTAGAAAGAGTGCAGAGAGGAGCAACAAAGATGATTAGGGAGGGGCAGAGGCTGAAACATAAGGAATGGTTGAGAAATTGGGTTTGTCTAGTCTCGAGAAAAGAAGGACTAGGGGTGACGTGATAGCTGATCAAAGTTGTTTGAGGGGCTGCCCCAAAGAAGAGGGGGCCAAGCGATTCTCCAAAGCCCCTGAAGGCAGGACGAGAAGCAAAGGATGGAAATTTATTAAGGAGAGATCTGGATTGAAGGAGCAATTTCCTAAGAGTGAGAACAATTAATCAGTGGAACTGCTTGCCTCCAGAAGTTGTGATGGCTTCATCACTGGAGGCTTTTAAGAAGAGACTGGACAGGCATTTGTCTGAAGTGGTGTAGAGTCTCCTCTGTGGGCAGGGGGCTGGACTAGAGGACCCCCAAGGTCCCTTGCAACTGTGTTATTCTGTTATTCTGTTATATTTTTGCACAGCAGATTCTGGATGCTTCCCATTTGGGGCGTCTCCTCTGGGCGTTGAAATCCAAGGTGGAGAAAGGCCAGGAGACTCCCCACCACTTTAATTCAAAGCCTTCGGGCCAAATCCTTCCTTAGAGTCTGATCCATTCGCTCCCTTTCTTTCCCTCCTTTTGCTGCCTAGGAACAATTGTCTCCTTCTGTTCCCCATAAGACCCCCCTAACTCTGCTTTACATTGGTTTTTTTTAATCCAGTATTCTTGCCATTCTTTGCGCCGGTTTGAAAGCATGCTTTTTAAAATGGGAATTAACTTATTTTATTATTTCACCCATTTTGATCAGTGTGCCACAAGGAGAACGTATTTTGGAAGATGAAATCAAACACTTTATATGACGGGTAAAGAAGCAGCAGCTCCTTCTTTGGAGTCATGTTATGGATACACTATTTCAGTGATGGTGAACCTTTTAGAGACGAGTGCCCAAAAACTGCCCCCCCACTCTGCCCCCCATCCCCCACCCATCTACCCACAGGACCACTCACCACCTCCAGGGCCTGCTGCAGATTGCCCAGGCAGCCCATCAGCGCTATGGCAGCCACACCCTCTGCCTGCACCCTGCAGCATCAAGTGCATGATGAGGTGTGAGGGCAGAGTCTTGTCTACGCTGCCTGGCTGCCATGTCCTTGGCTGCGCTGCTCCATGTGGGCCACACTCAAGGGCGACTGTCCTTCAGGGGGGCTGCTGGAGAGGAGGGGGTCGCGGGGGGAGGCAAGGCTGGGGCAACGGCACGTGTGCCCACAGTGAGGGCTCCGAGTGCCACCTCTGGCACCCGTGCCATAGGTTCACCACCACTGTGCTAGTTTCTCTCTTCAACAACTTTTGAAGAGAGCTTTTCAGATTAGCTAGAGAGGAAAGGCTCCCTGTCAGCAGGTGAAAATCCCTCCCTCAGCAGGGCTGATCTCAGAAACTCTGCAAGGCCAGTCCAGGCTAGTCCTGGGATGAAGCGGTCTGGAAATCCCAGGATGTCTCTCTCTCTCTCTCTCTCTCTCTCTCTCTCTCTCTCTGTCTCTCTCTCTGTCTGTCTCTCTCTGTCTGTCTCTGTCTCTCTCTCTCTTTCCTTCCCTCCCTCTTTCCCTCTTTCTCTCCCTCCCACTCTCTTATCTCTATCATCTCTCTCTACATCTCTCTCTATATTATCTCTCTATATCTTATCTTATCATCTTATCTCATCTATCTATCTATCTATCTATCTATCTATCTATCTATCTATCTATCTATCTATCTATCTATCTCTCCCTATCTGTATCTTCTCTATAATTTATCATCTCTCTCTCTCTCTCTCTCTCTCTCTCTCTCTCTCTCTCTCTCTCTCTCTCCCCCCCCCCCCTCCTTACTATCTATATCATCTAGCTATGAAATTTATGTAACCACCCATCTCAGAACAAGTGACTGGGTTGGATACACAAAGCTAAACACAGGTATACACGTGAAATTATTAAAAAAACATTAAAAACAATAAAAAAGTTTAAAAAGAAGAGTCAGTTTTTTCAGTGCCCTTGTAACTGAACAGCCATGAAATGAACCCTTGTTTAGTCCTCACCATCCCCAGCGCTTTCACTGGTGGGGAAAAGACCGGAGATCTCCTTTAAGCAGACAGACTAATGGTGGTTACCTGCTGTCAAGTTGGTGTCAACGTTTAACCCGCCCCCCCATGGACAGATTTTCCCTGGGGAGACCCCTCCCCCACTCCTCCAGGTCCTCCCTCAGCATCCCCCTCCCCCCACTGCAACAGAGCCCCTCCCTGCTTCTCCTCCTTTTCCTCTTTTTCCTTCCCTCTTTCCCGGCATCAGAGCCTCCCTTTCTCCCCCCCCCCCAGAGAGCCCAGTCTCCCCGTAACGTGTGAAGGGGGAGAATCGGAGCCTTTGGGTCCTTTGGGCCTCCGGGGACGTTTCTCCAACCCTCCGTCGGTTTCTTCCCTGGGCTGTCCGGGGTCTCCTCGGGGGTCGGGAGGGACCCCTAAATCTCTTCTAGGAGGGGGGAGGGCAGAGGATCGAGGGGGCCGCCCCACCCGGAGACTCAGCCGCGGGGAGAAGCGGGAGAGTCCCGGAGCTGCCCCGGGGAAGAATCCGGGCTTGTTGTCTGATGGATCGGGGCCGGTTTCTGGGTTCCGCTTCGGGGGAGCCCAGCGCTTCAGGCCGGGGGCGGGGGGGGGAAAGCGAAACTCCAGCACTTCTCCAGCTGTTGGGGGTTGTGGAAACAAACAAAGTTCCTCTGTGTGTTTGTGTGTGTGTGTGTGGAGGGCTGGGGGGGGGGGAGGAGGAATTGAAGAGAAAATCAAACTCTTGCTGGGGAAACATGAAAAGAGGACAGGAGTTCTGCTTTAATCAGGCGCTGCCTGGATCTGGGACCCTCTTTGTGTGGCTGGCTGTGTATACACAACTGTTGTGCAGTGGGGTGAGCCCCTCCCCTCCTGCCCTGAGAGTTTCTCCTCAACTGATAGATGTTCCTTTAACATTCATTAATTGTTCCTTTAAAAAAAATAGTTGCTGAACAAAACCTCCTTGCTGTGGATACAGCAGATTTTTGAAACTTTGGGCAGAAAAGAGAGGGGATGTGGAAACCAAACACAGGGTCTGTCAAAACGGACTCAGATGCTAATTACACCAAGGCTACACGAAGGCATAAACAGGTTGAACGCTACACTAAGAAATAAACAGGGTGAACTTGAAACCTAAAGGCAGGTGTGTCATTGTGGAAATTCCTGAAAACTTAGTGGAATGAAACCCAGGACTGGAAGGCACAACTAAAAAGATTTAATGTTGAGGAACTGAGCGGCAGCCGTTCAAATGAAGTGGGAGACACTGACACAAACTTGTAGTTTTACATCAATAAATATATTTGATATCCATATTTGCAGCAGATAAGATAGTCAGGCATATCACTACATCCTGAGGTAAATCGTGAGGTAAATCACAAAAGAGGCGACAGAGCCCACAGAAGAAAAAGGCGGGAAAAAGGGAAACTCCCCCTTTACACCCGCAGCAACCAATCAGAGCACAGATCGCCTCACGCAGGAGCCCGCCCTCGCTCAACTGCCAGGCTGCGTTCTGGGCCATTCTACCCTTTCCTGATCCAGCTATTCAATTTCATATTTTCACATTGAAAGTCTTCCAAAGAAACAGACCTGATATGATTTTGGTTTGGGGAAGAATCCGGGCTTGTTGCCTGCTGGATCAGGGCCGGTTCCTCGGTTCCGCTTCGGGGGAGCCCAGCGCTTCAGGCCGGGGGCGGGAGGGGTGAGGAAGCGGGACTCAGGCGCCTCTTCGGGGGTTGTGGGAAGGAGTTGTGTGTGTGTGTGTGTGTGTGTGTGTGTGTGTGTGTGTGAGAACTGGGAGAAAACCACAATATTTGGGGGGGGGAGCAGGAAAGGAGCCCAGAGGTTCTGCCCGGGTCAGGCGAGCGATGGGGGCCCCTCCCTCCCCCCAGAGGCTGCCTGGATCCGGGACAGACTTTGGGCGACCGGCTGTGTCCAGACACGCAACTGGGGGGCAGATTCGAACTCTGCCCTCCTTCGGCTGCGGGGGGGGGACCCGGCTCTGGCCTGGCGGGGCTGGTGCTGGGCCAGGGGGGAGTCTGAGCCCTCCAGCCCCCCCGTCCCCGGGAAGGATCCGGGCCCCCTCCGGACCCCCAAAGCCCTTCGGAGCAGAGCCGGGAATGGAGGCTCTGCCCGACCCGCCTTTGCGGAACTCCCCCGAACACGAATCTCCGGAGAAGGCGAGAAAAAAGGTTTTCTCTGGATGGAAGGAAACAAAAGAAACAGAATGTCTGGTTTTGGGAGAGTTTGGGGGGGGGGGGAAGGTTTTCAGACTTTAATGGGTAAGGCTGTCATCCTATATCTGAAGGAAAAGGATTACTGGAGTCCACAGAATGTCTATTAATATTCCAGGTTATAATTATGTGTTATAAATTTATTTTATTTAATATACGGTGCATCCTTCCATCCTTCTGAAAATAATATTGAGATATTCTAGAAGGAAGAAAATCTGCTCAGATCCTCTTATACATCCTGTCCATGGATATGCATCTATTTTTTTCTTCTTTTTTTCTTTTTCTTTCAGGGCTGATTTCTCTCCCCATAAAAGCCCCCCCAAAAGACTTCTCACCCCCCCCCTTCTCCGCTTCTCCCTCTGCGCCGGACAGCCTCTTCCATTGGGTGAACTCGAGAGAGACTCTGCCCGGAGACCGATGACGCTACAGAAGGGAGATTTCCCATTGGTCCTTTCGGATCTCTGGGCGTTCCCAAGACTGACTTTGAGAGAAAAAATGCCCCCCCCCCTCCAATCCAGGCCCACCGATTCCGCCTCTGGGGCTGGGGGAATGTCTGGTTTTTTTGGAGAGTTTGGGGGGGGGGGAGAGAAAAGGTTTTCAGACATTAATGGTTAAGCCTGTCATCCTATATTTGAAGGCAAAGGATTATTGAAGTCCACAGAATTTCTATTAAAATTCCGATTTAGATGACAAATTGTAAACTGACCCTTTGGTTTAACATACCGTCTATCCACCCCTCAGTCCTTTCGTCCCTGTCAGAAGGATATAAAACAATTTACCTGGAGGAAAATCTCAGCCATCACGCCCAGGGGTGTGGATCTTTTTTTCTTCTCCTTTTTCGGCCAAAGGTTCCCTTCCCCTCCCATGCAGAAGAGCGGCGTTCCTCTCAGAGTCTGGATCCCGAGGACCGAGTCCCAGGGCGGATTCCTCTCCCCACAACCTTCCCTTCCCGCCCCCCTCCCGGCAGTCAGAATGCTGAATTCCCTGGCAAAGGGCGAAAGGCGGGAATGGGGAATTCTGTCCTGCTCATCCTGGGAATTCTTTCTCCGATTGAGGGAGCTGAAATCCTTTGGCCAGACCTGAATCTCGGAATCCTCTTTTCCTTCCTCCGCGTCTTCGGGGCTGTCGGGGACTTTGTTAGTCTTTATCTCGAATTAAGGCGGAGATTTGGAAGGGCGGGAAAGGCTGCCCGTGTTTGGAAACGGTCTTTCCCTTCAAAAGAGGGTTTCGAGGAACCCCCGCAGAAAAGCCGGAGAGGGTCGTGGAGAAAAACCCGCCCGGAATCTCCACGCGGGAGGAAAAGCCGCGCCTGAAGCTCCCCTGGCCGAGAATCGGGCCGGGCTGAGCGAGGAAGAGCCGCAGATCCCTCGGGGGAGATTCCCGGATCAGGGGCTTCTGCCGGGGGAGGAGGGGAGGGGGGAACGGGGGTCTCGGCCGGGCTTTCCCTGGGTGGGAGGGGAGATCCACTCGCGGCCCTTCCCGGAGGAGGAGACCGGGTGGAGACCCACTCCCGCCCTCGGGATCCCCCTCGCTCCCTTTGGGATCTCCCGGGCAGGTCCCGGAGGGGGGGCAACCTCGCCAGGGATCGCCCGGCGGCTGACCGAAGCCGAAGCCCGGAGAAGGTCGCTCAGCCTGGGAGGGAAGATGGGACCGTCCGGAGCCTCCGAGGGGGATCTGACCTGGAAGGGATCGAGAGGGATCTTCTGCCCGTGAGACCCAATCAATCAGTGGAACCTGGAATTGGGGGGGGGGGCTCCATCCCTGGAGGTCTTCAAGGAGAAGGTTGTGGTGTAAGGACTCCCGCCTCGAGCAGGGAGATGGACTAGAAGATCTCCAAGGTCCCCTCCAGGCTATGAGGTCTCCCCATCCCTTCTCCCCACTTCTTCCCCCCCCAAGCCTTCCGCCAGCCCAGCCCCTCCTGCATCTGACGGGGGGAGGGGAGGGGAAGCTGCCCCGGACGCTCCTGGCTCCGGGCTGAACCCCGACACGGCTCCTCTCCTGCCGCCCTTCAGGGGGCAGAATTGGGACAGGCCAAGGGGGAAACTCTCTGTGGGGCCTGGACCCCCAGGAGGAGGAGGACCCCCTGCGGATCGGGAATGACCCCCAGCGGAGCCCCCTCCCTCCCTCCCTCCAGGGAAAGGACACAACTTCACAACTTACAGAAATCTTCCCGGCTGCAACATAGCGACCCCAGATGGGGGGGGGCCCTAGGACTCCCCACTCAGCACTGGAGGTTTCGTCTCAGGGCCCTTAAACGTGGGTATCGATTGTCTGCGGAGTTAGGGTGTGTGTGTGCGTGTGTGTGTACGTGTGTCCGCAGTCCCCTCCACACACATGGTCCAATGCTGTGGGGGGCTTCCTGCCCCCAAACTGAGCGGGCGAGCCCAGGAGGAGCGTTCAAGCTCTGCCTCCACTTTGCTCTAGGCTCCCTCTGGGAACTGAAAGGGCATCTAGTCCACCCCTCCAGACACCCAGAGAAAAAGAGGCTCTGGTTGAGAATCACGAGGGGGGGCGCAAAAGGAAGTCCGCCCTCCCCTCCGGAGCTGGCATGAAACGCCCCCCTAAAATGCAGCCCCCCCACCCCTACTGAAGGGATTGTTCCCCCTCCCACTTTCTCCGCTTCTCTCTCTGCGCCCAACTATCTCCTCCATCGGGCGAAGTCAAGGGAGGCTCTGCCCGGAGACCGATGACGCTGCACAAGGGAGAAATCCCATTGGTCCCTCCGCTTTCCTGGGCCTTCCCAATTACGAAGTTCGAGGGAAACGCCTCCTTCCCCCCCCCCCCCCAGTCCAGACCCCCGATTCCGTCTCTGGGGCTGGGAGCCTCCGCGTCTCTGTCTCTTCTCTCTCTGGGGCGCTTGTGGGGCGGCGTCCATGGGCTCCGCTGGGCTCCTCCTGGTGCTGCTGCTGCTGCTGGCGGGGGCGCTGGCCCGGATCGCCGGAAGCGAAGGGGGGAAGGAGACCCCCGGTAAGGAGGGGGCTCAGAGGGGGGGAGGAGAGGGGTTGGGAGGGGCCGTCAGAGCCCCTGAGGGTGGGGGGAAGAAAGGGGCTGGGACCCCAGAAGTGGGGAAAGGGGTCAAGAGAGGCAGTAGGCTGCGGGAGCCTCGATCTCCGCGTGGTCTCCGCCCCTCCCTCGCCTCATTTTCCCCCGCAGGACGGAGAGGGAGCCCCCTCCCCTCTGCCCTTGTTGTGGCCGAGGTGGGGTGGGGGTCGCGGGAAGGCAGCCGAGGTGGGATAAGAGGCAGTCGGGCCCCTCTATCGCCCCTCCCCCCGTGGCTGGGTGGGAGGGGGACCTTGCGCACCCCGAATTAGCGCCTGAGCCCCAAAGTTTCTTGCACCGAAAGAGGAAGGAGACGGAAAGGGAAAGCGAAAGAGGGAAACTGAGGCATTTTCAGAGCTGAATCCACAAAGGCCACCAAAAGTATAAGAA
Organism: Crotalus tigris; assembly: GCF_016545835.1. Lineage (NCBI taxonomy): Eukaryota > Metazoa > Chordata > Lepidosauria > Squamata > Viperidae > Crotalus > Crotalus tigris. The sequence continues at coordinate 52,203 of NW_024100175.1, forward strand.
AAAGAGATTTTTTTTGGCAAAAGTGTTTTTGCACCCTCAGTTTTTCTTCTGAATCTCCATTTTTTTAAGGGGAGGGGAGAATTGAGCTGGATTCCTTCTTGGGGAGACGCTGAGGCTCCCATTGGTCCCTCCGCTTTCCTGGGCCCTCCCAGGTCCGAGGTTCGAGGTTAACGCCCCCTCCCCCCACTCCAGACCCATCTATTCCACCTCTGGGGCGGGGAGCCTCCGTGTCTCTCTCCCCTCTTTTGGGGGGCGCTTGTGGGGCGGCGTCCATGGGCTCCGCTGGGCTCCCCCTGACGCTGCTGCTGCTGGTGGGGGTGCTGGACCGGATCCCCGGAAGCGAAGGGGGGAAGGAGACCCCCGGTAAGGAGGGGGCTCAGAGGGGGGAGGAGAGGGGCCGGGACCCCAGTAGGGAGAAAGGGGATGGAGGGCAAGAGAGACGGGAGCCTGCAGGAACCTCGATCTCTGCGTGGTCTCCGCCCCTTCGCTCAGGAGGACGGAGAGGGGTCTCGGGAAGGGAACCAAGGTGGGTTAAGAGGCAGCTGGGCCCCTCTCTCCGCCCCCCCCGTGGCTGGGTGGGAGGGGGACCTTGTGCACCCCAAATTAGCGCCTGAGCCCCAAAGTTTCTTGCACTGAAAGAGGAAGAAGACAGAAAGCGAAAGCGAAAGAGGGAAACTGAGGCATTTTCAGACCTGAATCCACAAAGGATTGTAAGAGTATAAGAAAAAGAGATTTTTTTGGCAAAAGTGTTTTTGCAACCTCAGTTTTTCTTCTGAACCTCCATTTTTTTAAGGGGAGGGGAGAGATGAGCTGGATTCCTTTTTGGGGGAGACTCTCAATTTGGGGAGGAGACCCAGAATCCCCCACCCCATATTCCCCATTGCTGAATCAGGACCTGGAGGGGAGGGGGGAACTGAGGGAGAAGGATATTGGGGAGTCTGAATTGCTCCCCTAAATTGGCTACTCAAAACGATTTTTTAGGTGAGGGGGGCTAGAGACTCTTTGAGGTGGTCTTGGGGGGCTTCAGGGTGACAGAAAAGAGGGCTGAATCCACAAATCATGCAAAGACAGCCAGTAGGAGTGAAGTTGATGGGAAAGAAAATTTGGGGTTAACTAGGGAATTTGGGGGTTCTCTTCTCCCCAAGATCCCCAGACCCCCAAGCCATCTAGATCAAATTTGAGCAGCCCCCCCTCAACAGAGTAGGGGGAGGGAAAGGACCCCCCATCTCCTGCCTGCAACGGGTCCTTTCAGCAGCCCCAGGAAGGCTCCCCACCCCTTTGCCCCCCAATTCAGGGGACCCTGAGGGCCGAGATAAACCCCTGGGGGTCCTCAAGGCCCCTCAGAGAACCAGGGACCGGCTTTCAAAATGACCAAATGACCACAAGGAATATCCGTCCTTCCACCCTCCACCCTTCGGTCAGAACTGAAGAAGCTTCTGGGAGGAGAAGCGAAAAGTCTTCAAGGGAAAACCCAGGAAAGTCCAGCTGCCTTTCGGAAAAGCCCCTTTGGGCCAAGTGAGACCAGTGGGAGGGAGGGTCTCTGGAGAGACCCCCCCAGCTCCCCTCGGCCCTTCTGAAATCTCCACTGACCCAGCCTGGACTCCCCATGGGGGGTCTTAAGGGAGCTTAAAGGGTCATCTAGTCCACCCCTCCAGGCAGAAAGAGAAAGGGAGACTGTGGTTCAGATTCATGGGAGGGGGCAAAAAAGGAAGTCCACAACCCCCCCTGGACACCCCTTTAAAGCTGCAGCCCCCAAGACTGAAAATCTTCCCCTCCCTCACCTTCTCCGCTTCTATTGGGAGGGATATTGGGGGGGGGTCTGAGTTGCTCCTCCAAACCCCCCCTTTAGTGAAGGGGGCTGGAGTCCCTCCCTTTGAGGTGGTCTTGGGGGGCTGCAGGGGGGAGGGGGCCAGAAAAGAGGCCTTAAAAAGCACCCAAAAGCAGCTTGTGGGGCTGAAGATCGGGCAGAGGGGGGAAAAGGGAGGGGGGGGCTTGAAGGGTGGGGAGAGCCCAGGAGCATGGGTGTGGGTATCCTTATTGTGACCCCCCCTTCCCTTCTCCTCCCAAAAGGGAGAGGGAGAGAGAAGCTTGGATACTATTTCCCCTCCAACCCAGAGGGGGGGTCTCTTCCCTCCCCCATATTTCCTGCCGCTTTGGGGGGGGGAATCCAGCGTTCCCTGCAGACGGACGGAGACTGGACCGGCTGAACTTCTGCCTGCCTTTTTCCACCCTGGGGAGATGGAGGGGGGTCCCTCTTTCCCCCTCCCTCATTTTCCTCCCCCTCCAGACCCCCACCAAGGGGGAATCCCGCTGGGACCGACAGTTCCCCATCCCTCCTCCAGGGGGCGCCTTCTGTCAGTCCCTCGCGGCAGGTCTCCTGTCGCTCCGCCTTCCCGTCGCTCTGCCCCTGCTGGGAACCATGGGCCCTGGAGTCTCTCCTGAGGGCTTTCTTCTTTCTGCTCCACCCCCCCACGCAGCCCATTTCCTGTACCAGGGGAAGGCCGAGTGCCATTTCTTCAACGGGACACGGCGGGTGCGACTACTGGAGCGGCTGTTCTACGACCAGCAGGAGTTCGTCCGCTTCGACAGCGCCCGCGGGGAGTTCGAGGCCGTCACGGCGTTCGGGAAGGGGGATGCGGAGGCTTTCAACAGGGATAAGCGTCTCCTGCAGGACCGGAAGGCCGAAGTGGATTACTTCTGCCGATACAACTACGAGGCTCTCCAGGGCAGCCCCGTGATTGGCCGGAGAGGTGAGGGGGGGGAGTTCCGGGGGGGGGAATGCAAGGACACCCCCTTTTCATTTCATTTCTTAGGACTCTCCCAGAGAAAGATCTGCCCCTCTCCAGCTTCCTCCTTCCCTTACATACTCAAGAGGGACAGTGTTTAATATTCATTTGTCATGTATATGGAGGGCTGAGGGTCTGCACATATCTTGCACATAGTATGTGTTATGTCCTGAGCCTGTGGAGACAGGCTTGGGGCATTGCAATGGTCCTGGGCAGGTGCAAGCTGCCCGGGACCAGACTGGCTGTCGCCAGTACGTGCGCGCATGCGCGGGTGCTGGCACGCCAAATGTTGCAGATTGGCCCGGGAATGGCCTATAAAAGAGGCCAGGAGATTTGGGCGTCTTTGGCGTCTTGTAACCAGTATGCTGAACAGAAATAAAGAAGTTCCTGAGAACTACAACTGCTTCTCGTGTCATTGCCATTTCGCAAAGGATGCAACACTGGCGACGAAGGTGGGATTGCCTTACATCGACCGAAGACAGGTGTAAGCTTACCCGAGAGAATCCTGAGCGGTAGGAACGGCGTTGACTCGGCAGCTACCCGCCAATCCAGCGAGTATCGGGGGTAGGCTGGCTGATAGACCCTTCCTTTTCTACAAAAATGGCAAAACTAGGAAGACTTTCAGAATTCGACATCTCGCATCCGGAGAGATGGGAGTCTTACGTAGCCAGGGTGGAAAACTATCCTAAAGTCAACCAAGTGAGAGAAGATAGTTTGAAGGCCGCCACCCTCCTGTGCGTTTGCGGTCAAGACGCATTCAAAATCGCTGAAAACATAGCAGCACCTGTACCTCTAGAATCTGTTAACTACACAGATCTCAAAAAACTACTCAAGGAACACTTCCAGCCCAAGCTGTCCGTCATCGCTTGGCGCCACACCTTCAAACAGAGGGATCAGCGACCCAGAGAATCAGCCAAAGAATACATTGCTGCGCTGAGGAAAGCCGCTAAACACTGTGAGTTCAAGGATCTAGAAGAACGGCTGAGAGACAGATTTGTATGTGGACTGAGGCATAGAGAATTACAGCAGAGACTTTTTGCCAAAGAAGACTTATCATTCCAAGATGCCTTGAGAGAGGTTACTGCAGAAGAGGCAGCGGGCGGCGCCATCAAGAACATGAGGCCGATCAGAAGCACTCCAGAGGCTGTGTCCGTGCACCAGGAAGGAGCCCAAAGGAACCCAGAGAAGGATCCTGACGATGAAGTAGACCGTCTCTACCCCACGAAAGAAAGGAAACAGAAAGGAAGCTCTTCAGCTCTCCCCAGGTGCCTCGGTTGTGGAGGTCGCCACAAGAGGACCGACTGTAGATTCCGCTCCGCTATCTGTAGAGCATGCGGAAAGCAGGGACATATTGCAGCTGTGTGTCTGGGCCATCCAAAGGTACAACCTCAGGAAGAATTGCGCCTGAAAGGTACCAGGGTTCCCAGCCAAAACAGGGTGGGGTTCTGCGCTTCGCAAAGAAGCATTTACAAGACAGGCACACACAAGCCCATCAAGAAAAAGCTGTCACTTAAAGTGAAGCTACAAGGGGTTCCATTGGCTATGGAACTGGATACGGGGTCTGCACTCTCGATCATTTCCATGCACACGTTTAGGAAGATTTTGTAACTCTACTGGCAAAACAGAGTTAACAGAAAACATTCCTGTACACAGAGGAAATAACTGACACTAGGTAGTATGGGCACCACGCTCGCATTAGGTTGTATGTTATTATTGTATGATCATAGTCTTAGCCGGGGGGAAGGGGTGTTATGTCCTGAGCCTGTGGAAGCAGGCTCGGGGCATTGCAACGGTCCTGGGCAGGTGCAAGCTGCCCGGGACCAGACTGGCTGTCGCCAGTACGTGCGCGCATGCGCGGGTGCTGGCACGCCAAATGTTGCAGATTGGCCCGGGAATGGCCTATAAAAGAGGCCGGGAGATTTGGGCGTCGTCGGCATCTTGTAACCAGTATGCTGAACAGAAATAAAGAAGTTCCTGAGAACTACAACTGCTTTTCGTGTCATTGCCATTTCGCGAAGGACGCAACAGTATGTTTTTAGGGTGTGTCATGTATGTCTTTCACTTTGAGAGCAGGCAACTAAATTTCGTTTTGGATGTGAGCCATTGTGCCCACCGTAAAAAAATGACAATAAAGGTTATCTTATCATCTTCTCTTATGTATTCTCTGCTCTCAGATTTATGAAATTTACTCATTGGTATTTATTGATATCTATTGATACTCCTAAACCGCCCCCCTCAAAGCGGGGATCTGGATGGCCTACAATATAACATCACCCCTAAATAAAAATGTATAACAAATAAGCTTTAAAATTAAATTACAGTTAAAAAGTTTAAAATTCTACAACGATGACCATGAAACACACACAAGGGAAGAAATGTATTCCTCTCCTTCCCATCCCTCCCACCATCTTCCTTCTCTTCCCAGGGTCCAAAGTTTCCCCTGCCCAGAAAATCTTCTTTCCAGAATATTATACCAAGTTTTATACTTTTCTTTGGGGGGGGGGAAATCCAGCAAGATCTCTCTCTTTCCCAGTATATAGATATATTTCAAGATAATCTATATGCTATATAATATTTCAATATAATATTTTATATTAATAAATCAACATTTCTTTATTGATTTACTTATCAACTTTTAAAACCTTCTCTCTCCATCTCCCCCACAGAGGGACTTTGCATGGTGTACACATAAAATATCAAACCACCAAAATAGTCTATACAATTTAAGATTTAAGAGGCAGGAATGATTAAAATCCAGTGATAAACATTCATGAAAAGGTGGGGGGGCTTCGGGATGCTAACCAGCCCCACGGCTGCCCCCCAAGCAAAGCAGCACCTGCAGTAAATGACGGCCTCAGTGGATCCCTTCTGCCGGCACAACTACGAGGGTCTCCAGGGCAGCCCCGTGGTTGGCCGGAGAGGTGAGTGGGGGAGGGGGAGTTCCATTGGGGGGGAATGCATTCCCCCCTTTTCACTTCATTTCTTAGGACTCTCCCAGAGAAAGATTTGCCCCTTACGTATTCTGTGCCCTCCGACCTACGCAATTTATTCTTTGGTATTTATTGCTATATATTGATACTCCTAATCCCTTCCCCTCCCTCAAAGCGGGGATCTGGATGGCGTAGGGTATAACATCACCCCTAAATGAAAATGTATATAAAATAAGGTTAAAATTAAATTACCTTTAAAAAGTTTGAAATTCTACAACGATGACAATCAAACATGCCAAAGGGAAGAAATAGATTCCTCTCCTTCCCATCATCTTCCTTCTCTTCCCAAGGTCTAAAGTTTCCCGTGCCTAAGAAAACGTCTTTCCAGAAAATTATACCAAATATTATATTTTTTTGGGGGGGGGGAGGAATCCGGCAAGGTCTCTCTTTTGCCCAGTATAATTTTTCAATAATCTATACTATATGCTATATAATATTTCAATATAATATTTTTATTAAATAATATTTATTGATTTACTTATCAACTTTTAAAACCATCTGTCTCTCTCCCACAGAGGGACTTTGCATGGTGTACACATAAAATATAAAACCACCAAAATAATCTATATAATTTAAGATTTAAAAGGCAGGAATGATTAAAATCCAGTGATAAAAGTTCATGAAAAGGTTGGGGGGGGGGCTTCAGGAGGCTGACCGGCCCCACGGCTGTCTCCTCCCCCTCTCTGCTCCCCAAGCAAAGCCCCAGAGCCCCCTTTCCCCCCCTTTCTGGAAGGCCAGGAGTGGGGGAGGGGCTCCCTTCACCTCTGGGGCCTTTGGGATTTTAGGATAAAAAGTGAACTTCCAAAGGTCTGGACAAGGGAATCAGGGAAGGCTCTTTCGTCTGCTGTGCCCTGACCCTCTTTCAGTTCTTTTTATCCTTTATTCAGAGTCATTTGTTCATCCAATGTTGGGGGTCTGGGAGAAAAGCCCCCCCTGAAACCCCCTTTTTGGTCAGAGACTCAGCTTCACCTGCAGCCAAATCGCTTCCCTCTTCGTATCTGGGAAGGTTTCTCATTTGGGGGCAAGGATTAAAAAAAACCCCACAAACATTAAAACTGAATTTTGGGCATCGTTCAGCCCTGAAGCCTCAGGTTGTTTAGTTCCCTGTTCCAGATTCCTGGCAAATTGCCTACGTTTGTTGGTCTAATTTTATTTGTTTGTATTATTATTATTTATTTCTATCAACTGATAAGGTTTCATAGTGCAAAACCAGAGTTTCATCTGCAGTTGTTGCCATTTGTTGTTGCCAGGGTCTCCCAAAATAATACGCTACCAAAGAATTAAAGAAGATCTTTCTTCCATGAGAGAAAAACCACCAGATCCCAAGAGAAAAAGGCATTTTATGGGGAGATGCTGGGCATTTTCTCCTTCCAAAAATTATGGAATATTTAATGGGAACCAACACAGATTTTGTTCTCCGCATATTCAGTCTAGAATTCATTTTTACTCCTAAATTCTTCCCTGCAAACCTGGGAGGATAATTAACTGTTCATAAAAAAATCCCGACCAGATCCCAGGACTAAATTACAAATAACCAAACCTTTAAAAATTGCATGTTCTTAAACTTTATATAATGAGGTGTTCATAAGAGAATCCCTCAATGGAGAGAAACGTTGTTAGCAAAAGTTCTCTGATCTGGAGTGGATCTATGAAGGACCCTCTTGGGGGGGAGCTCACTCACCCCCCCATTAATCCACCCAAGGGTTGAGCCATTTGCTGAAGGAGGAGATCAAGAGGGATCTCTTCTGTGGTCCTGGGATCTGCCTGATCTCCTCAGCCACCAGCTGTCTCTGCGCCCTCTTCCTCCTTTCTCATGGGGGAGGGGGGTGAACCGGAAATGAGCCTGGGGCCTTTGCCTCACCCCAGCCACTCTGCAGCTCCACTCACAGTAAGTCCTTCCTTTGCTGGCTCGTTCGCTCCCCCACTACACTTGGCTGGGCAGGGCAGCATACCATCTGTCATGTGTTCATGTACCACAGGTGGTACACTTACCACCAGTTGAAAAGCCCTGCTGTCAGCTGCCTAGAGTCATTTTATCATGAAATGGTGGCAAACAAATTTAATAAATAAATAAATGTTCTGGTATTCTACCTATTTTTTAAAAAAATGTGGTTTTCTTTTGAGTGGGATCCCTGCAATTCTCCAAAACATGCTGTGTATCTTCCCCGTCTTCTGGGTCTCTTTGCATCTCCCCCAAATCTGGCAGGAAATTCCTTCCATCCTGGGGCGTTTCCAGTATTTATTTCTGTTGGACTTGTGCAATATGATGGAAACTGATCCCAACCAGGAACGATTTATGTTTTTCCATCTTTCAGGATCCCATTTAATTTCTTGCTGGAATTTGCTTTGGAAACGACTTAAAACAAATAATATTTTCAGGACTGAAAAGGGCTCTTGGCCTGAACTAACCAACTTGGTCTCCTGTTCTGGCCCCTCCTGTGTCTCCCCCCCATGTCCCTTCTCCTCCTCCCCCTCCTCCCCTCCAGCCAAGCCCACCGTCTCCATCTCCCCCACCAAGCTGGATCCCACTTCCCCTAACACCATCCTCCTCTGCATCGCGAGGGGCTTCTACCCCGTGGAGATTAAGGTCCGGTGGCTGAAGAACGGGCGGCCGGAGGAGGAGGGCGTGGCCTTCGGGGAGGAGCTGCAGAACGGAGACTGGACCTACCAGCTCCAGGTGATGCTGGAGACCCAGCCCCAGCGGGGGGACGTCTACACCTGCCAGGTGGAGCATGCCAGCCTGGAGGCCCCGATCACCGTCCAGTGGGGTGAGCCCCTCCCCTCCCCCTCTGGAGACCCTTTCCTGCCCTGAGAAGGGGGGAGAGACCCTCCCTGTGGGGGGAGCTGGGATGGACCCTCCTGGGGGGGGGAGCTGGCCCTGATCTTCCTACTCAGTGAGGCTCCTTCTCCTTCCCCAGAGCCCAGATCCTCCAATTCTGCCAGGAGCAAACTCTGGACAGGGATCGTGGCGGCCGTGATCGGGGTGATCTTCTTTGCCATGGGGCTCTCCCTCCACCTGAAGAGCAAGAAAGGTGAGTCTGGGGGGCTGGATGAGAGATTGTGGGGAGGGGACCATCCAGGGGAGGCCTCTCAGCAAGCTTAGCAGATGGCAAGGAGGCCCCCTTGGAAATTTGCTTGGGAAAGTCTGTTCTCTGAGAGTCTACTGTATAAGTGAGCATTGTGCAACCTATTATGGGCTATTGATGGGGAGGGGGACCCCCTGAATCCTCCAGGCCATGAAGGGTCCTGATTGGCTCTTTTTCTCCTTCCAGCAACTCCCATCCAGCCTCCTGCAGGTGAGTTTCTCCCCAAGTTATGGATGTTTCTTGAACATTCATTAATTGTTCCTTTTTTTTTTAAAAAAAAAAAAATGTGCCTGAACAAAACCTCCTAGCTGTGGATAACACAAATTTTTGAAATTTTGAGCAGCTTTTCCTTTCAGAGACCTGAAAATAGTGCAATGAAAAACAAACACACACACACAAACACTAAAATCTGGCCCAGGAGGTTTCCAGGTTTTGGGAAATTGCATTGGGAAAGGAAGTCTCGTTGTGACATTTCACACAATTCCTGGCAAAGTGACACCCGGATTTGCTACCAGGCCCCATCCTGACCCCATCTTCTTTGTTAATATGAAACATCTGGGGGGGAGGCCTCCTCTCTTGATTAACCCCCCCCCAATTAATTCAATTGGGGAAAATTCCATCAGCCCCAGAAGATGAATTGCTGGTTATTTGCATCCTTTTCATCCCTGAAAGGGGGGGGATTCTCCCTCATTCTGCCCCTGCCTATCAACCACCTCCCTGCAGTGTGGGTTTTCCTGGGGGGGAGAGGCTGTATGAATAATACGTTATTAACACTGATGGTTTATATTCTAATTTTCTTCCTCGTCTCTTTTTCTTCAGCACTTGTGAATTAATTCTGCCGTCCTTCCTGATTCCTGATGGGAAAGGAAGTTTTTTTTTTTCAGTAGCTGATGAATTTCTGTCTCTTTTGCAACCTCTGAAAAATGGAGGCTCAAGATTTTAGATTGGGGGGAGGAGGGAATGGCAGCCTGGAGCTTTTCCTGCTGAGAGGCCCCTCATCTTTCTTTCAGGGCCTCCTTTTCTTGGGAGGGAGGGGTGGAGACCATCTAGACTGACCCCAGGGACTCTGGGCCTGCCTGCCAGTCCAGAAGCCCAAATCTCTCCCCCCTTTGAACCCACAGCAGCTTCATCCCCATTACTCTTCCTACGAATCCCTTCCCTTCCCTTTGCTATAAAAGAATAAAATTTATATTGTAGGAAAAATACTGGAATTCCTCCCTCCTTCCTTCCTCTTCCTCCTCTTCTTTCCTGACCCCCCTCAGAGAGTCCTCCCTTCTCCCCTCCCCCTCCCCAAATTGAGGCCTCCCCTGTCTCTGGATTGACTATCCAGGCTAGTTTAGGCCTAAATCCAGAACCGGTTCGGGAGGAGGGTGGGCAGATCCCAGGGAGGGGAAGGGGCAGGACCCCCTCCTCAATCTCTCCAAGCCCTGCCAGAAGGAGGGGACCCCTGGGAGACCCCCTATTCCTGCTTCCCCCGAGAGCCTCTTCCGTGGCTGGGAAGCTTCTGGAGCTGGAGGTTCTCCTGGCTTCATCCGGGCCTCTTTCTCCAGGATCGGAGCCCGTTTGAGCCCCTCACAAGCCACGGAGGCTCCTGCCCCATTCGCACCCAGCGCCCCCCCCGCCTCCCTCCCTCTTCGGGACCCTGATCCCCTCGGTTGCTCCCCTCCAGACAATTTTCCCCCACGTCCATCTCGCCCCCCAAAAGGTGCCAGGGCCGGGGAGGGAGGGCGGAGAGCAGGGCGGCCTCCCTGGGGATGGAGGGGGGGGGAGACGTCCCTCCCTGGATCACCTTCGCTGTGTCTGCCGGTGGGTGAAGTCACAGGGGACTCCGCCCGGAGACAGATGATGCTGCAGGAGGGAGATTTCCCATTGGTTCCTCTCCGTCAGGGCATTTCCAGTTCTGAATTCCGAGGAAAATGCCTCCTCCGCCCCTTCTCGGAGGACCCCCCCTGATTCCACCTTTGGGGCTGGGGGCGTCCCTGGGCTCTCCCTGCTGCTGGAGGGGGGCACTGGGCCACTTCTCTGGAAGCAAAGCAGGGAATGGAAACCTCGGTGAGGAGGGGCTGGTCTCCTCAGTCAGCCGCTTCAGAGACCCCCAAGTCCCCCCTGGCTGCGTGCTTCCCTCCCTGCAGCCACTTAGGCAGGATCAAGGGGGGGGAGAGCAAAATGAAATCCAAACTCCCCTGCAGGGCTGCTCTGAAACACCCCCTTGAGCTGCAGCCCCCCAAGACTGAAAGCATCCCCCAATTCAGACCCGCCCCCAAGTCCTCCTCCCTCAGTTCCCCCCTCCCCTCCAGGTCCCAACTGAGCAATGGGGGATTATGGAGGTGGGGGGGTTCTTGGTCTCCTCCCCAAATCTAGAGTCTCCCCCAGAAGGGACCGAAGCTCCACTCTTGCGGGACCTTCAAAGCCTCAAATTTGAGATTCAGAAGAAAAAGTGAAGTTTCCGAAGAAGCAAAAATACATTTTCTAAAATGCATCTTTTTCTTTCTGTGGATTCAGGTTGGAAAATTTCCCTCTTTCGCTTTCGCTTTCGCTTTCCGCCTCCTTCCTCTTTCGATGCAGCCGACTCTGACCCAGATATTGGGGGGAGAGGAGCGAGAGACGGGCCCGGCTGCGACTCCCCACCTCGGCTAAAATTGGGAAAGAGCGGGTCCCTCTGCGTCCCCCTGGGGGGGATGTGGGGAGAAAGGGGGAGGAGACCACGCAGAGATGGAGGCTTTTGCAGACTTCCACCACTCTTACCCTCGACCAGTTTCCCAAAGTACGGCTGGAGACCCAGCAGCTTTCTTCCCCCCCAACAAGTATCAGGGGTTCCTCCCAACCATATCCTCCCCCCAGCCCCTCTCCTCTCCCTCTCGGCCCCCTCCTTACCGGGGGTCTCCTTCCCCCCTTGGCTTCCAAGGATCCAGGCCAGTGTTCCAACCAGCAGCAACTTCAGGGGGAGCCCAACAGAGCCCCTGGATGCTGCCCCACAAGCGCCCCCAAAGAGAGGGGAGAAAGACGTGGAGTCTCCCAGTCCCAGAGGTGGAATCAGTGGGTCTGGATGGGGGGAGGGGGTGTTTTTCTGGGAGGTGCACTTCTTTTGGGACCCTGCCCCCCCCCCGCATGATTCTCAACCACTCTTCCTTTCTTGAGTCTGGCAAGTCTAAAGAAATAGGGGTGACATGATAGCAGCATTCCAGTATTTGGGGGGGCTGCCACAACGAAGAGGGGGTGAGGTCAAATTATTCTACCAAGCACCAGAGGGCAGGCGAGAAACAACGGATAGAAACTGACCAAAGAGAGAAGCAACCTGGAATTAAAGAGAAACTTCCTGATGCTGAGGACAAATAAACGGGAACAGCTTACTCCCAAAAGTTGTGGGCACTCCATCACTGGAGGTTTTTCAGAGGAGACTGGACAGTTGCTTGTCTGAAAAAGTATAGGTCAGTGTTGGTGAATCTATGGCATGGGTGGCAGAAGTGGCACTCAGAGCCTCTCTGTGGGCACACATGCCATTGCCCCAGCCTCACCTCCCCTGCGACCTCTTCCTCTCCAGAAGCCACCCTGAAGGAGAGTCGCCCCTGAGTGTGGCCCACATGGAGCAGCACAGCCAATGATATAGAAGCCAAGCAGCATAGACAAAACTCTTCCCTCACACCCATCGTGCACAGTTGATGCTGCAGGGTGCAGGCAAAGGGCATGACCACCATAGCGCTGCTGGGCTGCCTGGGCAAGCTGCAGCGGACCCTGGAGGTGGTGAGTGGCCCTGCGGGCAGGCAAGGTGGGGGACGGGTTGAGGGCAGGGCAGAGGTGGAGCTGAGGCGGGGCCAGTTTTTGGGCACTTGGTCTCTAAAAGGTTCGCCATCACTGGTATATGTTCTCCTGTTCCAGCAGGGGGCTGGACTAGAAGACCTACAAGATCCCTTTCTATTCTGTTCTGTTCTATTCCAACCTTACAGCATTTTCTTTCAACACCTTTAGTAAAGTTGATTTTCATTTCAGTCTGGGAGTTGACCCATGGCCTTCTTGTACCTGCCTCAGCTTGGTTGAGCTACTGAATCCCCAAACCAGATCAGGATGAGTTTTATTTTCAATCCTCTTCAGTCCAATTCACTTTAATACCGATATGCCAAACCTGTCAGGAAGTTACAGTATATAAATAAATGTCTGCTATCTATCTATCTATCTATCTATCTATCTATCTATCTATCTATCTATCTATCTATCTTTAATGTATTTGATGATTATCTTGAATTTGTATTTAACTATCAAACTACACATATTTATTTCCTTCAATTATAATAAACGTAAGTTTGACAAGCAATTCCAAAGCATATAAACCAATAATAATGCATAATGAAAAGTTATAAACCTAAGAAATAATTTCACCATCATTCTCCTGCTTTTGTCATTAGATGTTCCTTAGTGTTTAGATTTGGTCTCAGGATGATAATGTAGCACTTGGGGAAAAAGATGCAGCCCAACAGTCCAGCACTGGAGGACAAGATGGAGAAGACCTGCACAGCCACCATGTATTTTCCTTTAGTGCTCAGGTAAGTGGGGAGGAAGGAAACCCAGGCACTGCAGAAGACCAGCATGCTGAAGGTGATCAGCTTGGCTTCATTGAAAGCTCCAGGAAGGTTCCTGGCCAGGAAAGCCACAGTGAAGCAAATTGCAGCAAGGAAGCCCATGTAGCCAAGGACAACATAAAACATGATGATAGAGCCTTCGTTGCATTGAAGGATAATCTCTCCAGGCTGGGAGTGCAGATCAGAGTCAGGAAATGGGGGAGAAGCTCCCAACCACATGGCACAGATGAAAATCTGGACAGCAGAACAAGAAAGGATGATGGAGTTGGCCAAGCTCTTCCCCAACCATCTTTTCACTTTGTTGCCTGGTTTTGAGGCTAGGAATGCCAGCACAACTGTGATCGTTTTGGCCAACACAGATGACACAGCTACTGAGAAGACAATGCTGAACACTGTTTGTCGGAGAAGGCAGGTGGCTTTCCTTGGTCGGCCAATGAAGAACAAGGAGGACAAGAAGCAAAGCAGAAGGGAGACCAGGAGGATGTAGGAGAGGTCCCGGTTGTTGGCTTTGACAATAGGAGTTTCAAGGTATTTAATAAATATGAATAAAACAAAGCCTGTGATTAGGAATAAGAGAAGAGCAAAGGAGATGAGGATGATGCTGAGATGTTCTTCATAGGACAGGAAAGTTATTCTTTTGGGGATACACTGGACTCGGTTCTCAGTTGGATATTGATCATCTGGGCATTGGGTGCATTTTGTGGTATCTGAGAAAAGAAAGTAACATTTCTTTTATAGTCTTTCAAATTTCAAGAAAATCTTTGGATAAGATGTGAAACAGAGAGACAGAAAAGTCTCAGTAAATGGAATATACTTACACAACAACAGCAAAAAAAATCCCCAATACATAGAAGTATAAAAAGAACAACAACAACATAAATTTAAAAGAAAATCTATCTGGTGCTGCATCCTCCCTTCTCTGAGGTAATCCACCAGATTCTTATCCAGCACTGACCTTACCCTATCCCAAATGTTGGGAGAAGTAGCACGTGTTCAGAGATTTAAGAGATTGGGGACCTATTCAATTTCAAGGGGGAGTGGATCCAATAAGGCAGGAACTGCATCAGAAAAGGAAGGCTTCTGATGATCCATAAAGTGGGAATCCTTTAAGGGAACAGATTGTTTGCATGCCAATTATTATATGCTCTTGTGGGACAAGCAGATATCCTCAAGGAGAGGAAGCCCTGCAGATACCCTGGTTTTGTCTAATGGAGGGTTTGAAAGTTGAACTTAATTGCACCTGGAAAGAAACTGGGATTCTGTGCAGCCTGCACAGTAGGTGGGTCCTATGGAAAAACACATGGAAACTGAACATTGTGCATGCCTTTGCATTTTGGACTATTTGTAAATTGTAGGTGAATCCTGAATTCTCTGTTTGGTTTTCATTGTTCCTTTAACCCAACATCTCTCCCTCTATTGTTCCTCCCAATTAGATATTGCAGCTTATAATGATATATGATCTTACTAAAGATTAACTGATTAAATGAATGATTGATCGATGTATCTATCAGCCTGTAATGTAAAGTTGGTTTAGGTAAACAAAACCCATTGGTCTAAAATCCTTCCTCAAGTTACAAAGAATACAGATATTTCTAAGAAAGATAAATATGGACGGAACCAAACTGGGAAATGAAAGAGAGATTCCCCATGCAATCCACAACATTCTTCTTTCTATCTCACCCTTCAAGATATTTTTCTTATAAATCTCATTTAGGGAAGAAATTGGACACTATGAAAATTGAGAATTAAACAATCAAACTTACATGTGTCTTTAACATGCATATTGATCAAAGTTTCCTTGTGGTGTCACCCACCTTCCTGAGTGGAGATGGTCCCCTCTGGACAAGGAATGCAGTCGTAGCAGCAAACTGGCTCTCCTTCTTGAGCCTTCTTGACAAATCCAGGATGGCATTTTTCCACACATTTAGACTGAGGCAGAGACTAAACAGAAAAAGAAGAAATGCCAAAGAAAATATGTCAGGACTCACCATCCATGTAAGATGGAGGTAGACATGAACATCAGCCAAGTCATATCTGGGCTTCATGTAGGCAAATATGAAATCTCTGACCACTTCCACATGGTTGCAGGAGAGACAATTGTAGGCAGATGCTTCATTCAGTTCCTCCCTTTTTCTTCTGATTTATCAGATTACAATAAAGTAGCTTTCTACTTAACAAAGTCTGGAGGGATGAAACTGAGAAAAGATTTAACCATTAAGTGGCAACCGGTGGGTTCCTCCTCATAGTGGAAATAACATGCATTCCTCAATTCTTCATACATGCTTTATTTTAAAATATAATATCTAAAATACTAAATTTTAGAGTAAACTTTATTGTAAAATTTTATTAAATTTTTATTTCATTGGATTTATTGAAATAGAATAAAACTGTGATGAAAAAAGAAACTTCTGACTAATAGAATCTGGAAAGGATTCTTCTGGAGTGCAGAAGACATTGCAAAGCTACTTCCCTTTGAAAGCAGTCCAAAAGTATCTCCCAGTTAAGATAAAAAGGGAAATTTTCTTACAAATAAGAGCTGTCAACCTTAAAGATATTCTTCATTCATAAATATATTTGTAAAGTTTATATGGCTGCCATGCTGGTGAACTAAAACTAAAACTGGCTGACTAGTTTCTAAAACTATAGTGAGGTGAGATGGAGGTGAGGTCGTGAGAATGTGTTCCACAATAAGGGTGAGTCGGGCATTTTTTGAAGCAAAAGGCAAAGGAGAAAGAGAAAGATATACCCAATTGAATGCAGAATTCCAGAGAATAGCTAGAAGAGATAAGAATGCCTTCTTAAATGAACAGTGCAAAGAAACAGAAGAAAACAACAGAATAGGGAGGACCAGAGATCTCTTCAAGAAAATTGGAGATATGAAGGGAACATTTCATGCAAAGATGGGCATGATAAAGGACCAAATGGCAGAGACCTAACAGAGGCAGAAGAGATTAAGAAGAGATGGCAAAACTACACAGAAGAACTATACAAGAATGAGCTTAACATCCCAGATAACCACAATTAGATGGTCACTGACCTCGAACCAGACATCCTAGAATGTGAAGTGAAATGGGCCTTAGAAAATCTGAGCAACAACAAAGCTAGTGGAGGTGACATTATTCCAGCTGAGCTATTCAAAATCTTAAAAGACGATGCAGTAAAAGTGCTACACTCAATTTGCCAGCAAATTTGGAAAACTCAACAGTGGCCACAGGATTGGAAAAGGTCAGTTTACATTCCAATTCCAAAGAAAGGCAATGCCAGAGAATGTTCAAACTATCGCACCATGGCACTCATTTCACATGCTAGTAAAGTTATGCTTAAAATCCTACAAGCTAGACTCCAGCAGTATGTAGATCGAGAACTACCAGAAGTACAGGCAGGATTTCGAAGAGGCAGAGGAACTAGAGATCAAATTGCCAACATACGCTGGATCATGGAGAAAGCTAGGGAGTTCCAGAAAAACATCTACTTCTGCTTCATTGACTATGCAAAAGCCTTTGATTGTGTGGATCACACCAAATTGTGGCAAGTTCTTAAAGAGATGGGAGTACCAGACCATCTCATTTGTCTCTTGAGAAACCTATATGCGGGTCAAGAAGCAACAGTGAGAACTGGACACGGAAACACTGATTGGTTCAAAATTGGAAAAGGAGTCCGGCAAGGCTGTATACTGTCGCCCTGCCTATTTAACTTTTATGCAGAGCACATCATGAGAAAGGCAGGGCTAGATGAATCAAAAGTTGGAATTAAGATTGCCGGGAGAAATATCAACAACCTAAGATATGCAGATGATACCACTCTAATGGCAGAAAGTGAAGAGGAACTAAAGAGCCTCGTGATGTGGGTGAAGAAGGAGAGTGCAAAAGTTGGCTTGAAATTCAACATTAAGAAAACCAAAATCATGGCATCCGGCCCTCTCAATTCCTGGCAAATAGATGGGGAAGAAATTGAGGTAGTGACAGATTTTATTTTTCTGGGCTCCAAGATCACCTCAGATGGGGACTGCAGCCAAAAAATTAAAAGACGCTTGCTCCTGGGGAGGAAATCTATGGCAAATCTAGACAGCATACTAAAAAACAGAGACATCACCCTGCCAACAAAAGTGCGTATAGTCCAGGCCATGGTTTTCCCAGTTGCAATGTATGGCTGTGAAAGTTGGACCATAAGAAAGGCTGAGCGCAAAAGAATTGAGGCCTTTGAACTATGGTTCTGGAGAAGACTCCTGCGAGTCCCTTGGACTGCAAGGCGTTCAAACCGGTCAGTCATAGAAGAGATCAACCCCGACTGCTCTTTAGAAGGCCAGATCCTGAAGTTGAAACTCAAATACTTTGGCCACCTAATGAGAAGGAAGGACTCACTGGAGAAGGGCCTAATGCTGGGAAAGATTGAGGGCAATAGAAGAAGGGACGACAGAGAATGAGATGGCTGGATGGAGTCACTGAAGCAGTAGGTGTGAACTTAAATGGACTCCAGAAGATGATAGAGGACAGGAAGACCTGGAGGAACATTGTCCATGGGGTCGTGATAGGTCGGACACGACTTCGCAGTTAACAACAACAACTGGGTCATGAGTGTGAGCCCTGTGTGGAAAGGGATATTCAACACAATGCATCCAACACAAGTTCCTTTCTGTTGAGAGAATACAATTAGGTGACACAATGTGACAGGGAAATACAGAATCATATTTATTATTAGTTTGATTTGTAGCCTCTCAGTGTGTCCGAAGGCAGTTAACAATCAAGATAAACAGTTGCATTCAAGGGATTTTCAGATGAAGGGCACTCTTACAAGCCAATGCCCAAATCTAAGTAAGATTTCTCTCAAAACTGTCCCTTATTATTTCTGATATCAAGATTTATTTGCACCAAAGCGATGCTTCAGTACTTCAGTTTTCAAACCATTATCAATAGTGAGATGAGCAGCAAATAAATTTAATTAATCAATCCATAAATGAGCTCATATCAGATCAGTCATTTTTATTTCATGTGGAGTGAAGCCTTGGACCTCCTTCCTATATTCCACTATCCCATTAGTATTAAAGAGAGGCAGCTATAATCAAGATCTCAGGTGATTAAAAACATCCCAGACGTGTAATTTTGGGAGACCCCTGACTCCAATCAAGGCAAGATGAAGTTTATTTAACAATTGGACCAACAAGACCTCCATCCAGTCTTGATTCCATTTCAATCCAAATCTGAACTCAAGGACTGGTCAACATAATTTCCTTCATCTTTGATATGTGAAGGCAAAAAACTAGTGAACCTGAAGCAATTAACACCAACATCTTCAGCATATGAGGCCCTGTCTCACCAGTTTTTTGGTGATACTAAACTGCCAAAGGGACACTAAATGGCAATGATTTGTGTCCTAAATAATAATCACCCCATATCTCATTTTGGATCAGCTTACAACAGGATTCAGCATGATAGCACCAGAATGGAAACCTTGGTCAATAGAACTGAAGCATGCTTATCTGCCTAAGAAAATTATAGAGGTTTTACTCCACACATTCAATTCTCAGTGAAAGTTACTCACTTTTTTGACTGGGTTTAGCCCACTTGAAACAGCTTTGGAAAAAAGAGAAAATATACCAATATTTTCCCCACCTTGTTGAGCAACTTTAACTGTGACAAAGCATCTTGGTTGATTGTAAGTCTCTGTCTTTCAAAACTCCCCATTAGCGTGTCAAAGGGATCCTCCTCGGGGAGAACTAACCTACTAATGATCATCAGATCTGCTGCTACATCTCCATTCTGATCCAAGTACACTTTCAGCAGGGAAAGATTGTACAATTCTCTCTTCTTTAGAAATGGATGGAACTAGAATGGAAACATCCAGGAATTTAAAAGCAGAAAACTTGGTTTCTTATCTCTTATCACTTTGTATGTTTGAATCTTTCTTCTATGATTGTTTTACTTGCAAATATTGTGAGATGGGAGAACAAGTGTTACCATTATCTTCACAACTGAAGTACTATTCTGGAACGTATATGTAGCCCTAACTAGAGAGCAGGTATCAGTGTGTTAGAGTGGGCGGAGTCTAAAAGGTCATTGAGAGACTCCTGGACACAAGCTACATGGGAATCTCTTTGTAAGAAGCATGGGCCATGGAAGGTCACACAGTAAGCCTGAGTCATTATAAAGATGGTATGGAAGAGCATCATACTCTTACCTAAAGGGATGATCTAAAGAGATGGACAAAGATGTATTTTCCAGGAGCATCAACCACAGCATGAATGCATGTAATCTTTCTCATTAAAATATATTTTTGTTTATTATAAGATCATTTCTTTTGAGTTGTCTATCTGACTGGATTTAAAAGAAGGCGCTTTTTATTTCTGAGTCAGAATAGTAAAGGTATGCTCGTAATTCATGCCATCTTCTGAAAGCAAATAGTAAATTGACAAAGATTAATTCTCCTCTCAAAGCTGCAACAGTTTGAAGAAAGAGAATCAAATTTGTTAGCCTTTTCTCTACATTAACCCTTAAGGAAGTAAAGCAGATATTTTCTTGCAAGTAGTAACTCGATGTGACTAATCTCCTTCAATTGCCTGCAAAAGGGCAATTTCTGAGATAGCAAAACCAGCGCATTTGTGTTAAAGACAGCCTTCAAGGAGTGATTCAGAGGCATTGTTTTGCTAATTTACTGTTTGAGAAGCCTCTGCTGGCAAAGATTCATTACCAGTCAAAGTCTGAGCTTCCATGGCCCATGCTTCTTACAGACAAAGAGATTCCCATGTGGCTTGTGTCCAGGAAGTCTCTCAATGACCTCTTAGACTCTGCCCACTGACCCATCGACATATCTAGCATTCAACCCAATAACTGCCAGACACTCTAACACACTGATACCTGCTCTCTAGTTAGGGCTACATATACGTTCCAGAATAAGTACAAAGATTTGGCAATATTTCTAAATCATGTAGTATACTGATAAAATGTATATTGACAAAAATTGTCAATCGTATATAACAATCTAGTAAAGGTCACCAATCAAGTAAACAAAATATACAAATAAATAGTATTCATAAACTCCTTAAAAACAACAGGGTGATTACCAGAAAGCAAGGATTTGTTAAGAAGAAAGTTACAAGGCTAATCTTCATTCAGGTAGCGAAGATAAGAAAAATGACCAGATGAAGTAATTCTATTTTATTGTAAGGCAATATTAACAAAATCTTGCAGTGTGAAAGTACAAATCTTTCACCATCTCTTTTGACAGTCAAAAAATTTAGGGAGGACTTTTTCTGAGTTTCTTTCTCTGCCTGTTATGCAGCTGTGGGTTGCCCCCCCCTCCAAATCATCTTATCTGATCCTTCCCTACATCTCTTTCTCTGGTCCTCTGAACCCATTCACACATATGTTATACTTCCTTAACAGATTGTGTGAATGCTGGTAGTATAACTTGTTTTTAGCAAAGAATTAACAAAATGCTTCATGATGTGATGAATGGGGATTTAGTCAATTGAGTGCTGGATAGTATGAGATAATTAAGTGAATACAACTATCTCAAAAATTGTACTCAAATAAATATTAATATTACTGATAAAATTGGGGAGTTACAAAGAACAATTAGACTTGGTTATTGACTCGGTTCCGCTGTCCGAGTTCATCTGCCTCACCTCACCAAGGAAGAGATGCCTGGGAACATCTTACCACAGTTTCTGTCTGGAAATCTCACAAACTCTTTGCACGTCTGGATTGGCTCCGATGGACTGGGCAGTTGGGAGGGGTTTTGAACAATGGGGTTTAGCTTAACAATTTCACCCAGTCTCTTCAGATTCTGCCTGCCTTCTCTTGCTGTCACTGACTCTCAATAAAAGTTCCTCTTGAAATGATGCCAGTTTCAAGAGTTCTGCTTTCCTGAGAGATTCAGCTGAGGCAGGGCATTACAGCTTCCAGAAAATAAAAATATATTTTGTGTTAGAGAGAGGTGCACGAGTAAAATTCAATAGGAAATTAACTAATTGTTAGCATCCAGGACTTAATACATGATTGTATGAATGCAATGAATGGCAGCTATAATCTGTATTAATATTTCATTTGTAGTTTTTCTAATATTATTCTATGTGTAGAATGGTTATTGATTATAATATAGTAGTAGTAATAAGTTAATGTTATGATAATAACTGTATTATTAATTTGTCGATAATATCATTAATGATCCAGTGGAATGATACCAGATCCTCTTGCAGGCACCACACTTGGAGAAGACACTGCACAAAATTTTCATCAGATTTAGTCAAGGACAAAGAAGGGGAGGAAGAGATCAAAGGAGCTGCTTTAAGCCTTGAGGAAGGACATCAAGCAGAAGAGCCATGTTGGAATGGAATAGAAGAGAAGAGAAGAGAAGAGAAGAGAAGAGAAGAGAAGAGAGCTGGAAGGGACTTTGGAGGTCTTCTAGTCCAGCCGCCTGCTCTAGCAGGAGAACCTATACCATCTCAGACAAGTGACTGGCTAGTCTCTTCTTAAAAATCTCCAATGATGGAGAGCCCATGATTTCTGAAGGCAACTTCTGTTCCACTGATTAATTATCCTCACTGTTAGGATGTTTCTCCTTAATTCCAGGTTGCTTCTCTCTTTGATCAGTTTCCAGCCATTGTTTCTTGTCCTAGTTTACAGGAGCTTAAAATCAGAAAATGTTGGGGAACTTTTTTTTGAATATATAAAAGGTCTTGGTTGTTGAAGGGAGGATGCAGCACTCTTCCGATAAGTAGATGTTTTGCAGAAGCTTAAGATCTTAAACCACCAAGCCCAGAGAGCACAAATGAACCTGAAAAGGAATTTAGTTTGATGGATCCTTGTTAGGACCCCCTACCTTCCATGGCTGAACCCGTGAAGCCCCCAACCTCTCTTCATCCTTCTTCCTTCTCCTCTGAGGGTTGGATGCAGCACTTAAGGCGTGGGCCAGAATCTTAATGACACTGTAGGTATAGCCATTATTTCGGATCTGCATTTTGTTTTTTTTCTCTTGGGTCTCAACTGGTGCTTTCTGGGTGCATCTTCTATGGCCTTTGACAGAAGAGGTGTGTTTTGAAAGAGAACAGTGAAAATATTCAGCTTGAAATTCAGGCTCCACAAAGAAATATCTTTTATAGGCATTATCATTTTTCCAACTCTTTTTCCATTGAAAGGGAAAGCTCCAAATACTATGGACATGTTTGAGACGCCAATCCTTGTTAATTAAATATATTCCAACCACTGTTGTGATCCAGACTTTCCCTTCAATGGGTCCTGGCAAAGCTTCAAGTGCTGAATGGAAGAGAAGAATTCTGTCCCAAAGGGAATCATATTCCATGAAGTGAACAAAGATGTTGACTTGTCTCCACTTAGAGAGGGCATCCCTGAGGAATGTGGTATGTCCAGTTGTTGAGAATCGTTGTGTTATAACAACACAAATTCTATTCTTGACAAGCATAGGAGTAAAAGTCCTCATGAAATTCTCTCCCTTCTCTGTGTCTGGAGCAAAGAGACCAATCAGGGTCCATCCAAAGTGGAGGAGAATTTGGACAATTCCTGGGTACGTGATCCCTTCTTTGGGGAGCATCGGATGGAAAAAAGGGAATTGACTTTTATCACTCAGAGCCTCTGAAGCAATTCTATCACTGACCTAAAAAACAATGAAGAATTCTGTGTTATATTTGGGCTCCTACCAAGTCCCAATTTTTAGCTGTTAATGAATCCAACTTTTTTCTCATGCACATATTAGAACATTTCCTATTGATTAGTGATTAGGCCATATCAAGATACAGAATATAAAACACAGAACATTAACAAGACTCCATGTAAAAACAGGATTTAGAAAAATAAGCACAATCCAATAAGCATAAATAATGAAAATAGTATTTCTTTATAATCCGGAATTTACCACAATCAGACCATAATATCCTTCCGAAAAGGGCTTTATTATATATAATTTTTGAATTCTGAGCACAGAAGAAATACAGTTTTTTAAATATTAGGACCCCAATAGACTGTTTCTCTAAAGTGCAAACCAATATATTTAAATCCCTTTTTCTTAAATAATTGACATTTAAAACAATGGATGTATTACATCTTTTATTTCTGGAGGGCAACAAATACAAGTATATTCATTGTAAGAAGTTTGGAAGATTTAACTCAATTCTTGGAAAGTGTTGTTGTTGTTATTATTATTATCATTACTATTACTGCTATTATTATTATTATTATTATTATTATTATTATTATTATTATTATAGGTGAACCTTAGTCAACTGAACATTCAAATTGACTGACACTGATGGTTGAGACGGGTTGCTACCAGCATCCTAGGTGTAAACCAGGTATCTCCTTAAAATGTAAGATGTTCCGGGTCGCGCATTTTTTTGTAGTATTGCCGGAGTTATTGCAGGAAGCTGCAGTTTCTTGAAATATTTTGCAAAGTTTTTGGGCATTGTTCCCATGGCCCTGATGACAATGGGTATCACTGTTACACATTTCATCCATAATTGTTCAGTTTCGATGGCCAAGTCGCGATATTTCATAATTTTTTCCAGTTCTTTTTCTTCGATTCTGACATCTGCTGGTACAAGATATCAATCAGCTATACGCTTCGGTTCTCTACAATTGTGATATCTGGCGTGTTGTGTTCCAAATGGCAATCTATCTGTATTCGAAAGTCCCACAAGATTTTCACCCTCTCGTTCTCGACAACTTTTTCCACCCTATGTTCCCACGACTTTTCGGACACAGGCAAGTCGTATTTTTTACACAATGCCCAGTGGATTAATTTAGCAACTCAGTCATATCTAGCTTTGTAGTCAGTTTGCACGATTTTGCTGCACTCACATATTAGATGTGAAACAGTTTCAACTTTGTCATTACAAAGTTGGCAATTTGGATTGTCAGTGGATTTTTGTATCTTCCCTTTCATGGCATTAGTTTGTAGTGCTTGTTTTTGAGCAGCCAGTATTAGGCCTTCCATTTCTTTCTTGATGGTTCCCATCTTAAGCCATGCCCATGTCAAGTTATTATCACATTTTCCTTCAATGTTTTCCAAATGCTGTCCATTCAAAGCTTTGGTTTTCCATCTATTTAATCTGTCATCCAGCCGTTTTTCCTTATATTCTGCCTTTGTTTCTGTTATTTTTCTAGCGCTCTCTGTTTCCACAGCCTGCAGCAATTTTTCTGTACTTTGATTCACATAGTCATTCAAACTTCATTTTTCTTCTTCTAAATTTGGTGGATCTGCCTCCTATTTTTCTTGGCAGGTAAGGCCTATCAGTGTCACTCCGTGGAAATAGAGCATGGTGTATATTCAAAAGTTTATGCATTTTCAGGTCTAGATTTTCCAGTTCAGCCAAAGTCCAGCTGATAATTCCAGCTGGGTAATGTACCACTGGACTGCCCATATATTAATGGCTTTAATTATGTTTCCAGCATAAAGCTTTGATTTTAATATTTTGCGGAATCTCCTGATGTATTCCTTTTGCATTATTATTTCCTGATAGTTAGAACAATTAACCAGTGGAAGAACCTGCCTCCAGAAGCGGTGAATGCTCCAACACTGGAAGTTTTTAAGAAGAGACTGGACAGCCATTTGTTCGAAATGGTATAGGGTTTCCTGCCTGAGCAGGGGGTTGGACTAGATGACCTCCAAGATCCCTTCCAAAATTTTTATTATTATTATTATTACTATTATTATTATTATTATTTTCCATACCATTAATTTTATTAAAAATAAGTATATGCCCCAATTTTATAAATTGCATAAATTCCCAATTCTGCTCTGAGAGCAGCAACTGAAGTACTTTTATCCACCCTCAAGATACTTCTCAGATGATGTGATCAGATTTGTTCGAGTAGGGATATAAATTAAATCCCAAAGTTCAGCTCAATATGTGCATAATGGTAACGTTGGTATTTTGTATTTAACAATTCAGTCTAAGGAAGCCGCATACCTATGGTGTTTTTTTTTTAAAAAATTAACAGTGCATTCACTTGTGCCTTCTAAATGAGCTCCTTTGATGTTGAGGAAGCCCAGATCCAGTCAGAGAGAAAAGTTCCCCCAGGTAAGGAAAGGTGTGAACTTGCTCTGTTGCCTCCTCATCGATTAGCCCTATAGGGCAATGCTGTCATTTTCCAAGGACCATAACTTTTGACTTTGACTTAATGTCATATTGGCAACACCTTTGCCTTATCTTTTGGTACATATCAATCCTACTTCTCATGGCTCCATTGAGCCCCAAATACTCTCAGACAAATGAACAAAAATGGGATGGAAGGGACCATGGAGGCTTTCAAGTCCAACCCCCTGCCCATAGCAAGAGATCCTATATCAATCCAGACAAAATGAATGAATTAATGGAGCACCTACAACTTCATGAGGCAAGCTGTTCCACTGATTAATTGTTCTCACTATCAGTGCTTGTAGAAAGGTCTTTGATCAGGGTCAATGTCCTGAACTCCATTTGAAGGGCAGTCAATTTCTTCCATAATATTTCCTTGTTTACTGTGTCAAATGCTATAAAGGCAGCAAACCATTTTTTCCTCTGACTGATATTTTTGTAGTTAGATGGTTCAAGACAAAAGAATTGTCAAGAGTGGATCACATCAGCCTAAAGACTACTGGTTCTTCTACAAGGAATGCCCTTTTCATCTACGTACTATCAATTCTTTTCAAGTGGAAGTTTGCATATATTTTAGTCACAAGATCTGTTAGAGAAATGGGCCTGGAATTGCTAGGATCCTTTTTATTCCCTTTTTTATATATAGGAATTACAATTATCATCTTTGACCCAAATGGGTATGGCAGATATTATTTATAAGTGTAAATGTATCTGTCAATGGAGGGTCCCACCAGTCGGGATATTTCTTGAATTGTTCATCTGCTAGAAATTCCTCTCCAGAGGCCATATTGCTCTTCAGACCTTTAATGATGAATTTGATCATGAGAATTTTAGAGCAAAAAATAGTAGATACGTTGCCTAACACATTTGTAGATTTTTAATAAAATGGTTAGTTAATGTTATGGCCCCTAAAGGTTCATAATACATATATGTTTTATCATCAGTAGGAAAGGTAATCCCGTAGGACTCTGTTTTAAAATCTATTCATTCATGATTGAGGATATTATTATTCTGACTAAGAACATGTAAAAAAATGTGAGTTTTCCATCAGTACTGCACATTCTTCTTGTACAGAAGGTCCTTTGATTGGACACAGATCCTCTCCTTGCCTTCACAAGTGTGCAGCAGAAGCCTCTAAGCAATTGGGATAATGTCATGAAAAGACAGGTCTCTTCTGATCCTTGCTTCCTCCCGACTGTATATCCCAATCCTTATTTATAACACTTACAAATACCATGGGGAAAAGATTATTTGCAGCAGAACCAGTTCTTAAACTCCCTGATGATGAGGAAACTTTCATCATTCAAGTTGATGCTAGTGATGTTGTGGTGGGCACAGTCTTCCTACAAAAAAACCTTAGGAGGGATCTGCAGCCCTGTGCCTATACTTCACAAAAGCTTTCGGAAAGAAAGAGGAGATGGGCTGTTTGGGAGAAAGAGGCTTTTGTGGTGAGATGGGCATTATTAACATGGCGCCATTTCTTGGAAGGAGTAAAGTGCCTTTCGAAATATAGGCTGATCATTATTATTATTCAAAATAATACTGAATTCCATAGAGAAGACAAGGTTTGATCTATCGCTTGCATACCAACACTCCACTCACTTTAAAGAAAGGGAAGGACAACACAAACCAGTGGGACTTTGTAGGTTCCTGCTAATGTTGACATCTGGATGGAGCTGTCTCTGATAGCTCCATCAACAAGAGCCAAAAGCTTGTCCTTCCTTCCACAGCTGTAGTTGGGAACATTGGCTTCTCCAGTAGAGAGCATGTCCAACAAGGCATCTGAAGTGCCGAGGGTGTTATCATAGTTGTCATGGATGTTGTAGCCAAGTGTGAGATTATGCAGGAGCTGGGGATTCTCCTTCACTAGTTCAATATTGCAAATCGGACGTAGTACCTTTCCATAGTATAAACTAGTGTAAAACCATGATCATGTTAATATTGGCATCATCAACAGCAACAACAACAATACTTTTTCTCCATTTAATCATCTTTTTTCTCTACAAATTAGGTGAAACGTAAGCCAATATTGATCCAAAATTAGAGGCAACCATCACCCATTAATATTGTTAGTGTTGAAGATGGGGATAGTCCTCAAAAAGGTTTAACATATCAGAAACATACAATCATTTTTAGCAGTATTAATATTCATAGCCCAGAATAATTCAATCATTAAAGAAGAACCACCATTAAAGGAAGGAGATTTTTGATAAGTGACCCAGAGAAGCTATTCTAAAAACAAATCATCTTCTGTTCCTTGAAAAATTAGACAATGCATATCAATCAGGTATAAAAATATGGAAATGGTTGGGCAGAGGAAATTAGAACCATTTCAATCATTACTTTCAAGCAAAGTCAGTATTCCAGTCATGAATTTAGAATGGAACAGAGAGAGGAAAATAATCTGGACTTCTTTCAGGTTTCATTTGCCTCATGTTTCTACTCTCAGAAAATAAGGCAAAAGAGAGAGGCTGTGTCAATCAAAAGGATTCAAAAAAATTTGTCAGATCCTGCAATATAAGAGCAAGTAAAACAAGAAGAAAAAAAGAAGAGTGTTAGAACTGCAAACGGAGGGAATGAAACTCCAACATGACTTACAGCTGAATCTGACTAGAAGGAGCCATGTTGAAAGGTAATGTTGCAGGTGTTATTTCTGATGGAGAGATGACTATACCAATGAGAAAATCTCCTGGCCTATAATAGCTCCATGGCTTTTCTCCATCCTGGTGGTCCAAATTCAGTGGGCATTTCATCCTCAGCTTCCCAGAGAGTGGCTGGGGCAGCAGCAGCATCAGAAGCAGAAGCAGGAGGTCCATAATTCATGGGGCGGAATCAATCTCCTTCCTCTTTCTAAAAATAGAATTAGAATTCAAACAACTCTGACAGGGTGGAATATCCAGTGCCTTTCCTGATTCAGACAGAGAAACCAAGATTCACTTGAAAGAGAGAGAAAACATATTCAAGAGCACAGCTCCTGTCTGTCCTGTAATGTGAGCCACAAAAAGCATAACCTGTAGTTTTTATCCTTTTCTGAGGCAAGATCCCTTCCATGTTGATCCAGTCTGATGTTTACATCAAGGGCAGTCACTGGAGACGTAGGAGAAGAGGTCTCAGAGACAGGGAGGGTGATGATTGCAGTGAGAAGGAGCTTCTGCTCTTGGGACCCTGAACTTCTTCCATGTAAGGAGGGGTAGCTGGAGAAAAGCCGGTTAGAGAAAAGTCACAGATAGACCCCTTGGGGCAGTGTTTTGTAGCGGTCTTAGTCCTTCCTGTTAGGACATGTCCAGAAAGTCATGCTGGATGAAGATAGTTCAACAGCCAGGAAAGTGACTTCTGCTTTCCTTCAGTGGGGTCTCTTGCCTCCAGAGGCTGCTAGGGAAGGTCACCCAGAGTTATGGAGTTTGGTGCCAGTCTAGGTTGGTGACCCTTAACTCTAGTGCTTCCTGTGCTTTATCTCCATGGAAGCACTCAGTATCCTTGAACCCAGCCTAATGTTAAGAGTTTTGGGATTTTCTTTTCAATGAGATCTCCATGTATCAATCCTAATTTGGAGCTGATTTTATAATTCCTTGTAACTGAAGTGAAATTTCATTTGCCATCTGTTCTAGAAACATCATTTTTGGCATGAGAGCTGGATAAGAGATAGGAAAGTGACAGTCTAGGATAGCACCATGGGCACAGAGAGAGAAAATTGTAGAGTGGATAGAAGTTTTAGTTTCCTTGACACTTTCTGTGTTGTCTGCCCATATTGATTCAATGAGAGCCATTAAAATTTGAAGTTTCTTGGTTTAAATAATAACATTGTGCTATGACTTCTGCAGTTGAGACAATGGCAGTGCCCACAGTGCGGTGGATAGTGTGACCTGATTTCTTGCCACAACCAACAGGGAGTTGGTTTAGGGGGACCTGGTGGCTGTTCCTCTGGTTGTCTAGATGCACTTGGTTTTCTGGATCCTGTGACATTCCCATCTTCTCTTACTAGAAGATAAAGGCCACACCCAGGTTCAACCTCCAGAAATAAACCATGGTTAAAAGTTGCAAGTGTGAATGCAGCCATTGGTGAAGTGAGCAGGTTAAGGGGGTTGTTTGGCTATGCCCAGAGGTAGTCTGGTGTAGTGGTCAAGGTGTCAGACTAGTAACCAGAAGATCATGAGTTCTAGTCCTGCCTTGGGCACAAAGCCAGCTGGGTAAACCCGGACCAGCCAACCTCTCACAGCCCTGGGAAAGAGGCAATGGCAAACCACTTCTGTTCACCTGTAGTCTTCCTGATTACTTTCACACCCAGCCGGTTGAGGCTGTAGGGCTTCCTGACTCTGGCTTCAGTCTTGCAAAACCAGCCAAGTGGACTCCAATTTGCTGAACTTGAGCAGATTTTATTTTAATCTGGTTGCTCTCTGTAAAAGTGGCAGGAAAACTTTAATCCTGATCACGACAGCGAGTAACAAGTCCTCATGAAGTCTGCAGATAGGCTGATGAAGTTGGGATCCTGGAAGGCCAGGAGGGCTGAAGGAGGTGGTTGTCCCTTCCTGTCAAGGGCAGGGAGGGCGTGCTAGAAAAGAGGAATGCAGGTGGATCCCCTTTATGATTTGGCTCAAGCAGCCTCAGGCATGGTTGGAAAAGGTTTCTTTGAGGGCGAAATCTTCCTAGCAGACAACAAGGGTGGGAGAGCACCAGTGACATCACAGCAAGGGTGGTTCCACAGATTGGGGGGGCGGTCAAAGTCAATGCACCCCCATCTATTAGCAGCACTGTGCAGCATGGATGGTCAGGCAGGAACCCCTTCTGGAGATGAGTTCCAGGCACCTGCAGGCTAGGAGAGCTCACCTGAGTCTGTTTGCATTTGGTCAGATTCAGCACATCCAGCATTGGTGTCCCCTTTGCAGGACTCAGCTGCAGAGACCCTGGAAGTGTGTTGTGTGAATGTCCCACCAGGTGGTTGACAGTTGTGCATGCACTCAGAATTGAACCGATTGAGTCAAACTCCACTGGCCATCATGGACGCCTGTGCTCTCCTTAACCCGGATGGGGGAGAAACCCTCTTTCCTGAGCTGGGTGTAGTCATCAACTGAATTAACGGGTGAAGTTCACAACTCATGTTTAGGCCATCCAGGTTTTTTCAGGCATTTCTGCATTATTTTTAGCAAGCTGGGTACATCTCAGCCTGGCACTGACCACAGGGCGGGGCAAAGGCTTTGGGCTTCAGAGGGAACCAGATTAATAATGGCTTCTTTCTCCCTTGCATTCCCCAAGAAACTTCTAAGGAGCAGGGAATTTTGATCATCTACAGAGCTCTTGACAATATTGACTGAGATTTTAAAATTTTAAATATAAAGTTTAATTTAAATTTAAATTTAAAAAAATAAATTTTCAGTAGCTGGGAACCTTGTCCTGTGCCAATGTGTGAAGAAAGTTCATCATGCTAAGCTAGCATCTGGTTTAGATATTTTGGCATGATGCATTATGCCAATGTAGCAGTTCCCTTTCCTTAACCTAAGTTAAGGGTGTTATGTGAACTCACCCAGATTTACCACAAACCATCTATGTGATGGCCAATGCAGTATTGATATGCAGGTTCTGAGGTTTTGTTTGATAAAAAATACAGGAAACCAGAAGATGCCTTCAAAAGTTACATGTTTATTCAGCTGAGCAAAGACGGGCTTCTATAAAAAGAGAGATAAGCCCCAAATATTGAAAAAGCCTTATTTTTATACCTACTTTGATTACATAAGCAATTCACCCAGCAAAGCTGACACACATAAGATAGAGACTTTGTCCTTTAAGGTTGGCACACTGTAGATAAGAAGGAAGAAAGCAGAAGTAGCTAATATGTTCCCTTTTGGGTGATTTGGGTGTTTCCCCAAGGCACCATATGTTCCTGGGTGGGTTAGAATATTTGGTATTTCTATTGCTGTCCTTTCATAACTTTGCAATCATGGGTCTGCAAGTGGCCAGAGAGATGAGACCATCTACAAATACTCACTGTCCTCTACATCCGGGTCAACACCAAGCTTACATCACTATAAAGCCCAGGAAATGATTCATATGTCTCTTGTCTTCAAGAGTTGCTTAAGCCAAATATTGGTTGAGTTGTGTGCTGAAGAAAAGGAGGAAAACTAACAGTTTTTAAAAATATATAATCTATCTATCTATCTATCTATCTATCTATCTATCTATCTATCTATCTATCTATCTTTAATGTATTTGATGATTATCTTGAATTTGCATTTAACTATCAAACTAAACATATTTATTTCCTTCAATTATAATAAACATAAATTAACAAGCAATTCCAAAGCATATAAACCAATAATAATGCATAATGAAAAGTTATAAATCTAAGAAATAATTTCAACGTCATTCTCCTGCTTTTGTCATTAGATGTATCTTAGTGTTTAAATGTGGTCTCTGGATGATAATGTAGCACTTGGGGAAAAAGACTTTGGATAAGATGTGATAAAGAGAGACAGAAAAGTCTCAGTAAACAGAATATACTTACACTACTACAACAACAAAAATCCCCAATGCACACAACTATAAAAAGAACAACAACAACTACTACATAAAATTAAAAGAAGATCTATATGGTGCTGCAAACTCCCTTCTGTGAGGTAATCCACCAGATTCTTATCCTGCACTGACCTTATCCTATTCCAAATAGTTGGCAGAAGAAGCAAGCCTCCAGAGGTTTAAGAGGATGGGGGATTTATTCAATTTCAAGGGGGAGTAAGTCCAATAGGCTAGGAACTGCACCAAAAAAGGCAGGCTTCTGATGCTCCATAAAGTGGGAATCTTTTAGGGAATAGATTGTTTGCATGCCAATTATATCTGGTGGGACAAGCAGATATCCTCAAGGAGTGGAAGCCCTGCAGGTACCCTGGTTCTGTCTCACTGAGGATTTGAAAGGTGAATTTAATTGCACCTGGAAAGAAACTTGGATTCTGTGGAGATTGCACAGTAGGGGTGTCCTAAGGAAGAACACACAGAAACTCAACACTGTGCATGCCTTTGCATTCTGGACCATTTTATAAATTCCAGGTGGTTGTCAAGAGCAACCCTATGAGTATGGGATAAAAAGATAGAAACAGAAAACTGATGGCAGAAAAAGACCTAATGCTGAATCTAGTCTGCCCTTTGAGTTTTTTCTTTTCTTGTTTATTTTATATTTTATTTCATTTTTTTTAAAAAAATTCTGACGATGGACATATGTTTAAACATCCCAAAAATATTTAAACGCAGTTACTTATGATTGAGCAACCAACCATTCTCTCAATACACTGCTCCAAAAATACTGGACAGAGGATAAATTTGTCTAACATGGCTGGATCCATGGAGAACCACTTGAGATAGGTTGCCAAACTGACTATTTCAGGACAGGTTCTACAGCCCCCTTCACAAAAAAAATCCCTTGACTATCCTGAAATTGAGAGTGTCTCCTAACTATTATGCCTTCTAGAAATTCCTTAAAATGTGATTCTTTCAATGGTAATAATAATAATAATAATAATAATAATAATCCCCCAGTGAGGCACTATCTTGACGTGGTTGTGGGGCTTGTGTACTCTGAGGAAGATGAGAGCTATGCCAGAGGTTCAACCATACTGGACAGGTCTCATCAGAGGAGTCAGACAAAGAGTGTCTCTCCCATAAAAAATATGGTGAGACGTAAATTTCAGAATGCCATACCGGCTCGGACGTCGCCCGGGTTAACAAGGTCCGCACTAGATATTGGAGTTCCTGGATATCTGGTGAAAAATGGGTTACAGGACTCAGGACTGTTGGCTGAGCAACCAGGGCCAGCAGCTGCAGAACTACTGGAAGAAAAGGTGTTTACCCGTCGCAGATACACAGTGATGGAAAACAAAGAAATAATGATCTGTTACTACAGATCAAGTCCAACAAGAAGAGGATATCTAAAACGAATGCACCAGTTCTGGAAAGAACAACATCCAGAATCAGAAATAACAGAACAGAGACTAGCAGATCAACGCCGATTTATAACACGAAATAAAATATTCACAGAAACAGAATTGGACGAACTGCAAAGGTTTACCCAGGGCAAAGAAATCAAAGCCTTACCAGAAGTAATTCAGAATGTAGAGGCAAACCAGGGGGAGTTGGCAGTGAAGGAATCCAGCAGAGATATACAACTGTTCTCATTTGGAAACCAGGCACCTCTTCCTCAGGAAGAACAAAACCCTCTAACTAAAGAAATAAAAGAATTGAAACAAAGAATAACTGAGCATCTAGAACAGCACAAAAACAACAGAATAAGGCTACCTGCATTGAAGCTTGTTCCAAAGAAACAGCTAGCACAAGCATTAAAAGATGCAAATACTGCAATATCAAGTATAAGCACCAATTCACTGCAAGAAACAAACCAACTAATGTACAGCACAGCTGCAGTTATAACAGAATACCTGGGATGCAAAATCAACAAAGAAGAAAAACAAACAAACAGTGCACCAGAAAAATGGAAGGTTAGACTAGAAAATAAGATCAGCAAGTTAAGATCACATGCAAGCAAGCTAGAACAGATGAAAGAAAAGAAGCTGAAGAACAAGAAGACCAAAGAATACCTAATCAAGAAATACCACTTAGAAACAAGGAAGATCAAGGAAGCACTGGAAATAATAAAGCAACAAATAACAGCTATAGCCAGGAAAATCAGTAGATATGAAGCTCGAATTGCAAACTATAGGCAGAACCTCCAATTTCAATCCAATCAGAAACGTTTCTACCAATCCATCAATGGAGAAACTGCAAGGAATCAGTCAGTACCTGACAAGGAAGAAACAGTGCAGTTCTGGAAGCAGATATGGGATAACCCAAAGAAATACAACAAGGATGCGGCTTGGTTAAAAGAGGTGGATGCAAATAAAACAGAAGTTGAAATGAAAGAACTAGTAATAACAACAAAAATGGTAGAAAAAAGAGCAAAGAAAATCAAAAATTGGTCAGCACCAGGTGAAGATGAACTGCATGGGTTTTGGTTGAAACATCTAACTGTTATACACCCACTCATTGCCAAACAGTTCAACAATATACTACAAGGAGGAGAAATTGAAAAGTGGCTAACAACTGGGAAAACCTACCTAATAATGAAAAATCCAGCAAAAGGGGCAACACCAGGTAACTACAGGCCAATTACCTGCTTACCAACAACTTTCAAATTACTAACTGGTGTGGTAGCTGATGCAGTACAACAGCATCTAGTTGAAAACAATCTCTTTCCACCTGAGCAGAAAGGAAACCGCCCCAATAGCAGAGGAACAAAAGATCAACTCCTAATAGACAAAATGATCTTGGAAAACTGCAAGAGAAGGAAGACCAACCTGAATGTGGCATGGATTGACTACAAAAAGGCATTTGACTCTCTGCCACATGATTGGATAATAAAGTGCCTAGAAATAACAGGAGTCAGTAGAAACATCAGAAAATTTGTGCAAAGATCGATGGCACAATGGAAGACACAGTTGCAGATCAATGGTGAGAGGCTGGGAGAGGTTAATATCAAGAGAGGAATATTTCAAGGAGATTCATTATCACCATTACTATTTGTTATTGCACTGTTTCCTCTGTCAACAATACTGAATAACTCAGGACATGGCTATCAAACATCAAAAACATCTGCCAGACTATCCCACCTCCTTTATATGGATGATCTGAAGCTGTATGGAAAAACATCATCTGAAATAGAATCGCTGCTCAACACTGTCCGTATATATAGCCAAGATATTGTAATGGAGTTTGGCTTGGACAAATGTGCCACACTTACTATCAAACAAGGAAAAATAATGAAAACTGAAGGAATCAAGATGCCCCACGAAAATAACATTAAGAGTCTGGATGAGGAAGAGTACTACAAATACTTGGGTATCCTTCAAGCTGACAACATCAAGCACACTGAAGTCAAGAAAAAGATTAGAGGTGAATACATCAAGAGAGTGAAGAAGATCTTAAAATCCAAACTCAATGGAGGAAATACCATAAAGGCAATCAACACCTGGGCAATCCCAGTCATTAGGTACACAGCTGGAATAGTGGACTGGACTCAAGCAGAACTAAAAGCAATGGATAGGCAGACCAGAAAAATAATGACAATGAATCATGCCCTTCATCCACGCAGTGACATTGATAGACTTTATCTACCAAGGCAAATAGGTGGGCGTGGAATGCTACAAGTACATCAGATGGTTGAAGAAGAAAAAATGGCTTTGGAAGAATATCTGAAGAACAATGATGAAGATGCACTGAAATTAGTATATCAGGAAGGCTTACTAACTACTGGAGAGACCAAACTGGCCTTCAAGAAAGACCAAATGAAGAACAGAATAGAGGCATGGGAAGACAAAGCACTACATGGCCAATACATTAAAAAAATAGCTGGGAAAGCAGATAATAATAAAACCTGGCAATGGCTAAGAGCAGGAAAATTGAAGAAAGAGACCGAGGGACTAATTCTGGCTGCACAAGACCAAGCCTTAAGGACAAATGCATACAAAGTCAAAATTGAGAAGACAGCAACAGACAGTAAGTGCCGCCTATGCAAAGAAGCTAAAGAAACAGTGGACCACTTGGTAAGCTGTTGCAAGAAGATTGCACAAACTGATTACAAGCAGCGGCATGACAAAGTAGCAACAATGGTGCATTGGAAGATCTGCAAAAAATATCATTTGCCTGTAAGCAAAAACTGGTGGGATCATAAAATAGAGAAAGTCATAGAAAATGATAAAATTAAACTGCTCTGGGACTTCAGAATTCAAACAGACAAGCACCTGCAACATAATACCCCAGACTTATAGAAAAGATAGAAAAATGTGGGGTAGACAGAACCACCACCAGATGGATCCGTAGCTGGCTGACCGGCCGTACTCAGCGAGTGGTCCTCAATGGAACTGCATCTATATGGAGGGAAGTGTGTAGTGGGGTGCCCCAGGGCTCTGTGCATAAACTCTTTGCAAACAATAGGGTGATTACCAGAAAGCAGGTAATTTGTTAAGAAGAAAGTTGCAAGGCTAATCTTCATTCAGGTAGAGGAGATAGGAAAAATGACCAGATGAAGTAATTCTACTTTATTGTAAGGTTATATTAACAAAATCTTGCAGTATGAAAGTACAAATCTTTCACCATCTCTTTTGACAGTCAAAAAATTTAGGAAGGACTTTTTCTGAGTTCCTTTCTCTGCTTGTTATGCAGCTGTGGGTGATCCCTACACGCAAACCATCTTATCTGATGCTTCCCTGCATCTCTTTCTCTGGTCCTCCGAACTCATGTACAAGTATCATTATACTTCCTGAACAGATTTTGTGGATGCTGGTGGTATAAGTTGTTTTTAGCAAAGAATTAACAAAATGCTTCATGATGTGATGAATGGGGATCTAGTTCATTGAGTGCTGGATAGTATGAGATAATTAAGTGGATACAACTGTCTCAAAAATTTTACTCAAATAAATATTAATATTACTGATAAAATTGGGGAGTTATGAAAAACAATTAGACGTTGGTCATCGTTTCTTTTATATTTTCTTTTAAAAAGGTAGATAAATTATGATTTTGTGATGCAAAAATTATAATAACACTTGGAGAAAGTTATTTTGGTCGCCTTTAAAAATTCCCAGCTTCTCTCAGGTTCCTATAGATGCCTGTCACGATGGTGCCATCCTGATTGGTGGGGGGACCTTTGGAGCTCTCCTGTGATGTGTTTAGTTTTGCTTTGTTGACTCGGTTCCACTGCCCGAGGTCATCTGCCTCCCCTCACCAAGGAAGAGATGCCTGGGAACATCTTACTGCAGTTTCTGTCTGGATATCTCACAACCTCTTTGCACCTCTGGATTGGCTCCGATGGAGTGGGCAGTTGGGAGGGGTTTTGAACAATGGGGTTTAGTCTAACACTTTCACCTGGGACCTTCAGATTCTGCCTGCCTTCTTTTACTGTCACTGGCTCTCAATAAAAGTTCTTTTTGAAATGATGCCAGTTTCAAGAGTTCTGCTTTCTGGAGAGATCCAGCTGAGGCAGGGCCTTACAGCTTCCAGAAAATAAAAATATGATTTTGTGTTAGAGAGAGGTGCATGAGTAAAATTCAATAGGAAACTAACTGTTAGCATGCAGGACTTGATACATGATTGTATGAATGTAATGAATGGCAGCTATAATCTGTATTAATATTTCATTTGTAGTTTTTCTCACATTATTCTATGCGTAGAATGTTTACTGATTAAAATAAAGTATTAGTAATAAGTTAATGTTATGGTAATAACCATATTGTTAATTTGTCTATAATGTCATTAATGATTCAGTGGAATGACACCAGGTCCTCTTGCAGGCACCACACTTGGAGAAGACACTGCACAAAATTTTCACCAGGTTTAGTTAAGGACAAAGAAGGGGAGGAAAAGATCAAAGGGGCTGCTTTAAGCCTTGAGGAAAGACATCAAGGAAAAGAGCCATGTTGGAATAGAACAGAACAGAACAGAACAGAACAGAATAGAATAGAATAGAATAGAATAGAATAGGAGCTGGAAGGGACCTTGGAGGTCTTCTAGTCCAGCCCCCCGCTCAAGCAGGACAACATACACCATCTCAGACAAGTGACTGTCTAGTCTCTTCTTAAAAATCTTCAGTAGTGGAGTCCCATGATTTCTGAAGGCAACTTCTGTTCCACTGATTCATTATCCTCACTGTTAGGAAGTTTCTCCATAATTCCAGGTTGCTTCTCTCTTTGATCAGTTTCCAACTATTGTTTCTTGTCCTAGTTTACCGGAGCGTAAAATCAGAAAAATTCTGGGAACTTTATTTCGAATATAGAATTGTCATCGAATGCCCAGAATGGAGTTCCGGCACCTTTTTTCAATGGAACCTTGTAGGGTAGGCAAGGCGGGTTGTGTAACGTGTGTGAGTTCCGGCAATTTTTTTTTTTTTTTACAAAAAAAGCAGTTTATAAAAGGTCTTGGTTGTTGAAGGGAGGATGCAGCACTCTTCCGATAAGTAGGAGATGTTGTACAGAAGATTAAGATCTTTAACAACCAAGCCCAGAGAGAACAAAGACCCTGAAAAGGAATTTAGTTTGATGGATCCTTGTTGGGACCCCCTACCTTCCATGGCTGCAGCCTTGGAGCCCCCCACCTCTCTTCTCCCTTCTTCCTTTTCCTCTGGGGTTTGGATGCAGCACTTAAGGCATGGGCCAGAATCTTAATGACACTGTAGGTATAGACATTATTTCTGACCCGCATCCTATTCTTTTTCTCTTGGGTCTCCACTGGTGCTTTCTGGGTGCATCTTCTCCGGCCTTTGACAGAAAAGGTGTGTTTTGAAACAGAACAGTGAAAATACTCAGCTTGAAATTCAGGCTCCACAAATAAATATAGCTTATAGGAATTATCATTTTCCCAACTCTTTTTCCACTGAAAGGGGAAGCTCCAAATACTATGGACATGTTTGAGACGCCAATCCTTGTTAATTAAATATATTCCAACCATTGTCATGATCCAGACTTTCCCTTCAATGGGTCCTGGCAAACCTTCAAGTGCTGAATGGAAGGGAAGAATCCTGTCCCAAATGGAATCAAATTCTATGAAGTGAACAAAGATGTTGACTTGTCTCCATTTAGAGAGGGCATCCCTGAGGAATGTGGTATGTCCAGTCATTGACAATCGTTGTGATATAACAACACAAATTTTATTCTTGACAAGCATAGGAGTAAAAGTCCTCATGAAATTCTCTCCCTTCTCTGTGTCTGGAGCAAAGAGACCAATCAGGGTCCATCCAAAATGAAGGAGAATTTGAACAATTCCTGGGTATTGAATCCCTTCTTTGGGGAGCATCGGATGGAAAAAAGGGAATTGACTTTTATCACTCAGAGCCTCTGAAGCAATTCTATCACTGACCTGATAAAACAATGAAGAATTCTGTGTTATATTTGGGGTCCTACCAAGTCCCAATTTTTAGCTTTGATTAAATCCAATATTTTTCTCATGCACATGTTAGAACATTTCCTGTTGATTAGTCATTAGGCCACATCAAGATACAGAATATAAAACACAGAACATTAACAAGATTGCATGTAAAAAAAGGATTTTGAAAAATAAGTATAATAGAATAAAGTATAAAGAATGAAAATAGTATTTTTATAACCAAGAATTTACCACAATCAGATCATAATTTCCTTCCAAAAAGGGCTTTAGTATATATAATTTTTGAATATTATCACAGAGAAAATACATTTTTTAAAATATTAGGATGCCATTAGATTGTTTCTCTAAAGTACAATCCAAGATATTGATCTCCCTCGTTCTTAAATAATTGACATTCAATATATTAGATGTATTACATCTTCTCTTTCTGGAGCTCCACAAATACAAGTATATTCATTGTAAGGAGTTTGGAAGATTTAACTCAATACTTGGAAGGTACATTTGTAGCAGCTGATGCCTTTCAGTGTGCCAGCCTTACTGAAGACGCCCTACTTTTCTCTATTTTGACCATCTTGGATTCTTTGTGCAGCATTTTTTTTAGGTTTTTCTCAAGTGGCAAAAAAGACAGGCAGATGAGAGTTCCCAATATAAAATCAGGAATGTTTTAAATGAAATTTGTTTCTTCTAATAGAGTTTGGGGACTCTTATCAGTTTCTATATCATTAATTTTATTAAAAATAATTATATGCCTCAATTGTATAAATTCCCAATTCTGCTCTGAGGGCAGCAGCTGAAGTCCTTTTATCCACCCTCAAGATACTTCTCAGATGATGTGATCAGATTTGTTACAACAACAACAACAACAACAACAACAACAACAACAATAATAATAATAATAATAAAGTTGAAAGGGACCTTGGAGGTCATCGAGTCCAACCCCCTGCTCAGGCAGGAAACTCTATGCCATTTCAGACAAATGGCTGTCCAGTCTCTTCTTAAAAACTTCCAGTGTTGGAGCATTCACAGCTTCTGGAGGCAGGTTGTTCCACTGGTTAATTGTTCTAACTGTCAGGAAGTTTCTCCTTAGTTCTAAGTTGCTTCTCTCTTTGATTAGTTTCCATCCATTGCTTCTTGTCCTGCCCTCAGGCGCTTTGGAGAATAGCTTGACTCCCTCTTCTTTGTGGCAGCCCCTGAGATATTGGAACACTGCTATCATGTCGCCCCTTGTCCTTCTCTTCGTTAAACTAGACATACCCAATTCCAGCAACCCTTCCTTATATGTTTTAGCCTCCAGTCCCCTAATCATCTTTGTTGCTCTTCTCTGCACTCTTTCTAAAATCTCAACATGTTTTTACATCGCGGTGACCAAAACTGGATGCAGTATTCCAAGTGTGGCCTTACCAAGGCATTGTAAAGTGGTATTAATACCTCTTAACTCTTTGAAAACAAGGAATAATTCTCAATGTATGCCTTTTCTCCTAGAATTATGGTATTTTACTTAATGATGGTTCAAAATGAGAACTGTCTTTGAAAAAGTCACTTAAGACCGTTGGAAACAGTCCCTCCAATACCCACGGTCACAGAATTGCAATTCATGCACTTTGAAACCATTTCACTTTTATGTTTTCTGGCAAAAAAAAGCCATTGGTTAAGTTGGGTTCTGTACTTATGACATGTGACTCGCTTAATCATCATGATCTGTTACATAACTGGTTACTCAACAAAATTGGTTACTCAACAGCCTCAACAACCACAGTGTTTTACAATGGAAATTCCTGTCCCAACTGTGATCATAAACTGACTAGCTGTATTTATGCAAGTGAAGCTGGCAGCCTTATTACTGGTTTTCCAAAAATGATAACAGTTAGCACTGCTTCAGACGTCCCTATTGCTTTGCCTAACAGTTTTGTTTTACAGCTTTTTACGTTTCATAGTGTGAACTATATATTTGGACTCCAGCAGTATAACCATTAAAGTTATGGATGCATTTCCAAAATCATCTTGAGAGTTAAGCCTTTGGAAGAATTGAGAAGAGTAAGAGTTTGGAAGAGTTGAGACTATGGGAATACTGCAGAGAAGAGGAACAAAGATGATTAGGGGCCTAGAAACTAAAACATATGATGAAAGGTTGCAGGAACTGGATATGGCTAGTCTAGTGAAAAGAAGCGCCAGGGGAGAGATGATAGCAGCGTTCCACTATTTGAAGGGCTGCCACAAAAAAGAAGAGGTTAATCTATTCTCCAAAGCAGGGCTTTTCAACCAGTGGTATGGGTACCACCTGTGATACATTGGCACCTGGTATGTGACCATCCTAGAAAAGTAACGGGGGAGGGGAATGAACTGAATCAGTGGCAGCACCGCACAAGCCTGAGCGAGAGATGGCTGGAGCTGCAGGGCTGTCAGGGCTTAGCGGAAGCACCAGGATCAGCACTTCTTCAGGACTGTCAGGGCTCAGTGGAAGTGCCAGGCTCAGCGCCAGGCTCCAGCTGGAGCTCGGCGCTGATCCTGGTGCTTCTGCTGAGCTCAGAAGAAGCGCCAATAAGCTGGAATGTTGCAACATCTCCAGAATCTTGTGATTTACATTCAGATGCTTGGCAACTGATTCATATTTATGACGGTCAGTGTCCCAGGGTCATGTGAAGTGACCAAAACCTGCTGCAACCACCCAGCAGACGGGGGGAATAAAAACCAAACACCCCCCACCCCACCCCCGCTGCCAATCCTCAACAGAAATGCTCACAACAATGAAAACCTCGGACAGGAGGAACCACGGCCCCTTATGGCAATGCTGTCATTTTCCAAAGACCATAACTTTTGACTTTGACTCATCCAAAGTATTAACAGCAACATGCAACCCAAATGTCATATCAGCAACACCTTTGTCTTACCTTTTGGAACATATCAATCCTACTTCTCATGGCTCCATTGAGTCCCAAACACACTCTCAAACAAATGAAGAAAAATGGGATGGAAGGGACCATGGAAGTTTTCTAGTCCAACCCCCTGACCGTAGCAAGAGTTACAGACAAAATGAATGTCCAGCCTCTTTTTGAAAATCTCCATTAATGGAGCACCCACAACTTCATGAGGCAAGACGTCCACTGATTAATTGTTCTCACTGTCAGGGCTTGTAGAAAGGGCTTTGAGCAGGATCAACATCGTGAGCTCCATTTGAAGGGCAGTCAATTTCTTCCATAATACTTCTTTGTTTACTGTGTCAAATGCTATAAAGGCAGCAAACCATTATTTCCTCTGACTGATATGTTTATAGTTAGATGGTTCAAGAGAAAAGAATTGTCAATAGTCGATCACTTCTGCCCAAAGACTGCTAGTTCTTCTACAAAGAATGCACTTTTCATCCACCTACTATCAATTATTTTCAAGTGGAAGTTTGCATATATTTTAGTCAAAATATCTGTTAGAGAAATGGGCCTGGAATTGCTGGGATCCTTTTTATTCCCCTTTTTTATATATAGGAATTACAATTATCATCTTTGACCAAAATGGGTATGGCAGATATTATTTATAAGTGTAAATGTATCTGTGAATGGAGGGTCCCACCAGTCGGGATATTTCCTGAATTTTTCAGCTGGTAGAAAATCCTCTCCAGAGGCCATATTGCTCTTCAGACCTTTTATGATGAATATGATCATGAGAATTTTAGGCCAAAAAATAGTTGATACGTTGCCTAACATACTTGTAGATTTTTGATAAAATGATTGGTTAATGTTAGTGGCCCCTAAGGGTTCATAATACACATATATTTTATCATCAGTAGGAAAGGTAATCTCGTTTAAAAATCTGACATTTGGTCATTAGTGAGGATATCATTATTTTGGCTAAGACCATGTAAAAAATGTGAGTTTTCCATCAGTACTACACATTCTTATTGCACAGAAGATCCTTTGATTGGACACAGAAGCCTCTAAGCAATTGGGATGATGTCGTGAAAAGACAGGTCTCTTTTGATCCTTGCTTCCTCCCGACTATATATCCCAATCCTTATTTATAACACTTACAAATGCCATGGTGAAACAATTATTTGCAGAAGAGCCAGTTCTTAAACACCCTGATCCTGAGGAACCTTTCATCATCCAAGCTGATGCTAGTGAGGTTGCAGTGGGCACAGTCACCCTACAAAAACACCTTAGGGGGGATCTGCAGCCCTGCGCCTACACTTCATGAACACTTTCGGAAAGAGAGAGAAGATGGGCTGTTTGGGGGAAAGAGGCTTTGGGGTGAGATGGGCATTATTAACTTGGTGCCATTTCCTGGAAAGGGGTAAAGTGCCTTTCAAA
Source organism: Crotalus tigris (assembly GCF_016545835.1). Taxonomy (NCBI): domain Eukaryota; kingdom Metazoa; phylum Chordata; class Lepidosauria; order Squamata; family Viperidae; genus Crotalus; species Crotalus tigris. The sequence continues at coordinate 95,936 of NW_024100175.1, forward strand.
GTATAGACTGATCATTATTATTATTCAAAACAATCTTGAATTCCATAGAGAAGATAGGGTTGGATCTATCGCTTACACACCAACACCCCACTCACTATAGAGAAAGGGAAGGAGAAACACAAACCTGTGGGACTTTGTAGGTGCCTGCTAAGGTTGACATCTGGATGGAGCTGTCCCTGTTAGCTCCATCAAGAAGAGCCAAAAGCTTCTCCTTCCTTCCACAGCTGTAGTTGGGAACATTGGCTTCTCCAGTAGAGAGCATGTCCATCAAGGCATCTGAAGTGCCGAGGGTGTTATCATAGTTGTCATGGATGTCATAGCCAAGTGTGAGATTGTGCAGGACCTGGGGATTCTCCCTCACCAGTTCAATATTGCAAATCATGGGTAGTGTGAAAATCTTTCCATAGGATAAACTAGTGTAAAACCATGATCAAGTTAATATTAGCATCATCAACAGCAACAACAATAATACTTTTTCTCCATTTAATCATCTTTTTTCTCTACAAAGTAGCTGAAACATAAGCCAATATTGATCCAAAACCAGAGTCAAATGAAAGTCACCCATCACCCTTTAATATTGTTGGTGTTGATGATGGGGATAGTCCTCAAAATGGTTTAAGAAATCAGAAACATAACAATTATTTTTAGCAGTACTAATATTCATAGCCCAGAATGATTCAGTCATTAAAGAAGAACCACCATTAAAGGAAGGAGATTTTTGATAAGTGACCCAGAGAAGCTGTTCTAACAACAAATCATCTTCTATTCCTTGAAAAATCAGACATTGCATATCAATCAATTACCAAAATAGGGAAATGGTTGGTCAAAAGAAATTAGAACCATTTCGATCATTACTTTCAACCAAAATCAGTATTCCAGTCATGAATTTAGGACTGAATAGAGAGAGGAAAATAATGTGGACTTCTTTCAGGTTTCATTTGCTTCATGTTCCTACAATGCCTTGGTAAGACCACACTTGGAATACTGCATCCAGTTTTGGTCACCACGATGTAAAAAAGATGTTGAGACTCTAGAAAGAGTACAGAGAAGAGCAACAAAGATGATCAGGGGACTTGAGGCTAAAACATATAAGGAACGGTTGCTAGAATTGGGTATGTCTAGTTTAACAAAGAGCAGGACAAGGGGGGACATGATAGCAGTATTCCAATATCTCAGGGGCTGCCATAAAGAAGAGGGAATTAAGCTATTTTCCAAAGCACCTGAAGGCAGGACAAGAAGCAATGGGTGGAAACTAATCAAGGAGAGAAGCAACCTATAACTAAGGAGAAACTTCCTGACAGTGAGAACAATTAATCAGTGGAACAGCCTGCCTCCAGAAACAGTAAATGCTCCAACACTGGAAGTTTTTAAGAAGAGACTGGACAGCCATTTGTCCGAAATGGTATAGGGTTTCCTGCCTGAGCAGGGGGTTGGACTAGATGACCTCCAAGGTCCCTTCCAACTTTACTACTATTACTATTACTACTATTACTATTACTCTCAGAAAATAAGGCAAAAGGGAGAGGCTGTGTTAATGAAATGGGTTCAAAAAATTTGTCAGATCCTGCAATATAAGAGCAAGTAAAAAAAAAAGAAAAAAAGCAGAGTGTTAGAACTGCAGATGAAAGGAATGAAAATCCATCACATGACTTACGGCTGAATCTGACTAGAAGGAGCCATGTTGAAAGGGAATGTTGCAGGTATTATTCCTGATGCAGTGGTGACTATACCAAGGAAAAGATCTCCTGGCCTATAATAGCTCCATGGCTTTTCTCCATCCTGGTGGTCCAAATTCAGTGGGCACTTCATCCTCAGCTTCCCAGAGAGTGGCTGGGACAGCAGCAGCACCAGAAGCAGAAGCAGGAGGTCCATAATTCATGGGGCGGAATCAATCTCCTTCCTCTTTCTAAAAAAAAGAATTAGAATTCAAATCACTCTTACAGGGTGGAATATCCAGTGGCTTTCCTGATTCAAACAGAGAAACCAAGATTCACCTGAAAGAGAGAGAAAACATATTCAAGAGCACAGCTCCTCTCTGGCCTGTAATGTGAGCCACAAAAAGCATAAACTGTGATATTTATCCTTTTTCTGAGGCAAGATCCCTTCCATGTTGCTTCAGTCTGATGTTTACATCACAAGCAGTCACTGGAGACCTAGGAGAAGAGGTCTCAGAGACAGGGAGGGTGATGATTGCCCTGAGAAGGAGCTTCTGCTCTTGGGACCCTGAACTTCTTCCATGTAAGGAGGGGTAGCTGGAGAAAAGCACCTTAGAGAAAAGTCACAGATAGACCCCTTGGGGCAGTGTTCAGTAGTGGTCTTAGTCCTTCCTGTTAGGACATGTCCAGAAAGTCATGCTGGATGAAGATAGTTCAACAGCCAGGAAAGTGACTTCTGCTGTCCTTCAATGGGGCTCTTGCCTCCAGAGGCTGCTAGGGAAGGTCACCCAGAGTTATGGAGTTTGGTGCCATTCTAAGTTGGTGATCCTTAACTCTAGTGCTGCCTGTGCTTTATCTCCATGGATAAAGAACTCAGTCTAATGTTAAGAGTTTGGGACTTTCTTTTCAATGAGATTTCCATGTATTAATCCTAATTTGGAGCTGATTTTATAATTCCTTGTAACTGAAGTGAAATTTCATTTGCCATCTGTTCTAGAAACATCATTTTTGGCATGAGAGCTGGCTAAGAGGCAGGAAAGGGACAGCCTGGGACAGCACCATTGGTACAGAGAGAGAAAATTGTAGAGTGGGTACAAGTTTTAGTTTCCTTAACACTTTCTGTGTTGTCTTTCCATACTGATACAATGAGAGCCATTAAAATTTGACATTTCTTGGTTTAAATAAAACAATTATTATTATGTCTGCAATTGAGATGGTCACAGTGCCCACAGTGTGGTGGATGGTGTGACCTGATTTCTTGCCACAACCACCCAGAAGTTTGTTTAGGGGGACCTGGTGGCAGTTCCTCTGGTTGTGTTGATGCACTTGGTGTTCTGGATCCTGTGACATTCCCATCTCTGAGGCTTTGTTTGTCCTCCCTAGATGACTTCCATGTGCTTATAGTTCAGAGTCCCTATGTTCTTCTTTATCTTGTTCGATTGTTGATAAATTATGTTTCTTATCTGGAGGGGGGATATTAATATATACAGCTTGGCCTAGAAGGGAGAAGTGGGGGTTTGAGTGACAGGGGGAGCTGATGGGATGGGCAGGTCCATCCTTACAATGAGGAGCACAGGATGACCAATATCCCAGGTCCATCATTTGAAAGTTGTCCCACTGTATTGTCCTCAGCTTCCACTCTCAGTGCCTGCCTACCAGATCTTTGGTGGCTCCAGGTACCGGCTGTTCTTTCTGAATGCCAGGTGGATGTGTAACATGACTTCTCTTGTCCATGATGTTACCTGCCATGTCTCCCTGAAGCCTAGTTGTGCCCAGAGGGGAGGAAACCTCAGTTGCAAATGTGGCCACCTGCTTTGTGGGTTTGCCTCAGGTGAGAGTCCAGGGAAGTGGAGGAGGGTTGGCTGTGGTCATCCATGGTTTATTATAGGCTCTAAACAGGTTGCAACTAGAGTTTTCCTTTGTCTCAGGAAGGTTGCAAGAAAATTTCCCCAGCCTGCTGAAGTATTTTGTGTGAATGTGGCCCTTACTAGAAGATAAGGGCCATACCCAAGTTCAACCTCCAGAAATAAACCATGGTTAAAAGTTGCAAGTGTGAATGCAGCCATTGGTTAAGTGGGTTGTATGGCTGTGACCAAAGGTAGTCTGGTGTAGTGGTCAAGGTGTCAGACTAGTAACCAGGAAACCATGAGTTCTAGTCTTGCCTTGGGCACAAAGCCAGCTGGTTAAACTTGGGCCAGCCAACCTCTCAGAGCCCTGGGAAAGAGGCAATGGCAAACCACTTCTGAAAAACCTGGTCACTATGGTCTTTCTGGTTACTTTCAAACACAGCCGGCTGAGGTTGTGGGCCTTCCTGATTGTGGCTACAGTCTTGCAAACCAGCCGAGTGGACTTCAATTTGCTAAATATGGGCAGATTCTTTTTTAATTCTGGTTGCTCTCTGTAAAAGCGGCAGGAAAGCTCCAATCCTGATTGTGCAAGGGAGTAACAAGTCCTCATGAAGGCTGAAGACAGGCCGATGAATTTGGGGTCCTGGAAGGGCAGGAGGGCTGCAGAAGGTGGCTGCCCCTTCCTGTCAAGGGCAGGGAGGGCGTGCTGGAAAAGAGGAAGGCAGGTGGAGACCCTTCGTGATTTGGCTCAAGCAGCCTCAGCCATGGTTGGAAAAGGTTTCTTGGACAGCGAAGCCTTCCAAGCAGACAGCAAGGGTGGGAGAGCAGCAGTGACATCACAGCAAGGGTGGTTCCACAGATGGGGGGGTCCAAGTTAATGAACCCCCTTCTGCTAGCAACAGAGTGCAGCATGGATGGTCAGGCAGGAACCCCTTCAGGAGGCGAGTCCCAGGCACCTGCAGGCTAGGAGAGCCCACCTGAGTCTTGGGTGTTTGAACCCCTGTTTGCATTTGGCCAGTCTCAGTACACCCAGCATTGATGGGACCCCCTCAGTCCCCTTTGCAGGACTCAGTTACAGAGACCCTGCAAGTGTGTTGTGTGTGAGTGTCCCACCAGGTGGCTGACAGTTGTGCGTGCTCTGCAGAATTGAACTAACTTGAGTCAAACTCTGCTAACCATCATGGAAGCGTGGGCTCTCCTTAACCTGGATGGGAGAGAAACCCTCTTTCCTGAGCTAGGTGGAGTCATCATCTGAATTAACAGGTAAAGTTAATAAATAGCTTATGTTTAGGCCATCCAGGCTGCAGACAACAAGAGTTAGACTGACACCCACAGAGCTACTACAAATTGTGTAGTAGAATCATAATTGCTAACCACAATGGCTGGGTTGCCTAGTGGTGCCCCTTTTGCTATTCCGTGGGACCCCCCATGGCTCCAGCTTCCAGCCAGGGGGGGATTGGGCAAGTGGGGGGCAGGGGCTGCCCAGGAGAGCCCGGCCGGAGGGACTTGGGGGGCCAGGAGGGACCCCCAGGATGCCCCTTCCTCAGAGCCCCAGAGGGCCCCTCCAGGGAGACCCCCCCGGCCTTTCCCTCCCCAGCAAAGCCGGATCCCCCTTGGGAGACCCAGGCCCTGCATGGCTTCTCCCCCCCCCAGGAGCCTTTCCTGGAAAGACACGAAGGGGAACCGGAGCCTCACAAACCCCCCTTGGCTTCCTTTCCCCCTGAAATGCAACTCCAAAGCCCATCATCCACACTAGCCTCTTCCCAGAATGGGGGGAGTGAAGGGTTCCCCCAGTTCCCCTCCTCCTTCCTGAGCCTTTTCTAGGGGCAACGTGACACGTCTGGGCTTTGCTTTCCCCCCTCCGGGCCCCATGTGTGGAAGGGAGTGGCAGTGGAACATGGGTCCTTCCCCTCCCTCTCTTCCTTACGTGGGCTGAAAGGCATCCTTTATTTCTCTCATTTATCTCTCTTATTGTCTGTACATGAGTGTGATTTTTTTTAATTATGTCATGTCCTGATGACTAGTTTTTAAGTAGCACATTTTTTTAATTATTTTATTTTATCCTGGTCTCACTATTGCATCAGTCTTTTTCTATTGCTGCCTTCAACATTAACTTTCAAAATAAAATAAACTTTGTTTTTAACTCAATAGCTTCCCTATTCCAGTTCTGTGACATGTTCAGGCATTAAGTCGTCCCCGGGGTTTTCTCTTTAACCGCTGTGCCCACAAATATCAGATTTCCTTTTCTTCAGCCACAGGTGCCGTGTATTCCCTCTGGGGCCAATTTCAAGCATGGAGCTTCCCAACCTCTCAATTCTTGCTGAGAGATTTAATTCTAGCTCTGCCCTATCATTTTGAATCCTCTGGGGATTATTCCCCTTCCATTCCTCTCCAGAGAAGGGCCCAACAAACTCTGAGTCCAGAACTAGTTGAATTAGCCGGGATCTCTGCTGAGAGGGAGAATTATTATTATTATTATCCTCAAAGTTTCAGCTCTGCTCTTTGGCCGAATCCTCCAGGGAGACTTTGGGCAGAGACAGATGGAACCAGCTGCAGTTCTCTGCTTCTCTCTCTGACCCGGGAGGCCCAAAATGGAAATCTTTCCTGGGGGAGAACTTGGCTTTAGGCAAAAAGCCCCACTGGGAGATTTCAGACTTGGGACTTCCCTCCCCACTCAGGATCAGGGCTGTCTGTCTTCTTTCACACCAAAGTGGGCCACCCTGGGGGAAATAAGAGCTGAATGCCAATGCAGCCATGTTGCTGCCTGCTGGGGTCACCCCCCAAAGACCCCCCTTTTCCATCTCCTCTCCCCAAATGTGAGCTCTTTCTTCAGCCCCTCCTTGACTCCCTTGTGCCCCCACCAAGCCCCTCTTTAACGTACAGAAGTGTTGGGGGTCCTGCGGCCTTCCAGATGTGGCTGGGTAAATCTTTCCCTCTGGCTGGAAGCCTCTCCCCCTCCGATCCTGCCCCAAGGGGACCCTGCAGTGCTTGGGCCTGATCCTCAGGCCTGCCGGAAGTGGCCTCCATTTTGAATACTCCGAGGAGTCCTTGTAGAAATGGCGGCTGCTTTTGGAGCTTCCCACCCTGATCCTCAGGCTGTTGGGAGACTGCAAAGCTCTCCTGGCTCTTGCTGGGCTTGGGAAACCAGACCCTGCATGACGATGGGGCAGCTTCAGATGAGCTTCCTGAAACCTTTTCCTGGCTTTGACCCCCCCTCACTCCCCCAAACCCCACATTTCTTCAATAAAGAACACAAAAAAAGCTGGAAGAGAGAAACTTTTTCATCTTGCACTGCCCCGTCCCCCGAATTAGGTGCTAAAACTAAACTCCCCACCTCTGCCCTCAAATCTCTATCCCCATTAACACTTTGCTAAATATACTGCATGCCTGAAACAGAAGAGCAGAGTTGAAAGGGACCTTGGAGGTCTCAGTCCATATTGCCAAGGGCTTTATGGCCAATCAAAGATGAGTCCCCCGCTCCTTTGAGGTGTGTATGGAGATGCAAGGGAGAAAGAAACCACTTTTCTTTTTTTATATATAACAAATTGTATTGGTTTTTTAACTTTTACAAGAGAATGCTCAAGACACACCGTGGTGGTTAGGTGATCAATCATCCAAAAACAAAATCATATAATAGCTCAAGTAAATACATTAAATCTTCCCTCTCTATTTCCCTCAAATAATATAACCTATTTAACATAATCCATTTCTACATTACATATCTATAAATCCTAATCCTGTTTTGAGCTTTATTAATTTACAATTACCATAGTCCAATTTAATCTTAGATAAATGTATTATCACTTTGGGTATCCCTTCTAAAATACTAATCCAGATATATTCTAATTCATAATCTCATAAATCATTGATTTTATCACAGATCTCTCTTATTTCTTCAAATAACATTTAAATCTCATTCAAATAATTATCATATCTTTAAAAAAGAACACACCTATTATTATACAAAACATCGTCTTGCTAACTTAACACACTCAATTAGTTGTTAAAGCAATCCAAATTTCTAAAACCCTTTTTCATATTCTTATTCTCATTCCATTACAAAATAATTTTCACACAAATAAACATATTATTCCCAAAAATACATTCTTACTCTGTTTAACATATATATTCTAGTAATCACAAATTTTCAACTCTAAATCTTAATTCTTAAATCCATATTTCTCAAAACCTTTTTAATCCATTACATATAATTTTAAATTTCTCTTTTTAGTCTTATTCTGGCTCTCTTTTTATGTCAAGCAGGTTTCCATAACAAAGCCTCTATTTCAGCAAATAGATCTCTCATTATTGCTTGTAATATCATTTGGGTCAGTAAAAGACCTCCCATCCTCTATTTTTGACGCCTGGTTCCTGTCTGCTGGATAAAACACTCGATCATGTCCAATTTTATAATTAGTAGTTGATTATCAAAGTTGTCACAATTCTCCAACAGTTGTAATTTCAAGTCCATTTCTGTTAGTTTTGCAATTGTAGATAATTTAGTTACAATCATTTTTGGTCATCCAAAGTCTCCATAGGTTGTATGTAAATTAATTCCTCTTCTGTTGCTTTTTAGTCTGTAGAATGATCAAATAGAGTCTGAAGGTCAGTTTGCAAATTCACAGTAGAATTTCTGTTTATCATTTCTGCAGTTCTCTCTCATATTTGGGAACTTATTTCCTCAGTAGCTTCATAAATTTTTTCCAGTATGAGTTTACAGTTGAGTTGTAAATATGGTTTCTCCATTTCAGTAATAACACAAACAAGATGTCACATGTTCCGACTAATGAAGCACTTCAAAGAACTTTCAGGCATGTTTCCTAAAGTCTTTATTTGCAGAGCTACAATTTTTGCCGGTCACCATGTTGGACTGGTTATGCCAGAATCTGAACTTCCTGTCGCTGGCATCAAGCTTTCCTTGCTCAACCCCTCCCTTCTCATGCAGTCACAGGTCACATTATCCAATTAGTGAGAAGGTCAAACGTTTACTTCCTCTTTCTTTCCCGGGCTTTTTCCCCGCTCAGTCTAAGCTAAGTATTAACCCAATAAATGCCAGACAGTTTTGCATATTGTCAAAGCAAGAATATACAGTATTTGCAGCATTGACATCCAGCCCCCCTTACAAGAAGGACAGATCCTGTAAGGAAACAAAAGCATATGTTAAGGGTTATCTTTTGGTTTGCTGGGGTGTTTCACATGAAACTTTTCAATCAATCTGTCAGCGTTCACTTCACTAGATTTCATCCAGGTGGCTTCAGACAATGGGTATCCCTTCCATTGTACCAAGTACTGTAATTTCCCTCTAAAGATTCTGGAGTCAAGAATACGTTTCACTTCATAGTGGGTCTGCCCTGCCACTACGAGGGGTCCAGGTGCCTTCTTTGGAGGAGGTCTCAAAGTGGAGCCCCGATAAGGCTTCAACAAACTACAATGGAAAACTGGGTGAATTTTCCCTAACAGTTTAGGGAGTTTTAGTTGTACTGTGACTGGGTTGATGACCTTTACTATGGGGAAAGGCCCCAAGAATTTTGGTCCCAATTTCTTGCTGGGCAATTTGAGGCGTAGATATTTAGTTGACAGATAGACCTTTTCCCCAACTTGGAATGTTCTTTGGGGAGCCCTCTTTTTATCAGCCTGCTTTTTATAGGTTTCAAAAGTCTTTTTTAAAGCAGTTTTTGTGTTTTTCCAAACTTCTTCCCATCCTCTCACCCATTGATCAAGTGTCTGTGAAGCGGAGGGCAACTGAGGATATTCAGGTATTGGGTTGAATTCTTTCCCTGTGGCTACTTTGAAAGGCGTGTAGCCGGTGCTGCTGTGCACGGAATTATTGTATGCCACCTCCGCAAAAGGGAGGAGATCAGTCCAGTTCGTCTGTTGGTAGGAAACGTAGCACCTAAGATATTGCTCCACCATTTTGTTAGCGGCTTCAGCGGCCCCATTGGTGGCTGGATGAAAAGCAGATGATAACCCTTGAGATGATCCAATCAATGTAAGGAAATTTCTCCAAAACTTCGCTGTGAATTGCACCCCCCTGTCTGAGATTATTCGCTTAGGGGCACCATGCAGCCGGTAGATATGTTTCAGGAACAATTTGGCCAGGCGTTGGGCGGATGGGAGTCCTTTGCAGGCGATGAAATGAGCTTGTTTCGAGAACAGGTCTATCACAGTCCAAATGACAGTATTTCCCTTACTTTCAGGTAGGTCCACTATAAAGTCCATAGCTATTTCTTCCCAGGGTTGAGAAGGGTCTGCCACGGGTTGCAGTAACCCAGGAGTTTTCCCCGGGATTCTTTTCATTGTAGCACATACAGTACAACTTTTTACATAGTTTTCCACATCCTTTTTCAGCCCCGGCCACCAGAATTGCCGGCGGGTGAGGTGTAGGGTTTTCAAATATCCGAAGTGTCCAGCCTGCTTTACATCGTGGCTGTGGTTGAGAGCATTTAGACGGAGCGCTTCTGGCAAATATAACTTCCCCCCTTTGTAAGCCAAGCCATCCCTGCATGTTAGGGACGCTTGATTATCTTTGAACCATTGGTCAGTGAGGAGCTCTCGTTTTATTTTCTTCACTCCAGGGTCATCCGGATTGGGGACCCTGCGAGGTGTAAGTTGAGTGACAGTTTGTGGATTGGGAATAATTGCCTCGTTAACCTGCTCTCGCTCACTTTTGTACTGGGGTAATCGGGATAGCGCATCAGCTAGAAAGTTCTTTCCTCCTGGTATGTACTTTAGAGTGAAGTTGAAGCGGTTAAAGTACTGTGCCCACCGTACTTGCTTTGGTGACAATTTGCGAGGAGTTTTCAGTGCCTCTAGGTTCTTGTGATCAGTCCATACCTCAAATGGCACCTTGCTCCCTTCTAGATAGTGTCGCCAGTTCAATAGCGCCCACCTAATTGCGAAGGCCTCTTTCTCCCAGATTGCCCATCTTCGCTCGCTCTCAGTGAATTTCTTAGAGGTGTAGGCACAGGGTTGCAGGATCCCATTTTTGTTCTTTTGAAGTAACACTGCTCCAACCGCCACATCGCTGGCGTCGGCTTGAATCACAAAGGGTTCCCCTGGGCAGGGGTGCTTTAGAACCGGTTCAGCGGCAAATAGTCTCTTTAAATTCTCAAAAGCTGTTTGACAGCTCATTGTCCATGCTAGTGGTTGGCCCGGTCGTGGCTTCCCTCCTCCTTTGCCTGTTTTGAGTAGTTCTGTAAGAGGAAGGGCAATCTCGGCAAAAGAAGGGATGAATTGACGATAAAAGTTGGCAAAACCCAGAAAGCTTTGGAGCTGTTTGCGAGTCCTTGGGGGTTGCCATTCGATTATAGTTTTTACCTTGGCCGGATCCATTTCAATACCCTCATTGGAAATTCGGTAGCCAAGATAGTCTAATTGGGTTCGGTGAAATTCACATTTTGACAATTTGACATAAAGCTTGGCATTCAATAGTTTCTTTAACACTTCTCTCACTAGCTTTATGTGATCATTCATGTTTGTGCTGTATATCAGGATATCATCAAGATACACCAAAACCCCTTTGTACAAGTGATCATGTAGAACCTCATTAATCAACTGCATAAATACAGCTGGGGCCCCCTGTAGTCCAAATGGCATGACTTTGAACTGATAGCTCCCCATAGGGCAGTTGAAGGCAGTTTTCCACTCGTCTCCCTCTTTTATTCTCACCCGGTAGTATGCCTCTCTTAGGTCTAACTTAGTGAAGACACTCCCCTTAGCCAGGTGGGTCAATAAATCCTTTAGGAGGGGGAGGGGGTATTTATTTTCCACACTTACAGCATTGAGTCCCTTGTAGTCTACGCAGAGACGAAGAGACCCATCTTTTTTCTCTTTGAACAACACAGGGGCTCCCACGGAAGATTTGGCCCGTTCAATAAACCCCCTCGCTAGGTTCTTGTTCACATATCGCTGTATCTCCTCCATTTCAAGGGGGGACATAGCATACATCCTCGGACGTGGGAGTTTGGCTCCGGGCACCAGTTCGATGGAGCAGTCATTGGGTCTGTGAGGGGGTAGGGCATCACATTCTTTTTCACTGAACACCTCCACCAGGTCCAAGTATTCTTTGGGGATGACTGGTTCACCTGGGGTCAGTGAGACGGCCATGTGCGCTCGTTCATTGGATGGCTTAAGATGCCCGGTAACATCTGTTGAATCAATGGGGGGATCAGGCCCTATAGGTAGTCTCACAATTCTCATTCCTTTCTCCCACCAGATAAATGGCTTCCATTTGTCCAACCAGGCTAGTCCCAGGATCACTGCCTCGGTCATCTTTGGAGCCACCAGGAAACGAATAAACTCCCAGTGTGCACCTATTTCTAGGTGTAAGGGCTCCGTTAATTGTGTAATAAGAGTCCCTCCCATCAGGGAGCTATCGGCTTGCTCAAATCTCATCGGTTTGGAAAGCTGTTTTGCCCTTATGCCCATTTTCATGGCAAATGCCAGACTAATAATGCAGCGGGTACATCCCAAATCAATTAGTACGTTTAAGTCTATTTGTGCCCCAGACGTAGGGATTACAAGTTTGGCGGGCAGTGAAAAAGGCAGGATTTGTTGACTCACCATTGGGTCGTTTTCTCCTTCATCGTCGCTATCAAAGAAGGGAAGAGCAGAGGCAGGTCCACCTGGAGTCTTGGCATCCTCCTGTGTGTGGGGTGTAACCTGGGCGACTGGTTCTTGCGTGAGTCGATTAGATTTTTCTCTTGGTAGCCGCTGAGCAGGTTTCTTTTGCATCGCCGGTCCTGGCTTGCTCTGCAGTCGAGGATAGGGGACTGGACAGGTGGCCGCTCGGTGTCCTCCTTGTCCACACCGGAAACACTCGAAGGAAGGGCGTGCAGGTGGCCTGGGTCTCTCAGCCCTTGCAGTGGTTGAAGGCTTTCGTGGGGGTGATTGCTGTTCAGGTAGCTCTGGTTGCTGTTCGGGTTCCTGTGGGGGAGGCTTTTTATAGCGAGAGAGCTTAACATCCAGCTTCACGGCCGTCTGGTACCACTCCTGCAGCCGATCAGGTACTTCTCGATAGATGCAAGCCTGGGAGAGGTGATCATCTAATCCCTTGATGAAGTGATGGATGAGGGACTGCTCAGGCCACCCCTCTATTCGACCTGCCATCTTGCGGAACTCTCGCACGTACTCCAGGGCAGGCCTCCCTGCTTGTTTTATTTTGTGAATTTGTCCTGCTGCTTTGAGGCCGATGGATGGGTCTTCAAATCGTTCTCTCAGTCCTAAGAGAAAGAGATGGGGATCTTCCAATTCGAGGGCTTGTTCGCTATATAGATTGTTCAGCCATTCAGATGCTTCTCCCTCCAGGTTGGCCCCAATGACGTCAACCATGGCCCCTGGTTCCGGATAGAGATAGGCCCAGCGATTTAGATGAGAACGCACTTGGTTGAGGAAAAAAATCAGCTTCTCTGGGTCCCCATCAAACGTTGCATTGAAGGGTGGTGCAAGCACAGGCTGCTGTGGCCCCCACTGGGGCTGGTTCCATGGCTGCTGGCCAGCGGGGTTGGATGGTACCCCCTGCTGCTGATCATTCATCTGCTGGGGAAACCCATCTACCCATTGCTGCAGATGCCTCAGACTGGAACTCACCCTCTCTTCAGGGTTGGGGTCTCTGGCTGGCAAAGGCAGGGTCTGACAGGCTTCCTGCTGGGCTCCCCATCGCTCTTGTGGCCACCCCAGTTGCTGTAGGCCCCAACCTGGCTGCAGATTTATGCCCCGGGGTTGCACGTTTGGGGGCTGTGGCCAACCTCCTTGCTGTGGCTGTTCTCCCCCCAGCTGCTGATTTCCTGGCTTCTGTACCACCCCAAGACATTGCAAGGCCTCTATTGGCTGTGGTAAGTTCAGAGGACATGGATCAGCCACTTGCTGGGGAACCCAATTTCCCCTTTGCTGCAGAGGATTCAAACTGGGATTCTCTCTCTTAGGGATGAAGGTTTCACTTTGTAGGAACTGTTTTCTGTTTCTCATTTCTAAGTTTTGAAATCTTTCCAACGACTCACCCATAACTGTGTTATCTGTCTATTCTGCTTTTGAAGTCTTCGCTCTCAGCTGGGAAATCTGCCAAATTTCTCTCTCCCCCGACTTGCTGGCTGTCGCTTCCCCCCCCCCCGGGGAAACTGTTGCAGCTACGGGGCTGGTTTCAGGCAATTTTTTTTTCTCCATAATGAGATCTCCCCCGAGGCTGCTGTTGATAGATCGGGACGTAGATCGTTTGAAAAGAGTGTGGATTCTGGCATGATGTCACATGTTCCGACTAAAGAAGCACTTCAAAGAACTTTCAGGCATGTTTCCTAAAGTCTTTATTTGCAGAGCTACAAATTTTGCCGGTCACCATGTTGGACTGGTTGATGCCAGAATCTGAACTTCCGGTCGCTGGCATCAAGCTTTCCTTGCTCAACCCCTCCCTTCTCATGCAGTCACAGGTCACATTATCCAATTAGTGAGAAGGTCAAAAGTTTACTTCCTCTTTCTTTCCCGGGCTTTTTCCCCCGCCCAGTCTAAGCTAAGTATTAACCCAATAAATGCCAAACAGTTTTGCATATTGTCAAAGCAAGAATATACAGTATTTGCAGCATTGACACCCAGGCTGTCACTTTCCTGCCTCTTGGCCAGCTCTCATGCAAAAAATGATGTTTCTAGAACAGATGGCAAATGAAATTTCATTTCAGTTACAAGGAATTATAAAATCAGCTCCAAATCAGGGTTGATACATGGAGATCTCCTTGAAAAGAAAATCCCAAACTCTTAACATTAGGCTATGTGGGAAGTCAGCCTCCTCCCCAGAGAAATATTTAAAAGACAGAATAAATTTCCCTAAAGGATTTTAAAAGCAGAAACCAACCCTTCCCCCAAGTCTCTTTGTCCCAAACAGAAACCAAGTCTGCGGAATTACAGATGTGATAATCTTGTCAGAAAAACTAGAATCAGGAAACTGGGATTAGGAAGAAAGATCCCTAGAATGAACACACCAAAAATCAAAGAGTCTTCAGCCACAGCCACAGGGAAGCAGGATTAACTTTTGGGACATAATAGGATTAACTCACCACCATCAGAATACTAGAAAGGCACACTCTGGTCAAAGTTCATGCCACAGGAATAACTCCAAACAAAAGACACAAGAAGGTATAAAAACCCACTACCTACATGTGCTTGTTCTCTTTTCTTCCAGAGCCATCATTCTGTCTGGCTCTCCTCTTCAATAAACTACAACCTTCTTTCTAAAGCAGTCACCATGTTGTTTATTCCTGGCTTGTACTGAACCATGATGAAGACTTTTCCTTCAACAGCTGGGTTGAAGGATACTGAGTGCTTCCATGGAGATAAAGCACAGGGAGCACTGGAGTTAAGTGTCACCAACCTCAAATGGCACCAAACTCCATAACTCTGGGTGACCTTCCCTAGCAGCCTCTGGAGGCAAGAGACCCATTGAAGGACAGCAGAAGTCACTTTCCTGGCTGTTGAAGTATCTCCATCCAGCATGACTTTCTGGACATGTCCTAACAGGAAGGACTAAGACCATTATTGAATACTGCCCCAAGAGGTGTATGTGACTTTTCTCTAATGTGCTTTTCTCCAGCTGCCCCTCCTTACATGGAAGAATTTCAAGGTCCCAAGAACAGAAGCTCCTTCTCACTGCAATCATCACCCTCCCTGTCTCTGAGACCTCTTCTCCTATGTCTCCAGTGACTGCCTTTGATGTAAACATCAGATTGAAGCAACATGGAAGGGATCTTGCCTCAGAAAAGGATAAATATCACAGTTAAGCTTTTTGTGGCTCACATTACAGGACAGACAGGAGCTGTGCTCTTGAATATATTTTCTCTCTCTTTCAGGTGAATCTTGGTTTCTCTGTTTGAATCAGGAAAGCCACTGGATATTCCACCCTGCCAGAGTGCTTTGAATTCTAATTCTTTTTTTAGAAAGAGGAAGGAGATTGATTCCGCCCCATGAATTATGGACCTCCTGCTTCTGTTTCTGCTTTTGCTTCTGATGCTGCTGGTGTCCCAGCCACTCTCTCGGAAGCTGAGAATGAAGTGCCCACTGAATTTGGACAACCAGGATGAAGAAAAGCCATGGAGCTATTATAGGCCAGGAGATCTTCTCCTTGGTATAGTCATCTCTGCATCAAAAATAGCACCTGCAACATTACCTTTCAACATGGCTCCTTCTAGCAGATTCTGTTGTAAGTCATGCGATGGAGTTTCATTCCCTCCATTTGCAGTTCTAACACACTTCTTTTTTTCTTGTTGTTTTACTTGCTCTTATATTGCAGGATCTGACAAATATTTGGAATCCTTTTGATTAACACAGCCTCTCTCTTTTGCCATATTCTCTGAGAGTAGAAACATGAGGCAAATGAAACCTGAAAGAAGTCCACATTATTTTGTTCTCTCTGTTCCATCCTAAATTCATGACTGGAATACTGATTTTGGTTGAAAGTAATGATTGAAATGGTTCTAATTTCCTCTGCCCAACCATTTCCATATTTTTATAACCGATTGATATGCAATGTCTGATTTTTAAAGGAATAGAAGATGACTTGTTTTTAGAATAGCTTCTCTGGGTCACTTATCAAAAATCTCCTTCCTTTAATGGTGGTTCTTCTTTAATGACTGAATTATTCTGGCTATGAATATTAGTACTGCTAAAAATAATTATATGTTTCTGATATGTTAAATCTTTTTGAGGACTATCCCATCCTCAACATTAAGAGTATTAAAGGGTGATGGGTAACTACCATTTGCCTCAAGTTTTGGATCAATATTGGCTTATGTTTCAGCTAGCTTGTAGAGAAAAAAGATGATTAAATGGAGAAAAGGTATTGTTGTTGTTTTTGCTGTTGATGATGCTAATATTAACATGATCATGGTTTTACACTAGTTTACCCTATGGAAAGGTATCTATACTATGCATGATTTGCAATATTGAACTGGTGAATGAGAATCCCCAGCTCCTGCACAATTTCACACTTGGCTACAACATCCATGACAACTATGATAACACCATTGGCACTTCAGATGGCTTGATGGACATGCTCTCTACTGGAGAAGCCAATGTTCCCAACTACAGCTGTGGAAGGAAGAGCAACCTTTTGGCTCTTGTTGATGGAGCTGATACAGACATCTCCATCCAGATGTCAACATTAGCAGGCACCTACAAAGTCACACAGGTTTGTGTTTGTTCTTCCCTTTCTGTAAAGTGAGTGGTGTGTTGGTGTGTAAGCGATAGATTCAACCCTATCTTCTCTAGGTAATCAAGATTATTTTGAATAATAATGATGATCAGTCTATACTTCGAAAGGCACTTTACTCCCTTCCAAGGAATGGAGACAGGTTAATAACGCCCATCTCAACACAAAAGCCTCTTTCTCCCAAACAGCCCATCTCTTCTCTGTTTTCAAAAGCTTTCATGAAGTGTAGGCACAGGGCTGCAGATCCCCCCCCAAGGTTTTTTTTGTAGGACTGTGCCCACCGTAACCTCGCTAGCATCAGCTTAGATGATGGATCAGGGTGTTTAAGAACTGGTTCTGCTGCAAATAATCTTTTCACCGTGGCATTTATAAATGTTATAAATAAGGATTGGGATATACAGTCGGGAGGAAACAAGCATCAAAAGAGACCTGTCTTTTCCTGACATCATCCCAATTGCTCAGAGGCTTCTGCTGCACATTTGTGAAGGCAAGGAGAGGCTCTGTGTGCAATCAAAGGATCTTCTGTGCAATAGGAAGGGGCAGTACTGATGGAAAACACATTTTTCTACATGGTATTAGCCAAAACAATGATATCTTCAATCATGAAGAAATCTCAGAATTTTAAACAGAATCCTAAGGGATTACCTTTCCTATTGATGATAAAACATATATGTATTATGAACCTTTAGGGGCCACTAACATTAACCAACCATTTTATTAAAAATCTACAAATATGTTAGGCAACGTGTCAACTATTCTTTGCTCTAAAATTCTCCTGATCAAATTCATCATAAAGGTTTGAAGAGCAATATGGCCTCTGGAGAGGAATTTCTACCAGCTGAACAATTCAAGAAATATCTCAACAGGTGGGAACCTCCACTGACAAATACATTTGCACATAAAAATAATATATGGGTCAAAGATGGCAATTTTAACTGCTACATATAAAAAAGGGAATAAAAAGGACCCTAGCAATTCCAATTCTCTAACAGATACTGTGACTTAAATATATGCAAACTTCCACTTGAAAAGAAATCATAGTAGGTGGATAAAAAGTGCCTTCCTTGTGGAAGAACCAGCAGTCTTTAGGCAGATGTGATTCACTCTTGACAATTCTTTTGTCTTTAACCATCTAACTATAAAAATATCAGTCAGAGGAAATAATGGTTTGCTGCCTTTATAGCATTTGACACAATAAATATAGAAATATAATGGAAGAAATTGACTGCCCTTCAAATGGAGCTCAGAATGTTGACCCTGCTCAAAGCTCTTTCTACAAGCTCTGACAGTGAGAAAAATTAATGAGTGGAACAGCTTGCCTCATGAAGTTGTGGGTGCTGCATTGATGGAGATTTTCAAAAAGTGGCTGGACATTCATTTTGTCTGGATTGTTATAGGATCTCTTGTTATGGGCAGGGGGTTGGACTAGAAAACCTCCATGGTCCCTTCCATCCCATTTTTGTTCATTTCTTTGAGTGTGTTTGGGACTCAATGGAGCCATGAGAAGTAGGATTGATATGTATCAAAAGGTAAGACAAAGGTGTTGGTGATATGACATTTGGGCTGCATGTGCTGTTAAGAGGAATTGGCTCCTATTCTCACAATAATTATCTGATTATGGATGAGTCAAAGTCAAAAATTATGGTCTTTGGAAAATGACAGCATTGCCATGTAGGGCTAATCAATGAGGAGGCAACAGAGCAAGTTCACACCTTTCCTTACCTGGGGGAACTTTTCTCTGTGACTGGATCTGGGCTCCCTCAACATCAAAGGAGCTCATTTAGAAGGCACAAGTGAATGCACTGTTAATTTTTTTTAAAAAAATCATAGCTATGCTGTTTCCTTAGGCTGAATTATTAAATACAAAATACCAATATTTCCATTATGCACTTATATTGAGCTGAGCTTTGGGATTTAATTTATATCACTACTAGAACAAATCCGATCACATCATCTGAGAAGTATTTTGAGGGTGGATGAAAGGACTTCAACTGCTGCCCTCAGAGCAGAATTGGGAATTTATACAATTTATAAAATTGGGGCATATAATTATTTTTAATAAAATTAATGGTATGGAAACTAATCATCATCATCATCATAATAGCAGCAACAATAATGACAACAACAAAAACAAAACAACCACCACAAAACAACAAAAACAATAATAACAAGAACAACAAGAACAAACAACAAGAACAACACAACAACAACAATAATAATAAAAATGTTGGAAGGGACTTTGGAGGTCATCTAGTCCAGACAAATGGCTGCCCAGGCTCTTCTTAAAAACTTCCAGTGTTGGAGCATTTACAGCTTCTACAGGGAGGTTGTTCCACTAATTAATTGTTCTAACTGTCAGGAAATTCCTCCTTAGTTCTAGGTTGCTTCTCTCTTTGGTTAGTCTCCATCCGTTGCTTCTTGTCCTGCCTTCAGGTGCTTTGGAGAATAGCTTGACTTTCTCTTCTATGTGTCAGTCCCTGAGATATTGGAATACTGCTATCATGTCCCCCCTTGTCCTTCCCTTCATTAAACCAATAAGTGTCCCCAAACACTATTAGAACAAACAAATTTCATTTAAAATATTCTTGATTTTATATTAGGAACTGTCATCTCCCTATCTTTTTTTGCCACTTGAGAAAAAGCTAAAAAAAAAAAATGCTGCACAAAGAATCCAAAATGGTCAAAATAGAGAAAAGTAGGGCCATCTTCAATAAGGCTGGCACACTGAAAGGCATCAGCTGCTACAAATGTACTTTCCAAGTATTGAGTTCAATCTTCCAGACTCCTTACAATGAATATACTTGTATTTGTGGAGTTCCAGAAATAGAAGATGTAATAGATCTATTTTTTGAATGACAATTATTTAAGAAAGAAGGAGATCAATATCTTGGATTGCACTTTAAAGAAACAATGTATTCGGATCTTAATATTTTTAAAAATGTATTTGTGTTCAGAATTCAAACATTATATATATAATAAAGGTCTTTTCTGAAGGAAATTATGGTCTGATTGTGCTAAATTCTGGGGTTATAAAGAAATACTATTTTCATTCTTTATGCTTATTGGATTGTACTTATTTTTCTAAATCCTTTTTTTACATGAAATCTTGTTAATGTTCTGTGTTTTATATTCTGTATCTTGATGTGGCCTAATGACTAATCAACAGGAAATGTTCTAATATGTGCATGAGAAAAAAGTTGGATTAATTAAAAGCTAAAAATTGGGACCTGGTAGGACCCAAAATATAATAAAGAATTCTTCATTGTTTTTTCAGGTCAGTGAAAGAATTGCTTCAGAGGCTCTGAGTGACAAAAGTCAATTCCCTTTTTTCCATCCGATGTTCCCCAAAGAAGGGATCCAGTACCCAGCAATTGTCCAAATTCTCCTCCATTTTGGATGGACCCTGATTGGTCTCTTTCCTGCAGACACAGAGAAAGGAGAGAATTTCATGAGGACTTTTACTCCTATGCTTGTCAAGAATAGAATTTGTGTTGTTATATCAAAACAATTCTCACCGACTGCACATACAGCATTCCTCGTGGATGCCCTTTCTAAGTGGAGACAAGTCAACGTCTTTGTTCACTTCATAGAATATGATTCCCCTTGGGAAAGAATTCTTCTCTTCCATTCAGCACTTGAAAGTTTGCCAGGACCCATTGAAGGGAAAGTCTGGATCTTGACAATGACTGGAGTATTTTTAGTGAAAAAGAATTGGCGTCTCAAGCACGTCCATAGTATTTGGAGTTTTCCCTTTCACTCAAAAAAGAGTTGGAAAAACGATGATGCCTTTAAAAGATATTTCTTTGTGGAACCTGAATTTCAAGCTGAGTATTTTCACTGTTCTGTTTCAAAACACACCTTTTCTGTCAAAGGCCGGAGAAGATGCACCCAGAAAGCACCAGTGGAGACCCAAGAGAAAAAGTATAGGATGCAGATCCAAAATGATGGCTATACCTACAGTGTCATTAAGATTCTGGCCCACGCCTTAAGTGCTGCATCCAAACCCCAGAGAAGGAAGAAGGGTGAAGAGAGGCTGGGGGCTCCAACGCTGCAGCCATGGAAGGTATGGGTTGCCAACAAGGATCCATCAAACTAAATTCCTTTTCAGAGTCTTTTGTGTAAGGAGAAACTTCTTAACAGTGGGGACAATTAACCACTGGAACAGCTTGCCTCCAGAAATTATGGGCACTCCATTACTGGAGATTTTTAAGAAGAGACTAGACAGTCACTTGTCTGAGATGGTATAGGTTCTCCTGTTAGAGCAGGGGGCTGGACTAGAAGACCTCCAAGGATCCTTCCAGTTCTATTCTATTCTATTCTGTTCTGTTCTGTTCTGTTCTGTTCCAACATGGCTCTTCTCCTTGATGTCTTTCCTCAAGGCTTAAAGAAACTCCTTCCTCTCCTTCTTTGTCCTTGACTAAAGCTAATGAAAATATTGTGCAGTGTCTTCTCCAAGTGTGTTGCCTGCAAGAGGACCTGGTATCATTCCACTGGATCATTAATGACATTATCAACAAATTAATAATATTGTTATTATCATAACATTGAAATATTACTACTACTTTATTATAATCAGTAACCATTCTACGCATAGAATAATGTGAGAAAAACTACAAATGAAATATTAATACAGATTATAGCTGCCCTTCATTATATTCATACAATCATGTATCAAGTCCTGCATGCTAACAATTAGTTAGTTTCCTATTGAATTTTAATCATGCACCTCTCTATAAAACAAAATCATATTTTTGTTTTCTGGAAGCTGTAAGGCCTTGTCTCAGCTGAATCTCTCAGGAAAGCAGAACTCTTGAAACTGGCATCATTTAGCCCACCGTTTCAAGTGGGCTAAACCCAGTTATTGCATTCTTTGACCAAGTGACAAAATTAGTGGATCAGAGGAATCCTGTGGATATAATTTACTTGGACTTCAGTAAGGCATTTGATAAAGTAGATCACAACCTACTACTCGATAAGATAGAAAAAAGTGGGTTAGACAGCATCACAACCAGATGGATTTGTAGGTGGCTGACCGGCCGTACTCAGCATGTGTTCCTCAATGGAACCATATCCACATGGAGGGAAGTGTGTAGTGGGGTGCCCCAGGGCTCTGTTCTAGGCCCAGTGCTCTTCAACATCTTCATCAATGATTTGGACGAGGAGATAGATGGGGAAGTCATCAAATTTGCGGACGACACCAAGCTGGCAGGAATAGCCAACACTCCAGAAGACAGGCTTAGGATACAGATGGATCTGGACAGACTTGAACACTGGGCGCTATCTAACAAAATGAAATTCAATGGTGAAAAAAGTAAGGTTCTACATTTAGGCAAGAAAAACCAAATGTGCAGGTATAGTATAGGGGGTACCTTGCTCAATATTAGTAACTGTGAGAGGGATCTCAGAGTCCTAGTGGACAATCACTTAAATATGAGCCAACAGTGTGCTGCAGCTGCCAAAAAAGCCAACTCAGTGCTGGGCTGCATTAACAGAGGGATAGAATCAAGATCACATAAAGTGTTAATACTACTTTACAATGTCTTGATAAGGCCACACTTGAAATACTGCATCCAGTTTTGGTCACCACAATGTAAAAAAGATGCTGAGACTCTAGAAAAAGTACAACAAAGATGATTAGGGGACTGGAGGCTAAAACATGTGAGGAACAGTTGCTGGAATTTGGTATGCCTAGTTTAACAAAGAGAAGGACGAGGGGGGACATGATAGCAGTGTTTCCAATATCTCAGGGGCTGCCACAAAGAAGAGGGAGTCAAGCTATTCTCCAAAGCATCTGAGGGCAGGACAAGAAGCAATGGATGGAAACTAATCAAGGAGAAAGCAACCTAGAACTAAGGAGAAACTTCCTGACAGTTAGAACAATTAACCAGTGGAACAACCTGCCTTCTGAAGTGGTGAATGCTCCAACACTGGAAGTTTTTAAGAAGAGACTGGACAGCCATTTGTACGAAATGGTATAGGGTTTCCTGCCTGAGCAGGGGGTTGGACTCGATGACCTCCAAGGTCCCTTCCAACTTTATTATTATGGATCATCGCACAGTCGGCCAGATGTTCAGACTGGATTTGGCATTTTGTCTACCTATCGAGTCCTTACCTTGGATAGGCAGATGTGGATGTTTGATGGTATTACAGATATCGTCGCAAGATGGAAGCAGTTCCTAGTAAGGCTGCCTTTTGCAATTGACTAATGGCAAATTTGTCAATGCCGATGATGGTGTTCAAGTGGTGCTCCAATTGTTTTGGGATTGCGCCTATTACTATTGGTACTACCCTTGCTTGCTTTTGCCACAGTCTTTCTATTTCTAGTTGTAGGTCTTTGTAATTTTATCATTTTCTATGACTTTCTCTATTTTATGATCCCACCAGTTGTTGCTTACAGGCAAATGATATCTCTTGCAGATCTTCCAATGCACCATTGTTGCTACTTATTCATGCCACTGCTTGTAGTCAGTCTGTGTGATCTTCTTGCAACAGCTTACCAGGTGGTCCACTGTTTCTTCAGCTTCTTTGCATAGGCGGCACTTACTGTCTGTTGCTGTCTTCTCAATTTTGACTTTATATGCATTTGTCCTTAAGGCTTGGTCTTTTGCAGCCAGAATTAGTCCCTCGGTCTCTTTCTT
The DNA here is from genome assembly GCF_016545835.1 of Crotalus tigris. Taxonomy (NCBI): domain Eukaryota; kingdom Metazoa; phylum Chordata; class Lepidosauria; order Squamata; family Viperidae; genus Crotalus; species Crotalus tigris. Next base: position 119,265 of record NW_024100175.1, read on the forward strand.
CAATTTTCCTGCTCTTAGCCATTGCCAGGTCTTGTTATTATCTGTTTTCCCAGTGATTTTTTTAAGGTAGTGGCCATGTAGTGCTTTGTCTTCCCATGCCTCTATTCTGTTATTCATTTGGTCTTTCTTATAGGCCAGTTTGGTCTCTCCAGTAGTCAATAAGCCTTCCTGATATACTAATTTCAGTGCATCTTCATCACTGTCTTTCAGATATTCTTCCAAAGCCATTTTTTCTTCTTCAACCTTCTGATGTACTTGCAGCATTCCATGCCCACCTATTTGCCTTGATAGATAAAGTCTGTCAATGTCACTGCATGGATGAAGGGCATGATTCATTGTCATTATTTTTCTATCCATTGCTTTTAGTCCTGCTTGAGTCCAGTCTACTATTCCAGCTGTGTATCTAATGACTGGAATTGCCCAGGTGTTGATTGCCTTTATGGTATTTCCTCCATTGAGTTTGGACTTTAAGATCTTCTTCACTCTCTTGATGTATTCACCTCTAATCTTTTCTTGACTTCAGTGTGCTTGATGTTGTCAGCTTGAAGGATACCCAAGTATTTGTAGTACTCTTCCTCATCCAGACTCTTAATGTTATTTTCGTGGGGCATCTTGATTCCTTCAGTTTTCACTATTTTTCCTTGTTTGATAGTAAGTGTGGCACATTTGTCCAAGCCAAACTCCATTGCAATATCTTGGCTATATATACGGACAGTGTTGAGCAGCGATTCTATTTCAGATGATGTTTTTCCATACAGCTTCAGATCATCCATGTAAAGGAGGTGGGATAATCTGGCAGATGTTTTTGATATTTGATAGCCATGTCCTGCGTTATTCAGTATCGTTGACAGAGGAAACAGTGCAATAACAAATAGTAATGGTGATAATGAATCTCCTTGAAATATTCCTCTCTTGATATTAACATCTCCCACTCTCTCACCATTGATCTGCAACTGTGTCTTCCATTGTGCCATCGATCTTTGCACAAATTTTCTGATGTTTCTACTGACTCCTGTTATTTCTAGGCACTTGATTATCCAATCATGTGGCAGAAAGTCAAATGCCTTTTTGTAGTCAATCCATGCCACTTTCAGGTTGGTCTTCCTTTTCTTGCAGTTTTCCAAGAGCATTCTGTCTATTAGCAGTTGATTTTTTGTTCCTCTGCTATTGGGGCAGTTTCCTTTCTGCTCAGGTGGAGATTGGAAAGAGATTGTTTTCAACTAGATGCTGTTGTACTGCATCAGCTACCACACCAGTTAGTAATTTGAAAGTTGTTAGTAAGCAGGTAATTGGCCTGTAGTTGCTAGGTATTGCCCCTTTTGCTGGATTTTTCATTATTAGGTAGGTTTTCCCAGTTGTTAGCCACTTTTCAATTTCTCCTCCTTGTAGTATATTGTTGAACTGCTTGGCAGTGAGTGGGTATATAACAGTTAGATGTTTCAATCAAAACCCATGCAGTTCATCTTCACCTGGTGCTGACCAATTTTTGATTTTCCTTGCTCTTTTTTCTACCATTTTTGTTGTTATTACTAGTTCTTTCATTTCAACTTCTGTTTTATTTGCATCCACCTCTTTTAACCAAGCCGCATCCTTGTTGTATTTCTTTGGGTTATCCCATATCTGCTTCCAGGACTGCACTGTTTCTTCCTCGTCAGGTACTGACTGATTCATTGCAGTTTCTCCATTGATGGATTGATGTAAACGTTTCTGATTGGATTGAAATTGGATGATTATTATTATTATTATTATTATTATTATTTGGCTAACCTTCACTGAGAATTGAATGCATGGAGTAAAACTTCTATTGAGAGTCAGTGACAGCAAAAGTGACAGCAAAAGAGGCAGGCAGAATCTGAAGGTCCCAGGTGAAATTGTTAGGCTAAACCCCATTGTTCAAAACTCCCCCCAACTGCCCAGTCCATAGAAGCCAATCCAGAGGTGCAAAGAGGTTGTGAGAACTCCAGATGATAAGATGTTCCCAGGCATCTCTTCCTTGGTGAGGTGAGGCAGACAACCTTGGGCAGCAGAACCGAGTCAACAAAGCAAAGCTAAACACATCACAGGAGAGCTCCAAAGGTCCCCCCCTCCCACCAGCATGGCAGCATCCTAACAGGGATCTATAGGGACCTGAGAGAACCTGGGGATTTTTAAAAGAGACCAAAATAACTTTGTCCAACTGTTATTATAATTTTTGCATCACAAAAGCATGATTTATCTACTTACTCTATTAAAGAAAATATAGAAGAAAGTCCCAATTTTATCAGTAATATTAATATTTATTTGAGTACAATTTTTGATACAGTTGTCTTCACTTAATTATCTCATACCATCCAGCACTCAATTAACTACATCCCCATTCATCACATCATGAAGCATTTTTTTTAATTGTTTGCTAAAAACAAATTATACCATGATCATTCACACAAACTGTTAAGGAAGTATAAGGATATGTGTGAATGAGTTTGGAGGACCTGTTCTGACCCAGAGTTAAGTTGCTTTGTAAATTCGGGTCATACAGATAAACTCAATGAAAATGATTTTAAAACAGATATATTTTATTCAGAGATACTTGCAGTTATGGTGGTTGCTTCTGGATATTACATTTGTTCATTCTCATAGTTGAGAAATTAATGCTTCCCCCATACCAGCTTGTAACTTGGAGTGGAGCCAACCGAGATATCCGAATGGCCCCATGCTTCTCTCAGACAAAGAACATTCGAACCTGGCTCGTGGCCAGGATATCCTGTGATGAACTTTAGAAACTCCTCCCACAGATCTGATAACATGGGATTGCAGACTAGCTAAACTACATTACCCACAAGCCATCTCTTAAGGAGACAGCACTTAAATCAATAAATGCCAAACATGATCCAGAACAGGACCAGAGAAAGCAATGCAGGGAAGAATCAGATAAGATTTTTGGGGGCATAATCAGCAGAGAAAGAAACTCAGAAAAAGTGCTCCCTAAATTTTTTGACTGTCAAAAGAGATGGTGAAAGATTTGTACTTTCACATTGCAAGAGTTTGTTAATATAGCCTTACAATAAAGTAGAATTACTTCATCTTCATTTTTCCTATCTCCTCTACCTGAATGAAGATTAGTCTTGCAACATTTGAAAGATTCAAATGTAAAAAGTGATAAGAGATAAGAAACCAAGATTTCTTCTTTTAAATTCCTGGATGTTTCAATTCTAGTTCCATCCATTTCTAAAGAAGAGGGAATTGTACAATCTTTCCCTGGTGAAAATGTACTTGGATCAGAATGGAGACCTAACAGCAGACCTGAGGATCTTTATTACAGTGATTCTCCCCGAGGACAATCCCATCAACAAGGAATTGGGGATTGTTGAAAGACAGAGACTTACAATCAACCAAGCTGCTTTGTCACAGTTAAAGTTGCTCAACAAGGTGGGGAAAATGGTGTCTTTTCTCTTTTTTCCAAAGCCGTTTCAAGTGGGCTAAACCCAGTTTAAAAAGTGGGTAACCTTCACTGAGAATTGAATGTGTGGTGTAAAACCTCTATAGTTTTCTTAGGCAGATAAGGATGCTTCAGTTCTATTGACCAAGGCAGCTCCTTCTGATGCTGTCATGCTAAACCCTGTTGTAAGCTGATCCAAAATGAGATATGGAGTGATTATTATTTAGGACCCAAATCATTGCCATTTAGTGTCCCTTTGGCAGTTTAGTATCACCATAAAACTGGTGAGACAGGGCCTCATATGCTGGAGATTTTGGTGTTAATAGCTTCAGGTTTGCTAGTTTTTTGTCTTCAAATGTCAAAGATGAAGGCAATTCTGTTGACCAGTCCCTGAATTCAGATTTGGACTGAATCCAATGAAATGGAATCAAGACTGGATGGAGGTCCTGTTGGTTCAATAGTTAAATAAGTTTCATCTTGCCTTGATTGGAGATAGGGGTCTCCCAAAATTGCAGGCTCAGAGTCTGGGATGTTTTCAGTCAGCTGATAACACACTTATAGCTGTCTCTCTCTAACCCCACTGAGATAGTGGAATTTAGGAAGGAGGTCCAAGGCTTTCAGTTCACATGAAATAATAATGACTGGCCTGATGTGAGTTCATTTATGGATTGATTGATTAAATTTATTTGCTACCCATCTCACCATGATAATGGCTTGAAAACTGAAGTATTGAAACATGACTTTGGGGAAAAAGAAATCCTGATATCAGAAGTAAAAAAAGGCGGTTTTGAAGGAAATATTACTTAGATTTGGGCAGTGGCTTGTTAAGACTGCACTTCATCTGAATGTCCCTTGAATGCAACTGTTTATCTTGATTGTTAGCTGCCTTAGGACACACTGAGAGGCTACAAATCAAATTAATAATAAATACAAGTGTGTGTTTCCCTGTCAGATTGTGTCACCTAATTGTATTCTACCAACATAAAGGACTTTGTTTTGGATACCTTGTGTTGAATATCCCTTTCACACATAAGACTCACACTCATGACCCATGTATTGCATCAAAAAATCCCTGACTCGCCCTTTTTGAGGGACACGTTCTCATGACCTCACCTCCCTCTCAGCCAGTTTTAGTTTTAGTTCACCAGCATGGCAAATATATATATATATATATATATATATATATATATACAAACGACCCCTAACCCCAAAATCTTAAACCCCTCTGCAACTCAGACTAACCTGAGCACAACCAAACAGAACACTCCCCCAGCCAATCAGAGCACAGCCAAGCCCCTAACCATTCAGAACACACCTCCACCCAATCAGAACACAGCCAAGCTCCCATCCAATCAGTTCATACCCTCACTGGCAGTTAAAAGGAAGAAACAGCTAAAACCACACATTGCTGCTCAAAGCAAGAAGCTAAAAACACCAGCCTGAAGATGACGAATGTGACTTCGTCGAAACGTTGCCAAGACACTTCCAATTTTACGCGGGAGAAAACCCGAACAACCAAAGACCTATATACAAATACCCGCGAAAACCTCAGAAAACAATATATATATATATATATATATATATATATATATATATATATATATATATATATATATATATATATATATGCTTGAGAAGTTTAAAAACATGAACCCTGGGAGTATTCATGATAAGAAATAAATTGAGCACCAGGGTAATATTAAAAACTATAAAAGATTTAATTAAAAAAGCGCCAAGCTTTCGCCGTCACCTGCCGGCATCCTCAGGGCTGGTGCGCCAGGAAGTGAGAGTCTCTTTATAGGTATGTCATTGCCTGCGCGCGGCTCCTCGACCTCGTCATCGGGGCTAGTTGGTATTACAATAGTCCCGGTGATCCTGGATCCACTTCTTTAGGTTCCGTATTCTCCTGTGCTGGTCGTTGATCAGCGCGTATAGCGTGCATCGTTGGAATTGACGGACTGCTTGCCAGCATTCCAAGGAGTCCACAGTTGGTTTTTTTTTTTTTTTTAGTGATGACGAGGTCGAGGAGCCGCGCGCAGGCAATGACATACCTATAAAGAGACTCTCACTTCCTGGCGCACCAGCCCTGAGGATGCCGGCAGGTGACGGCGAAAGCTTGGCGCTTTTTTAATTAAATCTTTTATAGTTTTTAATATTACCCTGGTGCTCATTTTATTTCTTATCACACTATATATATATATATATATATATATATATATATATATATATATATATATATATATGTAGGTCGTTGGTTGTTCGGGTTTTCTCCCACGTAAAATTGGAAGTGTCTTGGCGACGTTTCGACGAAGTCCCATTCGTCATCTTCAGGCTGGTGCTTTCAGCTTCGTGCCTCGAGCAGCAGTGTGTGGTCTTGGCTGTTTCTTCCTTTTAACTGCCAGTGGAGGTATGAACTGATTGTGTGGGAGCTTGGCTGTGTTCTGATTGGGTGGAGGTGTGTTCTGATTGGTTAGGGGCGTGGCTGTGCTCTGATTGGCTGGGGGGTTGGCTGTGCTCTGATTGGCTGGGGGGTTGGCTGTGCTCTGATTGGCTGGGGGAGTGTTCTGTTTGGTTGTGCTCAGGTTATTCTGAGTTGCAGAGGGGTTTAAGATTTTGGGCTGCCTTGCTATTTTTTGGCTTCGCGTTTGTGGTCGTGCCTCATTTTCATGGAGGGTGTCAGTTTGCTTCATGTATGGATTGGAGGGCTTTAAAGTGGCTAATGATGCAGCTCTGGTCTGGCTTCTGGTTTGTGGTCGTGCCTCATCATCGGTGTGGCGTTGGGTTTGCTTTTTGCATGGATGTGTGGTGGTGACATCCTGTGTGGTTTTTGTGAGTGTGGGTCTGGTATCATTTTTTGTGTTAGGGAGTCGTTTGTCAATAAGGGCGGGTTTCCAAATGGCTGGTAGGCGGAAGGTATCATCTCGCTTGTTCATGCTGTGTGGGCGTTTTTCTATCTCGAGGGCTTCTCTGATTATTCTGTTATTAAAATGTTCGCTTTTGGCAATGGTTCTGGTATTTTTAAAGTCAATTTCATGTCCTGTGGCTTTAAGGTGTTGGACCAGGGAAGATGTTGGTTCCTTTTTTTTGACTGAGTTCTTATGTTCTTCAATGCGTGCACTTATTCTTCTGTTGGTTTGTCCGATGTATGTGGTGGGACAAGTGGTGCATGGGATTTCGTATACTCCTTGATTTTCTAATTCAATTTTATCTTTGGGGTTTCTAAGGATGGTGGATATTTTTCTGTTTGTGCAGAATGCTGTTTTGATGTTGTGTTTATGGAGGATCTTACTGATTCTGTCTGTGGTGCCTTTTATGTACGGGAGGAGGGCTTTGCCGTTTTCTTGTTCTTCGTCTTGGATTTTAGTGGGGGTTTCTTTTTGGATTAGGTTTGTAATCTTATTTCTTTTGAGAGAGCGTGCAGATAGCGGTTTGTGTGTGTTTTCTTCTGGTAGATGGTGTGTCCTAGGGAGCCATTGGATTTCTTGTAGACTAAGACATCCAGGAAGGGAAGTTGGTTGTTAGCTTCTGTTTCCATGGTGAACTGTATTTTGGGGTGTAGGCTGTTGAGGTGTGTGAGGAAGTTGTCCATTTTATCTTTCCCATGTGGCCAGATTATGAAGGTGTCGTCTACGTATCTGAGCCAGAGTTTGGCTCTCACACCACCACCCAGCACAGATCAACTCTGTAGCCAAGACCCTCATCTCCAGAACAAAACGCTTAGCTGACGAACAACACCTAAAAAACCGAACTACACACTCTCACCAATGTACTAACATCCAATGGATTCCAAAGAAATAAGATTACAAACCTAATCCAAAAAGAAACCCCCACTAAAATCCAAGACAAAGAACAAGAAAACGGCAAAGCCCTCCTCCCATACATAAAAGGCACCACAGACAGAATCAGTAAGATCCTCCATAAACACAACATCAAAACAGCATTCTGCACAAACAGAAAAATATCCACCATCCTTAGAAACCCCAAAGATAAAATTGAATTAGAAAATCAAGGAGTATACGAAATCCCATGCACCACTTGTCCCACCACATACATCGGACAAACCAACAGAAGAATAAGTGCACGCATTGAAGAACATAAGAACTCAGTCAAAAAAGAGGAACCAACATCTTCCCTGGTCCAACACCTTAAAGCCACAGGACATGAAATTGACTTTAAAAATACCAGAACCATTGCCAAAAGTGAACATTTTAATAACAGAATAATCAGAGAAGCCATCGAGATAGAAAAACGCCCACACAGCATGAACAAGCGAGATGATACCTCCCGCCTACCAGCCATTTGGAAACCCGCCCTTATTGACAAACGACTCCCTAACACAAAAAATGATACCAGACCCACACTCACAAAAACCACACAGGATGTCACCACCACACATCCACGCAAAAAGCAAACCCAAAGCCACACCGATGATGAGGCACGACCACAAACCAGAAGCCAGACCAGAGCTGCATCATTAGCCACTTTAAAGCCCTCCAATCCATACATGAAGCAAACTGACACCCTCCATGAAAATGAGGCACGACCACAAACGCGAAGCCAAAAAATAGCAAGGCAGCCCAAAATCTTAAACCCCTCTGCAACTCAGACTAACCTGAGCACAACCAAACAGAACACTCCCCCAGCCAATCAGAGCACAGCCAACCCCCCAGCCAATCAGAGCACAGCCAACCCCCCAGCCAATCAGAGCACAGCCAAGCCCCTAACCAATCAGAACACACCTCCACCCAATCAGAACACAGCCAAGCTCCCACCCAATCAGTTCATACCCCCACTGGCAGTTAAAAGGAAGAAACAGCTAAGACCACACATTGCTGCTCGAAGCACGAAGCTGAAAACACCAGCCTGAAGATGACGAATGGGACTTCGTCGAAACGTCGCCAAGACACTTCCAATTTTACGCGGGAGAAAACCCGAACAACCAAAGACCTACATATATATATATATATATATATATATATATATATATATATATATATATATATGGCAAAGAGTAAAATGAACACCAGGGTAAAGATAAAACTATAAAAGTTTAATTAAAAAGCGCCAAGCTTTCGCCGTCACCTGCCGGCATCCTCAGGGCTAATGCGCCAGGAAGTGTGAGAGTCTTTTTATAGGTATGTCAGAGCCTGCGCGCGGCTCCTCGACCTCGTCACCGGGCCGAATTGATTCAATTGCACAAGACTGGTCTGTTCTTTCCTGTTCCTTTCAATTACGTGTCTCTCCTCGTCCATCCTACCTTCCTTTAACCCTGGGGTGTAAAAGTCTCTATTATTTCGGTGGTCTCTATGCTTTAATTCATTCTCCCCGGGTTCGGGTAGCAATATGCATTTCATGTTCTTTTCACAATCATCCTTTACCCAGTTGCTCTTTTTGCGGTGACTTTCTCTTTTGGCTTTAATGCTTTCACTTTCTACACGACTGTCATCCGGGTGGTCTTGTAAGTTATTCCGAGTTGAATGTGACATAATGACGGTTTGAGGTTGGGAGGTAAGTTGTTTAGTTATGGGGGGGAACAGTTTTCTAGCTATCGTTGTATTTGGCTGTTTTGCGTACGCCATGCTACGAGTAACCGGTCTGGGGGGGGTAGTAGTAGCGAGATCACATTCCCCTTGGTTGCCGCAGTACTTTTCTCCCATTTTCCTTTTGTTTCCTACGTTGCTGGTGTTTGCACATGTCTCATGGAGATCTTCGGGATTCACATTGCGAATCTCCCCCCTCCGTCTTCCTCTCCGTTCCGATCTATTCTTTTCTTTCTCCCCAATGGCATTCACGAGTCCATCGCTAGTTGCACTTTGCAATTCCCACTGTTTTGCGCACGCCATGCTACGGGTAATCGGTCTGGGGGGGGTAGTGGTAACGAGACCACATTCCCCTTGGTTACTACAGTACTTTTCTCCCATTTTCCTTTTCTTTCCTGCATTGCTGGTGTCTACGCAAGTCTCATGGAGATCTTCGGGATTCACAGGTGGGGGGCGTGATGGTCCGATCTCTTGCACCTCGTCGACCTCGCGAATCTCCCCCCTCCGTCTTTCCCTCCGTTCCGGTCTATTCTTTTCTTTCTCCCCAATGGCATTCACAGGTCTATCGCTAGTTACACTTTGCAATTCCCACTCTCCCAGTCCGGTTATCCTAGCCGAGCGGGGGGATCTTTCCTCCCTTTGTGAATCGGCTAGTACATTCCTTTCTATGTACGGGTAGACCATCGTATTTAGAAATTCTTCCCCCCTTTCACTAGTTATATCCTCCTTTACCTTAGTCATAGTCTCTCGAATATTCGTGGTATCGGGATTCTGGATCTTAATTTTCACCATCCCTTTGGTCCTTTGGGGTTGTGGCACCCTTGCTGGTATCATAGGGATGTTCCACGGTTGACTTTCCTCCTTTGGATTAATCCGGATCAGTTGGGGGGTTAACTCTTCCTCTTTAATGTTGCTGAGGTTATTACTGGGTCGTCGGAGGTGCTGCCGCTGATTACTTGTACTCCACGATCTTAGAGCTACATACGCTGGGCACAGGTCAACATGTCGATTGATAGAATTGCTATCTGAAAGCCATGCCTCCCTAAGTAGGCGGCCTCCCTTGGTGTTGTCGCTCGCCAGTACGCTAATCTCATTGAAGTTGAATCTATGGTCCCATTCAGCCATGTGTGCCCATATCTGGGAGTATTGATCCCCCCTTCTCACTGCTAACCTGTGTTCATGGACCCTGGTCTTAATTCGTTTAGCTGTCTCCCCAACATAGTTGCACTGGCAGTCCATACAGTCAATCTTATAGATGGCTGCCGATCTTTCCATGTTGGGGAGCGGGTCCTTAGGGCGCATTATAGCCGCCTGCAGTGTTTGATTTGGTCTATGGGCCACTTGTATATTATACGGTGCCAAGATCCTTGCTGTAGCCTCTGAGACATTGTGGATATAGGGGAGGGTAACCCGTGTGGTTGTCTGAGGTGTGGGTTCTTGGGGTGTGGGGTTACTCCGGAGTCCAGATGGTTTACTAACTCGATTGACAAACTTGGCCAGGTACCCGTTACGTTTGCACACCTGGAAGAGGTGGTTTCTCTCTTCCCTCTTGGCTTTGGCAGTGCTGCAGTGTGACTCCACACGTTTAAACAGGGTCCTGACACAGCTGACTTTATGGGCCGTCGGATGATTACTCTCGAAATGGAGAATCCTGTCCGTGTATGTTGGTTTTCGGTATACCTTAGTGGTCAGACATCCGTCCAATTGGCGCTGTACCAATACATCTAAAAAAGCCAGACTGCCCTGATTTTCCTCTTCCATAGTGAACTGGATGTCTGGGTATACCGAATTCAAAATGCCCATAAAGTTAGTCTTGTGTCGCCTCTTGATGACAACAAACGTGTCGTCCACATAGCGGGCCCAAAACTTTGGTTGGTATTGGGCCATCGCTATGTGTTCCAGTTGTTGGAGCAGTTCACTATGGAAGAGGAAAATCAGGGCAGTCTGGTGTTTTTAGATGTATTGGTACAGCGCCAATTGGACGGATGTCTGACCACTAAGGTATACCGAAAACCAACATACACGGATAGGATTCTCCATTTCGAGAGTAGTAGCGGGCGGCTATAATGCGCCCTAAGGACCTGCTCCCCAACATGGAAAGATCGGCAGCCATCTATAAGATTGACTGTATGGACTGCCAGTGCAACTATGTTGGGGAGACAGCTAAACGAATTAAGACCAGGGTCCATGAACACAGGTTAGCAGTGAGAAGGGGGGATCAATACTCCCAGATATGGGCACACATGGCTGAACGGGACCATAGATTCAACTTCAATGAGATTAGCATACTGGCGAGCGACAACACCAAGGGAGGCCGCCTACTTAGGGAGGCATGGCTTTCAGATAGCAATTCTATCAATCGACATGTTGACCTGTGCCCAGCGTATGTAGCTCTAAGATCGTGGAGTACAAGTAATCAGCGGCAGCACCTCCGACGACCCAGTAATAACCTCAGCAACATTAAAGAGGAAGAGTTAACCCCCCAACTGATCCGGATTAATCCAAAGGAGGAAAGTCAACCGTGGAACTAAAAGCCGGAGGAGAAGCTCTCCATTGCAGGGATTTCTGGGTGGAGGGGGGGAAAGGCCCTTCCAGGACTCCGGCCTCCCCTCCCTCTGCATCTCTGGCAGTTTCTGCCTCTTTCTCATCCCAGGAAAAACTCTCTCATTCTCTCTCCTTATTGGACGTTTTCCTCTCCCCCCCCTTTGTCTTTGCTCCTTCGGCCTCTTCTCCAGGAGTCTGATTGGTGGCTGAGCTCCCAGGCAACCCTTGTCTCTGCCCTCCTGCCTGATTGGCTGCTCCTGGGTTGCCACGACGACAGGGGCAGGCCAGGACTAGAGGCAGCCACTAGGGAGAGAGAGGGGCGGGGCTTTTGTCTTGGCTCAGAAGTGGAGGAGTTGAAGGCAAAATCTTCTCTTTGAGGAAACTCTGATCAGATGCAGCCCAGAGGGGGAGAAAATGAAAGAGTATTTAAATATACATCTCTATAGGACCTACATATATCTCTATCTCTCTATCTCTTTATCTCTCTCTATCTCTCTCTATCTCTCTCTCTATATCTATATCTCTATATCTATCTCTATTTCTATCTATATCTATATCATGTATATCTATATCTATCTATCTATAATTAAAATGAAGGAAAAATTCAAGACTTTGACAGAAGGAAAATATGAAATGGAAAATTAAAAACAGATAAAAAGGAGGAAGATGCAGTGAAATTGGATAGAATAGAAGAGAGCTGGGAGGGACTTTGGAGGTCATCTAGTCCAACCCCCCTGCTCAGGCAGGAGACCCTATAGCATTTCAGACAAATGGCTGTCCAGCCTCTTCTTAAAAACTTCCATGTTGGAGCATTCACAGCTTTTGGAGACAGGTTGTTCCACTGGTTAATTGTTCTAACAGGAAATTCCCCCTTAGTTCCAGGTTGCTTCTCTCCTTGGTTCGTTTCCATCCGTTGCTTCTTGTCCTTCCAAGTAATTTGGAGAATAGCTTGACCCCCTCTTCTTTGGGGCAGCCCCTGAGACAAACCCCTGACAGTAAAGGAAACAGTGTGGATAAAGAGCTCATAGAAATTAGGGAGTTGAAAGAGAAAATACTTTGTATTAAGATTAATGTTGCTATTAGTTGAAAGCACTTATATTTTACCATTCATGTTTGAACAAATGTGGAAGCTTTCCTTGCGTGAAAGGAAAATGTCTCCCCAGCCACTGTGGAGAGAATAACAGAATAACAGAGTTGGGAGGGACCCTGGAGGTCTTCTAGTCTAACCCCCTGCTCAGGCAGGAGACCCCAGGCCCTTTCAGACAAATGGCTGTCCAGTCCCTTCATGCTCTGGAAGGATTGGGGCTCTCGGGGCCTTGCGGATGTAGTTTAGTAACAACTCTCTCTCTGGCTGGAAGCTGGAGCCATGGGGGGTCCCACAGAACAGCAGGAGGGGCACCACTAGGCATCCCAGCCAGGGAGGTTAGCAATTATGATTTTACTACACAAATTGTGGCAGCTCTGTGGGTGTCAGTCTAACACTTGTTGTCCTGAGCCAAACATTATTTGAGACCTTTTCTTATGAATGGGATTCCTTTCCTATAGAAATTGTCCCTCTTCTGAATTCATTTTTCAGGAATGTCATTCAATGTATTTTAATTTAATGTGTCTCAAGGAATTTAAATGTTCATACTCCATAGTTTGGGCTGATATGTGCAAAACAAAGAAAAAATGAATTATTGTTAGTACTCATGATATGAAAGGCCATTCAACAGATTATGATGGATGCCCTAAAATTATATACAAAACTCTTTCAAAGTTATGATGTCTGCAATGCCATTGCGGTCATTTGCCCTTCAGACTGACCATGGGGATGCTGCAGTGCCCTCCCTCTCTCCCCCTCCGATCTCTCCCCCAACAAGACCCTGCATTGCTTGGGCCTCATCCCTATGACTGCCGGAAGTGGACACCATTTTCAATACTCCGATGAGTCCTTGTAGAAATGGCGGCTGCTTTTGAAGTTTTCCAAACTGATCCTCTGGCTGTTGGGAGACTGCAAAGTTCTCCTGACCCTTGCTAGGTTTGGGAAACCGGACACTGCATGCTTCCTCCCCTCTGGGCACATGGGAGACGTGGCAGGTAACATCATGGACAAGAGAAGCCATGTTACACATCCACTTGGCATTAAGAAAGAACAGCCGGTACCTGGAGCCACCAAAGATCTGGTAGGCAGGCACTGAGAGTGGAAGCTGAGGACAATACAGTGGGACAACTTTCCAATGATGGACCTGGAATATTGGTCATCCTGTGCTCCTCATTGTAAGGGTGGACCTGCCCATCCCATCAGCTCCTCCTGTCACTCAATCCCCCACTTTTCCCTTCTGGGCCAAGCTATATATATTAACACCCCCCCCTCCAGGTAAGAAAAATAATCAACAATCGAACAAGATAAAGCAGAACACAGGGACACCAAACTATAAGCACATGGAAGTCTTTTAGGGAAGACAAACAAAGCCTCAGAGATGGGAATGTCACAGGTTCCGCAAAACACCAAGTGCATCTACACAACCAGAGGAACTGCCACCAGGTCCCCCTAAACCAACTTCTGGGTGGGTGTGGCAAGAAATCAGCTCACACCATCCAATGCACTGCGGGTGCTGCCACCATCTCAACTGCAGGCCTAACAGCACAATTGTTTTATTTAAACCAAGAAATACCAAAATTTAATGGTTCTCATTGTATCAGTATGGAAAGACAACACAGAAAGAATCAAGGAAACTAGAACTTCTACTCACTCTACAATTTTCTCTCTCTCTGCCAATGGTGCTATCCCAGGCTGTCACTTTCCTGCCTCTTAGCCAGCTATCATGCAAAAAATGATTTTTCCAGAAAAGGTAGAAAATGAAATTTCACTTCAGTTACAAGGAATTATAAAATTATCTCCAAATTAGGATTAATACATGGAGATCTCATTGAAAAGAAAATCCCAAACTCTTAACATTGCGCTGGGTTCAAGGATACTGAGGGCTTTCATGGAGCTAAAGCACAGGCAGCCCTAGCGTTAAGGGTCACCAACATAGAATGGCACCAAAGTCCATAACTCTGGGTGACCTTCCCTAGCAGCCTCTGGAGGCAAGACGCCCCATTGAAGGACACTTTCCTGGCTGTTGACCTATCTCCATACATCATGACTTTCTGGACATGCCCTAACAGGAAGGACTTAGACCACTAGAGAACACTGCCCCAAGGGGTCTATCTGTGACTTTTCTCTAACGGGCTTTTCTCCAGCTACCCCTCCTTACATGGAAGAAGTTCAGGGTCCCAAGAGCAGAAGCTCCTTCTCATTGCAATCATCACCATCCCTGTCTCTGAGACCTCTTCTCCTAGGTCTCCAGTGACTGCCCTTGATGTAAATATCAGACTGGAGCAACATGGAAGGGATCTTGCATCAGAAAAGGATAAAAACTACAGGTTATGCTTTTTGTGGCTCACATTACAGGAGAGACAGGAGCTGTGCTCTTGAATATATTTTCTCTCTCTTTTTCAGGTGAATCTTGGTTACTCTGTTTGAGTCAGGAAAGCCACAGGATATTCCACCCTGTCAGAGTGCTTTGAATTCTTCTAATTCTTTTTTAGAAAGAGGAAGGAGATTGATTCCACCCTATGAATTATGGACCTCCTGCTTCTGCTTCTGATGCTGTTGGTGTCCCAGACGCTCTCTGGGAAGCTGAGAATGAAATGCCCACTGAATTTGGACCACCAGGATGGAGAAAAGCCATGGAGCTATTATAGGCCAGGAGATCTTCTCATTGGTATAGTCACCACTGCATCAGGAATAACACCTACCACATTACCTTTCACCAAGGCTCCTTCTAGTCAGATTCAGTTGTAAGTCATGCGATGGATTTTCATTCCTTTCATTTGCAGTTCTAACACTCTTCTCCTTTTCTTCTTTTTTTACTTGCTTTTATATTGCAGGATCTGACAAATTTTTTGAATCCATTTGATTAACACAGGCTCTCCCTTTTGCCTTACATTCTGAGAGTAGAAACATGAGGCAAATGAAACCTGAAAGAAGTCCACATTATTTTCCTCTCTCTATTCAGTCCTAAATTCATGACTGGAATACTTATTTTGGTTGAAAGTAATGATCAAAATGGTTCTAATTTCCTCTGCCCAACCATTTCCCTATTTTTATAACCGATTGATATGCAATGTCTGATATTTAAAGGAATAGAAGATGACTTGTTTTTAGAACAGCTTCTCTGGGTCACTTATCAAAAATCTCCTTCCTTTAATGGTGGTTCTTCTTTAATGACTGAATTATTCTTGGCTATGAACATTAGTACTGTTAAAAATAATTGTATGTTTCTGATTTCTTAAACTTTTTTGAGGACTATACCCATCATCAACACTAACATTATTAAAGGGTGATGGGTGACTTTCATTTGACTCTGGTTTTAGATCAATATTGTCTTATGTTTCAGCTACTTTGTAGAGAAAAAAGACGATTAAATGGAGAAAAAGTATTATTGTTGTTGCTGTTGATGATGCTAATATTAACATGATCATTGTTTTACACTAGTTTAATCTATGGATATGTATTAATACTACGCATGATTTGCAATATTGAACTGATGAAGGAGAATCCCCAGTTGCTGCATAATCTCACACTTGGCTACAACATCTATGACAACTATGATAACACCCTTGGCACTTCAGATGCTTTGCTGGATATGCTCTCAACTGGAGAAGCCAATGTTCCCAACTACAGCTGTGGAAGGAAGGACAACCTTTTGGCTCTTGTTGATGGAGATATCAGAGACAGAGCCATCCAGATGTCAACATTAGGAGGCAGCTACAAAGTCCCACAGGTTTGTGTTTGTCCTTCCCTTTCTATAAAGTGAGTGGGGTGTTGGTGTGAAAGCAATAAATCCAACTGTGTCTTCTCTAGGTAATTCAATATTATTTTGAATAATAATAGTGATAGGTCTATACTTTGAAAGGCACTTTGCTCCCTTCCAAGAAAGGGCACCAAGTTAATAACGCCCATCTTACCGCAAAACCTTCTTTCTCCCAAACAGCCCATCTCCTCTCTGTTTCCAAAAGCTTTCGTGAATTGTAGGCATAGGGCTGCAGATCCCCCCCTAAGGTGTTTTTGTGGGAGGACTGTGCCCACTGCAACATCACTAGCATCAGCTTGGATGATGAAAGGTTCCTCAGGATCAGGGTGTTTAAGAACTGGTTCTGCGGCAAATAATCGTTTCACCATGGCATTTGTAAGTGTTATAAATAAGGATTGGGATATACTGTTGGGAGGAAGCAATGATCCAAAGAGACCTGTCTTTTCATGATATCATCCTAATTGCTTAGAGGCTTCTGCTGCATACTTGTGAAGGGGAGTAGAGGCTCTGTGTCCAATCAAAGGATCTTCTGTACAATAGGAATGTGCAGTACTGATGGGAAACTCACATTTTTTTTTCATGGTCTTAGCCAAAATAATGATATCCTCAATCATGAACAAATCTCAGATTTTTAAACAAAGCCTTACAGGATTACCTTTCCTGCTGATAATAAAACATATATGTATTATGAAACTTTTGGGGCCACTAACATTAACCAACCATTTTATTAAAAATCTACAAATATGTTAGGCAATGTATCAACTTTTTTTTGCCCTAAAATTCTCATGGTAAAATTCATCACAAAAAGTTTGAAGAGCAATATGGCCTCTGGAGAGGATTTTTACCAGCTGAACAATTCAAGAAATATCCCCACAGGTGGAACCCTCCATTGACAGATACATTTACAAATATAAATAATATCTGCCATGCCCATTTGGGTCAAAGGTGGCAACTGTAATTCTTTTATAAAAAGGGGAATAAAAAGGATCCTAGCAATTCCAGGCCCATTTCTCTAACAGATCTTGTGACCAAAATATCTGCAAACTTCCATTTGAAAATAATTGATAGTAAGTGGATGAAAAGTACATTCCTTGTAGAAGAACCAGCAGTTTTTAGGCCGATGTGATCCACTCTTGACAATTCTTTTGTCTTGAACCGTCTAACTATAAAAATATAAATCAGAGGAAATAATGATTTGCTGCTTTTATAGCATTTGACACAGTAAACAAAGAAATATTATGGAAGAAATTGACTGCCCTTAAGATGGAGCTCAGGATGTTGACCCTGCTCACACCTTTCCTTACCTGGGGGAACTTTAGAAGGCACAAATGAATGCACTGTTAATTTCTTTTTAAAAAATCATAGGTATGCGGCTTCCTTAGACTGAATAATTAAATACAAAATACCAATGTTACCATTATGCACTTATATTGAGCTGAACTTTGGGATTTAATTTATATCACCAGTAGAAGAAATCCAATCACATCATCTGAGAAGTATCTTGAGGGTGGATGAAAGGACTTCAGCTGCTGCCCCCAGAGCAGAATTGGGAATTTATACAATTTATAAAATTGGGGCATATAATTATTTTTAATAAAATTAATGGGATGGAAACAACTACTATTACTATTACTACTAATAGTAGTAGTAGTAGTAGTTAATAATAATAATAATAATAATAATAATAATAATAATAATAATAATAATAATAATAGTTGGAAGGCACCTTGGAGGTCATCTAGTCCAACCCCCTGCTCAGGCAGGAAACCCTATACCATTTCAGACAAATGGCTGTCCAATCTCTTCTTAAAAACTTCCAGTGCTGGAGCATTCACTGCTTCTGGAGGCAGGTGGTTCCACTGGTTAATTGTTCTAACTGTCAGGAAGTTTCTCCTTAGTTCTAGGTTGCTTCTCTCCTTGGTGAGTCTCCATCCGTTGCTTCTTGTCCTGCCTTCAGGTCCCTCTTCTATGTGGCAGGCCCCTGAGATATTGGAAGACTGCTATCATGTCACCCCTCATCCTTCTCTTCATTAACTAATAAGAGTCCCCTAGCACTATTAGAACAAAGAAATTTCATTTAAAACATTCTTAATTTTATATTACAAACTTTTTTGCCACTCGAGAAAACAGAAAAAAAATGCTTCACAAAGAATCCAAGGTGGTCAAAATAGAGAAAGGTAGGGCCATCTTCAGTAAGGTTGGCACACTGAAAGGCATCAACTGCTACAAATGTACCTTCCAAGTATTGACTTCAATCTTCCAAACTCCTTAAAATGAATATTCTTGTATTTGTGGAGCTCCAGAAATGGAAGATGTAATACATCTCTTATTTTGAATGACAATTATTTAAGAAAGAGGGAGATCAATATCTTGGACTGCACTTTAAAGAAACAATTTATTATGATCCTAATATTTAAAAAATGTATTTCCTCTGTGCTCAGAATTCAAAAATTATATATAATAAAGCCCTTTTTGGAAGGAAATTATGGTCTGATTGTGGTAAATTCTGGGGTTATAAAGAAAATGTCAGGGCCCACTTCAAGACCTCATCCCAAGGAAGCAGAACTCAAGGAAGCAAACTCTTCCAAAGGAACTTTTATTAGGAGAAGCTGATGGCAGGCATACTAGACAGGATCTGTGGTTTTCCCTTACAGATCTGTAGGTTAAAGTGTCCCCAAGCAAACCCCACCCCATAGTTCATCTGGATGGTTCAAACCGGCCAATCCCCAGGTGTTAAGTCCATTAAGTCCATGGGAAAGGGGAGATAACATCAGGCGGTTCTTCGCACCTTCTCATGAGAGCGGAGAGATAAGGCAGTTGCCGGAGGTTGCATTCCTTTCTTCCTCCCCCCTTTGCTAGCTGACAGCTAGGGAGAAGAAAGTACACAGAGAAATAATGCAGGAAAGCGAAGTGTTACATTGTAGTGATAGAGGAAGCTAAGGCAATAAACCCGCAATCACTCCCCCCTCCCCTCCAGGAGTATGGAAGAACCCAGGGAGAGAAGAGAATGGAATTTGGGTCAGGGAAAGAAGAGGAAGGAAAACATGGAAACAGATAGATATGGGTTCTGGCAGAAATACTATTTTCATTCTTTATGCTTATTCTATTATAATTATGTTTCTAAATTCTATTTTTACATGCAGTTGTTAATGTTCTGTGTTTTATATTCTGTACCTTGATATGGCCTAATGACTAATCAACTGGAAATGTTCTAATCTGAGCATGAGAAAAAAGTTGGATTCATTAAAAGCTAAAAATTGGGACTAGGTAGGACCCCAAATATAACACAGAAATCTTCATTGGTTTTTAGGTCAATGATATAATTGTTTCAGAGGCTCTGAGTGATAAAAGTCAATTCCCTTTTTTCCATCCGATGCTCCCCAAAGAAGGGATCACGTATCCAGCAATTGTCCAACTGCTCCTTCATTTTGGATGGACCCTGATTGGTCTCTTTGCTCCAGACTCAGAGAAGGGAGAGAATTTCATGAGGACTTTTACTCCTATGCTTGTCAAGAATAGAATTTGTGTTGTTATATCAAAACGATTCTCAACGACTGGACGTAAAGAATTCCTCATGGATGCCCTCTCTAAGTGGAGACAAGTCAATGTCTTTGTTCACTTCACAGAACTTGGTTCCCTTTCAGAGAGGATTCTTCCCTTCCATTCAGCACTTGAAGGTTTGCCTGGACACATTGAAGGGAAAGTCTGGATCATGACGACGATTGGAGTATCTTCAATGAGAAAGGATAGCCATCTCAAGCACATCCATAGTATTTGGAACTTTCCCTTTCAGTGGAAAAAGAGTTGGGAAAATGCCTATAAAACAGATTTCTATGTGGAACCTGAATTTCAAGCTGAATATTTTCACTGTTCTCTTTCAAAACACACCTTTTCTGTCAAAGGCCGGAGAAGATGTACCCAGAAAGCACCAGTGGAGACACAAAAGAAAAAGAATAGGATGCGGATCATAAATTTCAGTGATACTTATAGCGTCATAAAGATTCTGGCCCATGCCTTAAGTGCTGCATCCAAACCCCAGAGGAGAAGGAAGAAGGGTGAAGAGAGTTTGGAGGCTCCAAGGCTGCAGCCGTGGAAGGTATGGGGCCCCAACAAGGATCCATCAAACTAAATTCCTTTTGAGGGTCTTTTGTGCTCTCTGGGCTTGGTGGTTTAAGATCTTAAGCTTCTGTACAATATCTCCTACTTATCAGAAGAGTGCTCCATTCTCCCTTCAACAATCAAGGCCTTTTATAGATTAAGGGGAAACTTCCTAGCAGTGAGGACAATTAACCAGTGGAACAGCTTGCCTTCAGAAATTGTGGGCACTCCATTACTTGAGATTTCTAAGAAGAGACTAGACAGTCACTTGTCTGAGATGGTATAGGTTCTCCTGCTTGAGCAGGGAGCTAGACTAGAAGACCTCCAAGGTCCCTTCCAGCTCTATTCTATTCTATTCTATTCTATTCTATTCTATTCTATTCTATTCTATTCTATTCTATTCTATTCTATTCTATTCCAACATGGCTCTTCTGCTTGATGTCTTTCCTGAAGCCTTAAAGCAGCTTCCACTGGATCATTAATGACATTATCGACAAATTAATAATATGGTTATTATCATAACGTTAACATATTACTATTTTATGATAATCAGTAACAATTCCAAGCATAGAATAATGTGAGAAAAACTACAAATGAAATATTAATACAGATTATAGCTGCCATTCATTACATTCATACAATCATGTATCAAGTCCTGAATGCTAATAATTAGTTAATTTCCTATTGAATTTTACTCATGCACCTCTCTCTAACACAAAATCATATCTTTATTTTCTGGAAGCTGTAAGGCCCTGCCTCAGCTGAATTTCTCAAGAAAACAGAACTCTTGAAACTGGCATCGTTTCAAAAGGAACTTTTATTGAGAGCCAGTGACAGCAAGAGAAGGCAGGCAGAATCTGAAGTTCCTGGGTGAAATTGTTAGGCTAAACGCTATTGTTCAAACCCCTCCCAACTGCCCAGTCCATAAGAGCCAATCCAGAAGTTCAAAGAGGTTGTGAAAATTTCAGACGGAAACTGTGGTAAGAGGTTCCCAGGCATCTCTTCCCGGTGATGCAAGTCAGATGATGTCGGGCAGCAGAACTGAGTCAACAAAGCAAAGCTAAACAAATCACAGGAGAGCTCCAAATGTCCCCCCTCCCATCAGGATGGCAGCATCCTGACAGGGATATATAGGGACCTGAAAGAAGCTGGGAATTTTTAAAAGAGACCAAAATAATTTTGTCCAGGTGTTATTATAATTTTTGCATCACAAAATCATGATTTATCTACTTCCTTTATTAATGAAAATATAGAAGAAACAATGACCAAGATCTAATTGTTTTTTGTAACTCCTCAATTTTATCAGTAATATTAATATTTATTTGAGTGCAATTTTTGAGACAGTTGTATGCACTTAATTATCTCATACTATCCAGCACTCAATTGACTAGATCCCCATTCATCACACCATGAAGCATTTTGTTAATTCTTTGCTAAAAACAAGTTACACCACCAGCACTCACACAATCTGTCAAAGAAGTATAACAATAGGTATGAATGAGTTTGGAGGACCAGAGAAAGGGATGCATCGGATAAGATGGTCTGGGGAAAGGGCAACCCATAGTTGCATAACAGGCAGAGAAAGAAACTCAGAAAAAGTCCTCCCTAAATTTTTTGATTGTCAAAAGAGATTTGTGCTTTCACACTGCAAGATTTTGTTAATATAGATAGACAATAAAGTAGAATTACTTCATCTAATCATTTTTCCTATCTCCTCTAGCTGAATAAAGATTAGCCTTGCAACTTTCTTCTTAACAAATCCTTGCTTTCTGGTAATTAGCCTATTGTTTGCAAGGAGTTTATTAATAATCTAGTTATTTGTGTATTTTTTTTACTTGATTGATGACCTTTGCTAGATTGTTATATATGATGGACAATTTTTGTCAATTACATTTTGACAATATACATTTTATCAGTATACTACATGATTTAGAAATATTCTGAATCTTTGTACTTTAATTTTGAAGATAATGGACAGAATTAAGCAGCCGGGGCCTTGCTGATTGGATCTTTTGCATTTAAACTTCTCAGTGCTTTCTATAACTCTGAGTGGGGAGGGGATTCAGCTCTAAAAGCAGCGGCCAGCATGCCTAACAGCGTGCAAACTATATAACCAAAAATCAAACAGCAGCAGTATATTCAGGGCAAGTGTGTCTGTGATTCCTTGTATCTAAGAATGTTAGGCATAGCTCAGTGCAACACTTGTTTTGCAGCTGTCTTTCGCAGTACCCTTTTCAATTGTAGAAACTGTCCTATCTGTAAACAAATCACTAATCTACAAGGACAGATTACCTATCTAGGGTCTGTAATCTCTGCTCTTCAGGCAGAAATTAGGTGTCCAGCTCAGCCCTTCTACTCCACTGAGCCTCCAAGCTATCAGCCCCCTCTACCATAAAGATCCTGCAGGAGAAGGGCAGTGTGGACAACCGTGGGATCTGGCAGGGTGAGAGCTATGAACCATAAACACAAAGCTTTTGCTGTGTTCCTGCACAACAGATACAGTGCCCTTGCTGACCTTAATAGGGACATTAAGGAGACAGGTCAAGGTAGTTGTGATGACAACTCAAATAAGCAGAGGATCTTGATCTGAGATGAAGAACTTGTTTTCGACAGGGAGAAGTGCAAATCAAGTATTACACATCAGTCATGCAAGAACAGAAAGGCACCCAAAAAGAGAAGCCACCTTCTGGTTGGTGATTCAATTATAAGGGATATAAATTTAGGAAAGGACACAGAGGTTTTAAATGAGGTCAGGTGTCTTCCAGGTGCTACTGCCAATAGGGACAAGAAGCGTATTTGTAAAATAATCAAGAATGCCAGCAAGGACTTTGATGTGGAGGCTATTGTACATCTTGGCACTAATGATCTGTCCCAAAAAGATGTACTCACTGTGCAGAATGACTTCCAGAGCCTGGGGCAGGAACTTAGCAGAATAGGCTGTAGGCTTATTTTTTCAGAGATCTTACCAGTGTATAAGGACCAAAATGGAAAAGGCCAGCACATAGCACAATTCAATATGTGGCTAAAGGAGTGGTGTAAAGGAGAAGGTTTTGGATATATTAGTCACGATGTCAGTAGCTGGTCCCACAAAAAAATGTAGAAAAGAGATGGTTTGCATCCATCAAAGAAAGGGACTGAGTTACTTGGCTATAAATTCACAGATTTTCTGGAGGAATATTTAAACTAAACAGCGGGGACAGTGAGCTAACTGATACAGAACATCCCTGTCCCCAGCAATCTAAAAACAATAGGCTATCAGTGCATGTAACATAGATATGTGTGTGGACAAAAATACCAACCTTGCTGTCAAGCAAAAACAAGCTCTTAATAGTGAGTGCCACACAAAGAGCACTAACCAAATAGGTGGTAAGACAATAGGGGAACTCAGGCACCACACAGGTTATGTAGGAAGTAAAAACAGGGTCGGTCATAAAGGATTCAAATATCTATACACAAATGCACAGAGTATGAACAGCAAACAGGGTGAACTAGAAATTCAGGTTAATGAGGGCAGATATGATATTATTGCCATAACGGAAACAAGGTGGGATGAAACCCACAAATGGAACACACAGCTAGAGGGATTTAAATTATTTAAAAGAAACAGACCAAATAAAAGAGGAGGTGGAGTTGCTCTCTATATAAGAAATAAATACATCTCTACAGAAATAGAGCACAACAATGATGAAAACTGTCTTGAATGCATTTGGGTCAATATAAAAGGGGGGGGGATGACATTGCCATAGGTGTATACTATAGACCACCCAACCAAACAGAGGAAATAGATGAACTTTTTGCTAGTCAGCTAACTAAGGTATGTAGGAAGCACATCACAATAGTAATGGGGGACTTTAACTACCCTGACATCAACTGGGAGACAAACTCTGCACCAAGTGGAAGATCAAACAGATTCCTGACAAACCTAGCAGACAACTTTGTCCCCCAAAAAGTAGAGAAGGGTATTAGGGGATTAGTCGTATTGGATCTAATCCTCACTAACAGAGATGAAATGATAGAAGGTATTGAAGCCATAGAAACCTTGGGAGGAAGTGATCATGCAATATTGGAATTCAACATTATGGAAGCACAAGCAATAGAACACAGTCAAACTAGAGTCTTGGACTTCAAGAGAACTAATTTCAATAAATTTAGAGAAGGTTTGGGAAGGATTCCAGGGATGAGAATCCTCAATGGGAAAACAACTCAAGAGGCTTGGGAAATTTTGAAAAGTGAGATAATAAAGGCCCAGTCTAGCACAATACCAACAAAGAGGAAAAATAACAGCTCTCAAAAGAAACCAGCATGGCTCCATAAAGAACTCTCTGATCAATTGAAAGACAAAAAGGACAAGTATAGAAAGTGGAAAGAGGGACACATAACTAAGACAGAATATCAGCAAATAGCCTGAGCCTGCAAAGAGGAAGTGAGGAAAGCTAAGGCTCAAAATGAACTAAGGCTTGTGACCAAGTCAAAAATAACAAAAAAAGCTTCTTTCAACATGTAAAGAACAAGAAAAAAGTGAAGGAAACGATTGGTCCATTAGTGGGTGAAAGTGGCAAGAAGGTGACAAGCAACAGGGAGAAAGCAGAACTATTTAACTCCTTTTTTGCATCTGTCTTTACACAAAGGGAAAAAACAGACCAACCTATCAAAAATAGTGCCATAAAAAACAAAATAGAAATACAAGTTAAGATAAGCAAGAAAATAGTAAGTGAACACCTGTCCAGATGAGTTCAAATCACCAGGACCAGATGGATTACACCCCAAGGTTCTTAAGGAACTGGCAGATGTGATCTCAGAACCATTGAACTATATTTTTCAAAGATCCTGGAGCACAGGGGAACTACCAGAGGACTGGAAAAGAGCTGATGTAGTTCCCATCTTCAAAAAAGCAAAAAAAAAGGACCCAGGAAATTACAGACCTATCAGCCTAACCTCAATACCTGGGAAGATTCTGGAAAAGATAATCAAACAACAAATCAGCGAACACCTACAGGCAAACAAAGTCATTACTAAAAGCCAACACGGGTTTGTCAAAAAGAAGATCATGTCAGACAAATCTTACTGCATTCTTTGACCAAGTGACAAAATTAGTGGACCAGAGGAATGCTGAAGATATAATTTACTTAGATTTCAGTAAGGCATTTGACAAAGTAGACCACAATCTACTACTTGATAAGATAGAAAAATGCAGGTTAGACAGCATCACCACCAGATGGATCCATAGCTGGCTGACTGGCCGTACTCAGCTGTGGTGCTCAATGGAACCACATCTACATAGAGGGAAGTCTGTAGTGGGGTGCCCCAGGGCTCTGTTCTGGGACCAGTGCTCTTCAACATCTTCATCAACGATCTGGACAAGGGGATAAATGGGGAACTCATCAGATTTGCAGACTACACCAGGCTGGCAGGAATAGCCAAACCCTCCAGAAGACAGGCTTAGATACAGGAGGATCTGGACAGACTTGAACACTGGGCGCTATCTAATAAAATGGAATTCAATGGTGAAAAGTAAGGTTCTACATTTAGGCAAGAAAAACCAAATGCACAGGCAGAGTACAGCGGGTACCTTGCTCAATAGTAGTAACTGTGAGAGGGATCTCGGAGTCCGAGTAGACAATCACCTAAATATGAGCCAGCAGTGTGCTGCAGCTGCCAAAAAGCCAACACAGTGCTAGGCTGCATTAGCAGAGGAATAGAACCAAGATTACGTGAAGTATTAATACCACTTTACAATGCCTTGGTAAGGCCACACTTGGAATACTGCACCCAGTTTTGGTCACCACGATGTAAAAAAGATGTTGAGACTGTAGAAAGAGTACAGAGAAGAGCAACAAAGATGATTAGGGGACTGGAGGCTAAAGCATATAAGGAACGGTTGCTGGAATTGGGTATGTCTAGTTTAACAAAGAGAAGGACGAGGGGGGACATAATAGCTGTGTTCCAATATCTCATGGGCTGCCACAAAGAAGAGGGAGTCAAGCTATTCTCCAAAGCATCTTAAGGTGAGACAAGAAGCAATGGGTGGAAACTAACCAAAGAGAGAAGCAACCTGGAACTAAGGAGAAACTTCCTGACCGTTAGAACAATTAACCAGTGGAACAACCTGCTCCAAAAGCGGTGAATGCTCCAACACTGGAAGTTTTAAAGAAGAAACTGGACAGCCATTTGTCTGAAATGGTATAGATGACCTCCAGGGTCCCTTCCAACTTTATTATTATTATTATGGATCATTGCACAGTCAGCCAGATGTTCAGACTGGATATGGCATTTTGTTTACCTATCGAGTCCTTACCCAGGACCTGGGGTAGGCAGATGTGGATGTTTGATGGTATTACAGATATCGTCGCAGGATGGAAGCAGTTCCTAATTAGGCCGCCTTTTGCAATTGACTAATAGCAAATTTGTCAATGCCACTGGTGTTCATGTGGTGCTCCAGTTGTTTTGGGATTGCACCCAAGGAGCCTATTACTATTGGTACTACCCTTTCTTGCTTTTGCCACAGTCTTTCTATTTCTATTTGTAGGTCTTTGTATTTTGTTATTTTCTCCAGTTCTTTCTTTTCTATTCTGCTGTCTCCAGGCACTGCCACGTCCACTATCCAGACTTTTTTGTCTTTCTTATCGACAATTGTTAAGTCTGGGGTGTTATGTTGCAGGTGCTTGTCTGTTTGAATTCTGAAGTCCCAGAGCAGTTTAATTTTATAATTTTCTATGACTTTCTATATTTTATGATCCCACCAGTTTTTGCTTACAGGCAAATGATATTTTTTGCAGATCTTCCAATGCACCATTGTGCTACTTTGTCATGCCGCTGCTTGTAATCAGTTTGTGCAATCTTCTTGCAACAGCTTACCAAGTGGTCCACTGTTTCTTCAGCTTCTTTGCATAGGTGGCACTTACTGTCTGTTGCTGTCTTCTCAATTTTGACTTTATATGCATTTGTCCTTAAGGCTTGGTCTTGTGCAGCCAGAATTAGTCCCTCGGTCTCTTTCTTCAATTTTCCTGCTCTCAGCCATTGCCAGGTCTTGTTATTATCTGCTTTCCCAGCTACTTTTTTAATGTATTGGCCATGTAGTGCTTTGTCTTCCCATGCCTCTATTCTGTTCTTCATTTGGTCTTTCTTGTAGGACAGTTTGGTCTCTCCAGTAGTCAGTAAGCTTTCCTGATGTACTAATTTCAGTGCATCTTCATCATTGTTCTTCAGATATTATTCCAAAGCCACTTTTTCTTCTTCAACCATCTGATGTACTAGTAGTATTCCACACCCACCTATTTGCCTTGGTAGATAAAGTCCGTCAATGTCACTGCGTGGATGAAAGGCATGATTCATTGTCATTATTTTTCTGGTCTTCCTATCCATTGCTTTTAGTTCTGCTTGAGTCCAGTCCACTATTCCAGCTGTGTACCTAATGACTGGAATTGCCCAGGTGTTGATTGCCTTTATGGTATTTCCTCCATTGAGTTTGGACTTTAAGATCTTCTTCATTCTCTTGAAGTATTCACCTCTAATCTTTTTCTTGACTTCAGTGTCTTGATGTTGTCAGCTTGAAGGATACCCAAGTATTTGTAGTAATCTTCCTCATCCAGACTCTTAATGTTATTTTTGTGGGGCATCTTGATTCCTTCAGTTTTCACTACTTTTCCTTGTTTGATAGTAAATGTGGCTCATTTTTATTATTATTATTATTATTATTATTATCATCATCATCATCATTATTATTATTAAGTAAGCAAGAAAAAAATTAAACCTGTGGCTTGTCCATGGTTACTATAATGAGATCTGAAAACCAAAACCAAAAAAACAAGCCTCACACATCTCAGGAAACTTATAAAATATTTTTCTGCAGACTTCTTTAGTTTTTTGTTTCCACAATAACTTGGACGATGTTCCTGAATCTTTAAACTTAGAAGGCTAGGGAGGAAAAAACAGAAATTCTGGCTCATCTGTAGTTATTGTCACTCTAGATATTCATGGAATGATAAACACAATTGTTTAATATTGTGTTAAATGATCTTGGTCTCCAAAAAAGGAACTCTTCTTCTGCCAAAACTTGCAGACATTAGTATCTTTGTTTCTAAGCTCAGTTTCATCTATTAAAAAAGACTGTTCTCCTTAAATCCCATTTAAAAGTTCTTCAAAAAGAACTTGAACTTTCAGTGTACTTTGAAGGTATAATTTTTCTATTTTACTGCTGGAAATGGTATAGAATATCATCAAAGAAAATGAAAAGACTACAGATTTGAGGCCTCATTTCAGATAATAAAGGGCATTTAGCCAGTTTTTTCTTTTTTTATCCCAGCATTATAGGAGACAGTTATAAGACTTTGCAGGTGTGCTTTCAAAACAAAGACAGTATCTTATGAGGGGAAATGCCAACATTATCAAGTAGAACTTATGATAGAAAGAGTTTTGCTTACATTCCTTAATTAGTGTTCATTCTTTTATGGTGTTTGGAAAGTTTTACAGAGAGAGGTGATACCAAAGGGAAGACGTGAGAATGGAAGAACACCAATATTTGCAATATGAAAGAGATTAAAAAGAAAGATACTCAAATTTCATAAATGTGGCCAAAGAGATAATTCTGCTTTCATTTGCAGTATTGGTAACACTTGTTCTCCCAACTCACAATATTTCCAGTTAAACAACCATAGAAGAAAGATTCAAATGTAAAAAGTGAAAACAGATAAGAAACCAAAATTTCTGCTTTTAAATTCCTGGATGTTTCCATTCTAGTTCCATCAATTTCTAGAGAAGAGGGAATTGTACAATCTTTCCCTGATAAAAATGTACTTGGATCAGAATGGAGACCTAGTAGCAGATCTAATAATCTTTAGTAGGGTGGTTCTTCCCAAGGAGGATCCCATCAACAAGCGAATGGGGAGTTTTGAAAGACAAAGACTTACAATCAACCAAGATGCTTTGTCACAGTTAAAGTTGCTCAACAAGGTGGGGAAAATATTGATCTCTTTTGTCTTTTTTCCAAAGCTGTTTCAGATGGGCTAAACCCAGTCAAAAAAAGTGGGTAACCTTCACTGAGAATTGAATGTGTGGAGTAAAACCTCTATAATTTTCTTAGGCAGATAAGCATGCTTCAATTTTATTAACCAAGGTTTCCCTTCTGATGCTGTCATGCTGAACCCTGTTGTAAGCTGATCCAAAATGAGAGATGGGGTGATTATTGTTTAGGACACAAATCATTGCCATTTTGTGTCCTTTCAGCAATTCAGTTTCACCATAAAACTGGTGAGACAGGGACTCATATGCTGGAGATTTTGGTATTAATAGCTTTAAGTTCGCTAGTTTTTTGTCTTCAAATATCAAAGGTAAAGGCAATTCTGTTGACCAGTCCCTCCGATTTGGACTGAATCCAGTAAAATGGAATCAAGAGTGGATGAAGGTCCTGTTGGTCCAATTGTTAAATATGCTTCATCTTGCCTTGATTGGAGTCAGGGGTCTCCCAAAATTGCAGGTTCAGAGTCTGGGATGTTTTTAATCAGCTGAGAACATGCTTATAGCTGCCTCTCTCTAACCCCACTGGGATAGTGGAATTTAGGAAGAAGGTCGAAAGCTTCAGTTCACATGAAATAATGACTGATCTGATGTGAGCTCATTTATGGATTGATTGATTGATTAAATTTATTAGCTACCCATCTCACCATGATAATGGCTTGAAAACTGAAGTACTGAAACATGACTTTGGTGAAAAAAAAATCCAGATATCAGAAGTAAAAAGGGGCAGTTTTGAGGGAAATATTACTTAGATTTGGGCACTGGCTTGTAAGAGTGCACTTCATCTGAAAATCCCTTGAATGCAACTGTTTATCTTGATTGTTAGCTGCCTTAGGACACACTGAGAGGCTATAAATCAAACTAATAATAAATATGAGTCTCTATTTCCCTTTCAAATTGTGTCACCTAATTGTATTCTTTCAACAGAAAGGAACTTGTGTTGGATACATTGTGTTGAATATCCCTTTCCACACAGGTCTCACACTCATGACCCATATGGTGCATCAAAAAATGCCCGACTCACCCTTATTGTGGAACACATTCTCACGACCTCACCTCCATCTTACCTCACTATAGTTTTAGAAACTAGTCAGCCAGTTTTAGTTTTAGTTCACCAGGATGGCAGCCATATAAATTGAACAAATATATACACAAATAAAGAGCATCTTTAAGGTTGACAGCCCTTTTTTGTGAGGAAATTTCCCTTTTTATCTTAACTGGAGATAATTTTGGACGGCTTTCAAAGGGAAGCAGCTTTGCAATGTTTTATGTACACCAGAAGAAACTTTCCAGATCCTGCTGGTCAGAAGTTTCTTTCTTCCTCGCAGTTTTATTCTAGTTTAATAAATGCAATGAAGTGAAAAAAATAATATATATTTTACAATAAAGTTCACTCTAAAATTTAGTATTTGTGGATATTTTAAAATCAAGCATTTATGAAGACTAGAGGAATGCATGTTAATTCCACTATGAGGAGGAAAACACTGGTTATCACTCAATGCTTAAATCTTCTCTCAATTTCATCCATCCCGACCTGGTTAAGTAGAAAGCTACTTTATTGTAATCTGATAAATCAGAAGAAAAACGGAGGAACTGAATGAAGCATCTGCCTGCAATTGTATCTCCTGCAACCATTTGGAAGTGGTCAGAGATTTCATATTTGCCTATGTGAAGCCGAGAGACGACTTGGCTGATGTTCATGTCTACCTCCATATTACATGGATGGTGAGTCCTAACATATTTTCTTTGGCATTTCTTCTTTCTCTTTGAGTCTCTGCCTCAGTCTAAATGTGTGGAAAAATGCCACCCTGGATTTGTCAAGCAGGCTCGAGAAGGAGAGCCATTTTGCTGCTACAACTGCATTCCTTGTCCAGAGGGGACCATCTCCACTCAGGAAGGTGGTGGCACCATAGCAAAACTTTGATCAATATGCATGTTAAAGACACATGTAAGTTTGATTGTTTAGTTTTTAATTTTCATGGTGTCCAATTTCTTCCATAATGGGATTTATAAGAAAAATATCTTGAAGGATGAGGTAAGAAGAAGGATGCTGTGGATTGCATGGGAAATCTCTCTTTCATTTTCCAGTTTGGATGTTTCTGTCCATATTTATCTTTCTTAGAAATATATGTATTCTTTGTAACTTGAGGAATGATTTCAGATCAATGGGTTTTGTTTACCTAAACCAACTTTACATTACAGGCTGATAGATGCATCAATCAATCATTCATTTAATCAGTTAATATTTAGTAAGCTTATATATCTTTATAAGCTGCAATATCTAATAGGGAAGAACAATAGAGGGAGAGATGTTGGGTTAAAGGAACAATGAAAACCAAACAGAGAATTCAGGATTCACCTACAATTTACAAATAGTCCAAAATGCAAAGGCATGCACAGTGTTGAGTTTCCATGTGTTCTTCCATAGGACACCCCAACTGTGCAGGCTCCACAAAATCCCAGTTTCTTTCCAAATGCAATTAAATTCACCTATCAAACCCTCCATGAGACAGAATCAGGGTATCTGCAGGGCTTCCTCTCCTTGAGGATATCTGCTTCTCCTACCAGAGCATATAATAATTGGCATGCAAACAATCTGTTCTGTTAAATGATTCCCACTTTATGGATCATCAGAAGCCTGCCTTTTATGGAGCACTTTCTGCCTTATTGGACCCACTCCCCCTTGAAATTGAATAGGCCCCCATCCTCTTAAACATCTGGAGACATACAATTTCTCCCAACCATTTTATGAGGTAAGGTCAGTGCAGGATAAGAATCTGGTGAATTACCTCAGAGAAGGGAGGATGCAGCACCAGATAGATTTTCTTTTAAATTTATGTTGCTGTTGTTGTTCTTTTTATACTTCTATGTATTGGGGATTTTTTTTTGCTGTTGTTGTGTAAGTATATTCCATTTACTAAGACTTTTTTGTTTCGCTGTATCACATCTTATCCAAAGATTTTCTTGAAATTTGAAAGACTATAAAAGAAATATTACTTTCTTTTCTCAGATACCACAAAATGCACCAAGTGCCCAGATGATCAATATCCAACTGAGAACCGAATCCAGTGTATCCCCAAAAGAATCACCTTCCTGTCCTATGAAGAACATCTCAGCATCATCCTCATCTCCTTTGCTCTAATCTTGTTCCTAATCACAGGCTTTGTTTTAATCATAGTCATTAAATACCTTGAAACTCCTATTGTCAAAGCCAACAACCGGGACCTCTCCTTCATCCTCCAGGTCTCCCTTCTGTTTTGCTTCTTATCCTCCTTGTTCTTCATTGGCCGACCAAGGAAAGCCACCTGCCTTCTCCGGCAAACAGTGTTCAGCATTGTCTTCTCAGTAGCTGTGTCGTCTGTGTTGGCCAAAACTATCACAGTAGTGCTGGCATTCCTAGCCTCAAAACCAGGTAATAAAGTGAAAAGATGGTTGGGGAAGAGCTTGGCCAACTCCATCATCTTTTCTTGTTCTGCTGTCCAAATTCTCATCTGTGCCATGTGGTTGGGAGTTTCTCCCCCATTTCCTGACTCTGATCTGCACTCCCAGCCTGGAGAGATTATCCTTCAATGCAACGAAGGCTCTGTCATCATGTTTTATGTTGTTCTTGGCTACATGGGCTTCCTTGCTGCCATTTGCTTCACTGTGGCTTTCCTGGCAAGGAACCTTCCTGGAGCTTTCAATGAAGCCAAGCCGATCACCTTCAGCATGCTGGTCTTCTGCAGTGTCTGGGTCTCCTTCCTGCCCACCTACCTGAGCACTAAAGGAAAATACATGGTGGCTGTGCAGGTCTTCTCCATCTTGGCCTCTGGTACTGGACTATTGAGCTGCATCTTCTTTCCCAAGTGCTACATTATCATCCTGAGACCAGATCTAAACAGCAAGGAACATCTAATGGCCAAAGCAGGGGAATGATTGTGAAATTTTTTCTTAGGCTGGTAACTTCTAATTATCCATTGTTATTGGTTATATATTCTACCTTTGGATTTCCTTGACAACTTATGTTTATTAAAACTGAAGGAAATAAATACGTGAAGTTTGTTAGTTAAATTAAAATTCAACATAATCATCAAATACACTAATAAATAAATAATAAACAAACAAACAAATGAATGAATAAATATTATGTTTTTTAAACTATTGGTTTTCCTCCTTTTCCTCAGCACACGTCAACCAATATTTGGCTTTAGCAACTCTTCAAGACAAGAGATATATGATTCATTTCCTGGGCTTTATAATGCTGTAAGTTTGGCAGATATCTTCAAAGATAATTAGTGAGGTATGAATCTCATCTCTTTCATGGTTCTTTATGAATTGGTATTTCTATTCCCCACATTATGGGTCCTACTGGAGAGAAGAGATTAAGTGAAGATGACATGATGTTGCAACTCTCTCACTAGTTTTGGTGTTCCTTCTCTTTCTCCTGAGTGCTCTTTCTCAGCAATCTTCCTTCATTTCAGCTCCAGATCAAGTTCCATCTTCTTCATGGCTTCCTCTCTCTTACAGCCTCCAGTTCCAGCTTCTCTGGGCTGCGGTACTGAACAGACTTTCTGACTTCTGGTGAGGAATTTCTAGTAGCAGATATTTATTTATAGCCTGTAACTTGCTGACAGGTTTGGCATATCGGTATTCAAATCAATTGGACTGAAGAGGATTGAAAATAAAACTCATCCTGGTCTGGTTTGGGGAATCAGTAGCTCAACCAAACTGAGGCAGGCACAAGAAGGCCATGGATCAACTCCCGGATTGAAATGAAAATCAACTTTACTAAAGGTGTTGAAAGAAAATACTGTAAGGTTGGAATAGAACAGAACAGAATAGAAAGGGACCTTGTAGGTCTTCTAGTCCAGCCCCCTGCTTGAACAGGAGAACCTATACCAGTGATGGTGAACCTTTTAGAGACCGAGTGCCCAAAAACTGGCCCCACCTCAGCTCCACCTCAGCCCTGCCCTCAACCCCCACCCTGCCTGCCCACAGGGCCACTCACCACTTCCAGGGTCCGCTGCAGATCACCCAAGCAGCCCAGCAGCACTATGGCGGTCACGCCCTTTGCCTGCACCCTGCAGTATCAACTGTGCACAATGGGGTGTGAGGGAAGAGTTTTGTCTATGCTGCTTGGCTGCCATGTCCTTGGCTGTGCTGCTCCATGTGGGCCACACTCAGGGGCGACTCTCCTTCAGGGTGGCTTCTGGAGAGGAAGGGGTCGCGGGGGAGGTGAAGCAGGAGCAATGGCATGTGTGCCCACAGAGAGGGCTCTGAGTGCCACCTCTGGCGCCCATGTCATAGGTTCACCACCACTGACCTATACTTTTTCAGACAAGCAACTGTCCAGTCTCCTGTGAAAAATCTCCAGTGATGGAGTACCCACAACTTTTGGGTGTAAGCTGTTCCCCTATTTATTTGTCCTCAGTGTCAGGAAGTTTCTCTTTAATTCCAGGTTGCTTCTCTCTTTGGTCAGTTTCTATCCGTTATTTCTCGCCTGCCCTCTGGTGCTTTGGAGAATAATTTGACCTCACCCCCTCTTCCTTGTGGCAGCCCCCCAAATACTGGAATGCTGCTATCATGTCACCCCTATTTTTTCTTTTCTTTAGACTGGCCAGGCCCAAGAAAGGAAGAGTGGTTGAGAATCATGCAGGGGCAGGACCCCAAAAGAAGTGCACACTCCTGCTGAGCCCTCCCAATTAAGAAGTCCCCAAAAAATGCTCCCTCCCACCATCCAGACCCACCGATTCCACCTCCGGGTCTGGGAGACTCCACATCTTTCTCCCCTCTTTGAGGGCGCTTGTGGGGCAGCATCCAGGGGTTCTGTTGGGCTCCCCCTGATGCTGATGCTGGTGGGAACACTGGCCCGGACCCCTGGAAGCCAAGGGGGGAAGGAGACCCCTGGTAAGGAGGGGGTCAAGAGGGGGAGGAGAGGGGCTGGGGGGAGGATATGGTTGGGAGGAACCCCTGATACTTGTGGGGGGGGGAAGAAAGCTGCTGGATCTCCAGACGTACTTTGGGAAACTGGTCGAGGGTAAGAGTGGTGGAAGTCTGCAAAAGCCTCCATCTCTGCGTGGTCTCCTCCCCCTTTCTACCCACATGCCCCCCTGGGGGACCCAGAGGGACCCGCTCTTTCCCAATTTTAGCTGAGGTGGGGATTCGCAGCCGGGCCCGTCTCTGGCTCCCCTCCCCCCAATATCTGGGTCAGAGTCGGCTGCATCGAAAGAGGAAGGAGGCGGAAAGCGAAAGCGGGAAATTTTCCAACCTGAATCCACACAAAGAAAAAGATGCATTTTAGCAAAAGTATTTTTGCTTCTTCGAAAACTTCACTTTTTCTTCTGAATCTCCAATTTGAGGCTTTGAAGGTCTCTCAAGAGTGGAGCTTCGGTCCCTTCTGGGGGAGACTCTAGATTTGGGGGGGAGACCAAGAACCCCCCACCCTCCATAATCCCTCATTGCTCAGTCGGGACCTGGAAGGGAGGGGAGAACTGAGGGAGGAGGACTTGGGGGGCAGGTCTGAATTGGGGGATCCTTTCAGTCTTGGGGGGCTGCAAGGGGGTGTTTCAGAGCAGCCCTGCAGGGGAGTCTGGATTTCATTTTTTCTTCCCCCCCTCCATGATCCCACCTGCAGGAGGGGAGGCGCAGCCACGCAGCCAGGGGGGACTTGGGGGGTCTCTGAGGCGGCTGATTGAGGAGTCCTTGGGTGCTTCAGACCCACAGAGATGCGTTTCCTGGCCCCGCATTTAAAAAGAGGCCAAATCTCCATCGTGCGTGGGAGCGTCCCACCCTCACGCCTGGGGTCAGTGCCCCCCCCGCCCCTCCCAAAAGCCTCTGCTTGGACCCCCTTCGTTCCTGGAAAAGGGTCTGCCGGGCGGGGGGGGGGAGTTGCCCCCAGCGCTGTGGGGTTTTTGTCCCATTGAAATAGCAGGTCGGTTTTGGTTCAAGAATGGCTGTTGTGGATCTCAATGGAGGAAATCAGAGGGGGGGGGAAAGGGGAAATCCCTTTCTTTCTTTCTTTCTTTCTTTCTTTCTTTCTTTCTTTCTTTCTTTCTTTCTTTCTTTCTTTCTTCCTTCCTTCCTTCCTTCCTTCTTTCTCCCCCCACCTCTCTCTCCCGGGTGCAGTTTGTCCTCTGACTGGATCTGAATCGATTCCTCCTGTCACGCTCCGTCATGGGAACCGGCCGGGAAAAGGGCTCCCTGGTGCATAGTGGCCCTTTCCTGCTCCGTCCCTGGGAGGGGAACCCCTCGCCACCTCGCTCTGGAGGGGGGGAGGAGGAGGAGGGAAACCCTCCGTATCCCAGGGGGAACTTTTTTGCCAGGAGGGGGGGAGGCAAGAAATGGTGACCCCCCCTTGGAAAGATGTTCCTCGGGGAGAGCAGCCTCAAGGGGGGCGAGAACCGGTGGGCTCCCCTGCAGGGGGGTTGTGCGGGGGTGTCCCTGGTGTCTCGGGGGTGGGAGCTTCAATCGGGATCCCTGCCTGGAGGGAGGGGGCAACTGGGACCCCACAGCGGCCAGAGAGAATTCTTTGGATACTCAGATACGAAAAACTAGATTTCCCCCCTAGAAAATCCCACCTGGGCTGCCTCCCCATGACCCCCTCCCCACCTCGGTCCCAACCAACAAAGTGGGGGTCTCTCTCCGTCTTCCTGGGGAGATGTGGGGAGGGAGGGAGGCTCCTGCGGGCTCTCTTGCCCTCGACCCCTTTCCCAAAGTCACGTCTGGGGTCCCAGCGCCCTCCTCTCCCCCTCCACCAGGACCCCTGAGGGTCCCTTCCAGCCCCTCCGCCCCTCCCTCCCAGCCCCTCCTTACCGGGGTTTTCCTTCCCCACTTCGCTTCCAGGAATCAGGCCCAGCGCCGCCCCCCCCCAGCAGCAGCATCAGGGAGAGCCCAGGGACGCCCCCAGTCCCAGAGGCGGAATCGGGGGGGGTCTGGACTAGGGACGGGGGAGGCGTTTTCCTCGGAATTCAGAACTGGAAATGCCCTGAAAGAGAGGAACCAATGGGAATTCTCCCTCCTGCAGCGTCATCGGTCTCCGGGCAGAGTCCTTTGTGACTTCATCCACCGGCAGACAAAGCGAAGGCGATCCTGGGCTGTCGGGAGGGAAGTTTCCCCTCCGTCCCCAGGGAGGCCGCCCTGCTCTCCGCCCTCCCCGGCCCTGGCACCTTTTGGGGGGAAGAGATGGACAGGGGGTGAGTTCGTCTGGAGGGGGGCGAGGGGATCAGGGCCCCGAACAGGGAGGGAGGGAGGGGGCCGCTGGGCAAATATTGCAAGAGTCTCCCCGGGCTTGTGAGGGGCTCAAACGGGCTCCGATCCTGGAGAAAGAGACCCGGAGGAAGCCAGGAGAACCTCCAGCTCCAGCAGCTTCCCAGCCACGGAAGAGGCTCTCCGGGGGAAGCAGGAATTGGGGGTCTCCCAGGGGTCCCCTCCCTCTGGCAGGGCTTGGAGAGATTGAGGAGGGGGTCCTGCCCCTTCCCCTCCCTGGGATCTGCCCACCCTCTTCCCGAACCGGTTCTGGCTTCGGACCTAAACCAGCCGGGATGGTCAATCCAGAGACAGGGGAGGTCTCAATCCGGGGAGTGGGAGGGGAGAAGGGAGGACTCTCTGGGGGGGGGCAGGAAAGAGGAGGAGGAAGAGGAAGGAAGGAATGAAGAAAATTCCAGGGTTTTTCTACAATTTAAAGTTTATTCTTTTATAGCAAAGTGAAGGGAAGAGATTCGTAGGAAGACTAATGGAGATGAAACTGCTGTGGATTTAAAGCCAGAAGATATTTGCGTGTCTGGATTGACAGGCAGGCCCACAGTCCCTGGGGTCAGTCTAGATGGTCTCCACCCCTCCCTCACTAGAAACAGTGGACTTCAAAGGAAAGCCAGGGAAGTCTCAGCAGGAGAAGCTCCAGGCTGCCATTCACCTCCTCTCCCTAATCTAAAATCTTGAGCCTCCATTTTTCAGAGGTTGCAAAAAGTCAGAAATTCTGTCAGCTAATGAAAAAAAATCAGGAATCAGGAAGGACGGCAGATTAATTCATGAGTTCTGTAGAAAAAGAGACGGGAAAGAAAATTAGAATACAAAGTGAAACCTTCAGTGTAAATAACTTATTATTCCTCTCTTTCAGCTGCCCCCCCCACAGGCCCACACTGCAGGGGGGTGGTTGAATGGCAGACACAGGATGGAGGGAGGCTCCGCCCCTTTCAGGGATCAAAAGGAGGCAAAGGACCAGTGATTAATCTCCCAGGGCTCATGGAATTTTCCTCAAATGATTTAATTAGGGGGTTGATCAAGAGATGAGGCCTCCCCCCCCCCACAGACTTTTCATATCGACAAAGAAGATGGGGCCAGGATGGGGCGTGGCAGCAAAGCCGGGTGTCACTTTGCCAGAAATTGCTTGAAATGACACAAGGAGACTTCAATTTACAAATGTTAAAGAAACATCTATAACTTGGGGAGAAACTCACCTGCAGGAGGCTGGATGGGAGTTGCTGGAAGGAGAAAAAGACCCAATCAGGACCCTTCATAGGCTGGAGCACTCAGGGTTTCTCCCTCCCCATCAATAGCCCATAATAGTTTGCAGGATGCTCAGTTATGCAGTAGACTCTCAAAGAACAGAATTTCCCAAGCAAATCTCCAAGGGGGCCTCCTTGCCATCTGCTAAGCTTGCTGAGAGGCCTCCCCTGGATGGTCCCCTCCCCACAATCTCTCATCCAGCCCCCAGACTCACCTTTCTTGCTCTTCAGGTGGAGGGAGAGCCCCATGGCAAAGAAGATCACCCCGATCACGGCTGCCACGATCCCCGTCCAGAGTTTGCTCCTGGCCGAGTTGGAGGATCGGGGCTCTGGGGAAGGAGAAGGAGCCCCCCCTGAGCAGGAGGATCAGGGCCAGCTTCCCCCACCCCAGGAGGGTCCATCCCAGCTCCCCCCACAGGGAGGGGCTCTCCTCCCTTCTAAGGGCAGGAGGGGATCCCCAGAGGGGGAGGGGAGGGGCTCACCCCATTGGACGGTGATGGGGGCTTCCAGGCTGGCATGCTCCACTTGGCAGGTGTAGACATCCCCCCGCTGGGGCTGGGTCTCCAGCATCACCTGGAGCTGGTAGGTCCAGTCTCCGTTCTGGAGCTCCTCCCCGAAGGCCACGCCCTCCTCCTCCGGCCGCCCGTTCTTCAGCCACCGGACCTCGATCTCCACGGGGTAGAAGCCCCTCGCGATGCAGAGGAGGATGGTGTTAGGGGAAGTGGGATCCAGCTTGGTGGGGGAGATGGAGACGGTGGGCTTGGCTGGAGGGAAGGAGGTGGAGGAGGGACACGGGGGAGGAGACACAAGAGGTAAATATTTCTATAGCAATAAAACTGGAACTCCCAATCAAGATAAAATTATAGTTAAAAGATGGGGGGCAGGAAACAGGATGCATGGAGGGGGAGGGGAGATTTCCTCTTAATTCAACAACCACCCCCAGTGTGATTCTACCCCAGGGGGGCTCCAGCTCAACTGGGAGAGTCGGGAATCTGAGTTTGTCTGGGCCTCAGATGGAACTCGTGGTTCCCCACTGCTCCCTTCCCTCTATGCGGATGTGGTGCCTTTGAGGGCTACTCTCTGAGTAAGGCTTGTCAGCCAGCTACAGATCCATCTGGGGGTGATGCCGTCTATCCCAGTTTTTTCTAGCTTATCAAGAAGTAGGTTGGGGTCTCCTCTGTCCAAGGCCTGGTGAAATCTAAGTATGCTACTCTCAAGGCAAAGGAAACACTAGACCAGGATTCTGCTTGATTGGGGTTTACATCTTAGTTTAAAGCCTGGGTGATGATTATAAATTTGAACTGGCTTCCTTTATGTGGTTTTGGGATTTAAACCTACAAAGGAGGCTGAATAAAGAAGAAGGCATAAAAAGAAGTAAAACGGTGAAGGGAAAGGGCACAGCAGATGAACGAGCCTTCACTCATTCCCTTTTCCAGACTTTTGGAAGATAATTTTTTATCCTGGGCATCAGAGGTGACGGGAGCCCTCCCCCCTCCTGACCTTCCAGAAAGGGGTCGAAATGGGGCTCAGGGGCTTTGCTTGGGGGGCACAGAGGAGGAGGCAGCTGTGGGGCTGGTCAGCATCCTGACTCCCCCCTCCTCCTTGAATTAAATTTTACCACTGGATTTTAATCATTCTTGCCTTTTGGATCTTAAATTGCATAGACTATTTTTGTGGTGTGCTATTTTATCTGCACAGCACCCAAAGTCCCTCTGTGAGAGAGGACGGGGGGGGGGTTTAAAAAAATAAATAAATAAATAAATGGTAAAGAAATACATCTACATCCTGGGCAAGGGGGAGAGACCTAGCTGGATTCCTCCTTCTGTCTCCCCCCCCCTTGCAAAAAAATATAATATTTGGAAGGATTTTCTGGAGGGAACTTTTTCTGGGCAGGAAAAACTTTGGACCTTGGGAAGAGAAGGAAGATTATGTGACTGATGGGAAGGAAGCAGATCTATTTCTTCCCTTTTGATGTTTAATTGTCATTATTATAGAATTTCAAACTTTTTAATGATAATTTAAGTTTCAACCTTCTTTTTAATACATTTTTTTCATTTATGGGTTATAATTTATAATTCCCTTTTGATGTTTAATTGACATTGCAACAAGCTTCTTGTGGTGCAGCCCTTGTTATCTTGTGGCTTGCCAAGAGACGCAGGTGGGAGGGGGGATCAATCCGAGGTGTTTGGACCAGTTTAGTCTGGCAAGGAAGGTCCTGCTGGATTGTTCCTAGCAGAGGAAGGATTTCTCTCACAACAATTATCTGGACTTGTGTGTGTGTGTGTGTGTGTGTGTGTGTGTGTGTGTGTGTGTGTGTGTGTGTCGTTCTCTCAGGGGGAGGGGGAGTTCCTACATTTTTAATATGAGCCAAGGTGGCGCAGCAGTTAGAGTGCAGTACTACAGGCCACTTTAGCTGACTGTGTTCAGCAGGTCAGCGGTTCAAATCTCACCGGCTCAAGGTTGACTCAGCCTTCCATCCTTCCGGGGTAGGTAAAATGAGGACTCAGATTGTTGGGGACAATGTAAATATATGTATATACATTGCTTACTGGTGTACACCGCTTAGAGAGTGCTTGCACTTAAAGCGGTATATAAGCCTCATAAATAAATAAATAAATAAATAAATACATTGCTTACTGGTGTACACCGCTTAGAGAGTGCTTGCACTTAAAGCGGTATATAAGCCTCATAAATAAATAAATAAATAAATACATTGCTTACTGGTGTACACCGCTTAGAGAGTGCTTGCACTTAAAGCAGTATATAAGTCTCATAAATAAATAAATAATCTGTCCTTCTGGCCCCAAAAGGCCAGAGCTGGTTTCCAACTCCTTCCGTGAGGGGATTCTCTGCCCAGGAAAGTTCTGCATTCGGGAGGGGAAGGTCTCCCGTCTGCTTCCTTCCTTGGGATCTTCAGCCGGAACCAGGACACCTTGTTATGTAATCCCACCTTTTCTAACTGTGATTTAAATTTTAACCTTATCTTTATTCAAGGGTTACGTTCTATCCCACACACACCCCCAGAGCCCCTCTTTGGGGGAGGGAGGGGGCGGTTTAGAAGGGCCCATCAATAGCGACAGATAGAAATGAATACATTTCCTGGATTTGAGAGAATGTATATAAGGAGGGAATCTTTCTCCGAGAGAATCCTAATAAGTGAAAGGAAGGGGGGGGTCCCTGCATTCCCCTCCCCATGGAACTCCCCCTCCCGCACTCACCTCTCCGGCCCACCATCTGACCGGTCTTGGCTGTCTCGTAGTTGTGCCGGCAGAAGGAATCCACTTTGGCCTTCTTGATCTGCAGGAGGACCTTATCGCTGTTCCACTTGTCCACAGCGGGCTGCCCCAACGGAGTGACGGCCACGTATTTCCCGCGGTCACTGTCGAAGTAGGCGATCTCCTGCCGGTCGTAGATGTACCAGATCAGGAGTCGCACCCGCTGCGTCCCGTTGAGGAAGCGGCACTCGAACTTCCACTGGACCAGGAAATGGGCTGCAGGGGGGAGGAGGAGGAGGGGAGGAGGGTCGTCAGGAGGGACTCCAGGACCCATCGTTCCCAGCCGCTAGCAAAGGAGGGACCCATACGGGAAGCGAGATGAGGGGGAGGCCTTCCTTGAGAGACAGGCGGAAGGCGCCCCCTGGAGGAGAGAGGGGGAACTCTCTCAGTGTCAGCAGGAGGTAGATTTGCTGGGGGGGTCTGGTGGGGGAGGGGAGGAACTTCTTGCTGGACTCCTCCATCCTCCCCGGGTAGAAAAAGGCAGGCAGAAGCTCAACTGGTCTAGCAGATCTACTCTCTGTAGAGAACTTTGGATCTAAAGGGGGAGGAATTATTGGGGGACGGGGCTGAAGAGATCTCCCGAAACTTTCTGGGGTGGATGGAAAGTAAGATCCCTACCCCCCACTCTCTCTCTGCCTTTGGGGGGGGGCGGGGAATATGGGGAAGGGGGCAGAATGAGTGACACTCGGAGGGGTCCCAGCCCTTCAACCGCCCACCTTCCCTGGCTCCCCCCAACTTGTCTTTTACCCCCCAATCTTCAGCCCAACTCCCTCCCTTGGGATGATTTTCGAGATTCAGACTTGTTTCTTCTCCCCCTCCCCAAAAGCCCCCCTGCAGCTCCCCAAGAGCATCTCAAAGGGAGGGTCTCCAGCCCCCCTCACGATAGGATTGTTTGGGGGAGCCATAGGGGGCAATTCAGAGCCCCCCAAAATCTCTTCTCTCACTTCCCCCCCTCCCTCCAGGTCCCGATAGAGCAATGGGGGATTATGGGGTGGGGGTTTCTTGGCCTCCTCCCCAAATTCAGAGCCTCCCCGGAAGGGAAAGAAGCTCAATTCTGGCCTGACTTTGAAAGCCTCAAATTTGAGATTTGGGAAATAAAATTGAAGTGTTTGAAGAAGCAGAAATACTTTGGCCAAAATGCAGCTTTTTCCTTGTGTGGATTCAGGTCTGAAAATGCCTCAGTTTCCCTCTTTCGCTTTCCCTCCCCTTCCTCTTTCCACGCAGCCGACTCCGACCCAGCCACTGGAAGGGCGAGAGAGGGGCCCGGCTGCGACACCCCACCTCGGCTACAATCGGGAAAGAGGGGATCCCTCTCTGTCCTCTGGGGGGGGGAAGGGGGGAGAGAACGGGGAGGAGACCACGCAGAGATCGAGGGTGTTGCCGGCTCCCGTCACTCTTACCCTCGACCCGTTTCCCAAAGTCACGTCTGGAGACCCAGCAGCTTTCTTCCCCCCTCCCCCACGAGCATCTGGGCTGCTTCCCAACCATATCCTTCCCCCAGCCCCTCTCCTCCCTCGACGAGCCCCCTCCTTACTGGGGGTCTCCTGCCCCCCTT
The DNA here is from genome assembly GCF_016545835.1 of Crotalus tigris. Classification (NCBI taxonomy): domain Eukaryota; kingdom Metazoa; phylum Chordata; class Lepidosauria; order Squamata; family Viperidae; genus Crotalus; species Crotalus tigris. The sequence goes on from NW_024100175.1 coordinate 163,033, forward strand.
CGCTTCCGGGGATCCGGGCCAGCGCTCCAACTACCAGCAGCAGCAGCATCAGGGGGAGCCCAGCGGAGCCCATGGACGCCGCCCCACAAGCGCCCCAGAGAGACCAGAGACGGAGACGCGGAGGCTCCCAGCCCCAGAGGCGGAATCGGGGGGGTCTGGATTGGGGGAGGGGGAGGAGGCGTTTCCCTCGAACTTCGGACCTGGGCGGGCCCAGGAAAGCGGAGGGACCAATGAGAAGTCTCCCTTGTGCAGCGTCATCGGTCTCCGGGCAGAGCTTCCCTTGACTTCGCCCGATGGAGGAGATAGTTCGGCGCAGAGAGAGAAGCTGAGAAAGTTGGGAGGGGGGGGGATTTTATGGGGGGAGGAATCAGCCCTGGGACCCCCTCCCAATAATCGACCCTCTTGAGGTCGGCTCCGTTCCTCTGGGTGGGAGTGGGAGGGAATATTTTGCCCAAAGAAGAAGAAGAAGAAATCCATATCCATGGACGGGATGTATAAGAGGATCCGCGCAGGTTTTCTCCCTTGTGAAAGATCTCAATGCTATTTTAAGAAGGAGGGAGGGAGGGAGGGAGGGAGGGAGGGATGGATGGGTGGGTGGATGGATGGATGGAGGGATGGACAGCATATTAAACAAAAGAATAAATTTATAATTTATAAAATAACCCGGAAAGTTAATAGAAATTCTGTGGACTTCAATAATTCTATATCCTCAAGTGTAGGATTACACCTTAACCATTAAAGTCTGAAAACTCCCCCCCCCCCCAAAAAAAAAAACTATCCAAAAAACCAGACATTCTTTTTTTAATGTTTCACTACATCCATGGAAACCATTTTTTCTACGACATTCGGGTTGTGGTTAGTTACTCAAAGGCGGGTCAGGCCCATCCTGAATTCCCGATTCTGTTCAAAAGGGCTTTGGGGGTCCAGAGGGGGCCTGAATCCTTCCAAAGGATGGGGGAGGGGTCTGGAAGGGTCACACTCCCCCCTGGCCCAGCACCAGCCCCGCAGGCCGGAGCCGGGTCCCCCCCCCCGCAGCTGAAGGAGGCTGCACCTCAGTTGTGTACATCCACCCAGTCGCCCAAAATGGGTCCCAGATCCAGGCAGCGTCTGGGGGGGGGGGGGCTCCATCGCTCGCCTGATCAAAGCAGAACTCCTGGACTCTTTTCATGTTTCCCCAGGAAGATTTTGATTTTTTCTGAGTTCCTCCTGCCACCCCAGCCCTCCACCCCCCACACACACACACAAACACACAGAGGAACTTTGTTTGTTTCCACAACCCACAACAGCTGGAGAAGTGCTGGAGTCCCGCTTCCCCCCCCCCGCCCCCGCCCTGGAGCGCTGGGCTCCCCCGAAGCCGAACCGAGGAACCGGCCCTGATCCAGCAGGCAACAAGCCCGGATTCTTCCCCGGGGCAGCTCCGGGACTCTCCCGCTTCTCCCCAAGGCTGAGTCTCCCCCTCGGTCCTCTGCCCTCCCCCCTTGAAGCGGTGGAGGGGCCCCTCCCGACCCCCGAGGAGACCCCGGGCAGCCCAGGGAAGAAACCGAGGGAGGGCTGGAGAAACGAGGCCAAAAGGACCCGAAGGCTCCGATTCTCGATTCTCCTCCTTCACACGTTACGGGGAGACTCGGCTCTGGGGGGGGGGAGGTTGAAGGGGCTCTGATGCCGGGAAAGGTGGAAGGAGAGAGAGGGAAAGGAGGAGAAGCAGGGAGGGGGAGGGGCTCAGTTGCAGTGGGGGGAGGGGGATGCTGAGGGAGGACCTGGAGGAGTGGGGGGAGGGGCTCCCCAGAGAAAGTCTATCCATGGGGGGGGGGTTAAAGGTGGACACCAACTTGATGGCACAAACGATCTTTAGCCCATCTGCTTAAAGGAGATCTCCCGTCTTTTGCCCACCAGTTAAAGCGCTGGGGATGGTGATGACTTCACACCAGTTCATTTCATGGCTGTTCAAAAACCCGACTCTTCGCCTAATATTTCTTCTTTTTATTTTTTTTATTGTTTTTAATGTTTTTTTAATAATTTCATGTATATACCTGTGCTTAGCTTTGTGTATCCAACTGAATCACTTGTTGTGAGATGGGTGGTTATATAAATTTGATAGCTAGATAATTTAGAAGGGGTGGTAGAGAGATAGATAGAGATGATAGATAGATGATAGAGAAGAAAGAAGAGATAGATGATAGAAATAGATAGATAGATAGATGATAGATAGATAGATAGATGATTGATAGAGAGAGAGAGATGGATAGATGAGAGAGAGATGAGACAGAGAAAGAGAGATAAATAGATATATAGACAGACTGACAAGATAGAGAGAGATGTAGATAGACATAAAGAGATGAGAGAGATGAGGGGGTGGCAGGCAGAGAAAGAGGGAGGGAAGGAAAGAGAGAGGGGGATAGAGAGATAGAGATGATAGATAGATGAGAGAGAGATGAGAGAAAGAGGATAGACAGACAGACAGAGATAGATAGATAGACAGAGAGAGAGAGAGAGATATAAGATAGAGAGGGAGAGATGTAGATAGACACAAAGAGATGAGAGAGATAAGAGAGAGAGAGAGAGAGAGAGAGAGAGAAATCCTGGGAATTCCAGACCGCTTCATCCCAGGACTAGCCTGGACTGGCCTTGCAGAGTTGCTGAGATCAGCCCTGCTGAGGGAGGGATTTTCACCTGCTGACGGGGAGTCTTTCCTCTCCAGATCATCCGAAAAGCCCTTGTGGAAGAGAGAAAATAGCGTATCTGAGACAAGACTCAAATGAAGGAGCTGCTGCTTCTTTACCCGTCATATAAAGTGTTTGATTTCATCTTCCAAAATACCTTCTCTTTGTGGCACACTGATCAAAATGGGGGAAATAATCAAATTAGTCAATTCCCATTTTAAAAAGCATGCTTTCAAACTGGTGCAAACAATGGCAAGAACACTGGATTAAAAAAAAAAAAACCAATGTAAGGCAGAGTTAGGGGGGTCTTATGGGGAACAGAAGGAGACAATTGTTCCTAGGCAGTAAAAGGAGGGAAAGAAAGGGAGCAAATGGATCAGTCTCTAAGGAAGGATTTGGCCCGAAGGTCGGGAGTCTCCTGGCCTTTCTCCACATTTGATTTCAGTGCCCAGGGGAGGCGCCCCAAATGGGAATCACCCAGAATCTGCTGTGCAAAAATGTAACTGTAATGGAATAATACAGCTGGAAGGCACCTTGGAGGTCCTCTAGTCCAGCCCCCTGCCCGTGCAGGAGACCCTATACCACTTCAGACAAATGGCTGTCCAGTCTCTTCTTAAAAGCCTCCAGTGATGAAGCCATCACAACTTCTGGAGGCAGGTAGTTCCATTGATTAATTGTTCTCACTGTTAGGAAATTACTCCTTAAATCAGCGGTTCTCAACCTGTGGGTCGGGACCCCATTTGGGGTCGAACGACCATTTCACGGGGGTCACCAAACAACGCAGTCTGCCATTTTTCCCCCTTTTCCTTAGCTGTGCTCCTCCCTTTTATTCTATTGGCTTTTGGAAGCCAATAGAATAGACTCTCTTGAATAGAGTCTACTTCTATTGGCTTTCTATTGGCCAATAGGAATTGTTCAGGCTGTGTCTGCCCTACTGAGCCCGCCAAAAGTCCCTGTCTACAAACGGTGCTGCACCAGTTGAGTCATCCTCGACTTACGACCGGTTGAGTCGTCCTCGACTTACGACTGGTTGGGGGTCGCGGCATTAAAAAGGTTGAGAACCACTGCCTTAAATCCAGATCTTCCATCCACTGCTTCTCGTCCTGCCTTCAGGGGCTTTGGAGAATAGCTTGACTGCCTCTTCTTTGGGGCAGCCCCTCAAATATTGGAAGACTGCTATCATGTCCCCCCTCGTCCTTCTCTTCGTTAAACTAGACTTACCCAATTCCAGCAACCGTTCTTCGTATGTTTTAGCCTCCAGTTCCCTGATTATCTTTGTTGCTCTTCTCTGCTCTCTTTCCAAAGTCTCAGCTTCTTTTTTTACATCATGGCGACCAAAACTGGTTGCGATATTCCAAGTGTGGCCTTACCAAGACCTTGTAAAGTGCTATTAAAACTTCAAGTGATCTCAATTCTGTCCCTCTGTTAAGGCAGCCTAGGACTCTTAGGGAGATTTGAGTCCAGTGGGGCTGACCCCCTACTTCCCTTCTCTACTTTATGGGGGACAAAGTTGTCTGCTACCTTCATCAGGAGCCTGCTGGATCTCCCACTAGATGCAAAAAACTGTCTCCCAGTTGATGTCAGGGTGGTCAAAGTTCCCCATTGCTATTTTGCTCTGCTTTCTCCATGCCTTAGCTAACTGATTAAGAAAAAGTTCATCTATTTCTTCTGTTGGGTTGGGGGGCTTTATAGTACACACCAATGGTGATGTCGTTCTGTTTTCCCTTTTTTAATCCAAATGCTTTCAAGGAGATTTTTGTCTTTGTTCGGTAGCATTTCTATAGTTATGTCTTATATACAGTGCAACTCCACCTTTTATTAAGTCTGTTTCTTTTCAACACTTTAAATATTAAGATACTAAATTTAGTAGATGGAACAGTAAAATGGACAATGGGCCGGGACACAGAGTTCTAGTTGATTGGTTGGAGAGTGCTGGCTCCTGTATGAGGTTATCTACCCTATGATTGGTTGCTGTGGGTGTAAAGGGGGCGTTTCCCTTTTCCCCGCCCTTTTCTTCTGTGTGCTCCGTCTGCTGATTGGTTTATCTCATGATGTTCCTGTGTTCCTGATTATCTTTTCTGCTGTGAATATAAATGCTAAATAGATTTATGTAACACTACAAGTTTCTGTCATTTTGACAGCTGCTGTGCAATATAAATGTTATATATATTGATGTAAAACTAAAAGTTTGTGTCAGTGTCTCCCACTTCATTTGAACAGCTCCTGTGCAATTCCTCCACATTAAATCTCTTAAGTTGTGCCTTCCGATCGTGGGTTTCATTCCACTGAGTTTCGATGATTGCAACGTCATACCTACCTTTGGGTTTCAAGCTCTCCCTTTTTTATTCCTTGTACTTTGAGGATTGGTATAGAGGCATCTGATTCCCTTTTGACTGACCCTGTGTTTGGTTTCCACTTCCCCTCTTTTTGTGTCCGAGTTCTCCCTTTTCCTTTCCATTTGGTTGATTGCCCAGATATTTGTGCTTGGAATTAACTTCTAAAAAATCCATCTCTCTCCCCCTTCAGTTTCAGTTTAAGACCCTTCAGATAGGACAAGCCAGTTAGCTTCCGAAGACGACATTCTCAGTTCTTGTGAAGTGTAGCTCATCTCCTGCCAGAAGCCCCTCATGTAAGTATTGTAGACCATAGTCCAAGAATCCGAAGTTCTCTCGACAGAACCATCCTCTAAGCCAGGAGTTGATTTCAAAGGCTGTGCGTATCCTCATTGGATGCTGACCTTTATTGGGAGTATAGAAGGGGACACCACCTGTGCTCCCATCTCTTTGGCTTTGATCCCTACCTGCTCATAATCTCTTGATATTGTTTCCAGGGATTTTGTGTATCATTCATCCCCACATGAAAGAGGAGAAAAGAATAATAAAATAATCTGTGGATTATTTTTAGTAAGCCTCTCACTCACATCTTTGATAGTTGTTCCTGGGAAACAGCTAACTGCTAGTCTGACTGTCCATTCGACAAATTGCTGGTTCAGTTCCTCTGAGCAATGAATCCTCAATCACCAACACAGGCCTTTGTTTATCTTAAGGAAGTCTGGTCTGATTTTTTTTTCTGCAATTGATACATTTGCCCTTGTCCCTTTTCCAGGTCCCTGCAGGCCCTCTTCCGGGGGGGGGGGTATTACTGACAGGAGTCCAAGTCTTCCCTGTGTTTGAGACTGTTCCTCCACTGACTATTCTTTATGTGCCCCAGATGAGGAATGGGAGGGGAAAAAATCAGCCCTTGGAGATCGAAGCCACGGGAATCCTGCAGAAGCAGTCTGGATGGCTTCTGGAGGGGGCAAGGCTCAGTGGGAGAGCTATCTAGGGGCATCTAGGGGTGCTGGGGAGAAGGGAGGGGCCTTCCACTCAGAGTTGCCCCCTTGATCTTTCCTCTCCCCCGCAGAGCTGCTCCCCCTCCCCCCTGATGGCAAATGTCTCCTACACCAGGAATGGCTTCGGCTGGACTTTCTGCTCTGGCCCAAAGGGGCCCTGGGGAAGACACCCTTCCCAACACCCCCTGCCCAGGAGCCCTCAGACCAGGGAGATGGACATCAGGGCGACCTTCCCAGAGATCAAGGCCATTGGCCACAGGACCACTCAGGGCCTTTTCTCGGGGGGGGGTCTCAGATGAGCTCCGGTTGGGGGCCACATGAGACTCGCCCAGGACTCTCTGTGTTGAAGACCCTCTGCCCAGAGGGAGGGGGCTTCAGACCCGAAGGGAGGAAGGGCTGTGGGGCGGCAGTGGCGATAGGTGGGCAGTCCTGGAAAAGGCCTCTGGGGTCTCAGGTGGAGGGAGGGAGGCATTGGGTGCCAAAATGGGGCAGGACCCTCCAGTTGTGAAGGAGAGAAAATGGCAGAAATGGCTGGGTGAATCTAGGGGGAGTCTCAGGTGTCCCCCAATGGCTCCCCTCAAGTGCTTGAAGGGGACCACGCCTCCTGGCATCCTGGTCCTCAAAAGGAGGCTTGAGGAGAAGCAGAGCAAGGGGGCCCCCAAGCAGGAGGGGAGTCCTGTCCGTTCCTCTCCCTGGATCTGCCAACCCTCCTCTCAAACCAGTTTTGACTTTAGACCTGAAGTAGCTGGGATGGTTGATCCAGAGGCAGGGGAAGTGTCAATCTGGGGAGGGGAAGGGGAGAACGGAGGACCCTCTTGTGGGGGAGAGGAAAGAGGAGGAGGAAGAGGAAGGAAGAATTCCAGGATTTTTCCTACAATGTTTATTCTTTTATAGCAAAGCGAAGGGAAGGGATTTGGATGAAGAGTAATGAAGATGAAGCTGCTGTGGATGTAAAGCAGGGAGAGATTTGGCTGTCTGGACTGACAGGAAGGCCCAGAGTCCTAGGGATCAGTCGAGATGGGCTCCACTGCTCCCTCACAAGAAAGAGAGGCCTTCAAAGGAAAGCCAGAGTGGTTTCAGCAGGAAAAGCTCCAGGCTGCCATTCTCCTCCTCCCCCCAATCTAAAATCTTGACCCTCCATTTTTCAGAGGTTGCAAAAGAGAGACAGAAATTCATCAGCTAATGGAAAAAAGCCCCTTCCTTTCCCAACAGGAAGCAGGAAGGACAACAGAATTAATTCATGAGTGCTGTAGAAAAAAAGAGATGGGGAGAAAATTAGAAAATAAAGTGAAGCCAGTGTAAATAGCTTATTATTCCTCTCTTTCAGCCACATCCCCAGACAGGCCCACATTGCAGGGGGGTGGTTGATTGGTAGGAACAAAGTGAGGGAGTGTCCCCCCCTTTTTTTTCAAAGAGGAAAAGGATGCAAGGGACCAGCAATTCATCTCCAGGGGCTTATGGAATTTTTCCCAATTGACTTAACTGGGGGGGGGGTTAATCAAGAAAGGAGGTCTCCCTCCCCCCAGACATTTCATATTAACAAAGAAGATGGGGCCAGGATGGGGAGTGGTAGCAAAGCTGGGTGTCACTTTTCCAGAAATTGTGTGAAATGTCACAAAGAGACTTCCCTTCTCTTTTGCAATTTCCCAAAACCTGGAAACTTCTTGGGGCACATTTTAGTGTTTATGTCCCTGTGTGTGTTTGTTTTCGATTGCACTGTTTTCAGGTCTCTGAAAGGAAAAGCTGTCCAAAATTTGAAAAATTTTGTTATCTACAGCTAGGAGGTTTTGTTCAGGCACGTTTTTTTTTTTTTAAGGAATAATTAACGAATGTTAAAGAAACATCTATAACTTGAGGAGAAACTCACCTACAGGAGGCTGGATGGGAGTAGCTGAAAGGAGAAAAAGAGCCAATCAGAACCCTTCATAGGCTGGAGGACTCAGCCCCCCCCCATCGATAACCCATAATACGTTGCAGGATGCTCACTTATACAGTAGACTCTCAGAGAACAGAATTTCCCAAGCAAATCTCCAAGGGGGCCTCCTTGCCATCTGCTAAGCTTGCTGAGAGGCCTCCCCGGGATGGTCCCCTCCCCACAATCTCTCATCCAGCCCCCCAGACTCACCATTCTTGCTCTTCAGGTAGAGGGAGAGCCCCATGGCAAAGAAGATTACCCCGATCACGGCTGCCACGATCCCCGTCCAGAGTTTGCTCCTGGCTGAGTTGGAGGATCTGGGCTCTGGGGAAGGGGAAGGAGCCTCCCCTGAGCAGGAGGATCAAGGCCAGCTTCCCTCCCAGGAGGGTCCATCCAAGTTCCCCCACAGGAAAGGTCTCTCCCCCTTCTCAGGGCAGGAGGGGGGTCCCCAGAGGGGGAGGGGAGGGAGGGGAGTGGCTCACCCCACTGGACGATGATCGGGGCCTCCAGGCTGGCATGCTCCACCTGGCAGGCGTAGATGTCCCCCCACTGGGGCTGGGTCTCCAGCATCACCTGGAGCTGGTAGGTCCAGTCTCCGTTCTGGGGCTCCTCCCCAAAGGCCACGCCCTCCTCCTCTGGCTGCCCGTTCTTCAGCCACCGGACCTCGATCTCCACGGGATAGAAGCACCTCACGATGCAGAGGAGGATGGTGTTAGGGGAAGTGGGATCTAGCTTGGTGGGGGAGATGGAGACGGTGGGCTTGGCTGGAGGGGAGGAGGGGGAGGGGGAGAAGGGACATGGGGGGGGAGACATAGGAGGGACCAGAATAGGAGACCAAGTTGGTTAGTTCAGGCCAAGAGCCCTTTTCAGTCCTGAAAATAGTATTTGTTTTAAGTCATTTCCAAAGCAAATTGCAGCAAGAAATTAAATGGGATCCTGAAAGATGGAAAAACATAAATCGTTCCTGGTTGGGATCAGTTTCCATCATCAAATTGCACAAGTCCAACAGGAATAAATACTGGAAATGCCCCGGAATGGAAGGAATTTCCTGCCAGATGTTTGGGAGACAGAAAGAGACCCAGAAGACGGGGAAGACACACAGCATGTTTTGGAGAATTGCAGGGATCCCATTCAAAAGAAAACCACATTTTTAAAAAAATAGGTAGAATACTGGAACATTTATTTATTTATTAAATTTGTTTGCCACCATCTCCTGATAAAATGACTCTAGGCAGCTTAGAGCAGGGCTTTTCAACTGGTGGTATGTGTACCACCTGTGGTACATGAGTACATGACAGATGGTATGCTGCCCTGTCCAGCCAAGCGTAGTGGGGGAGGGACTGAGCCAGCACAGGCAAGGACTTACTGTGAGAGAGTCCTCTGGAGCTGCAGAGTGGCTGGGGCGAGGCAAAGGCCTCAGCTCACTTCCAGTTCACCCCCCTCTCCCATGAGAAAGGAGGAGGAGGGTGCGGAGACAGGAGAGGCTATAAAAGGAGGCAGTTTGGGTCGGGAGAAGGAGAGAGAGGAGGTGGAGTCAGCTCTAGCTGCACAGAATGGAAAGAAGGAGGGTGGGGAGAGAGGAGAGGAGATCAAGCAGGCCGGCCACAAGTGGATCTACAACTTCTGTGGCAGCCACCTGTGCTGGCAATAACCAAGAGGCAAGGAACATAGGGAGGAGGGGTTGCTCTCCACAAGGAATGAAGAAAGGCTGGAGGTGAGGCAAGGAGGGAGATGGAGAGTGGAAGGATTCTTTTGTGCTTTTGTGACTTTGAAGTTCTGGGATTTGTGCAATGGGGGCTTTGTTTTCTTAAGGAATGTTTGGCAATTTCTATTTGGCTGATGGCTGATGTCTCGTGTTAACTTCCACTGCTCTGCTATTGTTAGGTGTAACATTTGCTGCAAGGGATTTTGAAGTATTTTTCTCCTGAATGGATTTTGCCTGTAGCAGTCCTTTACTTACGAATGGAGCCATCTGGGGAGGCCATACTTACTACATTTTTTTTCTTTCTTTAGTGCGCACTGGACTCCTTAACTTTCCTTTCTAACCAGTAGCTAATTCTTAAAGGGGAATGCGCCTTTTTAAGCTAGTTTCCTCAATGGCTTGTCTTTTCTGTCTCTGGAGGCTTTTCCTTGTTCAATGAATACATGGAAGAAGGGAAATAGGAAGGGGGTCAAATTCTTCCTTCAGAAGGAGATGGGAATGAGAAAGAGGGAGGCAGGGAAGGAGGGAGGGAGGGAAGGAAGTCCTGCCTTAGCACTTGGCCAACTGCCAATGACTTTGCTTGTCAAGAGGTTGCCAAAGGGGATCACATGACCCTGGGACACTGTGACCATCATAAATATGAATCCGTTGCCAAGCATCCAAATATAAATCACGTGACTTTGGGCATCCTGCAATGGTCGTAAGTGTGAAAAATGGTCATAAGTCATTTCAGTGGAATTGCAACTTTGAACAAGGTTTTTTTTTTTTGGTCATCAAGTGTTTGACACCTTGCTAGGTGGTACTCAAATATTGCCATATATCCTAAAAGTGGTACAGTCGGTGAAAAGGTTGAAAAGCCCTGGATTACAGCATTAGAACGTTAAAGTCCTAACAGATAAATATTTCTATAGCAATCAAAATGGAATTCCCAGTCAAGATAAAATTATAGTTAAAAGATGGGGAGGAACAGGAGGTGTGAGGGGGGAGGGGGGATTGCCTCTGAATTCAACAACTACCTCCAGTGTGAGGCTCCCCATTGGGATCCCCTGATTTTGAGCCAGACTTCGCCTAATCTGTACTTGAACCTTTGGTTTTTTTCTGCCCAGGTTCCCCCCCCAACCTCTCCCTGCAGCTTCCGGCCTCCCTCCCAGCCCCATTTCCCTGGGGAAGGAGGTGGGGAGGGGTCCCACCCTCCTGCCTGGGATGGGGGGGCAGGGAGGGGTCTAGGACAACTCAGCCAACTCAACGCGGCACAAAAGTTACACAATAAGGAAGAAATGGAGAAAGAGAATCAGGAAAGGAAGGAGGCTGAGGGAGGAGGAAAATGCAATGTGAAGGACAAAAATTTAAAAAACATTTTAAAAATTATTTTAAATAATTAAATAAAATTGTTGAATTGTCCTGCAGTGAATTGCCCCATTCTAAGCAGGGAGGGGGGAAAGGATCTGGGGAGGGGATCTTGAGGTAAGGGAGGGTGGGGGCTGAGGAGATCAGGCAGATCCCAAGATCACAGAAGAGACTTGGAAGGGATCCCTCTTGATCTCCTCCTCCGCAAATGGCACAACTCTTGGGTGGATTAATGGGGGGGAGGGCTGGGTGACCCCCCCCAAGAGGGTCCTTCTTAGATCCACTCCAGATCAGAGAACCTTTGCTAGCAACGTTTTTCTCCGTTGAGGGATTCTCTTATGAACAGCTCATTATATAAAGTTTAAGAACATGCAATTTTTAAAGGTTTGGTTATTTGTAATTGAATCCTGGGATCTGGCTGGGATTTTTTTATGAACAGTTAATTATCCTCCTAGGTTTTCAGGGAAGAATTTAGGAGTAAAAATGAATTCCAGACTGAATATACAGAGAACAAAATCTGTGTCAGTTCCCCTTAAATATTACATAACTTCTGGAAGGAAATTTCTCTTGGGATCTGGCGGTTTTTCTCTCGTGGAAGAAAGATCTTATTTAATTCTTTGGTAGCCTATTATTTTGGGAGACCCTGGCAACAACAAATGGCAACAACTGCAGATGAAACACTTGTTTTGCACTATGAAACCTTTTCGGCTGATAGAAATAAATAAGGTTTTTTAATATAAACAAATAAAACTAGACCAACAAACATAGGCAATTTGCCAGGAATCTGGAACAGGGAACTAAACAATCTGAGGCTTCATGGCTGAATGAAGGCCTGACATTCAGTTTTAATGTTTGTGGGGTTTTTTTGAATCTTTGCCCCCAAATGAGGAACCTTCCCAGATACGAAGAGGGAAGCGATTCGGCTGCAGGTGAAGCTGAGTCTCTGACCAAAAAGGGGGTTTCAAGGGGGGCTTTTCTCCCAGACCCCCAACATTGGATGAACAACTGACTCTGAATAAAGGATAAAAAGAACTGAAAGACGGACAGGGCCCAGCAGAGGAAAGAGCCTTCCCTGATTCCCTTTTCCAGACCTTTGGAAGTTCACTTTTTATCCTAAAATCCCAAAGGCCCCAGAGGTGAAGGGAGCCCCTCCCCCACTCCTGGCCTTCCGGAAAGGGGTGAAATGGGGGCTCTGGGGCTTTTGGGGGGGCACAGAGGAGGAGGAGGCAGCCGTGGGGCTGGTCAGTCTCCTGAAGCCCCCCCCCTTTCATGCATTTTTATCACTGGATTTTAATCATTCCTGCCTTTTAAATCTTAAATTCTATAGATTATTTTGGCGGTTTTATATTTTATGTGTACACCATGCAAAGTCCTTCTGTGGGAGAGAGAGAGAGAAGGTTTTAAAAGTTGATAAGTAAATCAATAAAGAAATATTATTGATTTATTAATATAAAATATTATATTGAAATATTACATAGCATATAGATTATATTGAAATATATCTATATATTGGGCAAGACATTGTTGTATTCTTCCCCCCCTCAAAAAATATAATATTTGGTATAATATTCTGGAAAGAAGTTTTCGGGACAGGGGAAACTTTGGACCTTGCTAAGAGAAGGAAGAATTGTTGTAGAATTTCAAACTTTTTAATGGTAATTTATTTTTTAACCTTATTTTTTATACATTTTTATTTAGGGCTGATGTTACATCGTACACCATCCAGAACTCTGCTTTGAGGGAGGTGAAGGGATTAGGAGTATCAATAAATAGCAATAAATATGAATAAATACCAATGAATAAATTTCGTAGATCGGAGGGCACAGAATAAAAAAGGGGGAAATCTTTCTCCGGGAGAGTCCTAAGAAATGAAAGGAAAAGGGGGGGTCCCTGCATTCCCCCCCATGGAACCCCCCTCCCCCACTCACCTCTCCGGCCAACCATCTGACCGGTCTTGGCTGTCTCGTAGTTGTGCCGGCAGAAGGAATCCACTTGGGCCTTCTTGTACTGCATGAAGGCCTTATCGCTGTTCTACTGGTCCGCAATGGGCTGCCCAAACGGAGTGACGGCCACGTATTTCCCGAGGTCGCTGTCGTAGTAGTCGATGTCCTGCCGGTCGTAGATGTCCCAGTCCAGGAACCGCACCCGCTGCGTCCCGTTGAGGAAATGGCACTCGGCCTTCCATTGGAGCAGGAAATGGGCTGCGGGGGGGGGGAGGTGGAGCAGAAAGAAGAAAGCCCTCAGGAGGGACTCCAGGGCCCATCGCGACTACTAGAGGGGCGTTGGGATGGGAGACCTGCTGCGAGGGACTGCCGGAAGGCGCCCCCTGGAGGAGGGATGGAGAACTGTCGGTCCCAGCGGGATTCCCCCTTGGTGGGGGTCTGGAGGGGGGAAGAAAATGAGGGAGGGAGAAAGAGGGACCCCCTCCATCTCCCGAGGGTGGAAAAAGGCAGGCAGAAGTTCAGCCGGTCCAGGCCTCCGTCCGTCTGCAGGGAACGCTGGATTTCCCCCCCACAAAGTGGCAGAAAATATGGGGGGAGAGAAGAGACCCCCCTCTGGGCTGGAGGGGAAATAATATCCAAGCTTCTCTCTCCCTCTCCCTTTTGGGAGCAGAAGGGAAGGGGGGGTCACAATAAGGATACCCACACCCATGCTCCTGGGCTCTCCCCGCCTTTGAAGCCCCACCCTCCCTTTCCCCCCCCCTCCGCCCCATCTTCAGCCCCAGAAGCTGCCTTTGGGTGCTTTTCGAGGCCTCTTTTCTCTCCCCCTCCCCCCTGCAGCCCCCCAAGACCACCTCAACGGGAGGGGCTCCAGCCCCCTTCACTAAAGGGGGAGTTTGGAGGAGCATCTCAGACCCCCCCATATCCCTCCCAATAGAGGCGGAGAAGGCGAGAGAGGGGAAGATTGTCAGTCTTGGGGGCTGCAGCTTTAGAGGGGTGTCTGGGGGGGGTTGTGGACTTTCTTTTTCTCCCCCTCCCATGAATCTGAACCACCATCTTCCTTTCTCTTTCTTGGAGGGGTGGACTAGATGCCCCTTTAAGCTCCCTTAAGACACCCCATGGGGAGTCCAGGCTGGGTCAGCGGAGACTTCGGAAGGGCCGAGGGGAGTCTGGAATTCATTTTTACTCCTAAATTCTTCCCTGCAAACTTAGGAGGATAATTAACTGTTCATAAAAAAATCCCGACCAGATCCCAGGATTAAATTACAAATAACCAAACCTTTAAAAATTGCAGGTTCTTAAACATTATATAATGAGCTGTTCATAAGAGAATCCCTCAACGGAGAGAAACGTTGCTAGCAAAAGTTCTCTGATCTGGAGTGGATCTAAGAAGGACCCTCTTGGGGGGGGCTCACTCAGCCCCCCCCATTAATCCACCCAAGAGTTGAGCCATTTGCTGAAGGAGGAGATCAAGAGGGATCTCTTCTGTGATCCTGGAATCTGCCTGATCTCCTCAGCCACCAACTGCCCCCACCTTCCCTTTCCCCAAGATCCCCCCCCCCAGATCCTTTCCCCCCTCCCTGTCCGGAATGGGGCAATTCACTGCAGGACAATTCAACAATTTTATTTAATTATTTAAAATAATTTTAAAAATGTTTTTTTAAATTTTTGTCCTTCACATTTCATTTTCCTCCTCCCTCGGCCTCCCTTTTTTTTTCCTGATTCTCTTTCTCCATTTCTTCCATATTGTGTAACTTTTGTGCTGCGTTGAGTTGGCTGAATTGTCCTAGACCCCTCCCTGCCCCCAATCCCAGGCAGGAGGGTCGGACCCCTCCCCACCTCCCTCCCCCGGGGAAATGGGGCTGGGAGGGAGGCTGGAAGCTGCAGGGAGAGGTTGGAGGGGGGAAAGCTGGGCAGAAAAAAACAAAGGTTCAAGCACAGATTAGGCGAAATCTGGCTCAAAATCAGGGGTCCTCATGGGGAGCCTCACACTGGAGGTAGTTGTTGAATTCAGAGGCAATCCCCCCTCCCCTCACACACCTCCTGTTCCTCCCCATCTTTTAACTATAATTTTGTCTTGACTGGGAATTCCATTTTGATTGCTATAGAAATATTTATCTGTTGGGACTTTAACATTTTAATGCTGTAAGCCAGGGCTTTTCAACCTTTTCACCGACTGTACCACTTTTAGGATATATGGCAATATTCGAGTACCACCTAGCAAGGTGTCAAACACTTGATGACCAAAAAAAAAAAAAAAAACTGTTCAAAGTTGCAATTCCACTGAAATGACTTATGACCATTTTTCACACTTAGGACCATTGCAGCATGCCCAGGGTCGTGTAATTTATATTTGGATGCTTGGCAATGGATTCATATTTATGATGGTCACAGTGTCCCAGGGTCATGTGATCCCCTTCTGCAACCTTTTGACGAGCAAAGTCATTGGCAGGGCTGCTGGTGACCAAGTGCTAAGGCAGGACTTTTTTCCCTCCCTCCCTCCTTCCCTGCCTCCCTCTTTCTCATTCCCATCTCCTTCTGAAGGAAGAATTTGACCCCCCACCCATTTCCCTTCTTCCATAGATTCAATGAACAAGGAAAAGCCTCCAGAGACAGAAAAGCCATTGAGGGAACTAGCTTAAAAAGGTACATTCCCCTTTAAGAATTAGCCAGTTGCTAGAAAGGAAAGTTAAGGAGCCCAGTGTGCACTTAAGGAAGAAAAAAAATGTAGTAAGTATGGCTGCTGGCTAAGGCAGCCTCCCCAAATGGCTCCATTCGTAAGTAAAGGAATGCTACAGGCAAAATCCATTCAGGAGAAAAATACTTCAAAATTCCTTGCAGCAAAACTTACACCTAACAATAGCAGAGCAGTAGAATCTAACATGAGACATCAGCCATCAGCCAAATAGAAATTGCCAAACAATCCTTAAGAACACAAAGCCCCCATTGCAGAAATCCCAGAACTTCAAAGTCCCAAAAGCACAAAAGAATCCTTCCACTCCATCTCCCTCCTTGCCTCACCTCCAGCCAGTACTGCCTTTCTTCATTGCTGCCTTTTTTCATTGCTGCCTTTCTTCATTGCTCCATCTGCCTCCTTGCCTCACCTCCAGACGCTGCTGCCTTTCTACATTGCCTTTCTTCATTCCTCATAGAGCAGTGGTTCTCAACCTGTGGGTCGGGATCCCATTTGGGGTCGAATGACCATTTCACGGGGGTCGCCAAAGAAGGCTGTCTGCCATTTTTTTCCCCTTTTCTTTGGCCACGCCCCTGGCACCCGGTCATGTATAAGTAGTTGGGGGTCACCACAACATGGGGAACTGTATTATGGGATCACGGCATTAGAAAGGTTGAGAACCACTGTCATAGAGGGCAACCCCTCCTCCCTATGTTCCTTGCTCCCAACACAGGTTGCTGCCACAGAAGTTCTAGATCCACTTGTGGCCAGCCTGCTTGATCTCCTCTCCTCTCCCCCTACCCTCCTCCTTCTTCTTTCCCTTCAGTGCAGCTAGAGCTGACTCCGCCTCTTCCCAAGGCTGCTTCTTTTTCTCTCTCTCCTTCTCCCGGCCCAAACTGCCTCCTGTTATAGCCTCTTCTGTCTCTGCCACTTCTCCTCCTTTCTCATGGGAGAGGGGGGTGAACTGGAAGTGAGCTGAGGCCTTTGCCTCGCCCCAGCCACTCTGCAGCTCCAGAGGACTCTCTCACAGTAAGTCCTTGCCTGTGCTGGCTCATTCCCTCCCCCACTACGCTTGGCTGGACAGGGCAGCATACCATCTGTCATGTACTCATGTACCACAGGTGGTACACATACCACCAGTTGAAAAGCCCTGCTCTAAGCTGCCTAGAGTCATTTTATCAGGAGATGGTGGCAAACAAATTTAATAAATAAATAAATGTTCCAGTATTCTACCTATTTTTTTAAAAATGTGGTTTTCTTTTGAATGGGATCCCTGCAATTCTCCAAAACATGCTGTGTGTCTTCCCCGTCTTCTGGGTCTCTTTCTGTCTCCCAAACATCTGGCAGGAAATTCCTTCCATTCCGGGGCATTTCCAGTATTTATTCCTGTTGGACTTGTGCAATTTGATGATGGAAACTGATCCCAACCAGGAACGATTTATGTTTTTCCATCTTTCAGGATCCCATTTAATTTCTTGCTGCAATTTGCTTTGGAAATAAAACAAATACTATTTTCAGGACTGAAAAGGGCTCTGGCTGCATTAACAGAGGGATAGAATCAAGATCACGTGAAGTATTAATACCACTCTTCAATGCCTTGGTAAGGCCACACTTGGAATACTGCATCCAGTTTTGGTCACCACGATGTAAAAAAGATGTTGAGACTCTAGAAAGAGTACAGAGAAGAGCAACAAAGATGATTAGGGGACTGGAGGCTAAAACATATAAGGAACGGTTGCTAGAATTGGGTATGTCTAGTTTAACGAAGAGAAGGACAAGGGGGGACATGATAGCAGTATTCCAATATCTCAGGGGCTGCCATAAAGAAGAGGGAATTAAGCTATTTTCCAAAGCACCTGAAGGCAGGACAAGAAGCAATGGGTGGAAACTAATCAAGGAGAGAAGCAACCTAGAACTAAGGAGAAACTTCCTGACAGTGAGAACAATTAATCAGTGGAACAACCTTGCCTCCAGAAGCTGTGAATGCTCCAACACTGGAAGTTTTTAAGAAGAGACTGGACAGCCATTTGTCCGAAATGGTGTAGGGTTTCCTGCCCGAGCAGGGGGTTGGACTAGATGACCTCCAAGGTCCCTTCCAACTTTACTATTATTATTATTATTATTATCATCGCACAGTTGTTCAGACTCATTTTGTCTATTAGTCCTTATTATGTGGATGTATGGTATTACAGATATCGTCGCAGGATGGAAGCAGTATTTTTGCAATTGACTAATAAATTTGTCAATGCCAATGGTGTTCAAGTGGTGCTCCAGTTGTTTTGGGATTGCACCCATATACTATTGGTACTACCCTTGCTTGCTTTTGACAGTCTTTCTATTTCTATTTGTAGGTCTTTGTATTTTGTTATCTTCTCCAATTCTGCTATCTCCAGGCACTGCCACATCCACTATCCAGACTTTTTTGTCTTTCTTATCGACAATTGTTAAGTCTGGGGTGTATGTTGCAGGTGCTTGTCTGTTTGAGAAGTCCCAGAGCAGTTTATTATTATTATTATTATTATTATCATTATTATTATTATTATTATTATTATTATTATTATTATTATTATTATTATTATTATTATTATTACTCTTCCTCCGAATCCCTTCCCTTCCCTTTGCAATAAAAGAATAAAATTTAGATTGTAGGGAAACGCAGGAATTTTTCCTTTCTTCCTCTTCCTCCTCCTCTTTCCTGCCCCTCAGGAGAGTCCCCCCTTCTCCTCTCCCCCTCCCCGGATTGACTATCCCGCCTAGTTTAGGCCTGAAAGGAGTAGATTAGTAATGAGAAATTTCTAATGAATCTAAAGGTGGATAGAAGAAGCCACCTGAAAGTCATAAATTCAGGCAAATAAGAAAAGCAGAGGTTGCTAGCTAACTGAAACCCCAAGAAGAGGAAACACAAAAACTGAGGATAAAGTTTAGAGCTTAAGGCAGCAAAGGTATAACCACAAACAACTGTAGAGATCATTATAAGAATTGAGCTTTGTTTACAGAATATTAGATGGTGATAGATAGTATGTGCACAAAGGGGCTTCCTGGAACATAGGGAGGGGGACAGTGGTTTTAGGCGGACCGGATAGTTTATCCGGATGAGATTAGGGAAGTGGCATTGAGTGTGATAGGGGAGGGGGGAATCTGCATTGGGGATAGGATATAAAAATGTGTGAAACAGCTCTTTAAGGTGTGCCTGGACTCCTCTGTGTGTTTCAGCACACCAAGTCTTTGCAAATGCTTCTTTTGAAATAAAAATTTGTTGCTGGAATTCCAAGTGAGTTTGTGTGTTTTGGGATCTTGAGCCACATTCCAAACAGGCCCGAAGCCAGAACCAGTTTGAGAGGAGGGTGGGCAGATCCCAGGGAGGGGAAGGGGCAGGGCCCCCTCCTCAATCTCCTTAAGCCCTGCCAGAGGGAGGGGACCCCTTGGAGACCCCCTATTCCTGCTTCCTGTGGAGAGCCTCTTCCGTGGCTGGGAAGTTGCTGGAGCTGGTGGTCTCTCCAGGATCGGAGCCGGTTTGAGCCCATCACAAGCCAGGGAGGCTCCCTCTCCATTCACACCCAGCACCCACCCACCTCCCTTCCTCCCTCCTTAGTCGGAAAGTTGCTCTGGAGGGGCAACAAAGAAGGAGGGAAGCTTCGGGAGTGTGGACCAGACGGTCAGTCCAGATGGACTGAAGAAAGCTTTCTAAAGGACGGAAGAAAGGCTGCCTGGTAAGCACAGGCAGCCCAAGTCACCACCAAGTCTCCACCAAACAGCTGATTGTCAACAGCATGCTGAAACTAGGTGAGCCTGTTTTTTATTCCTTTTCCTTAAGGACTCAGAAATTCTGATCCCCTGATTGGGAAAAATCTACGAAGTAAAGACCCCAGAAGGACTAGGGGAGAAGAGAGGTAAAAGCGGTGTAAGGACCCACCCCACTTTGCATCTTAAGAAGACAGAACTCTTGGAATAATTCTTCCAACAGGAATCCTTTATTAAGAGAAAATGGTTGCAGGCATGCTAGACAGGACTTGGGGTTCAAGCTCTCCCATTCAAGGTTTTAAGGGGTTCCCCAGTAGTCCCACCCAATCAACCCCCCTTCCAGTGATAGTTTCAAGTATCACAATCCACCCCCTTTCTTCTTTCTTCCGTCTGGGTGGAGACTTCAGATAACTACATGAAAGGCAAATACCCTTCTTTGTTACAATAAACACACATTCAGCATTCAGCTCTTTGAAGTCTACTGAAGGAAGTGAGGGCCATAAAGCCCCTTTGTTCTCCCTCTTCTCTCCCTTTGATGGCAGAATCCAGAGAAGGCAGAATTGGGAGTTTCTATATTTGATAATTAAAGATGAAATATAATTGGATTCTGACAAGCGGCTAGCAATTATGAGAGGGGGAAGGAATTTAAGGAATATAAAAGAATACTTAAAAATGGAATTTAGATCAACTAAAAGAAAAACTGCTTAACCTATCTTTTTAGATTTAATTTCTAGGGTAAATAAATTCCAGAGAACTTTAAAAGAAAACGTTTTAACAATCTTTTAAAACCGGATATAGACAATAGAGTGTATGAGGACATCTAGTGGTAAAAGGAGATACTACAGTAACACCAAATAATAAAAGAATTTGAAAAGTGTTTTACCTTGAAACAACACCTGGTGTAAACAAAATGCCTTTATATGACTGTGCATGAGAAAAGACTCTCTAAAATTACTTCTGTTGACTCTGGATATAACTAAAACAGGAATTATTTGGATACAGCGGGCGTGTTATATTTGTGATTTGACTGGAGGATTTGGATTTAGCCTAAAGTAGTTGGCTTGATTTTATGGTTGGATTTTAGCCTAAGACAGTTGGCTTTTTTTTCTTTTTTCTCTTTTTTTTCTCTTGTTTTTTCTCCTAGAAAATTTGTATCTAGCCTAAAGTAGTTGGCTCTTTTCACGGTTTGGATTTTAGCCTAAGATAGTTGGCTCGAAAAATGAGTACATCAAATCTCACTAGACTTATGATATAAACTTCCTCTGCACCTTCTGTCAGAACATCTAACCCAACAAGCCAGGAATCTATTGAAACAATGTTGCAGCATGAGAAAATAAGCACTGCTCAAACTGAGATGCAAACCACATTAAAATTAATTCAAGAATCAATACAGAGAAATCATGAAGAGACAAAAAGTAATTTTGATAAATTAAATAAACAAATGTTGGCTATAAAGACACAATTTGAAGCCCATCAGCAAATGATTGTTAAAAATGAACAAAGAATTCAGAAGATGGAAAATAAATCTAATGTAAGAAAATGAAAAATTAGAACAAGCAAATCAAAACCTAGAAGGTGCTGTGCATGTTTTAGAAATGGAGAAAGCAGAATACTATTTAAGATTTCAAATATCCTTGAAGACAGAGAAGAAGATATAACAGTTGTGATTATTATAACCAATTATAACCAATAATAATGGATAATTAGAAGTTACCAGCCTAAGAAACAATTTCACAATCATTCCCCTGATTTTGCCATTAGATGTTCCTTAGTGTTTAGATCTGGTCTCAGGATGATAATGTAGCACTTGGGGAAGAAGATGCAGCTCAATAGTCCAGCACCGGAGGCCAAGATGGAGAAGACCTGCACGGCCACCATGTATTTTCCTTTAGTGCTCAGATAGGTGGGGAGGAAGGAAATCCAGACACTGCAGAAGACCAGCATGCTGAAGGTGATCAGCTTGGCTTCATTGAAAGCTCCAGGCAGGTTCCTGGCCAGGAAAGCCACAGTGAAGCAAATGGCAGCAAGGAAGCCCATGTAGCCAAGGACAACATAAAACATGGTGACAGAGCCTTCGTTGCACTGAAGGATAATCTCTTCAGGCTGGGAGTGCAGATCAGATTCAGGAAATGGGGGAGAAACTCCCAACCACATGGCACAGATGAGAATTTGGACAGTAGAACAAGAAAGGATGATGGAGTTGGCCAAGCTTTTCCCCAACCATCTTTTCACTTTATTGCCTGGTTTTGAGGCTAGGAATGCCAGCACTACTGTGATTGTTTTGGCCAACACAGAGGACACGGCTACTGAGAAGACAATGCTGAACACTGTTTGTCGGAGAAGGCAGGTGGCTTTCCTTGGTTGGCCAATGAAGAACAAGGAGGATAAGAAGCAAAGCAGAAGGGAGACCAGGAGGATGTAGGAGAGGTCCCGGTTGTTGGCTTTGACAATAGGAGTTTCAAGGTATTTAATGAATATGATTAAAACAAAGCCTGTGATTAGGAACAACAGTTGAGTAAAGGAGATGAGGATGATGCTGAGATGTTCTTCATAGGACAGGAAGGTTATTCTTTTGGGGATACACTGGACTCGGTTCTCAGTTGGATATTGATCATCTGGGCACTTGGTGCATTTTTTGGTATCTGAGAAAAGAAAGTAATATTTCTTTTATAGTCTTTCAAATTTCAAGAAAAACTTTGGATAAGATGTGATACAGAGAGACAGAAAAGTCTCAGTAAATGGAATATACTTAAACTACAACAACAACAAAATCCCCAGTACACACAACTATAAAAAGAACAACAACAAAAATATAAAATTAAAAGAAGATCCATAAAGTGGGAATCTTTTAAGGAATAGATTGTTTGAATGCCAATTTTACCTACTCTGGTGGGACAAGGAGTTATCCTCAAGGAGAGGAAACCCTCCAGATACCCTGGTTCTGTCTCATGGAGGGTTTGAAAGGTGAATTTAATTGCACCTGGAAAGAAACTGGGATTCTGTGGAGATTGCACAGTAGGGGTGTCCTATGGAAGAGCACACAGAAACTCAACACTGTGCATGTCTTTGCATTCTGGACCATTTTAAAAATTCCAGGTGGGTTTCAAGAGCAACCCTATGAGTATGGGATAAAAAGATAGAAACAGAAAACTGATGGCAGAAAAAGACCTAGTGCTGCATCTAGACTGCCCTTTGAGTTCTTTCTTCTTTTTTTATTTAATATTTTATTTCTTTTTTTTTCAACTCGATGATGTCATGGTTCCGAAGGAGGCAGGTTTTCAAAGAACTTTGAGGCTTTATTTACCTTAAAGAATCCTTTTACTGCTGCAAAGCTTCAGCATGTACATAATGAAGCAAAAAACTGAATCCTCCCACCCCCAAACACCCGTAGCAAAGCATAACTCACGCCTTCATTTTATAGTCATCAATCATGTTCTCCAATTAGTTTGAAGTGTGAACTTTCCCTCCCTCCTCTGGTTACAGCTGACCTTGGCAATGCTGTACTGAAATATTGTTGTGGTCGTCTTACTTTCCCACCCACTATTCTAACATTGTCTGACTTTAACTCTAGAAGTGATATGCAGGCTAAATAAAACATGTTTGCTTCTTCATATATGGCAAGCAAGAACATCCGATGTTAGCAGTCTTGACAGATAACCTCCAAGGTCCCTTCCAACTTTATTATTATTATTATTATTATTATTATTATTATTATTATTATTATTATTATTATTATTATTATTATTATTATATGTTTATCCCAAAAATATTTAAACACAGTTACTGATGATTGACTCACTAACCATACTCTCAATACACTGCTCCAAAAATACTGGTCAGAGAATAAAAGTTGTCTAACATGGTTGGATCCATGGAGAACCACTCGAGAAGGGTTGCAACACTAACTATTTAAGGACAGGTTGTACAGTCCCCTTCACAAAAAAACCATTGACTATCCTGAAATTGAGAGCGTCTCCTAAATATTAGGCCTTCTAGAAAGTCCTTAAAATGTGATTCTTTCAATGGTCCTGGGGATCTCCTGGTAACAGGGCCCCGTGTGTGGTTGCATGGTAGGTAGCATCTTGATGTATTCCTCTCTTGCTTTCTTAGCATTTATACCTCAATGTTTTAATTTTTATGATTGGTTTAATTGTATCCCACCAAGGGCCACTTTGTGTGAAATAGCCATATAAACCTGACAAATAAATTTGAAAAAAACATCTCAACGAAAATTAATTCATAAATAAATTCAACAACAGGAACTGAGTGTGTTATCTGTATTTTTACCCTGTAAAAATGAGAAGGTGAAGCAATATGTTTCCATATTCTCTCGATTTGGCAAAATTTTAAAGAGAATGAATTCAACATTGGTATCAAAGGATATTTAGTAGATTGGTCTTTTATTAGTTCTCTGTTTCCTCCTTCTTTCTGTTCATTTTAATCCCAACACTGCATGTTAGAATTTTTTTCCTTTCAGGAGCACAACTATATTCCTTTTTTGGGGGAGGGGGGGTGTTATATCTTACTACAGTATTTAACAAGAAAGAAAATTGGAAAGATAAGAAAAAAGTGGAAAGGAAATATCTACTTGATGATTTTATGCTGAATCCTCTGTTTGGTTTTCATTGTTCCTTTAACCCAACATCTCTCCCTCTATCGTTCCTCCCAATTAGATATTGCAGCTTATAAGGATATATGATCTTAGTAAAGATTAACTGATTAAATGAATGATTGTTCGATGCATCTATCAGCCTGTAATGTAAAGTTGGTTTAGGTAAACAAAACCCATTGATCTAAAATCATTCCTCAAGTTACAAAGAATTACAGATATTTCTAAGAAAGATAAATATGGATGGAAACATCCAAACTGTGAAATGAAAGAGATTTCCCATGAAATCCACAACATCCTTCTTTCTATCTCATCATTCAAGATATTTTTCTTATAAATCCCATTTAGGGAAGAAATTGGACACCATTAAAATAGAGAACTTAGCAATCAAACTTACATGTGTCTTTAACATGCATAATGATCAAAGTTTCCTTGTGGTGTCACCCACCTTCCCAAGTGGAGATGGTCCCCTCTGGACAAGGAATGCAGTCGTAGCAGCAAACTGGCTCTCCTTCTCGAGCCTTCTTGACAAATCCAGGATGGCATTTTCCCACACATTTAGACTGAGGCAGAGACTAAACAGAAAAAAAAAAAGAAATGCCAAAGAAAATATGTCAGGACTCACCAGCCATGTAAGATGGAGGTAGACATGAACATCAGCCAAGTCGTCTCTGGGCTTCATGAAGGCAAATATGAAATCTCTGACCACTTCAAAATGGTAAAGTACGTTTCTACTTAACAAAGTTTGGAGGGATGAAACTGAGAAAACATTTAAGCATTAAGTGGCAACCGGTGGGTTCCTCCTCAGAGTGGAATTAACATGCATTCCTCCATTCTTCATACATGCTTGAATTTAAAATAAGATATCCAGAAATACTAATTTTGGAGTGAAGTTTATCATAAAAGATTTATTAATTTTTATTCCATTAAATTTATTGAAATAGAATAAAACTCTGATGAAGAAAATAACTTCTGACCAGTAGGATCTGGAAAGGATTCTTCTGGAGTACACAAAGCATTGCAAAGTTGCTTCCCTTTTAAAGCTGTCCAAAATTATCTCCCAATTAAGATAAAAAGGAAAATTTCTTTACAAATAACGGCTGTCAGTTCTAAATATGATCTTTATTTGTATATATATTTGTTCAATTTATATGTTTTTCATGCTGGTGAACTAAAACTAAAACTGGCTGACTATTTTCTAAAACTATAATGAGGTGAGATGGAGGTGAGGTCATGAGAATGTGTCCCTCAATAAGGGTGAGTCAGGGATCTTTTGGTGCAACACATGGGTCATAAGTGTGAGTCTTATGTGTGAAAGGGATATTCAACACAAAGTATCCAACACAAGGTCCTTTCTGTTGAGAGAATACAATTAGGTGACACAATCTGACAGGGAAATACGCACTCATATTTATTATTAGTTTGATTTGTAGCCTCTCAGTGTGGCCTAAGGGAGCTAACAATGAAGATAAACAGTTGCATTCAAGGGATTTTCAGATGAAGTGCATTCTTACAAGCCAATGCCCAAATCTACGTAATATTTCCCTCGAATTTGTCCCTTATTATTTCTGATATCAAGATTTTTTTGCACCAAAATGATGCTTCAGTACTTCAGTTTTCAAGGCATTATCATGGTGAGATGGGCATCAAATAAATTTAATCAATCAATCCATAAATGAGCTCACATCAGACCAGTCATTATTATTTCATGTGAACTGAAAGCCTTGGACCTCCTTCCTAAATTCCACTATCCCAGTGGGGTTAGAGAGAGGCAGCTATAAGCATGATCTCAGGTGATTAAAACATCCCGGACTATGGGCCTGCAATTTTGGGAGACCCCTGACTCCAGTCAAGGCAAGATGAAGCTTATTTAACTATTGGACCAAAAGGACCTCCATCCAGTCTTGATTTCATTTCATTGGATTCAGTCCAAATCTGAACTCAGGGACTGGTCAACAGAATTGCCTTCACCTTTGATATTTGAAGACAAAAATCTAGTGAACCTGAAGCTATTAACACCAAAATCTCCAGCATATGAGGCCCTGTCTCACCAGTTTTATGGTGACACTAAACTGCCAAAGGGACATTAAATGGCAATGATTCGTGTCCTAAATAATAATCACCCCATCTCTCATTTTGGATCAGCTTACAACAGGGTTCAACATGACAGCGTCAGAAGGGAAACCTTGGTTAATAAAATTGAAGCATGCTTATCTGCCTAAGAAAATTATAGAGGTTTTACTCCACACATTCATTTCTTAGTGAAGGTTACCCACTTTTTTGACCGGGTTTAGCCCACTTGAGACAACTTTGGAAAAAAGAGAAAAGACATCAATATTTTCCCCACCTTGTTGAGCAACTTTAACTGTGACAAAGCATCTTGGTTGATTGTAAGTCTCTGTCTTTCAAAAGTCCCCAATTGCTTGTTGATGGGATCCTCCTTGGGGAGAACCACGCTACTAGTGATCTGCAGATCTGCTGCTACGTCTCCATCCTGATCCAAGTACACTTTCAGCAGGGAAAGATTGTACAATTCCCTCTTCTTTAGAAATGGATGGAACTAGAATAGAAACATCCAAGAATTTAAAAGCAGAAAACTTGGTTTCTTATCTCTTATCACTTTTTACATTTGAATCTTTCTTCTATGGTTGTTTAACTTGCAAATATTGTGAGTTGGGAGAACAAGTGTTGACATTATCTTCAAAATTGAAATACAAAGATTCAGCAATATTTCTAAATCATGTAGTATAATGATAAAATGTATATTGACAAAATGTAATTGACAAAAATGGTCAATCATATATAACCATCTAGCAAAGGTCACCAATCAAGTATACAAAATACACAAATAACTAGAGTAGTCATCCTTGCAAAGAATAGGGTGATTACCTGAAAGCAGGTAATTTGTGAAGAAGAAAGTTGCAAGGCTAATTTTCATTCAGGTAGAGGAGATAGGAAAAATCATCAGATGAAGTAATTCTACTTTGTTGTAAGGCAATATTAACGAAATCTTGCAGTGTGAAAGTACAAATCTTCCACCATCCCTTTTGACAGTCAAAAAATTTAGGGAGGACTTTTTCTGAGTTTCTTTCTCTGCCTGTTACGCAGCTGTGGGTTGACCCCCCCCCCCCAAAAAAACCCTCCACTTTATCTGATCCTTCCCTGCATCTCTTTCTCTGGTCCTCCAAACTCATTCACACGTATCGTTATACTTCCTTCACAGATTGGGTGAATGCTGGTGGTATAACTTGTTTTTAGCAAAGAATTAACAAAATGCTTCATGATGTGATGAATGGGGATCTACTCAATTGAGTGCTGGATGGTATGAGATAATTAACTGGATACAACTGTCTCAAAAATTGTAATCAAATAAATATTAATATTACTGATAAAATTGGGGAGTTATGAAAAACAATTAAACCTTGGTCGTTCTTTTATGGGGGGGATAAGGCAAAATTTTATTTTATTTTTTAAAATATTTTATTGATTTTCTAATTTTATATTTAAGTATTTAAAAAGCAACGTAGCAGCTGAGTTAATCAATAATTCAATGACATACAAATA
Organism: Crotalus tigris; assembly: GCF_016545835.1. NCBI lineage: Eukaryota > Metazoa > Chordata > Lepidosauria > Squamata > Viperidae > Crotalus > Crotalus tigris. Next base: position 190,516 of record NW_024100175.1, read on the forward strand.
TCTTTAGTACAAGTCTCAAACTACCACATTAAATATTTCCTCTTTTCCTTTTAGTATTTACTGTCTCATGTTTAAACTAATACAATACTTTTTATATCAATTAAATAAAAATAATATTCTTACATTTATCAATTTTAGCTTATACATATTCCGGTTATTTTAACCTTCAGTCTTTATGGATAATCAATGTCCTAATTAGTTTTTCCCAATTTTTAGTTTCCCATTAATATTTAAATTTAACATTTTATATTTATAATTTCCAAGTTTTAAGTAACTAAAGTTTCTTTTATCACAATTCATCACAAAATCTAATATTCAGGATACAAGTCTTGTCTATTTGAATATATTCTATTGCTCACTATCTTACATCATCTAATTAATAATACAGTATAACATTCTTATTTTCTATTAATTTTCAAATATCTTAAATTTAGTAACCAAAATTTCTCTTGTTTCAACTTCAAATATTTCCTCTCTTTTTCTCTTAATATTTACTATCTCATATTTAAGCTAGTACAGTTCTTATTGTATCAGCTAAGTAAAAATATATTTATTACTACTACTAATAATAATAATCAAAATCAAAAATTGGTCAGCACCAGGTGAAGATGAACTGCATGGGTTTTGGTTGAAACATCTAACTGTTATACACCCACTCATTGCCAAGCAGTTCAACAATATACTACAAGGAGGAGAAATTGAAAAGTGGCTAACAACTGGGAAAACCTACCTAATAATGAAAAATCCAGCAAAAGGGGCAACACCAGGTAACTACAGGCCAATAACCTGCTTACCAACAACTTTCAAATTACTAACTGGTGTAGTAGCTGATGCAGTGCAACAGCATCTAGTTGAAAACAATCTCTTTCCACCTGAGCAGAAAGGAAACTGCCCAAATAGCAGAGGAACAAAAGATCAACTCCTAATAGACAAAATGATCTTGGAAAACTGCAAGAGAAGGAAGACCAACCTGAATGTGGCATGGATTGACTACAAAAAGGCATTTGACTCTCTGCTACATGACTGGATAATCAAGTGCCTAGAAATAACAGGAGTCAGTAGAAACATCAGAAAATTTGTGCAAAGATCAATGGCACAATGGAAGACACAGTTGCAGATCACTGGTGAGAGGCTGGGAGAGGTTAATATCAAGACAGGAATATTTCAAGGAGATTCATTATCACCATTACTATTTGTTATTGCACTGTTTCCTCTGTCAACAATACTGAATAACTCAGGACATGGCTATCAAACATCAAAAACATCTGCCAGACTATCCCACCTCCTTTATATGGATGATCTGAAGCTGTATGGAAAAACATCATATGAAATAGAATCGCTGCTCAACACTGTCCGTATATATAGCCAAGATATTGTAATGGAGTTTGGCTTGGACAAATGTGCCACACTTACTATCAAACAAGGAAAAGTAGTGAAAACTGAAGGAATCAAGATGCCCCACGAAAATAACATTAAGAGTATGGATGAGGAAGATTACTACAAATACTTGGGTATCCTTCAAGCTGACAACATCAAGCACACTGAAGTCAAGAAAAAGTTTAGAGGTGAATACATCAAGAGAGTGAAGAAGATCTTAAAGTCCAAACTCAATGGAGGAAATACCATAAAGGCAATCAACACCTGGGCAATTCCAGTCATTAGATACACAGCTGGAATAGTGGACTGGACTCAAGCAGAACTAAAAGCAATGGATAGAAAGACCAGGAAAATAATGACAATGAATCACGCCCTTCATCCATGCAGTGACATTGACAGACTTTATCTACCAAGGCAAATAGGTGGGCGTGGAATGCTACAAGTACATCAGATGGTTGAAGAAGAAAAAATGGCTTTGGAAGAATATCTGAAGAACAATGATGAAGATACACTGAAATTAGTATATCAGGAAGGCTTACTGACTACTGCAGAGACCAAACTGGCCTACAAGAAAGACCAAATGAAGAACAGAATAGAGGCATGGGAAAACAAAGCACTACATGGCCAATACATTAAAAAAATAGCTGGGAAAGCAGATAATAACAAGACCTGGCAATGGCTAAGAGCAGGAAAATTGAAGAAAGAGACCAAGGGACTAATTCTGGTTGCACAAGACCAAGCCTTAAGGACAAATGCATATAAAGTCAAAATTGAGAAGACAGCAATAGACAGTAAGTGCCGCCTATGCAAAGAAGCTGAAGAAACAGTGGACCACCTGGTAAGCTGTTGCAAGAAGATTGCACAGACTGACTACAAGCAGCGGGCATGACAAAGTAGCAACAATGGTGCATTGGAAGATCTGCAAAAAATATCATTTGCCTGTAAGCAAAAACTGGTGGGATCATAAAATAGAGAAAGTCATAGAAAATGATAAAATTAATGCTCTGGGACTTCAGAATTCAAACAGACAAGCACCTGCAACATAACACCCCAGACTTAACAATTGTCGATAAGAAAGACAAAAAAGTCTGGATAGTGGACGTGGCAGTGCCTGGAGACAGCAGAATAAACGAGAAAGAACTGGAGAAGATAACAAAATATAAATACCTACAAATAGAAATAGAAAGACTGAGGCAAAAGCAAGCAAGGGTAGTACCAATAGTAATAGGCTCCTTGGGTGCAATCCCAAAACAACTGGAGCACCATTTGAACACCATTGGCATTGACCAATTCGCTATTAGTCAATTGCAAAAGGCGGCCTTTCTAGCAACTGCTTCTATCCTGCGACGATATCTGTAATACCATCAAACAACCACATCTACCTATCCCAGGTCCTGGGTAAGGACTCGATAGGTAGACAAAATGCCAAATCCAGTCTGAACATCTGGCTGACTGTGCGATGATCCATAATAATAATAATAATAGTAAAGTTGGAAGGGACCTTGGAGGTCATCTAGTCCAACACCCTGCTCAGGCAGGAAACCCTATACCATTTCGGACAAATGGCTGTCCAGTCTCTTCTTTAAAACTTCCAGTGTTGGAGCATTTACCCCTTCTGGAGGCAGGTTGTTCCACTGGTTAATTGTTCTAATGGTCAGAAAGTTTCTCCTTAGTTCTAGGTTGCTTCTCTCCTTGATTAGTTTCCACCCATTGCTTCTTGTGCTGCCTTCAGGCACTTTGGAGAATAGCTTGATTCCCTCTTATTTGTAGCAGCCCCTGAGATATTGGAACACTGCTATCATGTCCCCCCTCGTCCTTCTCTTCATTAAACTAGACATACCCAATTCCAACAGCCGTTCCTTATATGCTCCAGTTCCCTAATCATCTTTGTTGCTCTTCTCTGTATTCTTTCTAGGGTCTCAACATCTTTTTTACACCGTGGTGACCAAAACTGGATGCAGTATTCCAAGTGTGGCCTTACCAAGGCATTGTAAAGTGGTATTAACCCTTCACGTGATCTTGATTCTATCCCTCTGTTAATGCAGCTTAGCACTGTGTTGGCCTTTTTGGCAGCTGCAGCATACTGGTGGCTCATATTTAGGTGATTGTTCACTAGGACTCCGAGGTCCCTCTCACAATTACTACTATTGAGCAAGGTACCCCCTATACTATACCTGTGCATTTGGTTTTTCTTGCCTAAATGTAGAACCTTACTTTTTTCACCATTGAATTTCATTTTGTTAAATAGTGCCCAGTGTTCAAGTCTGTCCAGATCCTTCTGTATCTTAAGCCTGGAGTGTTGGCTATTGCTGCCAGCTTGGTGTCGTCTGCAAATTTGATGAGTTCCCCATCTATCCCTTTGTCCAAATCGTTGATGAAGATGTTGAAGAGCACTGGGCCCAGAACAGCGTCCTGCGGCACCCCACTACACACTTCCCTCCATGTAGATGCGGTTCCATTGAGGACCACATGCTGAATATGGCCAGTCAACCAGTTACGGATCCATCTGATGGTGATGCTGTCTACCCCACATTTTTCTATCTTGTCAAGTAGTGGGTTGTGATCTACTTTATCAAATGCCTTACTGAAGTCCAAGTAAATTATATACACAACATTCCTCTTGTCCACTAATTTTGTCACTTGGTCAAAGAATGCAGTAAGATTTGTCTGACATGATCTATTTTTTACAAACCCATATTGGCTTTTAGTAATGACTTTGTTTGCCTCTAGGTGTTCACTGATTCGTTGTTTGATTATCTTTCCCAGGATCTTCCCAGGTATTGAGGTCAGGCTGATAAGTCTGTAATTTCCCGGGTCCATTTTTTTCCTTTTTTGAAGATAGGAACTACATCAGTTCTTTTCCAGTCCTCTGATAGTTCCCCAGTGCTCCAGGATCTTTGAAAAATATAATGGTTCTGAGATCACATCTGCCAGTTCCTTGAGGACCTTGGGGTATAATCCATCTGGTCCTGGCAATTTGAACTTGTCTAGGCTGGACAGGTGTTCACTTATCATTTTCTTACTTATCTTAAGTTGTGTTTCTATTCTGTTTTTTATGGCATTATTTTGAATAGGTTGGTCTGTTTTTTCTCTTTGTGTAAAGACAGATGCAAAAAAACTTTGGGAGACAAAGTTGTCTGCTAAGTTTGTCAGGAATCTGTTTGATCTTCCACTTGGTGCAGAGTTTGTCTCCCAGTTGATGTCAGGGTAGTTAAAGTCCCCCATTATTATTGTGATGTGCTTCCTACATACCTTAGTTAGCTGACTAGCAAAAAGTTCATCTATTTCCTCTGTTTGGTTGGATGGTCTGTAGTATACACCTATGGCAATGTCATTTTCCCCCCTTTTATATTGACCCAAATGCACTCAAGACAGTTTTTATCATTGTTGTCTCTATTTCTGTAGAGATGTAGTTATTTCTTATATAGAGAGCAACTCCACCTTCTTTTTTATTTGGTCTGTTTCTTTTAAATAATTTAAAACCCTCTAGCTGTGTGTTCCATGTGTGGGTTTCATCCCACCATGTTTCCGTAATATCTTAATTACTTTTACATTCAACCTTTATAAACAAATCAATATTCAGATTTAACTTTTAATATTTATACTTCCAAGTTTTAAATGAACAAAGTTTTCTTTATCTCAGTTCATAACAAAATCTAGTATTCAAAGTATACATTTTGTCTATTTGAGTATATTCTATTTTGTTGTTGTTGTTAATTGCGAAGTCGTGTCCGACCCATCGCGACCCCATGGACAACATTCCTCCAGGTCTTCCTGTCCTCTACCATCTTCTGGAGTCCATTTAAATTCACACCTACTGCTTCAGTGACTCCATCCAGCCATCTCATTCTCTGTATTCTATTTTAATCCTCACTAATAAGTCAAACCCCCAATTTTCTTCAGTCTTATTCTGGCTTTCTTTCTTTGCCAACTCGCCTTCCATATCCATGCTTTTAAGTCATCCCTCTGTTATTATATATATTGTTTGAGATAAAAGGGGCCATCCAGTCACCATTTCTTTTGGAAGGGCTAACAAATTATCTCTCTATTTTTCCATCTTGACGCAATTGTCCCGAAATGTTTCTCTTCCCCTTGATCTGTTGTTCTTCTTAATCCTCAGGTTTCTTCTGGTTTATATAGAAAGTCTTTTCCATTTTCAGTGTTGTCAATTCCTTTTTTGGATTTTCCATTAACTGTGTTTGTTGATCAGTTGAATCTTCTATCATAGTATTTGATTGTTCCACTTCTTCTATTATATTTTGTGAAGTTGATTCTTTAGTTGTAATCAAAGTTTGGGTTCATATATCTAGGCTGACATCTTGTTCTTTTCTGCAGCTTCTTATTTCATCAGAAGCTGTAAGAATAGTTTCATAAATTGCTTTCAACATAAAGAGAATCTGTTCCTGATCTTCATCCACATTCTCTTGGTGGTGTGTTTAATTAAAAGTTTTACAATTAGAAAATGAAAATAATTTTGTCACTGAGTATAGAACACAGCTTGGCTTCTCACAGCTGATATCTACTAAGGTTGCAAAAGTCTTAACTATAGTCTGGGTTTCAAGCCAAGTCTCTTTTAGACTTCTGCCCCGGATGGAGTGGAAGGGCTACTGCCCTCCTGTGATCAAATGGGAGACCCTCCTTGCTCGTCGGCCCTATAGGGAGACTTTTGACCCTTTCCAGAGTCCCCTAATGGTGCGAAATCAGACGTGGAAGATGGAGCTCACCTTCCAGTGGCCACGGCAGCCGCGGTGGCAAACCAGAAGTCCAGAGCTTGGTCATTGTTTCTTCTATATTTTCATTAATAAAGGAAGTAGATAAAGCATGATTTTGTGATGGAAACATTATAATAACAGTTGGACAAAGTTATTTTGGTCTCCTTTAAAAATTCCCAGCTTCTCTCAGGTCCCTATAGATCCCCGTCAGGATGCTGCCATCCTGATGGGAGGGGGGACCTTTGGAGCTCTCCTCTGATGTGTTTAGCTTTGCTTTGTTGACTCGGTTCTGCTGCCCGAGGTCATCTGCCTCACCTCACCAAGGAAGAGATGCCTGAGAACATCTTACCGCAGTTTCCCTCTGGAGTTCTCACAACCTCTTTGCACCTCTGGATTGGCTCCTATGGGCTGGGCAGTTGGGAGGGTTTTTGAACAATGGGGTTTAACCTAACAATTTCACCCAGGAACTTCAGATTCTGGCTGCCTTCTATTACTGTCACTGACTCTCAATAAAAGCTCCTTTTGAAACGATGCCAGTTTCAAGAGTTCTGCTTTTCTGAGAGATTCAGCTGAGGCAGGGCCTTACAGCTTCCAGAAAATAAAAATATGATTTTGTGTTAGAGAGAGATGCATGAGTAAAATTCAGTAGGAAACTAATTGTTAGCATCCAGGACTTGATACATGATTGTATGAATGTAATGAATGGCAGTTTTAATCTGTATTAATATTTCATTTGTAGTGTTTCTCACATTATTTTATGCATAGAATGTGTACTGATTATAATAAAGTAGAAAGATCAATCGCAAGAGAAGTACATTTTGGTATGGAAAAGATGGATAAATTTTATACAATATAAGTATGATATAAAAAATGTTATTTAGCCTTTGAATAATTTATATTTAAAGCTTAAGATATTTTTTAGATATTTTTTTCTTTTTTTTTCTTTTTCTTGTTTCTTTTCTTTTTCTGTTTCAGTTTTTTAAACATTGGTGTTAAAGTATTTTATGATTTGTCTAACTATTGTAATCAAATTTGTATATGGTTTATTTGTGTTTAAAATTGTTTCTTTTAAATTCTAATTAAGCCTATATTCAGCTCTGGGAAGATTGGGGGAGGGTTGGGGTGGGTTGGGTGGGTCTGGGGAAGGAAAATTTTTTTGTAAAATTTTAAAAATTTTCAATAAAAAAAATAAAATAAAAAATAAAGTAGTAGTAATATTTTAATGTTATGATAATAACCGTACTATTAATTTGTCAATAATGTCATTAATGATTCAGTGGAATTATACCAGGTCCTCTTGCAGGCACCACACTTGGAGGAGACACTGCACAAAATTTTCATCAGGTTTAGTCAAGGACAAAGAAGGGGAGGAAGAGATCAAAGGAGCTGCTTTAAGCCTTGAGGAAAGACATCAAGCAGAAGAGCCATGTTGGAATAGAATAGAATAGAATAGAATTAGAATAGAATAGAATAGAATAGAATAGAATAGAATAGAATAGAATAGAATAGAATAGAATAGAATAGAACTGTAAGGGACCTTGGAGGTTTTGTAGTCCAGCCCCCTGCTCAAGTAGGAGAACCTATACCATCTCAGACAAGTGACTGTCTAGTCCCTTCATAAAAATCTCCAGTAATGGAGCCCCCACGCTTTCTGAAGGCAAGCTGTTCCACTGGTTAATTGTCCTCACTATTAGGAAGTTTCTCCTTAATACCAGCTTGCTTCTCTCTTTGATAAGTTTCCAACCATTGTTTCTTGTCCTAGTTTACAGGAGCTTAAAATCAGAAAAAGTCTGGGAACTTTTTTTTGAATATATAAAAGGTCTTGGTTGTTGAAGAAAGAATGCAGCACTCTTCCGATAAGTAGGAGATGTTGTACAGAAGCTTAAGATCTTAAACCCCCAAGCCCACAGAGCACAAAAGACCCTGAAAAGGAATTTAGTTTGATAGATCCTGGTTGGGACCCCCTACCTTCCACGGCTGCAGCCTTGGAGCCCCCAACCTCTCTTCTCCCTTCTTCCTTCTCCTCTGGGGTTTGGATGCAGCACTTAAGGCATGGACCAGAATCTTAATTACACTGTAAGTAATACTGTCATTTGTGATCCGCACCCTTTTCTTTTTCTCTTGGGACTCCACTGGTGCTTTCTGGGTGCATCTTCTCCGGCCTTTGATAGAAAAGGTTGGTTTTGAAACAGAACAGTGAAAATACTCAGCTTGAAATTCAGGTTCCACAAAGATTGGTGATCTATAGACATTATCGTTTTTCCAACTCTTTTTCCCCTGAAAGGGAAAGCTCCAAATACTATGGACATGCTTGAGACGCCAATCTTTTTTAATTGAAAATACTCCAACCATTGTCATGATCCAGACTTTCCCTTCAATGGGTCCTGGCAAAGCTTCAAGTGCTGAATGGAAGGGAAGAATCCTGTCCCAAAGGGAATCAAATTCTATGAAGTGAACAAAGACGTTGACTTGTCTCCACTTAGAGAGGCATCTCTGAGGAATGCAGTATGTCCAGTCATTGAGAATCGTTGTGATATAACAACACAAATTCTATTCTTGACAAGCATAGGAGTAAAAGTCCTCATGAAATTCTCTCCCTTCTCTGTGTCTGGAGCAAACAGACCAATCAGGGTCCATCCAAAATGGAGGAGGAGTTGGACAATTCCTGGGTACTGGATCCCATCTTTGGGGAACATCAGATGGAAAAAAGGGAATTGACTTTTATCACTCAGAGTCTCTGAAGCAATTCTCACGCTGACCTGAAAAAACAATGAAGAATTCTATGTGATATTTGGGGTCCTATCAAGTCCCAATTTTAGCTTTGAATAAATCCATTTTTCTCATGCACATATTAGAGCATTTCCTGTTAATTAGTCATTAGGCCATATGAAGATACAGAATATAAAACACAGAACATTATCAAGACTGCATGTAAAAATAGAATTTAGAAAAATATGTACAATAGAATAAGCATAAAGAATGAAAATAGTATTTCTTTATAATCCAGAATTTACCACAATCAGACCATAATTTCCTTCCAAAAAAGGATTATATATAATTTTTGAATTCTTAACACACAGAAAATACATTTTTAAAAAATATTAGAATGCCATTAGATTGTTTCTCTAAAGTGCAATCCAAGATATTGATCTCCCTCTTTCTTAAATAATTATCATTCAAAATAATAGATGTATTACATCTACTATTTCTAGATTTCCACAAATTTAACTGATGTCTTTTCATCCAATCTTAAGATACTTCTCAGATGATGCAATTGGATTTGTTCTAGTAATCATATAAATTATATCCCAAACTGCATACTGGTAACGTTGGTATATTGTATTTAATAAAAAATAATAATAAAACTCATGGCTCCATTGAGCCCCAAACACACTCTCAAACAAATGAACCAAAATGGGATGGAAGGGACCATGGAGGTTTTCTAGTCCAGCCCCCTGCCCATAGCAAGAGATCCTATACCAATCCAGACAAAAGGAATGTCCAGCCTCTTTTTGAAAATCTCCATTAATGGAGCACCCACGACTTCATGAGGCAAGCCGTTCCACTGATTAATTGTTCTCACTGTCAGGGCTTGTAGAAAGGGCTTTGAGCAGGGTCAAAATCCTGAGCTCCATTTGAAGGGCGCTCAATTTCTTCCATGATATTTCTTTGTTTACTGTGTCAAATGCTATAAAGGCAGCAAATTATTTCCTCTGACTGATATTTTTATAGTTAGATGGTTCAAGAGAAAAGAATTGTCAATAGTGGATCACATCTGCCTAAAGACTGCTGGTTCTTCTACAAGAATGCACTTTTCATCCACCTACTATCAATTCTTTTCAAGTGGACATTTGCATATATTTTAGACACAATATCTGTTAGAGAAATGGGCCTGGAATTGCTAAAGTCCTTTTTATTCCCATTTTTATATATAGGAATCACAATTGCCATCTTTGAACCAAATGGGCATGGCAGATATTATTTATATGTGTAAATGTATCTGTCAATGGAGGGTTCCACCAGTTGGGATATTTCTTGAATTTTTCTGTGAATGGAGGGTTCATTTCTTGAATTGTTCAGCTGCTAGAAAATCCTCTCCAGAGGCCATATTGCTCTTCAGACCTTTTATAATGAATTTGATGATGAGAATTTTAGGGCAAAAAATAGTTGATACGTTGCCTAACACAGGGCTTTTCAATCTTTTTACCAGTTGTACCACTTTTAGGATATGACACTATTCGAGTACCACCTAGCAAGGTGTCAAACACTTGATGACCAAAAAAAAAACAAAAACCCTGTTCAAAGTTGCAATTGCACTGAAATGACTTATGACCATTTTTCACACTTATGACCATTGCAGCATGCCCAGGTCGTGTAATTTATATTTGGATGCTTGGCAACTGATTCATATTTATAATGGTCACAGTGTCCCAGGGTCATGTGATCCCCTTCTGCAACCTTTTGACAAGCAAAGTCAATGGCAGAGCTCCTGGTGGCCAAGTGCTAAGGCGGGACTTCCTTTCCTCCCTCCCTTTTTCTCATTCCCATCTCCTTCTGAAGGAAGAATTTGAACCCCCCCCATATTTTCCCTCTTCCATATATTGATCAAACAAAGAAAAGTCTCCAGAGACAGAAAAGACAAGCTGCTGAGTGAACTAGCTTAAAAAGGTACATTCCCCTTTAAGAATTAGCTACTGGCTAGAAAGGAAAGTTAAGGAGCTGGCAGCCAGGACTTGAGGAAGAAAAAAAATGTAAGTATGGCTGCTGGCTAAGGCAGCCTCCCCAAATGGCTCCATTCATAAGTAAAGGAATGCTACAGGCAAAATCCATTCAGGAGAAAAATACTTCAAAATCCCTTGCAGCAAAATTTACACCTAACAATAGCAGAGCAATAGAAGCTAACATGAGACATCAGCCATCAGTCAAATAGAAATTGCCAAACATTCCTTAAGAACACAAAGCCCACATTGCACAAATCCCAGAACTTCAAAGTCACAAAAGCACATAAGAATCCTTCTACTCTCCATCTCCTTCCCTCCTCCATGCCTCACCTCCAGCCATTGCTGCCTTTTTTCATTCCTCTTGGAGGGTGACCCCTCCCCCGCTGCATTTCTTGCCTGTTTGCTGCTGCCAGCACAAGTGGCTGCCATAGCAGTTGTAAATCGGCTCATGGCCAGCCTGCTTGATCTCCTCTCCCCCCACCCTCCCCCTCCCCCTCCAGTGCATCTGACTCTGCCTCCTCCGAAGGCTGCTGCTTTTTCTCTCTCTCCCTCTCCTGGCCCAAACTGCCTCCTTTTATAGCCTCTCCTGTCTCTGCCCCCCTCCTCCTTTCTCATGGGGGAGGGTGAGCCAGAGGTGAGCCTGGGGCCTTTGTAGCTCCAGAGGATTCTCTCACTGTAAGTCCTTGCCTGTGCTGGCTCTTTCCCTCCTCCACTACACTTGGCTAGGCAGGGCTGTGTACCACCTGCCACTCATTAGTGTACCACAAGTGGTACGCATACCACCGGTTGAAAAGCCCTGGCCTAACATATTTGTAGATTTTTAATAAACTGTTGGTTAATGTTAGTGGCCCCTATAGGTTCCTAATAAATATATGTTTTATCATCAGTAAGAAAGGTAATCCCATAGGACTCTGTTTAAAAATCTGAGATTTGGTCATCATTGGGAATATCATTACTTTGGCTAAGACCATGTAAAAAATGTGGGTTTTCTATCAGTACTGCACATTCCTATTGTACAGAAGATCCTTTGATTGGACTCAGAGCCTCTCTTTGACTTCACAAGTGTGCAGCAGAAGCCTCTAAGCAATTGGGATGATGTCAAGAGAAAACAGGTCTCTTCTGATACTTGCTTCCTCCTTACCGTATATCCCAATCCTTATTTATACCCTTACAAATGTCATGGTGAAAAGATTATTTGCAGCAGAACCAGTTCTTAAACACCCTGATCCTGAGCAACCTTTCGTCATCCAAGCTGATACTAGTGATGTTGCAGTGGGCACAGTCCTCCCACAAAAAAAGCTTAGGGGGGATCTGCAGCTCTGCACCTACACTTCACAAAAACTTTCAGAAACAAAGAGGAGATGGGTTGTTTTGGATAAAGAGGCTTTTGCAGTTATAGGGGCGTTATTAAGTTGGCAACATTTTTTGGGAGGGAGTAATGTGCCTTTCGAAGTATAGACTGATCAATATTATTATTCAAAATAATCTTGAATTCCATATAGAAGACATGGTTGGATCTATCACTTACACACCAACACCCCATTACAGAAAGGGAAGGACAAACACAAACCTGTGGGACTTTGTAGGTGCCTGCTAATGTTGCCATCTGGATGGAGCTGTCTCTGATAGCTCCATCAACAAGAGCCAAAAGCTTGTCCTTCCTTCCACAGCTGTAGTTGGGAACATTGGCTTCTCCAGTAGAGAGCATGTCCATCAAGGCATCTGAAGTGCCAATGGTGTTATCATAGTTGTCATGGATGTTGTAGCCAAGTGTGAGATTGTGCAGCAGCCGGGGAGTCTCCCTCACCAATTCAATATTGCAAATCATGCGTAGTAGGAATAACTTTCCATAGAATAAACTAGTGTAAAACTATGATCATGTTAATATTAGCATCATCATCAACAACAACAAAAATACTTTTTCTCCATTTAATCATCTTTTTTCTCTACACACTAGCTGAAACATAAACCAATATTGATCTAAAACTAGAGGCAAATGATAGTCACCCATCACCCTTTAATATTGTTAGTGTTGAGGTTGGGGATCGGCCTCAAAAAGGTTTAACAAATCAAAAACATACAATTATTTTTAGCAGTACTGCCCAAATGTTGGAGATGTGGAAGTTTAGATGCAACCTATTTTCACATTTGGTGAACTTGTAGAGATATAAAAGCTTTTTGGATTAAGGTTTGGTGGAATATTCAAAAGATTTTTAAGAGAAAGATAAAGTTTACTCTGCAGTTATTTTTGTTGGGTATTATTGTAGATTTTGATGTCAAAGAAATCAATTTGATGTTGAATCTTATAACAGCTGCAAGATTATTGGTGGGGCAATATTGGAAGAAAAACTCTTTGCCTACTTTGGAAGAATGGATACTTAAGGTGTCTAAGTTAGCAGAAATGGTGAATATCTCTGCCTATTTGAAGGACCATTCACAAGAAAAATATATTATGGTTTGGAGAAGATGGATTGATTACATTCAAAAGAAATATGAAACTGAAAAGTATTATCTTGCATGTGAGTAGATTTTAGATAATTATTAATATTTTTAATTATATTATTATTTTTGTTTTTAATTTGTTAATACTTGTTTTGAAAAGGAGTTAAAGTGTGTTATGGTTTTGATTGATGGTATAGTTGGTTAATGTTAGTTAGATTATGTTCATTTATTTGTTACCCTGTAATCAGCTCTGGGAAGTGGGGGAGGGGGGAAGGGGTGGGAGGGGTTTATATTGTATTAAATTTATAAAACTTTTAATAAAAAAATTATTTTAGCAGTACTAATATTCATAGCCCAGAATGATTCAATAATTAAAAAAGGACCACCATTAAAGGAAGGAGATCTTTGATAAGTGACCCGAGAAGCTGTTCTAAAAACAAGTCATCTTCTATTCCTTTAAAAATCAGACATTGCATATCAATCAGTTACGAAAATATGGAAATGGTTGGGCAGAGGAAATTAGAACCATTTCAATCATTACTTTCAACCAAAGTCAGTATTCCAGTCATGAATTTAAGATTGAACAGAGAGAGGGAAATAATATGGACTTCTTTCAGGTTTCATTTGCCTCACGTTTCTACTTTCAGAAAACAAGGAAAAGAGAGAGTCTGTGTTAATTAAAAGGAATCAAATCTGTCAGATCCTGCAATATAAGATTAAGTAAAACAAGATGAAAAAAAGAAGAGTGTTAGAACTGCAAATGGAGGGAATGAAACTCCATCGCATGACTTACAGCTGAATCTGACTAGAAGGAGCCATGTTGAAAGGTAATGTCGCAGGTGCTATTATTGATGGAGAGATGACTATACCAATGAGAAGATCTCCTGGCCTATAATAGCTCCATGGCTTTTCCCCATCCTGTTTGTCCAAAGTCAGTGGACACTTCATTCTCAGCTTCCCAGAGAGTGGCTGGGACAGCAGCAGCATCAGAAGCAGAAGCAGAAGCAGGAGGTCCATAATTCATAGGGTGGAATCAATCTCCTTCCTCTCCCTAAAAATAGAATTAGAATTCAAAGCATTCCGACAGGGTGGAATATCCAGTGGCTTTCCTGATTCAAACAGAGAAATAAAGATTCACCTGAAAGAGAGAGAAAATATATTCAAGAGCACAGCTCCTGTCTGTCCTGTAATGTGAGCCACAAAAAGCATAACCTGTGATATTTATCCTTTTCTGATGCAAGATCCCTTCCATGTTGCTTCAGTCTGATGTTTACATCAAAGGCAGTCACTGGAGACCTAGGAGAAGAGATCTCAGAGACAGGGAGGGTGAGGATTGCAGTGAGAAGGAGCTTCTGCTCTTGGGACCCTGAACTTCTTCCATGTAAGGAGGGATAGCTGGAGAAAAGCAGGTTAGAGAAAAGTCACAGATAGACCCCTTGGGGCAGTGTTCTCTAGTGGTCTTAGTCCTTCCTGTTAGGACATGTCCAGAAAGTCATGCTGGATAGAGATAGGTCAACAGCCAGGAAAGTAACTTCTGCTGTCCTTCAATGGGGTCTCTTGCCTCCAGAGGCTGCTAGGGAAGGTCACCCAGAGTTATGGAGTTTGGTGCCACTCTAGGTTGGTGACACTTAACTCTAGTGCTGCCCGTGCTTTATCTCCATGGAAGCCCTCAGTATCCTTGAACCCAGCCTAATGTTAAGAGTAGGGCCTGTCTGGGATTTTCTAATAGAATAGAATAGAATAGAATAGAATAGAATAGAATAGAATAGAATAGAATAGAATAGAATAGAATAGAGCTGGAAGGGACCTTGGAGATCTTCTAGTCCAGCCCCCTGCTCAAACAGGAGAACTTATACCACCTCAGACAAGTGACTGTCTAGTCTCTTCTTAAAAATCTCCAGTGATGGAGTACCCATGATTTCTGAAGGCAAGCTGTTCCACAGGTTAATTGTCCTCACTGTCAGGAAGTTTCTCCTTAATTCCAGGTTGCTTCTCTCTTTGATCAGTTTCCAACCATTGTTTCTTGTCCTGCCCTCTGGTGCTTTGGAGAATAACGTGACCTCTTATTTTTAATGAGATCTCCATATACTAATCTTAAATTGGAGCTGATTTTATAATTCCTTATAACTGAAGTGAAATTTTATTTGCCATCTCTTCTAGGAATATCAGTTTTTGCATGAGAGCTGACTAAGAGGCAGGAAAGTGACAGCATGTGGATCACATCATTGGCTAAGAGAGAGAAAATTGTAGAGTGGGTAGAAGTTTTTGTTTTAGTTTCCTTGACACTTCCTGTGTTGACTTTCCATATTGATACATTGGTTTAAGTAATAAAATTGTGCTGTGAGGTCCGCAGCTGAGATGGTGGCAGTGGTGGTTGGTGTGACCTGGTTTTTTGTCACAACCACCCAGAAGTTGGTTTAGGGCAGGGGTAGGCAACCTCAGCTCTTTTATGACTCATGGACTTCAACTCCCAGAATGCTGACTCAGGAATTTTGGGAGTTGAAGTCCATGAGTCATAAAAGAGCCGAGGTTGCCTACCCCTGGTTTAGGGGGATCTTGTGGCAGTTCCTCTGGTTGTGTAGATGCACTTGGTTTGGTGCAACACCTGTGACATTCCTATCTCTGAGGCTTTGCTTGAAACTCCACCCCAGAAGACATCCAAGTGCTTCAGATGTACAGTTCAGAGTCCCTGTGTTCTGGTTTATCTTGGTCGATTGTTGATGGATTATATTTCTCATCTGGAGGGGGGATGTTAATGTGGATAGCTTGGCCTAGAACTGGGGGTTTGTCCAAAAAGTAGTGACCCCACTGCAAAACAGTCCCTGGAAGGCCTCACACCCTCTGTCAAGATTTGGTCCAGATAATAAAATGGAAAACAGCCATGAATCAGACTGGTCCCTTATCCAAAGAAGTCATAAGATCCTCTTGTCCCCAAATGGGAAGGTTTCAGCATTCCGCTATGGGAGTGGGAAAATAATCCAAGATAGAAAATGGCAGGAGGGCATCCCTGAGGCTTTGCTGTCCAGACAACTAAGGAGCTGCAGGAAGAGCCCACCATCTTTGGATGCTACCTAGAGACCAACTGTCCTTGCCACCTCCAATAATAGGGAAAGGGTGAGAGGTGAATGCCAAACTGGGAAGGAAAGAAAGCTGGAGGTCCATTCCATGGTCTTTCCTCCCTTCCTTAAAAAAAAAAACTAAGGAGAAGAGAGAAAGGAGGATGATCCCTCTTTCTGACACTTTTAGTCATAGCTGGAGATGTATCTGGAATAAAGTTTTCTGTGCCTTCAGATGTTTTATGCAAGGCATCTCTTTGTGTTGATTTTCCATCTAGGGTTTTCATCAGTTCCAAGATCAATTCAAAATGCCTTGAGATTTTTGATAAGGTGACCAAATGAACCAGAGAGACTTCACTGGTTCCCAGAGTGGTGGATTCAACTGAAAAAGGATCTGTTGCCTGAAATTTGTATTTTTTTAATTGTAGGCCAGTATTTCTGCCCAGACCAAGGGTGAGAAAAACAAGTTGTTGAAGGAGTGGGAATGTGTTAGCCAATTAAAAACCTAGAAACAGGATGTGCTATTGGGATCTTGAAGTTCTCACTTCTCAGTTCAGTATATTTTATAAAAACTGCTATGGCAATGCAACTGATGTGTGTTTACTTAAGACAATAACACATTCTTAAAGATAGAGAAGATGGGTGGATATTCATTAATTATGAATATTCATGCTTACATCATCTATTACCTAGATGACGTTTCTTCCTCCAATTTTTCCTTACCACAAGACCCCTGAGAGGCAGGTGGGTTCGGGTGACTGACTGATTTGGAGTGTCCATGGCCAGAGGAAGCAATCCACATAGGACAAAACCAGTGATGGGATTCAGCCAGATCGCACCAGTTCGGCAGAACCGGTAGCTCATTTTTTGTTGCCCAGGTCCAGAACGGACTTCTGGAAATGACATCCACACACAAAACTGGTTGTTCACATATTTGAATCCCATCACTGGACAAAACCCATATTAATGAATGGATAATGAGAAAGCTTCACTGATCAGAGACAACTTATTCCTCATAGAAGGGTCTACATGGAGGAGAAACTGCCAATACCTGGTGTGTGGAAAGAGCTTTAGGCTGAGCTGTTCCCCAAGTTCTAACAAAATTCACCCAGCAGAGAAACCCTATAAATTCAGGAAGTGTGGAAAGAATTTCAAGATGAGTTGCTTCTAAAATACGTTCTGTGGGACAATGTTCCTTTTAACTGTATGAAATGTGGAAACTTTGGATTCCAGTTCTAAGGCAGTTGTCAACACTGCTAATATTGAATATTCTTGCTTTGACAATATATGCAGAACTGTCTGGTATTTTTAGAGTTAAATCAGGTGACAGCGAAAGGGGAGGAGAATAGAAGGAAAGCCCGGGGAAAAGAAACGGAAGTGAATCTTTGCCCTCCAAGTTAATTGGAAGATGTGAATCATGACCCCAAAATAGGGGAGGGGAAATGCCTGGAATGTTATGTGCAAAGGAAGGGAAATTCAGATCTTAGCATTCCACCATGCTCTGCTGACATCTCTGCAACACTAATAAACTCTTTTTAGGTTAAAAAAATGCCTGAAAGTTCTTTGAAGTGTTTTGTTAACCAGACACATGACATCATGCTAAGATCTCAATCCTTTTCAAATGACCTGGGGTCCTGAACTCCGTCCACTGCCTCTAAGCTTGAGAGGAGCTGGTAAGGATTCAGGGGAAAAAATCTATCATGAGAAAAGGGAGTTTACTTGAAGACAGCATGCTGTGGGAAGATGAATTTTGGCAGACAAATACAAATCAGTGGAACAGCAGTCAGCCAGCCGAGGAAGAAAGAATTTGGCAGATCGCCCAGCTGAGAGCAAAGACTTCAAAAGCAGAATGCATAGATAACGAGATTTTGGGTGAGTTGCTAGAAAGATTTCAAAACCCAGAAGTGAAAAGCAGAACACAATTCCTGGAGAGAAGTGCCTATACCCCTCCCATGGCCCAGCAGATGAATGATCAGCAGCAGCTGAGCATACCACAGCTAACAGAGGCCTTGCAGCAGCTTGGGGTGGTGCAAAAGCCAGGAGAGCGACAGCCGGTGGGCCCGCAGATGAGGAAGGCCCAGCAACAAATCCCACTCATCCATCAGCCATTGAGAGGCCTACAGCAGCAGGGGGCACCACCAGCGCCCGCTAGCCAGCAGTCAGTGGATCAGCAGGCAGGATGGGGCCAACAGCCCCAATGGGGGGCGCAACAGCCTGTATTGGCACCACCTTTCAGAGCAACCTTCGATGGAGACCCAGAGAAACTGATTTTTTTTTCTAAATCAAGTGGGTTCTCACTTGAATCGCTGGGCCTATCTCTACCCGGAACCAGGTGCCATGGTCGATGTCATTGCGTCCAACCTAGAGGGAGAAGCATCTGAATGGCTGAACAATCTATATAGTGAGCAAGCCCCCAAACTGGGAGATCCCCACCTTTTCCTCCTAGGACTGAGAGAAAGATTTGAGGATCCATCCATAGGCCTCAAAGCAGCAAAACAAATCCACAAAATAAAACAAGCCGGCAGGCCTGCCCTGGAGTACGTGCGAGAGTTCCACAAGATAGCAGGCCGAATAGAGGGGTGGCCTGAACAATCCCTGATTCAATACTTCATCGAGGGATTACACGATCACCTCTCTCAGGCCTGCATCTATCGAGAAGTACCTGATTGGCTACAGGAGTGGTACCAGACAGCAGTGAAGCTAGATGTCAAGGTCTCTCGCTATAAGAAGCCTCCCCCACACGAACCCCAGCAGCAACCAGAGCTACCCCAACAGCAATCACCCCCACGAAAGCCTTCAACTACTGCAATGGCTGAGAGACCCAGGCCACCTGTCCAGTCCCCTACCCCCGAATGCAGAGCAGATCAGAACCAGCAATGCGAAAGAAACCTGCTCAGTGGCTAACGAGAGAAAAATCCAACCGGCTCATGCAGAAACCTGTTGCCCAGATTACACCCCACACACAGGAGGACGCTGGGACTCTGGGTGGACCCACCCCTCCTCTACCCTCCTTTGACAGCGATGATGAAGGAGAGAATGACCCGATTGTGAGTAGACAAATCCCGCCTTTTTCACTGGCCACCAAACTTATAATCCCTAAATCTGGAGCACAAATGGACTTAAATGTGCTAATTGATTCGGGATGCACCCGCTGCATTATTAGTCTGCTGTTTGCTATGAAAATGGGCATATGGGCAAAAAAGCTTTCCCAACCAGTGAAGTTTGCGCAAGCCGAAGGCTCCCTGATGGGAGGGATTCATGTCACACAATGAGTGTGACCCAATGACTGCTCCATTGAACTGGTGCCAGGAGCCAAACTCCCATACCGATAATGTATGCCATGTCCCTTCTCGAAATGGAGGAGATGCAGCAATACGTGAACAAAAACCTAGTGAGGGGGTTTATCGAACGGGCCAAATCTACTGTGGGAGCCCCTGTGTTGTTCAAAGAGAAAAAAGATGGATTCATCTCTGCATCAACTATAAGGGTCTCAACGCTAGAAGTGTGGAAAATAAATACCCCAACAAACCAAGAACTAGTCATTAACATATGCTTTGTCTACATTACAGGATCTGTCCCTTTTGTAAGGGGGGCGGATGTCAATGCTGCTAATATTGAATATTCTTGCTTTGACAATATATGCAGAACTGTCTGATATTTTTAGAGTTAAATCAGGTGACATCGAAAGGAGAGGAGAATATAAGGAAAGCCCGGGGAAAAGAAACGGAAGTGAATCTTTGCCCTCCAAGTTAATTGGGAATCATGACCCCAAAATAGGGGAGGGGAAATGCCTGGAATGTTATGTGCAAAGGAAGGGAAATTCAGATCTTAGCATTACATCATGCCGTGCTGACATCTCTGCAACACTAATAAAGGCTTTTTAGGTTAAAAAAATGCTGAAAGTTCTTTGAAGTGTTTCATTAATCAGACACATGACAGCAGTGATTGATGGGCAAAAATGTGATGCTAGCAGATGATTGGGGTGCAAATATAGATGGGAGGATTGAGGAAGAGAGAGAGAGAGAAGAAAGGGAAGGTGAGGGATATGGGAGAAGGCAAGGAGTGGGGTAGGGAGGAGAAACTGATCCTTTAAAGATCAAGCCAGTCTTATGGCTCCATAAGAGTCAACTTACCAGAAAGCCAATAGAAAACAAGACTTTGGGGATCTTTTGAGAGACTTTGGAATCCTAAATGAAGGGATGAAGCTGGGAAATATGGAAAGTGAACCCATAACTCGGGGGAATGGAAATACCAATTCATAAAGAACCATGAAAGAGATGAGATTCAGACCTCACTAACTATCTTTGAAGATATCTGCCAAGCTTACATCATGATAAAGCCCAGGAATTGACTCATATATCTCTTGTCTTGAAGAGTTGCTTAAGCCAGATATTGGTTGACATGTGTGCTGAGGAAAAGGAGGAAAACCAATAGTTTAAAAAACATAACATTTATTCATTTGTTTGTTTACTTATTTATTTATTTATTCTTAATGTATTTGATGATTATCTTGAATTCTTATTTAACAAACTTCACATATTTATTTCCTTCAGTTTTAATAAATATAAGTTGTCAAGGAAATCCAAAGGAAGAATATACAGTATAACCAATAATAATGGATAATTAGAAGTTACCAGCCTAAGAAACAATTTCACAATCATTCCCCTGCTTTGGCCATTAGATGTTCCTTAATGTTTAGATCAGGTCTCAGGATGATAATGTAGCACTTGGGGAAGAAGATGCAGCTCAATAGTCCCGCACCAGAGGCCAAGATGGAGAAGACCTGCACAGCCACCATGTATTTTCCTTTAGTACTCAGATAGGTGGGGAGGAAGGAAACCCAGACACTGCAGAAGACAAGCATGCTGAAAGTGATGAGCTTGGCTTCATTGAAAGCTCCAGGCAGGTTCCTGGCCAGGAAAGCCACAGTGAAGCAAATTGCAGCAAGAAAGCCCATGTAGCCAAGAACAACATAAAACATGGTGACAGAGCCTTCGTTGCATTGAAGGATAGTCTCTTCAGGCTGGGAGTGCAGATCAGAGTCAGGAAATGGAGGAGAAATTTCCAACCACAGAGCACAGATGAGAATTTGGACAGCAGAACAAGAAAGGATGATGGAGTTGGCCAAGGTCTTCCCCAAACATCTTCTCACTTTATTGCCTGGTTTTGAGGCTATGAATGCCAGCACTACTGTGATTGTTTTGGCCAAGACAGATGACACAGCTACTGAAAAGACAATGCTGAACACTGTTTGTCGGAGAAGGCAGGTGGCTTTCCTTGGTTGGCCAATGAAGAACAAGGAGCATAAAAAACAAAGCAGAAGGGAGACCAGGAGGATGTAGGAGAGGTCCCGGTTGTTGGCTTTGACAATAGGTGTTTCAAGGTATTTAAGGAATATGATTAAAACAAAGCCTGTGATTAGGAACAAGAGTAGAGCAAAGGAGATGAGGATGATGCTGAGATGTTCTTCATAGGACAGGAATGTTATTCTTTTGTGGATACACTGGACTCGGTTCTCAGTTGGATATTGGTCATCTGGGCACTTGGTACATTTTGTGATATCTGAGAAAAGAAAGTAGAAGGGGAGCTTCCGGTGGGCAGCGACGATAATGGTGGCTACTCTGTAGCCGTCCTCCTGGGACGGCGTTAGATCTGCGGAGCACAGCGCACACCAGCTAGCCCGCGGCTCGAAATCCCCTTCCCAGGCGAAGGGAAGGGGTAGAGACCACACGAATAGAGGTAGAACCTCTTAACCCCCCTGGATTTCTTTTTTTGGGGGTTAGAAAGAGTGTTCCCTCAGAGTTCGTGCTTTCTCCGCCTCCCAGCTGTCTTTGTTTCTTCGGAAACAAAGTGAAACGCCGCTACCATCTCCGCGCTTAAAGTTTTCTGGTGAGTGACTTTTAAAGCGGACAGAACTGTTTAAAGGATTTTCCTTAGAGTGTAGAGTTTTATTTCTTTTTATTTCTCTTTTAGTTTATGTAGATTCTTTTTCTTTTGTTTTTTTTTTGTGGTGGAGAGTGAGAGTGAAAGTAAGATGGCGTTTTGAAAGTGCTTTTTTTTCGGAAAGAAAGAACGGACTTAAATGAAATATATGGACAGCACAGTCCTTTTTTCTTTTAAGTTTTCTTTTTCTTTTAAAGTGTTTTGGAGGTTTTGAAGTTCTTTTCTTGCACTCTCCCTGGTTTTTCTTTTTTAATTTTAAGGATTTTAGTATTTTTCTTTTTTTTTAAGAAGAAAGAAAGAGAGAATAAGATTTTTAAAAAATGGCTTCAAAGAGACAACCAGCTTCTATAGTTTCTAAGGTGGTTTCCTCTCCTGCAATTGCAACCATACAACAACAACTTAAAGCTACACTACCAGTGCTGCAACCTAAGGTTACACCTCCACCTTCTCCTCCTTTGCCAGGCTTATCTGCACAAGACATTAAAGATATAATGGGAAATGCTGTATCTCAAATCAGGGAGGAAATGAAGCAACTTCTCGAACAGAGCAAGTCTGAAAGCAAAGAGGAAATGAAGGATCTATTTGAACAGAATAAATCTGAAACTAAAGAGGAAATGAAGGAGCTTTTAGTGGAGAATAATATTATTTTGAGGCAAGACATAGTTACAACTTTATCAGGTTTGGCTTCTGTGGTTGTGAAGTTGGATTCCAGAGTGGAAGAGGTTGCAGAAAAAGTAGACCTCCTTGAGGACAAATTTCAAGATATGGAAAAAAAGATGGAAATCTCACAAGAGGATATTCTTATGTCTCAGTATAGGCAAATGGAATATGCTTTGAGAATTAGGGGTCTTAAAGAAGACATGAATCAAGATCTGATGGAGATGGTGATTAATGATCTAGCTCTTGTTGTGAATAGGGATAAAGATGGATTGCGTAGAGAAGTGGAAAAAATTTACAGAGTTAATTCCTGGATTGTGAAACAAAAAAACCTGCCAAGAGATGTGGTGATCTACTTTGCAAAGAGATCTCTGCGTAATGAAATTATACAAGCTTTTTATAACAAGAGATTCCAGATTGCTGCCCAAGATGTTATCATTTTAAAGGAAATCCCATCTAAAATTTTAAGAAATAGAAAAGACTTCGCTTTTCTAGCTAATGAGCTTAAAACAAGATTGATGCCATTCAGATGGGAGATCCCGATGGGTATTGTTTTGAGCCATGCGGGGACACGTTATAGACTTAATACAGTTGTTAAAGCCAAAGAGTTTTATAATACGGTCCTGGGAGCAGGCTCATCTTCATCTATGACTCAGAAAGCTCTGGGCGGCAAGGAGGTGGAACAGCAGTCTGAAGGATTAGGTTTGATGGTTGCTGGAAAATCACAGGTGGAATGGCTGCACCAAACAGAGGTTAAAGAGCAAAGAATGACTCGTGCAGCATATAGACGTAAGGAAAAGGAACAACAGAAGAAAGAAGTTAAAGAATCTTCTCATGAAAGTGTCTCAATGCCGGTGGGAGGAGCAAGACCCAAGAGTTCTGCAACACATTCCTCAATGGCAGAGCTTCAGGCAGTCTTCTCCAGGCTTTTGGTTAAGGGAGATGGCAAAGTTCCTGACCTGGAATGTTAACGGCCTTAACTCCCCCCAGAAAAGAAAGAAAATCTTTTACTATTTAAAGCAACATAATAATGACATTATTTGTTTGCAGGAAACCCATATTCAACTTAAAGATCAAAAATATTTAGTCAATGCTCGTTTGGGATCCCACTTTGTTTCTCCTGCCCCTGGGAAAAAAGGGGGTGTGGTTATTTATGTTAAGCAAAATCTACCAGTTCGTCTGGTAGAATCAGATCTTCAAGGAAGATATGTTATGATTGAACTGGGTTTATATGGTAAGAAAATACTTATAGTGGGACTGTATGCACCAAACCAACAACAGGAACAATTTTACGGGCTGTTACATCAGAAAATAATTTCGTTGGACTATAGATCTGTGATATTAATGGGAGATTGGAATGGTGTTTTAGATACACAAAGGGACAAAAAAGGTTCTTCCATTTTTTTAAAACCGGCTAAATTACCCAAAGCTTTTTTTGATCTGAAAGAGGACTGGGAGCTGAGGGATTACTGGCATGAACGTAACCAAGAGGAGAGAGACTTTACCTTTTTCTCAGATAGACATCAATCTTTTTCAAGAATTGACTTTTTCCTGATTACAACTGATTTATATAATAGGGTAAAGAATGTAAAAATCTTTCCTGGGTCATTGACGGATCATAGTCCAATCTGGATGGAACTAGTTCATGAAAAAGAGGAGAGGAGATCCTGGAGGTTGAATGAGAACTTATTTCGACAAGAAAGGAATGTTCAAAAATTAAAGGAGTGTTTAAAGGATTATTTTGCTTTAAATATGCATAAGGGAACATCAATATCAATGGTATGGGATGCAGGTAAAGCTTTTATGTATGGGATTCTGATAAAAATGAATAATGTCCATAGACAAAAGCAGATCCAGAAACGTAAGGAATTGGAAGATGAGATTAAATTAAAAGAAAAATCTCTGATTCTAAATCCTACAGATGAAAAGATTAAAGAATCTATAAAGTTGTTAAAAACACAATTTAACATGCTGATGGCTGATCAAACTGCAACTAACTTACTGTTTATGAAACAAAATACATTTTGTAATGCTAATAAACCAGGGAGATGGTTGGCCTATCAATTAAGAAAGAAACAGAGACAGAGAACTATAGATAAAATAAATTATAATGGTAAATTAGTGTATCAGAAGGAGTTGATTAAGAAATCCTTTTTAGATTATTATCAAAAACTATATAAGAGTACTAATGTACAAATTTCAGATATAAATAATTATTTAAGTGAGGCTAATTTTCCTAAATTAACAGAAGATCAGAAACAAGAAATTAATGATTTAATTACTAATGAGGAAATTGTGACAGTTATTAAACAATTAAAGCTAGGTAAAGCGCCGGGTACGGATGGTTTGACATCTATTTATTACAAAACGTTAGTAGAAGAGATGACCCAACCTTTATGTGAGCTTTTTAATAACATATTACAGGGTTCAGAGATTCCTCCGTCATGGCGCAGCGCTTTTATATCCTTGATTCCAAAAGAGGATCAAGATCTTACCTTACCAAAAAAATTATAGGCCTATATCCCTCTTAAATGTAGATTATAAGATTTTTACAAAAAATTTAGCGAATAGGCTTATGAGGGTTTTGCATCAGCTTATACATAAGGATCAATCGGGTTTTATAACTAGTAGGTATATGAAAAATAATGTTAGACAAGTTATTAATTTATTAGAATATTTAGATAAAAATAACCAAATTTCTGCTGGGCTGATATTTCTAGATGCTGAAAAAGCTTTTGACCAATTGAATTGGCAGTTTATGCTAAGAGTAATTGAGGAGATGAATTTTGGAGAAAAAATATTACAAGCTTTTGGTTCTATATATCAAAAACAAACAGCACAAATTATTGTTAATGGGGGTTTGTCAGAGATTTTTGCAATAGAAAAAGGTACAAGACAGGGATGTCCATTGTCACCGTTATTGTTTGTTTTAACATTGGAAATTTTGTTGATTAAAATTCGAGAGTCGCAGGAAATAAAAGGAATAGAAGTAAACAAAAAAGAATATAAGTTAAGAGCTTTTGCAGATGACTTGGTGGTTACTTTGTCTCAACCTACCTATTCTGCAGTAAAGTTATTACAATTGATTTATCAATATGGACGGGTTTCGGGTTTTAAAATTAATAATAATAAGACTAAAATATTACCTAAAAATATGACTAATCTGGATAAGCAGATTTTGGTTAATTTGACTGACTTTGAGGTTGTTGATAAGATAAAATATTTGGGGGTCACTCTGTCTGTTTCTAATGCAAAATTGTATAAATATAATTATGAAAGGCTGTGGGTCAGGGTACAGAAAGACTTGAAGAATTGGGAGAAGTCACAGTTATCTCTTATGGGAAGAATGGCAGTGATTAAAATGAATGTTTTACCAAAATTTCTTTTCTTGTTTCAAATGCTACCCATTTTAAAGAATGAGGTTAATTTAAATGAATGGCAGAAAGGTATTAATAAATTTATTTGGGCAGGGAAGAAACCAAGGGTAAAGCTAAAAATTTTGCAGGACTTCCGTGAGAGAGGTGGACTCAAGGTACCGAATTTGAAATTATATTATGATGCTGTGGTTTTAACATTAATTAGTGATTGGGAAAACTTAACAAATGTAGAAATACTCCATTTGGAGGGTTGGGATTTACTTTTTGGATGGCATGCCTATTTAATTTTTAATAAAAAAGTGGATCGGGTTTTTAAATCTCATATTATAAGGATTCCTCTACTTTGGGTTTGGAGGAAATATTATAAAAGTGACTTTAAAATACCATTATGGGCTATACCCGGGCATGCGATAGAGGGGATAAGGAGAGGAGTTAAAATGGATAGGGTCTTTTATACACAATTACTTAAATGGGATGGTCAAAATTGGCAGTTAAAATCTTTGGAAGATTTAGTATATGAAAATATTACCTATTCATGGTTTCAATATAGACAAATAGTGGATAGATGGAAGATGGATAGCAATATAGGCTTGCTTAGAGAAGATGAGAATCTCTTTAAACAAGTAAAAGATCAAAGGCGAACTCATATTAAGAGAATTTACGGGGTTCTAGTGGAACTGGATTCAGAATCAGAATTAATCAAAGATTGTATGATTAAATGGGCACAAAATTTTGGTGAACCAGTTCTATTGGATACCTGGGAAATTATCTGGGTGAGAAATGTTAAATTTACGCAAGCCCAGAACTTAAGGGAGAATTTTTATAAAATGTTTTATAGATGGCACCTTGATCCACAAAAAATGTCTCGTATGTATCCTGACTTACAGCCTAAATGTTGGAGATGTGGATGTTTGGATGCTACCTACTATCATATCTGGTGGTCGTGTAAAAATATAAAAGCTTTTTGGATTAAGATATGGTGGAATATTCAAAGAATTTTTAGAAGGAGGGTAAAATTTACCCCACAATTATTTTTGTTAGGTATTGTTACTGATTGTGATACTAAAGAGATTATATTGATGTTAAATTTAATTACAGCCGCAAGGCTGTTAGTAGGACAATATTGGAAGAAGGAATCTTTGCCTAACTTGCAAGAGTGGTTTTTTAAAGTTTCTTATCTGGCGGAAATGGCAACGATTTCGGCTTTTTTAAAGGAGCAATCACAAGAGAAATTTTTTGCCGTATGGGAAAAATGGCTATAAAAAAATACCATTTAGCTTTTTCATAACTTGTATTTAAATTTGATATTTTATAGATTGTATTCTTTCTTTCTTTTCTTTTCCTTTATTTCTTTTTTTCTTTCTTTTTCTTTCTTTTCTAAGTATTTTTTTAATGTATATGTTTTTATTGTTATATATATTTTATTGTTAATTACCTTATAAGTTGATTAATTTTTTTTAGAATTTTTAAAATTTTAATTAAGCCTATATTCAGCTCTGGGAAGCTCGGGGGGGATGGAGGGGGGTGGTTTGGGAGGGTTTGGGGGAGGGTTGTTTTATTTTTTGTTGTTGTTTTTTTGTTTTTTGTAAAACTTTTAAAAAATTTTCAATAAAAAAAGTAATATTTCTTTTATAGTCTTTCAAATTTCAATAAAAACTTTGGATAAGATGTGATACAGAGAGACAGAAAAGTCTCAGTAAATGGAATAAACTTACACTACAACAGCAAAAAAAATCCCCAATAATACAACTATAAAAAGAACAACAACATAAATTTAAAAGAAAATCTATCTGGTGCTACAACCTTCCTTCTCTGAGGTAATCCACAAAATTCTTATCCTGCACTGACCTTATCTTATCCCAAATTATTGGCAGAAGTAGCAAATCTCCAGAGGTTTAAGAGGATGGGGGGCCTATTCAATTTCAAGGGGGAGTGGGTCCAATAAGGCAGGAACTGCACCAGAAAGGCAGGCTTCTGATAATCCATAAAATGGGAATCCTTTAAGGGAACAGATCATTTGCATGCCAAATATTATATGCTCTGGTGGGAGAAGCAGATATCCTCAAGGAGAGGAAGCCCTGCAGAAACCCTGGTTTTGTCTCATGGAGGGTTTGAAAGTTGAATTTAATTGCACCTGGAAAGAAACTGGGATTTTGTGGAGCCTGTAGGGGTGTCCTATGGAAGAACACATGGAAATTCAACACTGTGCATGTCTTTGCATTCTGGACCATTTTATAAATTGCAGGTGAATCCTGAATTCTCTGTTTGGTTTTCATTGTTCCTTTAACCCAACATCTCTCCTACTATTTTTCCTCCCAATTAGATATTGCAGCTTGTAAGGATATGATCTTACTAAAGATTAACTGATTAAATGAATGATTGATTGATGTAGCTATCAGCCTGTAATGTAAAGTTGGTCTACTCTAGGTAAACAAAACCCATTGATCTAAAATCATTCCTCAAGTTACAAAGAATACAGATATTTCTAAGAAAGATAAACATGGATGGAAACATCCAAATTGGGAAATGAAAGAGATTTCCCATGCAATCCACAGCATCCTTCTTCTTACCTCATCCTTCAAGATATTTTTCTTATCCTTCCCATTATGGAAGAAATTGGACTCCATGAAAATTAAAAACTAAACAATCAAACTTACATGTCTCTTTAACATGCATATTGATCAAAGTTTCCCTGTGGTGTCACCCACCTTCCTGAGTGGAGATGGTCCCCTCTGGACAAGGAATGCAGTCGTAGCAGCAAAATGGCTCTCCTTCTCGAGCCTGCTTCACAAATCCAGGATGGCATTTTTCCACACATTTAGACTGAGGCAAAGACTAAAAAGAAAAAGGAGAAATGCCAAAGAAAATATGTTAGGACTCACCATCCATCTAAGATGGAGGTAGACATGAACATCAGCCAAGTCATCTCTGGGCTTCACGTAGGCAAATATGAAATCTCTGACCATTTCAACATGGTTGCAGGAGAGACAATTGCAGGCCGATGCTTCATTCAGTCCCTCCCTTTCTCTTCTGGCATTGTTGTTGTTGTTAATTGCGAAGTCGTATCCGACCCATCGCGACCCCCATGGACAACGTTCCTCCAGGTCTTCCTGTCCTCTACCATCTTCTGGAGTCCATTTAAGTTCACACCTACTGCTTCAGTGACTCCATCCAGCCATCTCATTCTCTGTCGTCCCCTTCTTCTATTGCCCTCAATCTTTCCCAGCATTAGGCCCTTCTCCAGTGAGTCCTTCCTTCTCATTAGGTGGCCAAAGTATTTGAGTTTCAACTTCAGGATCTGGCCAATTACAAAAAAGTACCTTTCTACTTAACAAAGTCTGGAGGGATGAAATTGAGAAAAGATTTAAACATTAAGTGACAACCAGTAGGTTCCTTCTCATAGTGGAATTAACATGCATTCCTCCAGTCTTCATACATGCTTGATTTTAAAGCAAGATATCCAAACATACTAATTTTGGAGTGAAGTTTATCATAAAAGATTCATTTTTTTATTCCATTAGATTTATTGAAATAGAATAAAACCGTGATTCTGACCAGCAGAATCTGGAAAGATTTCTTCCTGAGTGCATAAAACTTTGCAAAGCTGCTTCCCTTTGAACATGGTCCAAAATTATCTCCCAGTTAAGATAAAAAGGGAAATTCTTTACAAATAAGGGCTGTCAACCCTAAAGGTCAACTTTATTTGTATATATATTTATTCAATTTATATGGCAACCATGCTGGTGAACTAAAACTAAAACTGGCTGACTAGTTTCTAAAACTATAGTGAGGTGAGATGGAGGTGAGGTCATGAGAATGTGTCCCTCAAAAAGGGTGAGTCAGGCATTTTTTGGT
This sequence comes from Crotalus tigris, assembly GCF_016545835.1. NCBI lineage: Eukaryota > Metazoa > Chordata > Lepidosauria > Squamata > Viperidae > Crotalus > Crotalus tigris. The sequence goes on from NW_024100175.1 coordinate 220,656, forward strand.
GTACCACAAGGGTCATGAGTGTGAGCCTTATGTGGGAAATGGATAACACACGGTATCCAACACAAGGTCCTTTCTGTTGAAAGAATACAATTAGGTGACAGAATCTGACAGGGAAATACACACTCATATTTATTATTAGTTTGATTTGTAGCTTCTCAGTGTGTCCTAAAGCAGCTAACAATCAAGATAAACAGTTCGATTCAAGGGATTTTCAGAGAGAGATGACTATAAGCATGTTCTCAGCTGATTAAAAACATCCCAGACTATATGCCTGCAATTTTGGGAGACCCCTGACTCCAATCAAGGCAAAATGAAACTTATTTAACAATTGGACCAACAGAACCTCCATCCAGTCTAGATTCTATTTCATTGGATTCAGTCCAAATTGGAACTCATGGACTGGTCAAAAGAATTGCCTTCACCTTTGATATTTGAAAACAAAAAACTAGTGAACCTGAAGCTATTAATACCAAAACTGCCAAAGGGACACTAAATGGCAATGATTTGTGTCCTAAATAATAATCACCCCATATTTCATTTTGGATCAACTTACAACAAGGTTCAGCATGACAGCATCAGAAGGGAAACCTTGGTCAATAGAACTGAGGGATGCTTATCTGCCTAAGAAAATTATAGAGGTTTTACTCCACACATTGAATTCTCAGTGAAGGTTACCCACTTTTTTGACTGGGTTTAGCCCACTTGAAACTGCTTTGGAAAAAAGAGAAAAGACATCAATATTTTCCCCACCTTGTTGAGCAACTTTAGCTGTGACAAAGCATCTTGGTTGATTGTAAGCCTCTGTCTTTCAAAACTCCCCAATCGCTTGTCGATGGGATCCTTCCTGGGGAGAACTAACCTACTAATGATCTTCAGATCTGCTGCTAGGTCTCCATTCTGATCCAAATACACTTTCAGCAGGGAAAGATTGTACAATTCCCTCTTCTCTAGAAATGGATGGAACTAGAATAGAAACATCCAGGAAATTAAAAGCAGAAATCTTGGTTTCTTATCTCTTATCTCTTTTTACATTTGAATCTTTCTTCTATGGTTGTTTAACTTGCAAATATTGTGAGTTGGGAGAAATAGTTTAACCATTATCTTCAAAACTGAAATACAAAGATTCAGCAATATTTCTAAATCATGTAGTATACCCATGGCTTTTTTTTCTCATAGAACGCCCAGAACGCAGTTCCGGCACCTTTTTTGGATGGAACCTTGTAGGGTAGGCAAGGCGGGTTGTATGACATGTTTGAGTTCTGGCAACTTTTTTTTTTTTTTTAGAAAAAAAGCACTGAGTATACCAATAAAATGTAGCAATGGTCAAGAATCAAGTAAACAAAATACACAAATAACTAGAGTATTCTTAAACTCCTTGCAAACAATAGGATGATTACTAGAAAGCAAGGATTTGATAAGAAGGAAGTTGCAAGGCTAATCTTCATTGAGGTAGAGGAGACAGGAAAAAATGACCAGATGAAGTAATTCTACTTTATTGTAAAGCTATACTAACAAAATCTTGCAATGTGAAAGTATAAATCTTTCACTATCTCTTTTGACAGTCATGTATCACCTATTTCTTCTTGGCCAAACCCAACTTCCGCAGCTGTTCTTCATACATTTTGGTCTCCAAGCCTTTGATAATCTTAGTTGCTCTTCTCTGAATTTTTTCAAGACTCTCAACATCTTTTTTGTGATATGGTGACCAAAATTGGCTGCAGTATTCGAAGTGTGGTCTTATTAGGGCTTTATAAAGTGATACCAGTACTTTGCATGATCTTGAATCTATGCCTCTGTTTATACAACCCAGGATTGTATCAGCTTTTTTGGTTGCTGCTGCACACTGCTGGCTCATAGTTAAGTGATCGTCCACCAAGGTCCCTGTCACAGTTGCTGTCCCCAAGTCAGGTCTCACCCAATCTGTATTTGCTCCTTTGGTTTTTCCTGCCTAAATGTAAGACTTTGCTTTTCTCCACATTGAAACTCATTTTGTTGGATAGGGCCCATTGTCAAGTTTGTCAAGATCTTTTTGGACCCTGAGTTTGTCTTCTGGGATGTTGGCTACTCCTGACGGTATGGTGTCATCTGCGAATTTGATGAGTTCCCCTTCAATTCCCTTGTCTAAATTGTTTATAAAGATATTAAAGAGTACTGGGCCTAAGACAGAAACTTGTGATACCCCACTGCTTACTTCTCTCCATGTGGATGTAATGCCATTTAGGACTACTCGTTGAGTACAGTTTGTCAGCCAGCTACAGATCCATCTGTTGCTGATGTTGTCTATTCCACCTTTTTCTAGCTTACCAAGGAGTAGTTGTGGTCTATTTTGTCAAATGCCTTACTGAAATCTAGGTATACTATGTCGACTGCGTTTCGCTGGTCTACTAGTTTAGTCACTTTATCAAAGAATGAGATCAGATTGGTCTGGCATAATCTGTTTTTAACAAACCATGCTGGCTGCTAGTTATCACTTTGTTTGCTTCTAGTTGTTCGCAGATCTATTTTTTGATTATCTTTTCTAGGATCTTCCCAGGTATTGATGTTAAACTGATTGATCTGTAGTTTCCTGGGTCCATTTTTTCCCCCTTTCTTGAAGACAGGGACCACATCAGCCCTTTTCCAATCCTCGGGTATTTCTTCTGGTGCTCCAGGATTTGTGAAAGATGTGGTGCAACGGTTCCGAGATAATATCTACCATCTCTTTCAGAATTCTGGGATGTAATCTGTCGGGTCCTGGTGATTTGTATTTGTCAAGATTAGATAGGTGTTCTCTTACCATTTTCTTGCTTATTTTGATTTTTGTTTCTAGTATATCTTTTGTAGTGGTTTTTTTTGTGTGTGTGTGCATTGGACTATGGTTTCTTTTTGTGTGAAGACTGATGCAAAATATGAGTTAAGCAGCTCAGCTTTCTCCCTGTTGCCTGTAATTTCCTTGCCATCTTCTCTCTTTAGTGGGACTACAGTTTACTTAACTTCTTTCTTGTTGTTAATGTGTTGGAAGAAACTTTTTTTTTTATTGCCCTTGATTTCCATTGCCAGTCTTTGTTCATTCTGAGCCTTTGCATTCCTGACTTCTTCTTTGCATGTTCTGGCTGTCTGCTGATAATCGTCTTTGGTTATGTGCCCATCTTTCCATTTTTTTCTATTAGTCCATTTTGTCTTTTAGTTTGTTAGTGAGATCTTTGTGCAGCCATGCTGGTTTCTTCCTGGATTCCTTGTTTTTCTTTCTCAATGGTATTGTGCTGATATGGGCTTTTGTGATCGTGTTTTTCAGGGTTTCCCATGCTTTTTGGGTTGTTTTCCCTTTTAGGATTTTCATCCATGGGATCTTTCCTAGGTTCTCTTTGAACTTGTCAAAGTTGGCTCTTTTGAAGTTTAGGACATTGGTTGGATTGTTTTCTACTGCTGGTGTTTGCATTATATTAAATTCCAGTATGACATGGTCACTTTCACCCAAAGTTCCAGCAATTTCAATTCCCTCTGTCGCTTCTTCTCTATTTGTACAGATTAAGTCCAGTATAGCTTTGCATCTAGTTCCCTCCTCCACCTTTTGGGTGACAGTTGTCAACTAGGTTGGTTAGGAATCTGTTTGATTTCCCGCTCACTGCAGAGTTTGTCTTCCAGTTGATATCTGGATAGTTGAAGTCTCCCATTACTACTATGGTATGCTTTCTGCATATATTTGTTGACTGGTTGGCAAAGAGTTAATCTGTTTCTTCTAGTTGGTTGGGTGGCCTGTAATATACACCTATGGCACCTATTTCTCTTTTATATTGACCCATATGCATTCTGAAGAGATTTTGCCTTGGATCATGTGCATTTCTGCAGGTATGTAGTGTTCTCTTACATATATTGCAACTTCCCCTCCTCTTTTTGTAGACATGTTTCTTTTGAACAATTTGTATCCATCCATCTGTCCATTCCACATGTGGATTTCACACCACCAGGTTTCTGTTATGCCAACTATGTCATATCCTCCCTCGTGTACTATTGCTTTTAGTTCGCCCTGTTTGGTCCTCAAGCTTTGAGCAATTGTGTATAAGCATTTAAGGCTTTTATGTCTGTCCATGGGAGTGTTTCCTGCATCTCCTGAATATTGAGTTTTTCTTTTTTCTCTTCTCTGCCCACATTGTTTGATTTGTTTTCTTGTGATTTATGATTGCTTTGGTTCTAGAGATTCGAAAGATTGGTCACCCTTCCCCTTCAATTTTAGTTTAAAGCCCTCCTAATGAGTTGGGCCAGTCTTTTCCTGAGTACGTTTTTCTGTGTTTTTGTGAGGTGCAGCCCATACCTTGCCAAGAGTCCCTCGTGTAGAAAATACAGTCCGTGATCCAGGAAACCAAAGTTTTCTTGGTGACACCAACCCTTTAGCCAGTGGTTTAGTTCTAAAATTCCTTTTTGCTCAATGGGTGTTGTCCTTTTGTTGGGAGCACTGAGAAGAACACTACTTGTGCTCCTAGCTTCTTGACTTTGTTGCTTCATTCTTTGTAGTCTTTCACTATTGCACTCGGATTGTTTGTAGTGTCATTTGTTCCAATGTGGAGGAGGAGGAGGGGTAGTAATATATGGGCCTAATTATTTTGGTTAGGTTCTCAGCCACATCTTTGGTTTTTGCTCCAGGGAGATAGCCTACCTCCCTGGATTGTATGTTTGGTCTGCAAATGGATGATTCTCTTCCTATGATGATAGCATCTCCTATTACCAACACTCTCCTTTGGGGGGGGGGCTGAGGTTTGGGGTGTTTTTCTGTTTGTTTCAGGTGTGGTTGTTGATGTGGCTTTTTAAGGAATATTTGAGGTGACTTTTTAAGGATTATTTTAAGTTGTTTCTTTGCAAGGTGTCTGCATGTCTTCTTTGAGGGGGAGGTTGTGGGTCTGCGTGTTTCCTTCTAAGGGGAAAAAATTGATTGCTCAGTTTTAATGGGGTTGTTTCTGGTTGGGTAGGATTGGGCAGAAGAGGTTTGTTTGTTGCATGTTGTTTCTTCCTTTGAGTGTTGTGTTTCCTTTTGTGTGTGACATACCTCCATTTGTCTTCCTCCAAGGGTTTAGCGGTAGGTCAAATCCTCTGAGAGTTATTCGTTCATTGTTTGGTGCGATTTGGGTGGCATTTTCTTTTGTGCATTTGGGTTTGGCTAGTGTTGTGTCCTGGGCCTGATGAGGCAGCTCAGCAGGCCCAGAAATGTTACAAAAGGTCCCGGGCAACCCAAAAGCTGCAAGTGACCAGACTGGTTGGCGCCGGCCTTGTGTGCATGCACAAGGCACGAATAAAGGAGATGTATGATAGGTTGTTTGGAAGACTATAAAAGGCCTGCAAGCCTGTTGGGTTAATGAGTGGTAACGTGGATCAAATAAAGAAGAACTTGGTTACAATGTGAGTGTGTGTCGCTTCAATGCCGCAAACCCCAAGATGTAAAAGCTAGAGTTGCTTCTAAGTTCCTAAACTTTTCCTGTAGTAGTTCACATAATTTGCATCTGATGCATGTGTAGTTTGGGTTTTTTGGGGCATCAGTGCATACATGGAACATGTATTGCATATCACAATAGTTTCAGTCACCTGCTACATAAATTTGTTGTTTGGTAGTTGCTCTTTTTGGTTAGTGGTTGTGTTTTGCTGTTAGCTTTGTTTCTAGCTTCTCTGTTCTGTCCTTTTTTCTCCCTGTTTGTGCTACCTTATTATTTATTTAACCTTCTTACTATTGTGTTAGTTTTATTTATCCTTATTCTCCCCTCTTTTTTTTAAGTTTTTGACCTCCAAATCCTTTTTGTTCTTTACTGGGGGTCTTCCCTCCCTTCCTATTGGGACCTCAATCTTAATTGTTGCCTTCACTTATGTTGCTCAATCCTCCAACCTCCTATTGTTTCATCCCTTCTGTCTTTGGAGCTAGTTTCTGCTCTGGTCAGGCCTCTGTTCAGCTTTCCAGTCACCTCAGCTGCTCTGCCTGCTCTGCTCCTCTCAGCCGGCCACTCAGCTTGAGAAATCAGACAGGTCTCTGGCTCTCGAAGTCTCTCTGTTGTGAAGCTTAAGATCTTAAACCACCAAGCCCAGACAGCACAAAAGACCCTGAAAAGGAATTTAGTTTGATGGATCCTTGTTGGGACCCCCTACCTGCCACGGCTGCAGCCCTGGAGCCCCCAACCTCTCTTCACCCTTCTTCCTTCTCCTCTGGGGTTTGGATGCAGCACTTAAGGCGTGGGCCAGAATCTTAATGACACTGTAAGTAATGAAAGGATTTGCGATCTGCATCCTATTCTTTTTCTTTTGGATCTCCACTGGTGCTTTCTGGGTGCATCTTCTATGGCCTTTGACAGAAAAGGTGTGTTTTGAAACAGAACAGTGAAAATACTTAGCTTGAAATTCAGGTTCCACAAAGAGATCTCTTTTAAAGGCATTATCATTTTTCCAACTCTCTTTCCACTGACAGGGAAAACTCCAAATACTATGGACGTGCTTGAGACACCAATCTTTTTTAATTGAAAATACTGCAGCCACGGTCATGATCCAGACTTTCCCTTCAATGGGTCCTGGCAAACCTTCAAGTGCTGAATGGATGGGAAGAATACTGTCCAAAAGGGAATCAAATTCTATGAAGTTAACAAAGACGTTGACTTGTCTCCACTTAGAGAGGGCATCCCTGAGGAATGGGGTATTTCCAGTCATTGAGAATTGTTGTGAAATAGCAACACAAATTCTATTCTTGACAAGCATAGGATTAAAATTTCTCATGAAATTCTCTCCCTTCTCTGTGTCTGTTGCAAAGAGACCAATCAGGGTCCATCCAAAATGGAGGAGAACTTGGACAATTCCTGGGTACTGGAGCCCTTCTTTGGGGAGCATTGGATGGAAAAAAGGGAATTGACTTTTATCACTCAGAGCCTCTGAAGCAATTCTCATACTGACCTGAAAAAACAATGAAGAATTCTGTGTTATATTTGGGGTTCTACCTAGTCCCAATTTTTAGCTTTTAATGAATACAACTTTTTTCTCATGCACATATTAGAACATTTCCTGTTGATTAGTCATTAGGCCATATCAACATACACCATATAAAACAAAGAATATTAACAAGGCTGCATTTAAAAACAGAATTTAGAAAAATAAATACAATATAATAAGTGTAAAGAATGAAAATGGTATTTCTTTATAACCCCAGAATTCACCCCAATCAGAGCATAATTTCCTTCTGAAAAGAGCTTTATTATTGATCTCCCTCATTCTTAAGTAATTGTCATTCAAAATAATAGATGTATTACATCCGGTTGGTTTTTCTCGAGTTGCAAAAAAGACAGGGAGATGACAGTTCCTAATATAAAATCAAGAATGTTTTAAATGAAATTTAAAATTTAGAAAAATAAGTACTATAGTAGTAGTAGTAGTAGTAGTAGTAGTAGTAGTAGTAGTAGTAGTAGTTTCCATACCATTTATTTTATTAAAAATAATTATATGCCCCAATTTTATAAATTATATATATTCCTAATTCTATTCTGAGGGCAGCAGCTGAAGTCCTTTCAACCAAACTCAAGATACTTCTCAGATGATGTGATCGGATTTGTTCTAGTAGTAATATAAATTATAAATATAAATTAAATCCCAAAGTTCAGCTCAATATAAGTGCATAATGGTAACCTTGGTATTTTGTATTTAATAATTCAGTCTAAGGAAGCCGCATACCTATGATTTTTTTTTAAAAAAAATTAACAGTGCATTCACTTGTGCCTTCTAAGTGAGCTCCTTTGATGTTGAGGGAGCCCAGATCCAGTCAGAGAGAAAAGTTCCCTCAGGTAAGGAAAGGTGTGAACTTGCTCTGTTGCCTCCTCATCAATTAACCCTATAGGGCAATGCTCTCCTTTCCCAAAGATCATAATTATTGACTTTGACTCACCCATAATCAGATAATTATTATGAGAATAGGAGCCAAGTCCCTTTAACAGCACATGCAACCCAAATGTCATATTGGCATCACCTTTTTCTTCAGTTTTGGTACATATGAATCCTACTTCTCATGGCTCCATTGAGCCCCAAACACACTCTCAAACAAATGAAGAAAAATGGAATGGAAGGGACCATGGAGGTTTTCTAGTCCAACCGTCTGCCCATAGCAAGAGATCCAGACAAAATGAATGTCCAGCCTCTTTTTGAAAATCTCCATTAATGGAGCACCCACAACTTCATGAGGCAAGCCGTTCCACTGATTAATTGTTCTCACTGTCAGGGCTTGTAGAAAGGGCTTTGAGCAGGGTCAGCATCCTGAGCTCCATTTGAAGGGCAGTCAATTTCTTCCATTATATTTCTTTGTTTACTGTGTCAAATGCTATAAAGGCAGCAAACCATTATTTCCTCTGACTGATATTTTTATAGTTCGATGTTTCAAGACAAAAGAATTGTCAAGAGTGAATCACATCTGCCTAAAGACGGCTGGTTCTTCTACAAGGAATGCACTTTTCATCCACCTACTATCAATTCTTTTCAAATAGAAGTTTGCATATATTTTAGTCACAAGATCTGTTAGAGAAACGGGCCTGGAATTGCTAGGTTCCTTTTTATTCCCTTTCTTATATATAGGAATTACAATTACCACCTTTGACCCAAATGGGTGTGGCCGATATTATTTATAAGTGTAAATGTATCTGTGAATGGAGGGTCCCACCAGTCGGGATATTCCTTGAACTGTTCAACTGCTAGAAAATCCTCTCCAGAGGCCATATTGCTCTTCAGACCTTTAATGATGAATTTGATCGTGAGAATTTTAGGGCAAAAATAGTTGATACGTTGCCTAACATATTTGTAGATTTTTAATAAAATGGTTGCTTAATGTTAGTGGCCCCTAAAGGTTCATAATACATATATGTTTTATCATCAGTAGGAAAGGTAATCACATTAGACTTGTTTAAAAATCTGAGATTTGGTCATGATTGAGGATATCATTATTTTGGCTAAGACCATGTAAAAAAATGTGAGTTTTCCATGAGTACTGCACATCCTGTTGTACAGAAGATCCTTTGACTGAACACAGAGCTTCTCCTCGCCTTCACAAGTGTGCAGCAGAAACCTCTAAGCAATTGGGATGATGTCAAGAGGAGACAGGTCTCTTTTGATCCTTTCTTCCTCCCTACTATATATCCCAATCCTTATTTATAACACTTACAAATGCCATGGTGAAAACATTATTTGCAGCAGAACCAGTTCTTAAATATCCTTATCCTGATGCTAGTGATGTTGCGGTGAGCACAGTCCTCCCACAAAAACACCTTAGGGGGGATCTGCAGCCCTACACTTCAGAGAGGAGATGGGTTGTTTGGGAGAAAGAGGCTTTTGCTGTGAGATGGACATTATTAACTTGGCACAATTTCTTGGAAGCAAGTAAAATGCCTTTCTAAGTATAGACTGATCATTATTATTATTCAAAATATTATAGAATTATCTAGAGAAGACATGGTTGGATCTATCACTGAAATACCAACACCCCACTCACTTTACAGAAAGGGAAGGACAAACACAAACCTGTGGGACTTTGTAGGTGCCTGCTAATGTTGACATCTGGATGGAGCTGTCTCTGATAGCTCCATCAACAAGAGCCAAAAGCTTGTCCTTCCTTCCACAGCTGTAGTTGGGAACATTGGCTTCTCCAGTAGAGAGCATGTCCAGCAAGGCATCTGAAGTGCCAATGGTGTTATCATAGTTGTCATGGATGTTGTAACCAAGTGTGAGATTGTGCAGCAGCTGGGGATTCTCCTTCACACGTTCAATATTGAAAATCATGCGTAGTAACTGTATATACTTTAAACTAGTGGAAAACCATGATCATGTTAATATTAGCATCATCAACAGCAACAACAACAACATTTTTTTCCATTTTATCATTTTTTTCTCTACAACTAGCTGAAACATAAGCCAATATTGATCCAAAACTAGAGGCAAAGGATAGTCACTCATCACCTTTTAATATTGTTAGTGTTGAGGATGGGGATAGTCCTCAAAAAGGTTTAACAAATCAGAAACAATTATTTTTAGCAGTACTAATATTCATAGGCCAGGATAGTTTAGTCATTAAAGAAGAATCACCATTAAAGGAAAGAGACTTTTGATAAGTGACCCAGAGAAGCTGTTCTAAAAACAAGTAATCTTCTATTCCTTGAAAAATCAGACATTGCATATCAATCGGTTATAAAAATATGGAAATTGTTGGGCAGAGGAAATTAGTACCATTTCAATCATTACTTTCAACCAAAGTAATTATTCTAGTCATGAATTTAGGATTGAACACAGAGAGGAAAATAATGTGGACTTCTTTCAGGTTTCATTTGCCTCATGTTCTACTCTCAGAAAATAAGGCAAAAGGGAGAGGCTGTGTTAATCTAAAGGATTCAAAAAATTGTCAGATCCTGCAATATAAGAATAAGTAAAACAACAAGAAAAAGAAGAAGAGTGTTAGAACTGCAAATGGAGGGAATGAAACTCTATCGCATGACTTACAGCCGAATCTGACTAGAAGGAGCCACGTTGAAAGGTAATGTTGCAGGTGTTATTCCTGATGGAGAGATGACTATACCAATGAGAAGATCTCCTGGCCTATAATAGCTCCATGGCTTTTCTTCATCCTGGTGGTCCAAATTCAGTGGGCACTTCATTCTCAGCTTCCCAGAGAGTAGCTGGGACACCAGCAACATCAGAAGCAGAAGCAGAAGCAGAAGCTCCATAATTCATGTGGCGGTATCAATTTCCTTCCTTTTTTAAAAAATAGAATTGGAATCCAAAGTACTCTGACAGGGTGGAATATCCAGTGGCTTTCCTGATTCAAACAGAGAAACCAAGATTCACCTGAAAGAGAGAGAAAACATATTCAAGAGCACAGCTCCTGTCTATCCTGTAATGTGAGCCACAAAAAGCATAACCTTTGATATTTATCCTTTTCTGATGCAAGATCCCTTCCATGTTGCTCCAGTATGATGTTTACATCAAAGGCAGTCACTGGAGACATAGGAGAAGAGGTCTCAGAGACAGGGATGGTGATGATTGCAGTGAGAAGAAGCTTCTGCTCTTGGGACCCTGAACTTCTTCCATGTAAGGAGGGGTAGCTGGAGAAAAGCCCCTTAGAGAAAAGTCACAGATAGACCCTTTGGGGCAGTGTTCTCTAGTGGTCTTAGTCCTTCCTGTTAGGACAGGTCCAGAAAGTTATGCTGGATCGAGATAGTTCAACAGCCAGGAAAGTGACTTCTGCTGTCCTTCAGAGGCTGCTAGGGAAGGTCACCCAGAGTTATGGACTTTGGTGCCATAGCTTTAGCTTGGTGACACTTAACTCTAGTGTTGTCTGCGCTTTAATTCCATGGAAGGACTTTCAAATGATGGACCTGGGATATTTGTCAACCTGTGCTCCTCATTGTAAGGATGGACCTGTCCATCTCATCGGCTCCTCCTGTCACTCAACCCCCCCCCCAGTTCTCCCTTCTAGGCCAAGCTGTCCATATTAACATCCCCCCTCCAGATAAGAAACATAATCAACAATCGACCCAGATAAACCAGAACACAGGGACTCCGAACTATAAGCACTTGGAAGTCTTCTAGGGAGAACAAAGAAAGCCTCAGAGATGGGAGTGTCACAGGAGTCGCAAAACACCAAGTGCATTTACACAACCAGAGGAACTGCCACAGGTCCCCCTAAACCAACCTCCGGGTGATTGTGGCAAGAAATCAGGTCACATCATCTACTGCACTGTGGGCACTGCCACCATCTTAACTGCAGACATAATAACACAACTGTTTTATTTAAACCAAGAAATGTCAAAATTTAATGGCTCTCATTGTATCAGTATGGAAAGACAACACAGAAAGTGTCAAGGAACCTAAATCGTCTACCCTGCAATTTTCTTTCTCTGTACCCATGGCGCTATCCCAGGCTGTCACTTTCCTGCCTCTTGGCCAGCTCTCATGTAAAATATGATGTTTCTAGAACAGATGGTGTTGTGTCCTGAGCCTGCTCGGGACGTTGCAATGGTCCCGGGCTGTTGCAAGCTGCCTGGGACCAGACTGAGTGGTGCCAGCCTGCGCGCATGTGCAAGGCGTGAAAGTGCACCATTCTTTGTTACCTTTTTTCCCGGGGATTCTATTTAGAGGCAGAGAGACCTGTGAGCCTCTGAGTTGTGTCGGAGAGAGCTGAAGAGAATAAAAGCTGTTATAACCATCAGAATGTGTGCTCTTCTTTCGCCATTGACTCAAGGACGCAACACTGGCGACGAGGATGGGATTGCTTACAAGATAAAGAAAGAAGACTTGTAAGGCTTACCCAAGGAGTCCTGGAGAAAAGGAAGACGGTGTTAAACTCAGCATCTGGCCTGCCAGGACAGTGTCGCTGGAGGTAAGCTGGCTGATAGACCCCCTTCCTAGAATAAGAAGCAAGGATGGCGAACATAGGGAGATTGTCTGAATTCGACGTTACTCACCCAGAAAGATGGGAGTCTTATGTCGCTAGAGTAGAAAATTACTTTAGAGTGAATCAAGTTAGAGAAGATAGCTTGAAGGCTGCTACTTTGCTGTGTGTCTGTGGTCAAGATGCATTTGAGATTTCAGAAAATTTGGCAGCCCCTGCTCCTCTTGAGTCTGTCACTTATACAGACTTAAATAAGTTATTGAAGGAACATTTTCAGCCCAAGTTGTCTGTCATTGCGTGGAGGCACACATTTGAACAGAGGGATCAAAGAGTTGGTGAATCAGCCAAAGAATACATTGCAGCCTTGAGAAGAGCAGCTAAGCCCTGTGATTTTAAAGATTTAGAAGAAAGGCTGAGAGACCGATTTGTATGCGGGTTAAGGAACAGAGATTTGCAACAAAGACTCTTTGCAAAAGAAGATATTTCTTTCCAAGATGCCTTGAGAGAGGTCACTGCAGAGGAGACAGCAGGTGGGACGGTCAAGTACATGAGGTCCATCAGGAACAACCCAGAAGCAGTCTCCATGCACCATGAGGGAGTCCAAGAGAGCTCGGAGGAAGATCCTGAAGATGAGGTGGATCATCTCTACCCATCCAAAGAAAGGAAGCAGAGGAAGGCCTTTCCCAAGGTTCTGCAAGTGTCCCTAACAGAAATTCAGGGGAACAAGGAACAATACAGGCACCAGTACTTACTCCAGCCAGGGAGTCACCCAGGGGGCATATTCATTATCCACAACCCCACTACAGCACTCCAAGCAGGGAGAATAACCAGGAGCATCCAAACAACCCAAATAACACAAGAGAACTGGCATCCAAACAAACAAGCTGGCCCAATGCTGCAACTGCTCCCAAAAGGAAGTCTGCATACAGGGAAGTAGTCAGAGAGGCAAATCCTGATTCTGGTACCTCCAGCATGGAAGGGGGGCAACCGAGTACTGGGGCACCGCAGAAACCCTAGACGACCCAGTTATGGGGCTTGGGAGTGAAGGGATGCATTCCCTTGATAGGTCCATTGTGGACTTGGAGAGTACCACAGAATCGCCAAATACTGGTGGGAACATAGAGGGGCCCGATAGCCTACAGTTAGGCAGATCAACCAGGTACAGTAGGGAGCAAAGTCCTGGTCTGACGAGCCCGGTGGGCAAGCAAGCAGACCAGAAAACAGAAACCAGGTCACGGGGACCACCAGGGCTTAAAAGAGGGGGCAACTCCACTACAATCACTGCACAGGATGGTCAAGGGAGTTCTCAAAATCTGAGGAGGTCACAGAGGGTTAAAAGATCCCCCAAATACCTGGAAGATTTTGTGACATTATTGTCAAAGCAAGGGAGGTGAAGAGGGTGCCTGCTGTTGAGTGAACTTGGAATTGTGAGTCTTGGGCACTTAATTCCAAAATAATAGCATGGTACCATGTTATAGAGTGGCTAGTAAGTAGCTGCAACAGTTGTGCGGTTCCATAAGGGACAGCACAACACGTCCATTTGAAGGTCGCGTATACCTATCTATATAGGTTCATTAAGTTTCATCCGGGGGGGGAAGGGGTGTTGTGTCCTGAGCCTGCAAAAGCAGGCTCGGGATGTTGCAATGGTCCCGGGCTGCTGCAAGCTGCCCGGGACCAGACTGAGTGACGCCAGCCTGCGCGCATGCGCAAGGCGCAAAAGCACACCATTCTTTGTTACCTTTTTGCCCAGGGATTCTATTTAGAGGCAGAGAGGCCTGCGAACCTCTGAGTTGTGTCAGAGAGAGCTGAAGAGAATAAAAGCTGTTATAACCATCAGAATGTGTGCTCTTCTTTTGCCATTGTCTCGAGGACTCAACAGATGGCAAATGAAATTTCATTTCAGTTACAAGGAATCATAAAATCAGCTCCAAATTAAGACTGATACATGGAGATCTCATTGAAAAGAAAATCTCAAACTCTTAACATTAAGCTGGGTTCAAGGATACTGAGTGCTTCCATGGAGCTAAAGCACAGGCAGCACTAGAGTTAAGGGTCACCAATCTAGAGTGGCACCAAACTCCATAACTCTGGTTGACCTTCCCTAGCAGCCTCTGGAGGCAGGAGACCCCATTGAAGGACAGCAGAAGTCACTTTCCTGGCTGTTGAACTTTCTCCATCCAGCATGACTTTCTGGACATGTCCTAACAGGAAGGACTAAGACCGCTACAGAACACTGCCCCAAGGGGTCTATCTGTGACTTTTCTCTAACCTGCTTTTCTCCAGCTACCCCTCCTTACATGAAAGAAGTTCAGGGTTTCAAGAGCAGAAGCTCCTTCTCACCGCAATAATCACCCTCCCTGTCTCTGAGACCTCTTCTCCTAGGTCTCCAGTGACTGCCTTTGATGTAAATATCCAACTGAAGCAACATGGAAGGGATCTTGCATCAGAAAAGGATAAATGTCACAGGTTATGCTTTTTGTGGCTCACATTACAGGACAGACAGGAGCTGTGCTTTGAATATATTTGCTCTCTCTTCCAGGTGAGTCTTGGCTTCTCTGTTTGAATCAGGAAAGCCACTGGATATTTCACCCTGTTAGAGTGCTTTGAATTCTAATTCCATTTTTAGAAAGAGGAAGGAAATTGATCCCGCCACATGAATTATGGACCTCCTGCTTCTGCTTCTGCTTCTGCTTCTGATGCTGCTGGTATTCCAGCCACTCTCTGGGAAGCTGAGAATGAAGTGTCCACTGAATTTGGACCACCAGGATGAAGAAAAGCCATGGAGCTATTATAGGCCAGGAGATCTTCTCATTGGTATAGTCATCTCTCCATCAGAAATAACACCTGCAACATTACCTTTTAACATGGCTCCTTCTAGTCAGATTCAGCTGTAAGTCATGCAATGGAGTTTCCTTCCCTCCATTTGCAGTTCTAACTCTCTTCTTTTTTTCTTCTTCTTTTACTTACAAAGTACTTACTTCTTGTTTTACTTACAAAGTATTTACTTACTTTGAATCCTTTTGATTAAAACAGCCTCTCCCTTTTACCTTCTTTTCTAAGATTAGAACATGAGGCAAATGAAACCTGAAAGAAGTCCACATTATTTTCCTCTCTGTGTTCAATCTTAAATTTATGACTGGAATACTGACTTTGGTTGAAAGTAATGATTGAAATGGTTCTAATTTCCTCTGCCCAACCATTTCCCTATTTTCATAACTGATTGATATGCATTGTCTGATTTTAAAAAAAATAGAAGATGACTTGTTTTTAGAACAGCTTCTCGGGGTCACTTATCAAAGATCTCCTTCCTTTAATGGTGGTTCTTCTTTAATGACTGAATTATTCTGGGCTATGAATATTAGTACTGCTAAAAATAATGTACTTTTCTGATTTGTTAAACCTTTTTGAGGACTATCCCCATCTTCAACACTAATAATATTAAAGGGTGATGGGTGACTATCATTTGACTCTGGTTTTGGATCAATATTAGCTTATGTTTCAGCTAGTTTGTAGAGAAAAAAGATGATTAAATGGAGAAAAAGTACTGTTGTTGCTGTTGATGATGCTAATATTAACATGATCATGGTTTTACACTAGTTTACCCTATGGAAATGTGTTAATACTACGCATGATTTTCAATATTGAACTGGTGAGGGAGAATCCTGAGCTCCTGCACAATCTCACACTTGGCTACAACATCCATGACAACTCTGATAACACCCTTGGCACTTCAGATGCCTTGCTGGACATGCTCTCTACTGGAGAAGCCAATGTTCCCAACTACAGCTGTGGAACGAAGGACAAGCTTTTGGCTCTTGTTGATGGAGCTATCAGAGACATCTCCATCCAGATATCAACATTAGGAGACACCTACAAAGTCCCACAGGTTTGTGTTTGTCCTTCCTTGTCTGTAAAGTGAGTGGGGTGTTGATGTGTAAGCGATAGATCCAACCGTGTCTTCTCTATGGAACTCAAGATTATTTTGAATAATAATAATGATCAATCTATACATCGAAAGATACTTAACTCCCTTCCAAGACATGGCACCTAGTTAATAATATCCATCTTACCACAAAAGCTTCTTCTCTCAAACAACCTATCTCCTCTGTTTCCAAAAGCTTTTGTGAAGTGTAGGCACAGGGCTGCAGATCCCCCCTAAGGTTTTTTGTTTGAGGACTGTGCCCACCACAACATCATTAGCATCAGCCTGGATCAGGGTGTTTAAGAACTGGTTCTGCTGCAAGCAGAGGCAACCAGCAAGGAGGGGCTCTCAGTGGATCATGGGAGAGCAGTAGCTCTCCCGCTGGACCTGGTGATCCCTCCAAACCAGCAGATGAAAGACCAGCCATAGAAATATGGCTCATCACTAGGCTGCAGACAACCAAAGTCACACTTACTCTCTGGCAACTTCAAAGCTCAGTGGAAAGGACTGGGTGAGATCTACCTCTCTTAAATCCTAATTGCTTTCTGTACCTAAACAAGCTGCTAAAGTATTTTTCCCCTTGTGAAGATGGAAGGGAGATTTCAGCTCTTCCTCCAGACATAGCGGCAATTGACTACCCAGGGGTGTTTAAAACATTGGAAAATATAACTGGATCCTAATTGGGAGTTTATTTCATAGAATTTGTGGATTAAAAGACTCTTTATTTTCTATTTCCTATCTTTCTTCAATTTTTATTTCCTATTTTTATGGAAGATCTGGGTTTTTTCTTTTAAAATAGAAGAAAAAATTGAAAAGATTAAAATAACTTTGGAGAGACATCTTGTGGCTAAATGTGATATTACAATCTGTTTTTGTACAAAAGAGACTTGGCTGACAGCCCAGAAAGTAGATAAGATACATGTAACCTTGAGAAGCTCAGCTGTGTTCTTTATTAAGTGGATTTTTTTTAATGTAAAGTCTTTTAGTTTAAATATACTATTATGGAAGAAGATCAGAAATGGATCTTTCTTAGGGAAGAAAAGCAGGATCAAACTCTTTGTCTGTTGAAAGAGATTCTTCAAACCTTAATTACAGCTGGTGATGAAATAAGAAGCTACAGGAAAAAACAAGAAGACAGCCTTGATATGCAAAAGCAGATTATGACTATAACTAAAGAATCATCTACACAGGATACTACAGAAAAAGTGGAACAATTAAATATTATGACAGAAGACTCAACTGCTCAACAAATACAGACAATGGAAAATACAAAAAAGAAATTGACAAAAGGGAAAGAGGTAAAGATTTCCTATTTAAAGCAGAAGGAGCCTGAGGATCTAAAAGGAAAACAGATGGAAGTGAAGATAAATAGTTCAGGAAATGGAAAGACAAGGAAAAGATTTGCTGCATCTGCTAGCCCTCTTAAAATAATGGCAACTGGATGGTTATCTCAACGTCAAATAATAGATATAACAACCCAAGGAGATCTATGACCCCACAGCAAGGACATGGAAGATGATTTGGCAAAGAAAGAAAACTAGAATAAGACTGAAAAAGATTTGATTTATAGATGAGATTTAAAATAGAATATAATTAAATAGATAAGATGGGTATTACGAGAACTTAAAATAAAATATACTTAAGCAGACAAGATGTGTACTTTGAATATAAGATATTGTTACGTGTTGAGATAAAGAAAACTTTGATCAAGTAAAAGTTAGAAATATAAAACACTAACAATTAAATTTGAATATTGATTTGTGCATAAAGGTAAAGATGATTAAGACACATATAAGCTATTATGGTTCCGGCTAATGAAACACTTCAAAGAACTTCCAGGCATTTGTTTTCCTAAAAGTCTTTTATTGTTACAAAATGTTGGCACAGGCACAACGGAGGGATGCTAGGATCTAAGTTCTCTTCCCCTGAGCAGTTAAATTATCAGCATGTTCCCTCCCTAAATTAGCCGTCATATATCACATTATCCAATTAGTGTGAAGGTCAAAGGTTTTCTTCTTTCTTTCCCCGGGCTTTACCCCCACCCCCCTTCTGCTCTGTATTAACCCCATAAATACCAGAGAGTTCTGCATATTGTGAAAAGCAAGAATATACAATATTTGCAGCATTGACATAAGCTAAAACTTCATTGATGAAAGCAATCAATATGTCTGTATGTCTTAAAATAGAATACACTTAAATAGGTGTATACTACAGACCACCCAACCAAACAGAGGAAATAGATGAACTTTTTGCTAGTCAGCTAACTAAGGTATGTAGGAAGCACATCACAATAGTAATGGGGGACTTTAACTACCCTGACATCAAACAGGTTCCTGGCAAACCTAGCAGACAACTTTGTCTCCCAAAAAGTAGAGAATGGAACTAGGGGATTAGCCATTTTGGATCTAATTCTCACTAACAGAGATGAAATGATAGACGGTGTTGAAGCCATAGGAACCCTGGGAGGAAGTGATCATGCAATATTAGAATTCAACATTATAGAAGCACAACCAATAGAACACAGTCAAACTAGAGTCTTGGACTTCAAGAGAGCTAATTTCAATAAACTTAGAGAGGGCTTGGGAAGGATTCCATGGATGAGAATCCTCAAGGGGAAAACAACTCAAGAAGCTTGGGAAAATTTGAAAAATGAGATAATAAAAGCACAGTCTAGCACAATACCAACAAAGAGGAAAAATAACAGCTCTCAAAAGAAACCAGCATGGCTGCATAAAGAACTCTCTGACAAATTGAAAGATAAAAAGGACAAGTACAGAAAGTGGAAAGAGGGGAACATAACTAAGTCAGAATATCAGCAAATAGCCCGAGCCTGCAAAGATGAAGTGAAGAAAGCCAAGGCTCAAAATGAACTAAGGCTTGCGACCAAAGTCAAAAATAACAAAAAAAGCTTCTTTCAACATGTAAAAAACAAGAAAAAAGTGAAGGAAATGATTGGTCCATTAGTGGGTGGAAGTGGCAAGAAGGTGACAAGCAACAGGGAGAAAGCAGAACTATTTAACTCATTTTTTGCATCTGTCTTTACACAAAGGGAAAAAACAGACCAACCTATCAAAAATAGTGCCATAAAAACAAAACAGAAACACAAGTTAAGATAGGCAAGAAAATGGTTAGGGAGCACCTGTCCAGCCTAGATGAGTTCAAATCGCCAGGACCAGATGGATTACACCCCAGAGTTCTCAAGGAACTGGCAGATGTGATATCGGAGCCACTCAACTATATTTTTCAAAGATCCTGGAGCACAGGGGACCTACCAGAGGACTGGAAAAGAGCTGATGTAGTTCCCATCCTCAAAAAAGGAAAAAAAATGGATCCAGGAAATTACAGACTATCAGCCTGACCTCAATACCTGGGAAGATCCTGGAAAAGATAATCAAACAACGAATCAACGAACACCTAGAGGCAAACAAAGTCATTACTAAAAGCCAACATGGGTTTGTCAAAAATAGATCATGCCAGACAAATCTTATTGCATTCTTTGACCAAGTGACAAAATTAGTGGATCAGAGGAATGCTGTGGACATAATTTACTTGGACTTCAGTAACGCATTTGATAAAGTAGATCACAACCTACTACTTGACAAGATAGAAAAATGTGGGGTAGACAGAACCACCACCAGATGGATCCGTAGCTGGCTGACCGGCCGTACTCAGCGAGTGGTCCTCAATGGAAATGCATCTATATGGAGGGAAGTGTGTAGTGGGGTGCCCCAGGGCTCTGTTCTGGGCCCAGTACTCTTCAACATCTTCATCAACGATTTGGATGAAGGGATAGATGGGAACTCATCAAATTTGCAGATGACACCAAGCTGGCAGGAATAGCCAACACTCCAGAAGACAGGCTTCAGGTACAGAAGGATCTGGACAGACTTGAACACTGGGCACTAACTAACAAAATGAAATTCAATGGTGAAAAAAAGCAAGGTTCTACATTTAGGCAAGAAAAACCAAATGCACAAGTACAGTATAGGTGGCACCATGCTCAATAGTAGTAACTGTGAGAGGGACCTCAGAGTCCTAGTAGACAATCACCTAAATATGAGCCAGCAGTGTGCTGCAGCTGCCAAAAGGCCAACACAGTGCTAGGCTGCATTAACAGAGGGATAGAATCAAGATCACGGGAAGTATTAATACCACTCTTCAATGCCTTGGTAAGGCCACACTTGGAATACTGCATCCAGTTTTGGTCACCACGATGTAAAAAAGATGTTGAGACTCTAGAAAGAGTACAGAGAAGAGCAACAAAGATGATTAGGGGACTGGAGGCTAAAACATATAAGGAACGGTTGCTAGAATTGGGTATGTCTAGTTTAACGAAGAGAAGGACAAGGGGGGACATGATAGCAGTATTCCAATATCTCAGGGGCTGCCATAAAGAAGAGGGAATTAAGCTATTTTCCAAAGCACCTGAAGCAGGACAAGAAGCAACGGGTGGAAACTAATCAAGGAGAGAAGCAACCTAGAACTAAGGAGAAACTTCCTGACAGTGAGAACAATTAATCAGTGGAACAGCTTGCCTCCAGAAGCAGTAAATTCTCCAACACTGGAAGTTTTTAAGAAGAGATTGGACAGCCATTTGCCCGAGCAGGGGGTTGGACTAGATGACCTCCAAGGTCCCTTTCCAACTTTACTATTATTATTATTATTATTATTATTATTATTATTATTATTATTATTATTATTATAAACCCAAAGCCACACCGATGATGAGGCACGACCACAAACCAGAAGCCAGACCACAGCTGCATCATTAGCCACTTTAAACCCCTCCAATCCATACATGAAGCAAACTGACAACCTCCATGAAGATGAGGCACAACCACGAACGCGAAGCCAAAAAATAGCAAGGCAGCCCAAAATCTTAAACCCCCCTGCAACTCAGACTAACCAGAGCACAACCAAACAGAACACTCCCCCAGCCAATCAGAGCACAGCCAACCCCCCAGCCAATCAGAGCACAGCCAACCCCCCAGCCAATCAGAGCACAGCCACGCCCCTAACCAATCAGAACACACCTCCACCCTATCAGAACACAGCCAAGCTCCCACCCAATCAGTTTATACCCCCACTGGCAGTTAAAAGGAAGAAACAGCTAAGACCACACATTGCTCCTCGAAGCACGAAGCTGAAAGCACCAGCCTGAAGATGACAAATGGGACTTCGTCGAAACATCGCCAAGACACTTCCAATTTTTTTTTTTTGAAAATTTTTTATTTTTTTTTAAAACATACAATCATTTATAAAAATACAATAAAATTTTAAAATAGAGAAGGAGGAACTTGCATACCCAACAAAATACTATTAAAGAGTTCCTTTAATGGCTCTATCATTTCTTCAGATAAGATCTTATAATACCTAGAAGTCAGTCCATCTGTTCCAAGAGACTTTCCAACCTTTAACTGCTTAATAGCTAAACCAATTTCCTCCACAGTAATTAAACTATTCATCCCATTTTGTTGTTCCTCTGAAAGTCTAGGAAAATGTATTGATTGTAAATATTTATCTATATCCAAACCCCTTATATTATCACTTGAATATAATTTTGTGTAAAAGTCCAAAAAGCTTTTTCTAATCAAATCTTGCTGAAAAACCTCAGTACCTTTATATTTTACTTTCTCTATAATTCTAGCTTTCTGTTTCTTTCGTAACTGATAAGCCAACCACCTCCCAGGCTTATTCGCATTGCAAAAAGTATTATGTCTCATATACGACAGATTGGTAGCCACCTGATCTGCCATCAACATGTTAAATTGTTCCTTAAGCATCTTTATAGATACCTTTAAATTATTATCAGTAGGGTTAAGAACCAACTCTTGTTCTTTTGATTTGATCTCTTCTTCTATTTCTCTACGTCTTTGTGACCCTTTTTCCCTAAAAACTTTATTCAATTGAATCAAAATTCCCCTCATATATGCTTTACTAGCGTCCCACACCATAGACATTGATGTTCCCTTATTCATATTTATAGTAAAAAATTCCTTTAAATGTTCTTTACACTTTTGTACGAACTCCTCCCGATTAAATAAGTTCTCATTCAGTCTCCAGGATCTTCTATTCCCATCTTCCGAATATAACTCCATCCACACAGGACTATGATCTGACAATGTTCTGGGAAAAATTTTCACCTTCCTCACTCTAGGGAGGAAATCACTAGTAATCAAAAAAAATTCAATCCTTGAAAATGACTGGTGTCTATCAGAATAAAAAGTAAAGTCTCTATCACTTGTGTTCCTTTCTCGCCAAATATCAATAAGCTCCAGTTCTTCCTTCAAATCAAAGAAAGTCATAGGTAGTTTAGTTTGAATAAAAGTTTTAGAGGAACTTCTTTTGTCTATAGTTGGGTCTAAAACCCCATTCCAGTCACCCATCAAAATTACCGATTTATAATCCAACTGAGATATCTTGCCATGCAGCAACTTATAAAATTGTTTCTGTTGTTGATTGGGAGCATATAGTCCAACAATAAGAACCTTTCGGCCTTGTAATAATAATTCCACAAAAAGATATCTTCCTTCAGAATCAGCCTCAATTAGTTTAGCTGAAAAAGTTTTCTTCACATAAATTACCACTCCCCCTTTTTTCCCAGGGGCTGGAGCAGTAAAATGTGTGCCCAGACGGGAATTCATCAAGAATTTAGAATCCTTTAAAATTATATGAGTCTCCTGCAAACATATCAAATCATTATTATGTTGTTTCAAATAATGGAAAATCTTTCTTCGTTTCTGTGGCACTTTTAAGCCATTAACATTCCAGGTCAGGAACCTGACCATCTCCACCGGCCTGGAGCCTCTGGAGCATGGCCTGCAGATCTGCTGTTGAAGATCTTTTTGGTCTTGCCCCTCCCACAGGCTCTGTAACAACCAAACTTTCACCACTCTTCTGCAACTGCTCTTTTTCTTTACGTTTATGGGCAGCTCGTGTCATCCTTTGCTGTTTTATGTCAGAATTCTGTGCAGCTTGTTCCATAACCATCATTGATGAGGCTCCTGCGATAAGAGACTCTTCCGTTATCCTTATTTGTGGAGGTGGTGACAATCTTGCTTTTAAGATAGACTGATAAAAATCTCTTGCTTTGGAAACAGTAGTTAATCTATGACGTATCCCTTCATAATTTACTATTATTCCTCTTGGAATCTCCCATCTGAACTGAATTTGACGATGTTTCAGCTCATCAGACAAGAAAGTAAAATCTTTTCTGGCTCTTAAAATTTTTGGAGGTATCTCTTTTAAAATTATTACGTCTTGATCAGCAATTTGAAACTTTTGTTTGTAAAAAGCCTGTATAATTTCATTACGGATAGATCTTCTAGAAAAATAAATAACCACATCTCTTGGTAGATTTCTCTGTCTAGCAACCCGTGAATTAACTCTAAATTTTTTTTCTATCTCATTCTCAATCATTTCAGGCCGCCAGCCAATATTAGGAGAAATATCTTTCACAATAAGCATCTTTAAGTCTTCCTGAGGGTTCTCCCTCAGGCACCTGATACGTAATGCATGTTCCATCTCCCTATATTGTGAAATGATTTGTTCATCCTGTGTAATTTCTATCTTGTTCTCTACCTCCTGCATTCTAAATTCCATCCTTGATGCATTTTCCGTAATCTTTTCCATCTGGTCATCAATCCTCTCTATGTGCAGAGCTAAGCCCTGAAAGGCCAGAAGGATATGGTCTCTTACTTGTTTGTTCTTTTTCTCCAATAATTCTTCTGTATTAGCCCTCTCTGCAATTATAAGATCTTTTACCTCCTCCTTAATATCCAAGGCATGCTGTTTTAAAGCATCTTGTAAATCATTAAGAGAAATTGCAGGAGGAGGAGGAGAAGGTGGAGGTGATTTTGGTTTCTGAGATGCAGGCTGAGGCATTGGAGAAGAAATAGGAACCTTAGGGGCGGGAGGCAGACGTTTTGAAGCCATTTTCTTAAGTTCCAAGAAGAAAGATTCTTATTGAAAAAAAAAAGAGAAAAAGGGCACAGTTCTTTTAAGTATTCTTAGAAAAAAAAATAGAGAAGAAAAAGGAGGAAA
Organism: Crotalus tigris; assembly: GCF_016545835.1. Taxonomy (NCBI): domain Eukaryota; kingdom Metazoa; phylum Chordata; class Lepidosauria; order Squamata; family Viperidae; genus Crotalus; species Crotalus tigris. Next base: position 244,982 of record NW_024100175.1, read on the forward strand.
GAATAAAAGCCAAATTCTTACTTCTGTATTTAAAGAGTTAATCTGTATCCAGGTTTTACTTTGTAATGCAAATCAGGCAAGAAAGACGATCGCCATTTTACTTTTCACTTTCCCTTTCTTCTTCTAAAGGGAAAGTGAACAAAAGAAGAGGAAGAGGAAACTTGCTGAAGTTAAAGGCACCATCAAACTTGAGCACAGTCTCTCCTGGTCTGCTCCGTCTGCTTTCAAATACTCACAAGCAGCTGGAAAAAAAAAGCAGATGTGGAAGCGGCAACTTGCTTCATCCCAAAAGCTTCAGAATGAAGTCTCCCTGGAACGCGGAGTTGCTCAAGCTCCGAGGGAGCTCTACCCTCCGATCCCCAAAATAACAGGGATCCAGGGGAGCTCTTACCTCTACCTGAGAGCTCTCCTCCTCCCTTTTTCCCAGGGAGGAGATTCAAGCGGCGGGACAGCTGATTGTCAAAGTCCCGCGGCTTTTACACGCACCAGGAATGGGCGGCTTTGTAAAACGCCGCCATTCGTCATTGCTGGAACCACCGGAAGTCAAGACACTTCCAATTTTACGCGGGAGAAAACCCGAACAACCAAAGACCTACATATATATATTCTGAGGTTTTCACGGGTGTTTGTATATATGTTTTCTGAGGTTTTATATATATATATATATATATATATATATATATATATATATATATATATATATCTTTTAAAATACTAAAAATGCAAATCCTGGGCATTATGCTAACAAATAATAGAAAAAACAAGCACCAGGATATAATAAACCAGCCTGTTTAATATAAACAAGCCTGTGGTTAAGAAGAGTCACTAAGCTTTCGTCCAGCCAAAAAAACTGCCGGCGTCCTCAGAATAGCAGGAGATCGGGAAGGCAGCTCATATAGCCATATATATATATATATATATATATATATATATATATATATATATATATAATTGTATTTGATCACTGGCCGCTACCATGTCTTTTTAATGGTTATATCAGCTTTTCTGTGTCATGTATTGCATACCACCACAATTGTGCAGATGTCGGATGATTGGAGTCGCAGACGAACACACATCTAGAGAGGAAAAAAAAAATATTTTGTCTGATGTTTTCTGTGTGTTTCATAATCACTCTGCCTAATATCTTTTACTTCCCCTTTCTGTTAGCTGAAACAGTTAGAGCTGCCACACCATTATGCCTGAAGCTAACTCCAGGCAGATTTCTGTTCTTAGTAAACTTTTCCCACACTGTGAGTTTCACCAAAACAGCAACAAAGGAACTGTCCAGAAATCCCTTCTTCTAGTTTTGTGTCTTGTTTACAGAATATATACTTCAAGGAACCAACAGACTCACCCTTCTAGACAGCACTGAAATTTCTATTAACAAATAAGCAAATTTAAGCCAACAAACAGATGAATTTTCCACTTGATTTTTTTTTAAAAAAAGGGGGGCGAGATGTTTTCCTCCCTTACATCCGGCCATGCATAAAATCTTTCCAGAGGTTATTGGCATAAGGTTTAAAGTACTGTCCTGCAATTAGCTGGATCTTTTCACTTATGAAATTATATGTCATCCAGAGGCTTGTCCATAAAATGAGCAATAAATACTACCTTTAACCACCATTTAATAATTATAATGCATCTAATCTTGCCATAATAGACTTGAATCCAAGAACCGTGAAGGGCATTAGACAATGTAATTCATGCAGCAGTTAGTGAAGACACAAAGAAACTTCCCTGACCTCAACAGAGAGGAGGCTATGAAGGGTGAAGAATTTCATTCTGGAAATATTCAGGAAGGCTGAAAGAATGCCTGTGTTATTACAAGTATTCTTGTTTCTCTACTTGCAAAAAAAAGGGGGAAGAAAATTGATTTATGAAATACTCAAATAATTATTTTCCAGCACAATGCAGGTAGTCCTCCAGTTCATTTAGTGACTGTTCAAAATTACAAGGGCACTGGGGAAAAAAGGGCTTTTGACAGTTTTTCACAACTAGGACCATTGCATTCCCCCCTGTGGTCACATGATCAAAATCAAGACCCTTGGCAACTGACTCATATTTATGGTTTTGCAGTGTCCCAAGCAGTGGTGGGATTTAAATATGTGAGCAACCTCTCTGTGGATGCCGCTTCTGGAAGTCCATTCTGGGCCTGGGCAACAAAAAATTAGCTATCGGTTCTGCCAAACTGGTGCGAACTGGCTGAATCCCACCACTGGTCCCAGGGTCATGTGATCCCCTTTTGCAAACTTCTGACAAGCAAATTCAAAGGGGAAGCCATATTCACCTTAACAACTGTGTTACTAACGTAACAATGACTGTGATTCACTTAACAACTGTGGCAAGAAAGGTCATAAAATGGGACAACATTCATTTAACAAATGCCTCAACTTAGCTACAGAAATTTAGGGTGGTCCTAAGTCAAGGACTCCCTTGACTTACAAGGTATCAGTATTAGCCAGATACCATTCCCGTTTTATGCTGCACACAATACAATTCTTTATAATGGGAATATAATTGGTATATAGAAATCAAATCCCTCCCGTTGGGTTCAAAAAGATCTACTGATGTGTTTATGAGGAAGAGTTGATACTCTCTAAGTCTTTCTTCAGAGGGGAAAAAAAATGCACCTTAAGTTGCATCATGAGAAGAATACATCATTTTTGTACCATTTTTGAAGAAACTGCCCTGAAGACTCAGAGGTTGCTTAGGGACTTTTGGTCCCTCAAAGGAGCACCTGATCTGATTCTGAAAGAGGTTGAGCAATCTCTTAGGAAGATAAGTGGGAACGGAATGGTCAACTAATGGTCATTCTGTGGAGAACTTCTAACAAACTTTCCATAAGGCTCTGAGAATCCAGTTTTGAAAGTTTTCCTTTTCACTAACTTATTTAATAGAAAAAAGTCACAAATTTATCCTGGTTTATCCTGTATTTCTCCTGGAGCCTGTATGTTGAACCTTAATTGGGGATCTTATTTCTAAGCTTACACTGACCTTGAGCTAGAGTCTTGCTCAGATGTTACTACCTTTGATTCCATTCACAACTGAACAGCCAGTTCAGATTAATATTGATGTGACTTGGCTCAAAAGAGGGCATGAGACCCCATTCAGAGATTGCACACTGTTCTGTCTATGTGAAAAGGGATTTCAATCTGTGTAGGGTTTCTAATCTATGTATTGTGTTAGGAACAGGGTCTCCACAGCTGACCTTGTAACTGGTATATATTAATTTACAGGCTTAACTTAATGAAGCCCATTCCTGCCTCTATTCATAGATAATTCCTCCATAATTGAGTCTTTGAAATCTAATTCACTAGACTGGTGAGATTAACTAGGCAAGCTCTTTTTATGAGACTACTTCTTAAAATAGAACAAAAGAAATGCAAGATTAACTTTGTTAGGCAAAGTGAGTCTTGAGGTTAAGATGGGGTAAAATGTGGGAATTGAAGAGGATTTACAGTGCTTTTCAAAATGATACTTTATTACCCTATGGGCATTTTGTGTAAGGAGACTGTATCCGAGCAGATTCAAATTTGAATGGGTCCATTTACTACTGTATGAGAATCATTTGTTCTCATACAGTATTATGTTATGAGAGTATTATGTTATGCGCATGTAGGAGACAGTTCAGAAAAGAACCTTTACCAAGCCTTTATCTTAAATTGTGAATTCATCTTTATTGCTCTGGCAGCAGCTATTTAACAGATACAGAATCTTTTTTCCAAGTAGCTAAATATATAGAACAAGAGAAGGACAGGCTAGTCCGTGTTCTGTTTGCTACCGTGAGCAGTTTCCAGAATCCAATAAACACAATTCTTTCTACTCTTCAAAGTACAGTAAAAAGACACTATGATTTCATTATATTTTTCCAGCTGGAATTGGCCGCTATGTTTTTTTCATTATTTAGCAAATATATGGACTGAAATTGGGGGGGGGGGGACACAGTGACTCAACAGTTAAGACACTAGGCTTGTCAACTGGAAAGCCAACAGCCCGAATGCCACATGATGAGTGATTTCCCGTTTTCACTCTAGCTCCTACTAACCAAGCAATTTGAAAGCATGCAAATGCAAGTAAATAAAGAGGTACCACTTTGGTGGGATGGTAACATGATTCAAAAGCATCTTCAGACAGCCCTGGCTCAACAGCTTCAAAATGGAGCTGACAACCACCCCCTACAGTTGGCAAAGGCTAGTGGAGTAAAATCCGCAGGGACTCTGATGGACAAAAACACTAATGGATGACTACTCCAGGCAAAGGAGAAATTCTCCAACAGTTTCTTAAGAGCATTATTTTCTTTTAGTAATAACAGTAACACCTCTATTTAAAAAGTTTAATCCACAGGTGTCAAACTCGTGACATCACATGACATGTCCTATTGCTGGCAATGGGTGGGTGCAGTTTTGGCATGATGCATCCAGCCCACAGGCCGGCAGTTTGACACAGTGGCAGGATTCAAATATGTGAACAACTGGTTCTCTGTGTGGATGCCGCTTCAGGAAGTCCATTCTGGGCCCGGGCAACAAACAATTAGCTAACAGTTCTGCTGAAGTGGTGCAAACTGGCTGAATCCCACCACTGGTTTGACACCCCTGGTCTAGTGGGAGAAGTTCCTTTAGGAATTAAGGCAGTGTTTCTCAACTTCCTCATCTTTAAGATATGTGGACTTCAACTCCCAGAATTCTCCAGGCAGCAGGTTGACTGAGGATGTCTGGGAGTTGAAGTCCACATATCTTAAAGAGGTGGAGGTTGAAAAACTATGGTTAAGAGAAGCAGGCACCAAATCAAGGAGGCTAAAAGCCTCCAGTGACATGATTGCACAATATAAGACAAGGCATTCACACATGCAGACATGTATGTCACCCTGTAACTAAATGAAAGCAAGAACACAGCAATTTCTCAAAGCAAATCCTGTTTCTAGAAATTAAATGAGAACTGGTAGGAAAAAGATGCAAAATAAGTTCTCCGCAGAATAATAATCTCAGGGGGTTTTCTTCTTCTTTTCTTTTCTTTTCTTTTTTCTTTCTTTCTTTTTTTTGGTTGTGGGACAGTACAAAAACTATCTGGGATGTCTGAAGACTTTTTGAGTACAGAGGTGTACCAATGCTACTGTCCTGTTGCTGACCAGAACATGTAACAGGCTGCATTTTAGCAATGCAGCCTGGCGAAAATGGAGGAATTCTAATCAGTTTATGGTCTTATTCTATAACTCTGGAATGAAGGAAGGTGTGGCCTCTAATATACATGCATCCTCAGGGAGGGCAAGGAGCGGGACGTGAAAAAATGTAAATGAAACAAATGCCACCTGTTGTCTATATGTGTATAACTTTGCAACACAAGTGTGAAAGCGAGAAACAGAATTTAGAAACAGAAACCTCTGCCTTGATATCAAGCCAGCAAATAACATTCCCTATGAGTCAGGATTTATTTTACATTTAATTGGGATATAGTAAATTATATGAGCTCTGGATACCCAATAAATGACTAAGTGATTAGTCTATTTTCTGCTACACCTCCCCATTTAATATGCTCAATTTTAATTAGTGGGATGTTTTCAGTGCTCTGTTCTAAAACATTAGGAAACATAAATAAAACAAAACCTTTTACAACACCTCATTTGTATCCTTCCCTGTATTCAATCGATCACTCCAAATTGTTGCCATCTATTTATCTCTCTTTTTTTCAGCCATGTGACATTTCTTGTAAGCAGGTTACAGTATTAAGAACTGGTCTCCAAGGGGGCTTCCTGTGGTGACGGCGGTGCCGATGGCGGCTTTTTTCAGCCATCCGCCCTGGAATGTGTCAAAACCAGCTGAGACAGCGAGCAACAGCCATCTCGCGGCTTGGAATCTCTCTCCCCGGGCGAAGGGGAGGAGGTGAGCTTCCCTCAGATAGTGGTAGAGCTCCCTGAGAGACCCCAAAGTTTTTTTCTTTGGGGGTCGGAGGGTGAGAGTTCCCACGGAGTCTGAAGTGTTCTCCACATTCCAGGATGCCTTTGCTCTAATTTTTTTTAGAGCAAAGCTAGACGCTGCTTTCACATCTGCTTTCAAAATGAACTTGTGAGTAAAATTTAAAGCAGACAGAGCTGACCAGGGAGATTATATTGGTGATTTTTTTGAGACTTTAACTCTGGAAAAGATTTCATCTTCTCTCTCTTCTTATTTGAGAGGGGTGAAAAATGGCACTGAGATGTTGATTTTAAGAGTGATAGGACCAGAACTTCAATTTGAAACAATGTAACAGCTTTTACAAGATATAAGAATTTTCTTTTCTTTTTTTTATATAGGGGGCTTTTGTCTTTTTTCCCCTCCTTTTGTCTCCTTTTTTTCTCTCTCTCTCTCTGTCTGCTAACTGTTGAAGGTTTTATAAGATTTTAAGAGTTTTTTCTTTTTAATATAAGTGACAAGATGGCTTCAAAGCATCTCGGAGCTTTTGTTTCTAAAGCCTCAATCTCCACTTCAGTAATGCAGATAGCCCAGCAAGTCGAGTCTAAATTTCCACCACTTTTTTCAGCTTTACCAGCAGTTTTATCTAAAGACTTACAGGACGTTTTAGAAGATAGCGTACAACGGATTGAAAAAGAGATAGGTGAAATTATTGAAAATAAATTTAGGAAACTGAGAGAAAATATAGCATCTGTGTTTCAGAAGTTTGTTGATCATATAGATCGTCTGGATCAGCATATTGATGTTGCTGTAGAAAGTTCTGAAAAATTGGAAGATCGAGTTGATAAAACAGATAATAAGGTGGAAATAATTCAGGATGAAATTACTATGTTACAATACAGAAGTATGGAGTTTGCTTTAAGAATAAGGGGAATGCAGGAAAACATTCAAGAGGATTTGAGACAAGTGGTCGTAAAGGACATAGCTTTTATTTTGGAATCTGAGCCTGAAGAAATATTGAGAGAGACGGAAAAAGTTTTTAGGGTTAATTCAAAGGTTGCGAGGCAGAGGAATCTGCCACGAGATGTGGTTATTTATTTTTCTAGTAGATCACTTCGTAATAAAATTTTACAAGCCTTTTATAAGCAGAGATTTCAAATTGCAGCTCAGGATGTTATACTTTTGAAAGAACTACCTTCAAGAATTCTTAAAGTAAGAAAGCATTTTGTTTTTCTGGCTGATGAGCTTAAGAGGCGACAGGTCCGGTTCAGATGGGAAATACCGGTTGGAATAGCGGTGAATTATGCGGGGATACATTATAGACTTGATACAATTTCAAAAGTGAAAGATTTTTACACTTTTGTTTTGAAGGCGGGCTCTTCATTACCCACAGCTGAGATATTAGAAGAAAAGTTGGAAGAGCAACAGATTGAAGAAGATATGCAGGTTAAACCTCTGCAACAATCTTTCTTGACAGAAGATTCATTAAAGAAATTGAGTATGACTCGTGTAGCTTTCAGAAGCAAAATAAAGGCGGGCTCTTCATTACCCACAGCTGAGACATCAGAAGAAAAGTTGGAAGAGCAGTCGATTGAAGAAGATATGCAGGTTGAACTTTTGCAGTCCTCCTTAACAGAAGATTCATTAAAGAAATTGAGTATGACTCGTGCAGTTCTGGGGAGAGGGGGGAGGGGGGGTTAGGGGTGGGGGGATAGGTAGGTTAGACAATAGGATTAAAGTAAGATAATAGATGGGACAACTTATGAGAGAGATGTTGCTTGGGCATTTCCCCGGCACTGTATCCGAAGAAGGATGAGAGTGGAGGAGAAAGGTTAGGGAGGAAGTAGGATGGTGAGAGGAGAGGGGGAGGGGAGAGAGAGGTGAGGGGAGGTGAGAAAGAGGAGGGAAGTAAGGGAGAATGTTAGAGAGGGCGGATGCAGTTTGGGGGGGGTGGGCAAGCAACACCTATGTGTATTTATTTTATTTTGTCAAATGTGAATTTTTTTCTTTTTTGTTTATGTAATTGATAAATGAAAAAAAAACTTTTTTAGAATAAAAAAAAAGAATTGGTCTCCAAGAAGAACATTGGGAGTTGTACATTTAAAAGTAGTAGGTGAGATCAGAAAGTTCACCTTTTCTTCAGTTCATCATGAACTAAAGCTTATTTCATTTCATTTTCATTTGATTAGAATTAAATGTAGTTTTTCAAACAATTTGAAGAGCATTATCAATATACCCTGCAGCTTGTGCAACTGTTCCCTGGACAGAGCTTTAGGCAAGCCCAATCCATCTGGTCCATCTGAAAGAGCTGGAAGAGACCTTGGAAGTTTACTAGTCCAGCCCCCTGCTCAAGCAGGAGAATCTATACCATTTCAGACAGGTGACTATCTAGTCCAGGGGTAGGCAATCTTGGCTCGTTTATGACTGGTGGACTTCAACTCCCAGATAGATGATAAATAGATAGATAGGTAGATATTGGTAGATTCCATATATAAGATCCAGAATAGATATACAGTATATATAGTTTTATCTATCCATCCATCCATCCATCATCCATCCATCCATCCATCCATCTATCCAACAGAGGAATAGAATCAAGATTACGTGAAGTATTAATACCACTCTTCAATGTCTTGGTAAGGCCACACTTGGAATACTGCATCCAGTTTTGGTCACCACAATGTAAAAAAGATGTTGAGACTCTAGAAAGAGTACAGAGAAGAGCAACAAAGATGAATAGGGGACTGGAGGCTAAAACATATAAGGAACGGTTGCTAGAATTGGGTATGTCTAGTTTAACGAAGAGAAGGACAAGGGGGGACATGATAGCAGTATTCCAATATCTCAGGGGCTGCCATAAAGAAGAGGGAATTAAGCTATTTTCCAAAGCACCTGAAGGCAGGACAAGAAGCAACGGGTGGAAACTAATCAAGGAGAGAAGCAACCTAGAACTAAGGAGAAACTTCCTGACAGTGAGAACAATTAATCAGTGTAACAGCTTGCCTCCAGAAGCAGTAAATGCTCCAACACTGGAAGTTTTTAAGAAGAGACTGGACAGCCATTTGTCCGAAATGGTGTAGGGTTTCCTGCCTGAGCAGGGGGTTGGACTAGATGACCTCCAAGGTCCCTTCCAACTTTACTACTATTACTATTACTATCTATCTATCTATCTATCTATCTATCTATCTATCTATCTATCTATCTATCTATCTAAAACAATACATTATATAAATTCTACTACAAGAAAGGTGCTGTATCTGGGATAGTATTCTAAAGTCCTGTCAGGGAATTAATTGAATGCAGATATTGTGGCAACTTGATCCTATTTTGTTGGATGCCTACAAAGTAGGATCAAGTTGTCCCAATTGCTGCATTCAATTAATTCCCTGATAGGAGAAATGGGGGGATGGGAGAGAATGGGGTTTAAGCAATAGTACATATGCATAGACTATGGAGCTCCTGTTATACTAAGTGTGCATGTTTCAACTTTGAAATTATTATCTTAAAGTACCCAATTATTCCTTTTATTGATTCTTCCTTTAGACCTGCAAATTAAAAAGAAGAAATTAGAATAAAGAAGTATCTATTTAGAATGTATTTAAATTTCTGCTGATTTTGCAACAAGTCAGGCATAATCCTGCTGTTGAGTCCTTGGCGAAAAGCAGACACGAGAAGCAGTTGTAGTTCTCAGGTTTTCTTTTATTCTGTGTTCAGCTTACAGGTGAAGGCTTCAGCAACGCCCAAAAGCTCCCAGCCTCTTATATAGGCAATTCCCGGGTCAATGTGTTACTTTTCCCGCGCCAGCACCCGCGCATGCGCACAGGCGCTGGCGACAGCCTGTCTGGTCCCGGGCAGCTTGCACCTGCCTGGGACTGCCTGCAAACGCCCCGAGCCCGTTTGCAAGGCTCGGGACATAACACCTGCTATCTTATACATGTCTAGTCAAAAGGAAGTTCTTCTGAATTCAGATGCAACATTGCAATAGGGCTTTTATGCATACTCCAAATGATAAACATAGATTTAGCTTTATAGCCTTATGACATAAACCTATACATCTTCATTCAGAACTAAGTTCCACTTACCACCAAATCAGTGTGCATAGAATTGCACTGCTTATTTTGAGGAAGAACATATTCATTGAGAAAATAACGTTAAAAGAGTAAAAGCTACACAAAAGGCCTGAAATACTAGACCTATAGTAACTTGGCAGAATCAAATGAAAGCATGCATTAGATGCTTCTTAGTTCTGCTTATAAAAGCAGCACAGCAGATTGTGAAATCTATTTTGCAAAATTGTCCTTTTTCCCACTCCTTTGAAGGAAGATTTCAAAACAGGGAGTTGTAGCCATATAATTTGGGAAATTCATGATAGCATATAAGATATAAAATATAAGTGGCATGCATTTTATGTTTCCTAGGAGAAAAATAAAGGCATCTCTTATTGGAGTTAATAGGAATTGATTAATTATTTGTCATCCCAATAGACAAAAATATCTCGAGAAGTTTTTGACAATTCCATTGTCAAAAGAATTACTTCTACAATTCTGCTAGCCAGAGTGAATTTAACTGCATCTGATTCTCCATGCCCCCACCTACCCAATCTTATCAGAGTAGGACAAAAAAACAGAAAATTCACAGATTTTTTATGAATCATGAATGCACAAGTTACAAAGGCCTTGTTTAATTCTAATTTATGAATGCCGCCTGCATATTTCCTAAGGAGGAAACCTGAAACTTTCAAATTCTTTATCTGTTAGAAGATTATTGCTCTTCAAGGCTTCTCTGCTGCATTGCCTGGAGAAGGGAAAGGGAGCGCGGCTTGAACTGCATGCAGGAAGCGTGTCTCTGTTGCCCACAGTTATGCAAGTACGTTCTGCAGCTAGTTAAAATATCGTAGTCCATAGGAGTCCATTTAATGAAATTTGAAGCAACTTTTAGGAACACAAACATTAATAAAATGTGAGCTGGTTTATAGCAGAAGAATATCTTTTGCAAATAGCATTTTTTGTTTTTCCAGAAAAGATGAGAGATAGGAAAGAGGGAGAGGGAAATTGCCTTGATTGTATGCCTGCACTATGGGGCTGGGAAGAGAACTGAGGTTGTGTTGAAAGAAAAATCTTCAGGTGCAGTTCAAGCCATGAATAAACAAAATGGAGGCTAAGATGCTGGAAATAAAATGGAGGCTGCTTGGGAAAGAAGGTTCTTGTTTATTTAGTTGCCGGAAACTTCAGTGACACAGCATGTTTCTGGAATGGCTGACAAAATGTAGCTGGGAGTGGGTGGGTTTTTATACCATTTTGGGGTTTTGTGTTTGGAGTTGTTCCTGTTCCTGTGCATCCCTTGTGATTGAACCAATGCTGTGACTAGCCTTCCTCAGTGCTGGAGGCTGTACCAGTCTGGAAGGGAGACAGCTGAATCCTGACAAGATAAAGTGGCTATGAATACAAGGAACCTCAGGATCCGGTTGTTTATTATCTTGAGTTCTGGATGGGATTGCACTACCCCAAACAGGTGCCCAATGTGCAATCTGGGGGTTCTTCTGGACTCACGACTCCTGCTTGAAAAGCAGGTGATAGTTGTGGTTAGGCGGGCATTTGTGCAATTTTTCTTATTTATTTATTTATTTATTTATTTATTTAATGGCAATGTTACATTAGCCAGGAGACTACAGTGATAATATAGAGCAGTAGTTCAGCTGCCTAAGACTGCTAGTTGTTCGGTTCATGCTCGCACTCTTTCCAAGGTGCACCACAAGAGTGGGCTAGCTCCACACCAGAAAGAAAGACAAATAGATTTCTGCAGCATCATCTGGGGCATTTTTCCTCCACTGAAGTTGCCTCACAAATGGGCATCACAACCGAGATGGTCCTGGGCCAACAGGGTTCTGACTTCCTGCACAAAGCACTGGCTCATCCTCCCACTGAAGAGGTACCTATTTATCTACTTGCATATAGAATGCTTTCAAACTTCTAGGTAGGCAGAAGCTGAGTCAAGTCATGGGAGCTTACCCCATCATGCAGTGCTAGGACTCAAACCACCAGAGCAAAGACCATTTCCTGCATCATGAAACCACTCTTAGTTGGATTACTAAAACCTGCTGTACATAGGCTATTCTCAAAGACTATTTGGAAGCTATAGCTGGTACATAATACAGCAGCGCACACAGTTCTGGAGGCCCCTAGATTGGCAGATATGACACCTCTGTTGCATGAGCTGCATTAGTTACCCGTTTGCTTCCAGGTCCAATTCAAGGTGTTTTGTTATTGCCTTTATGGCCCTATATGGTATGGGTCCAGGGTATCTGAAGAGTAGTCTCACCCCAATGGGACTAACCCGCCCCACTCTCCCAAAGGAAGGAGCCTGCTATGGACCCCACCTGCTAGGGAATTCTGTCAAGTAGGGTCAAGGAGAACACCCTTTTCTGCTGTGGCCCCAGTTCTGTGGAACACTCCACTAATGGACATAAGCATTGTTCCCACCGTTTTCCCTTTCAGAAGAGTGTTAGAACTTGGTTTTTCTGATTGGCTTGATGGCCCGATGGGAGCATTCACCACTGGAGGTGGTTGATAGAGTAAGAAAATCTCATCCCTCTATGTCCATCTCTTGGCTCCAGGTTTTTTTCATAGTTTTTGCATATTTTAAGTGTTTTTCTAATTATCTTTTTATCTCCCAGAGTTGCCTTATCAGAGAAATGGGTGGCATATAAATTTAATAAATAATAAGCAAATTAGCATTTCAATACAAATTCCTTAAACATTAGAGAGATCGTTTAAGCTACTATTGTAGATGAAAATGTGTTTCCTCTAATTCAGTGTTTCCCAAACTTGACAATTTTAAGGCATGTGGACTTCAACTCCCAGAATTCCACAGCCAGCGTTGCTGGCTGTGGAATTCTGGGAGTTGAAGTCCTCATGCCTTAAAATTGTCAAGTTTGGGAAACACTGCGTCTAATTCATTAAAGCTTGCACATTTTTACCATTAAATCTAATGGTAGGTTGTTGTTTTTTAAAAACAAACATTTTTAAAGCCTTTGGCGGGGGAGAAACCTCTTGAAATGTAGACAGACAGAAACCACACAAGAAAGAAAACAAAAGGTTTTTGTGAAAGACAAAATGCATGCTGCCTGTAGAGACACTGCAAATAAATGTGGAACTACAAGAGCAAGCCTGATAATCATCTAATCATCCACAGTGGGGATGTTGTTAGGAACATTTTCTTTCTAGCCAGAAGATACCGTTTTATTTTCTGGCCCGTGTAGCTGTTCAGTCAGTGATGTCTCTGAGGATAATTAGTCCTGAGGCCAGCAATACCATTTATCTTACACTGGGGACATTCCTCCCTGTTCTATATCACACTGAGTTTGCAACAACTGTCTATCGTTTTTCTCTCCCTCTTTGTGTGGAGAAACAACCTGAGGCAAAAGAACGTTTTGGGATTTTCGGTGATAGTTCTGAAATGACAGGAGTTGCCTGCTTTGAATCATGGAGTCCTAGAGTTCAAAAGGACCTGGAGTTCACCTCCCCTGCTCAGGGCAGGAATAAAAATGCAAACATCCCGACAGATGGCTGCTTAGCCTCTGTTTCAAGGCATTCAGCCAAGGGGAGCCTACTGCTTCTCTGGGTAATTGGTTCAACTGTGCAACTGCTTTTACTGTTAGGAATGTTTTTTTTTAACATTCAATCAGAACCTGCCTTCCTGTAACTTAAACCAATTATTCTGCAACCTACACCCTGGGATGAAAGAGAACCGGTCTTGACTGCTTTTTGGATTGCACCCTTTTAGATATTGCAGGAATGATAGTGCATGCAGTCCTCCATGGCTGTTGACCGCTTGCATTGATGCACAACATAACCATGGCCCAACATCCTGTTTTTCAGCCAGGTCCTCAAATAGCTGATTTCATCTCCTCCCAACTCATTTCTGAGGCAGCTTAAACTTGTCCTTAACCAGTTAGTGCTTTCCCCTGTAAGCAGGCAACAAATTGCAGCAGTTTTGTTATGATGCCAACTGATATGTTTCATCAACCATTGGTGCCATGCTCAGATGACCAATGGTGACAGAGGGAGATGGTCAGCACAGTGAAACAGGATGGAGTCGTTTCTCTCTCTATCTCTCTCTTGCTTCAGGGCACAACTTTCTCTGCATCTGTCAGCACTAGTTTGGACAGCTTTTGAACTCAGACATAACATATTCTGGATTAGTTCTAAATTCATGTTCAGAAGGAGTCCATCTATCAGTTAATAGTTGAACTCATTTTGAATACATCTTTCACAAAACCAGAGCAGGTTTTAGCAGCTATTGATGAAAATGTAGTGCTTCAAGATATATAATACTGTTGTCACTCCCACAATCTACTAATGTGATAAAAAAAGGCAGAATTCAATCTGTAAGGATTTTCTACAGATATCTAAGTTCAGAATTAATGGTGAACAATCTGAGGGAAAGTATTCCATTCTACAGATAGTCCTCAACAACTGAGCCCAGAATTTCTGTTGCTAAGTGAGACATTTGTTAACAACTGCAAGCTTCCCCATTGACTTTGCTTATCACTAGATTACAAAAGTTGATCACATAACCCTGGGACACTGCAACCATCATGAATATGAGTCAGTTACCAAGCGTCTGCATTTTGATCACATGATCATGGGGATGGTACAAAGATTATAAGTGTGAAAAATGGTCATAAGCCACTTTTTTCAGTGCCATTATAACTTTGAACGATCACTAAATGAACTGTTGTAAATTGACGACTACTTATAGAGTGCTTTTGTTCTTATTAGCCCTTCCCACATCCTACTTGGTACATGAGAATGAGGAAAAAATTGATTTGAAGAAATTGCAGGAGTGATTGATGATACCTGTACCCTGGTGTTTACATAGGCACTTTTATAAGAATCCAGAGATATTTAGCGAGATCAGATTGAAAATATGAATTCTGTAATCACACGTGCTCTGACCTGCATGGCCCAAAAGACATCTTCACTGACAAAATGAAAACTTTGCTCTAATGCATTTCCTATCTAGATGGAAATGGCAACAATTTAAGTTTTCTAACACAAAAATAACCTAATTTTTAAATAACTACATTGTCATTTACCTTCTTGAATTTCAACCATGGAAATATCTGGGAATTTAAAATGTTAAACCATTTTCTAGATGAATTTGTGACAACAAGAACATAGCAAAGATGAAGCATCTGTTTTCATGGGACATATGTAGAAATAAGAGAAATAATAACAGCCACTAGATTGAACAAATGTTGATGCAACAACATTTCCATCTCCTGACTCTGAAAATGAAAAATTAAAATCTGCTAATTACATTATGGGCATATTAAAACATTTCCAAACTATTGGTCCAAAAGTTATTTTAGAATTTAGAATTCTAAAAGGCCCAGCTCAAAACCATGCTGTATACTATTCATTTTAAATAGGTATTCATCCTGAAAATGACCTGCCCTATTGGAAGCCAAATAAACAGTTCTCTTTATGAAAGCCTCTTATGTTACTACCATGTTTTCCATTTTTCACAAAAACATCCATTAAAGGACAGAAAGACAGAGTGGCTGCACAAAGTATTTTGACTGGTAATGCTCTGGAATAACCATCATCTAGAGAACCACTCATCAAATTTCATCTCAGTAGCCAGTTCATCATAACAGCCAAACAAACCGTGAAAGCTGTTGTCTTATCGATGTCATCATCGTTATCTTCCATGATTGGATCCTCTCTTTGTAGCTTACCTATAACATGCTATTTTTAAAGAAAAACTGAAATAGACAGAGATCTATTGATTAGATCAGAATAATGGAGTTTGACCATGTTGGCTGAGAATTATGGGGGCTACACCACTACAGTACAAGTAGTCTTCAACTTATGATCACAACTGAGTCCAGAACTTCTGTTGCTAAGCAAGACAGTCGTTAAGTGAGTTTTGCTCCATTTTATGACTTTTCTTGCCATAGTTGTTAAGTGAATCACTAAAGGAATCTAGCTTCCTCATTGACTTTGTTTTCAGAAGCCTGTAAAAAGTGATCACATGATCCCGGGACACTGCATCCATCATACATATGAACCAGTTGCCAAGCATTCGAATTTTGATCACATATCCAGGGGGCTGCTACAAAGGTTGTAACTGTGAATGAAAAAGTTTACTTGTTTCAGTGCTGTTGTAACTTCGAACAGTCACTAAACAAATGATTATAAGTCATGGACTACCTGTTCCAGTGTGGAAAGATTTGGTTAAACAGTTGCTGGGATATCTCGAATTTTGATTACATATCCATGGGGCTGCTACAAAAGATTGTAAGTGTGAATAAAAAAGTTTACTTTTTTCAGTGCTGTTGTAACTTTGAACAGTCACTAAACAAATGATTATAAGTCATGGACTACTTGTTCCAGTGTGGAGAGGTTTGGTTAAACAGTTCCTGGGATCTCGATTCAAAACTAATTTCAGCTATCAATTCCCAAGATGACCTTTAGAAAGCCATCATCATTTCTCATTGTCAGCTCTCCCAATATGCAATAGAATCCTAACTACTCACATTCATTGTAAAAACGAATGAAATTAAGGCAGTACTAAACAGAACAGGGAGCCCAAATAGAATGCAGAGACACTACACTCATTCCTGTAGTTGATTTTATCTCTTAATTTAGCCCAGGGAACATTCTTCTCTCTAAACTTAAGAAATCAGCTGTCATCAAAGGCATTTTGTTAATAATAGAACAATAACCTAGGAAATGAAACTTAAATTGGATCGTATTATTCCATTCTTGAAATCTGGCTTACTTATATAGATAGATGCATCAGACAGCAGTTTTATTGGTATAGCTCCATGATAAAAATAGTTTTACAAAATCAGAAATAGAGAGATTCCTTTGTACTCATGTTTCAACAACCAAAAAATACATTTTGCAAACAGAGTGGGGTTATTGGTTGTGCGGCTGTTGTAGGAGAATATAATAGGATCCAATTCCGTATTTAACAGTAGCATAAAAGAGAGAAAAAGTACAAAAACACATATTTTGGTGGTGGAAAAGCTGTCAACACATTCATTGTGTAAGAATGCATCTCTTTGTATAGCCATTTATCTAAATTATTGCACTTTTAACACTCTTTTGTTTGCAGATGTGTAATGGAGGGCCCAAAATGCTTTTTGTGCCTTATATATTTGGAAGAATTCCTAACAAACAAGAATTGAGCACTGAGAACACATTTTTAATGTAGGAAATCGAAACACACATATCATTAAATCACACAGGGAAAGAAAATAAATTGACTCTTGATTTTATCAAAATAGAGTTGTAACAGCTGTTCTATTACCAATGGTCAAGAAGGGAAAGACTCAACATATTTTCTTTTGGGAGTACTACTTATTCTCATAGACTATGCACTATAGCAGTTTTTCCTCAATCTTAGCCGCTTGGAGATGTGTGGACTTCAACTCCCAGAATTCCACAGCCAGCATGGTCCACTCATCTTCAAGCTATAGCTTAGAGTAAGACTGTGCAAATCTTTGAGAAGATGTTTCACTTCAACAAGTATTCAGACAAGATACCCCTCAGAAGTAACATGGCAGCCTTGCTTCAACCACCAAAGAAGTGTAGCAACAACACTGGGAGAGACTCAAAGAGGCTGTGAGGCAACATGAAGTGAAAGCAGAGCGCATTGCTTTATAGAACAAAGTGCCTTGTTGAAACGAACAAAGGCTGCCTTGCACTGCTCCAGATATGAACTGCTCTTTGCAACAGAACAGAAAAATATGGATTCCCCTTGATTCCCTAAATGAATATCAGATTAAATGATCAGAAAAAGATGCCAACCATGCTAAATGCAACTGTGTAAAAGCCTATGTATTAGTAAGGCTGAGAAGTAAGCCATTATATTATATATCTGAAGAGAAAGGGAAAGGTTAAAACTCTTGATAACAGAAGAAGGAATATACAAGTGCAATCATAATTCTGATTTTCTATTATGTCTCTCTAGCATGCCATTCTCAAAAATAGCCTTATAAGCCCATATACATAAAGAAGAGATCAAGTCTGTAACATCTGATCCCTGGCAAGTAAGTTCAAACAGGACAAAATACAGAATGGGAGAAGTGGCTTCTAATTGCATTATCTGATGCGTGCATGGGATTTTGTGATTTACCGTTTTCATTGTTACTTCAGTAATGGAAGTCATAATAAGCTACTGAAGTAGTAAACAAAAAATATATCTGGCTTAGTTAGAATTTCTTTATGAATTCTATACTGCTTCTGGTATTTCATTCTATTTGCTATGGAGCAGACATCTACAGATTTGGTTTTGTATATGTATATAAATATAGACTTAAAAGGACGCTTTTGAGAAAGCATGGTGAAAAAGGTACACAGAAAGCCTTAATGGAACCATGATTGAATCTCTATATTTCTTCATTTGTTACTAAGAGTTTTAACCTTACCTTTTTTTTTGTACAATGCTTTTAAGTTTAATAAAAATATGTACTGTATAGTATAGGCTGGCATCTCAGTCTGATACCTCCCGCCTACCAGCCATTTTGGAAACCCGCCCTTATTGACAAACGACTCCCTAACACAAAAAATGATACCAGACCCACACTCACAAAAACCACACAGGAGGTCACCACCACACATCCACGCAAAAAACAAACCCAAAGCCACACCGATGACGAGGCACGACCACAAACCAGAAGCCAGACCACAGCTGCATCATTAGCCACTTTAAACCCCTCCAATCCATACATGAAGCAAACTGACACCCTCCATGAAGAGGAGGCACGACCACGAACGCGAAGCCAAAAAATAGCAAGGCAGCCCAAAATCTTAAACCCCTCTGCAACTCAGACTAACCTGAGCACAACCAAACAGAACACTCCCCCAGCCAATCAGAGCACAGCCAAGCCCCTAACCATTCAGAACACACCTCCACCCAATCAGAACACAGCCAAGCTCCCACCCAATCAGTTCATACCCCCACTGGCAGTTAAAAGGAAGAAACAGCTAAGACCACACATTGCTGCTCAAAGCACGAAGCTGAAAACACCAGCCTGAAGATGACGAATGGGACTTCGTCGAAACGTCGCCAAGACACTTCCAATTTTACGCGGGAGAAAACCCGAACAACCAAAGACCTACATACAAATACCCGCGAAAACCTCAGAAAACAAATATCAAACCTCTACGGGGAGGAAATCCACCATCTGACCAGGACCTATGAAAAACTTGAAGTCCAAAGAGCTTCCATTTTATGCGACCTCGCATTCCTACGCAACTGCCGAGATCAAAATCTAATCCCCACATGTTTCCAACTGAAATTCCACTCCAACTCTGCAGCCACCAAACGGATCCTGAAAAGAACAGAATTGGCCCTAATCAGAAATGAACTTCACACAAAAAGATTC
This sequence comes from Crotalus tigris, assembly GCF_016545835.1. NCBI lineage: Eukaryota > Metazoa > Chordata > Lepidosauria > Squamata > Viperidae > Crotalus > Crotalus tigris. Next base: position 264,269 of record NW_024100175.1, read on the forward strand.
CTCCTAGACCGAATTAACAAAGATCTCCTCACACTCCACCTCAAACTCAGCAACAAGATCCACCCCGCACTTTGGGACAAATCCAAACAACTCGCCGTCTGGAGAGCCGAAACACAGACCACCCTCAAGACAGATACACACACCAACAAACTCCGAAGACTACAAGAACGCCAGAAACAAACCCCTCCTCCCTCACAGCCACACATGAAACAAACAGTGCATAACATCTCAGATGGGATCCTCACCAAAGCCGAAACCAATGTCCTTTCCAAAGGATTCAACTTTGCAGTCGCTCCCAAACACATCCCCACTGAAACCATTATATGTGGAGTTGAAACCAGCCTGACCAAAATCAACCCCGACGACGCTAACAGAATCAGACTCGAAATCACCAACATCCTCTGCACCAGCAAGCCACCCAAAAGCAACTTACCCAAAGAGGAACAGACAGCACTACGTAACCTGAAAGAAGACACCAGCATAATAATCCTACCAGCAGACAAGGGCAACGCCACGGTGGTTATGAACACATCTGACTACCAAACCAAATTAACCAACCTACTCCAAGACTCCACATACAAACCCCTAAATACAGATCCCACCACCTACCTGGAAAAAACCACCAGATCCAAAATAAAAGCCTCCCCCATTAGCGAAGAGATCCAGCAAAGAATCATTCCCAGAGAGAAATCATCCAGATGCCCCAAACTCTATGGTCTCCCCAAGATACACAAAGAAGGAACCCCACTCAGACCTATAGTCAGCTCCATAGGCTCACTCTACAAAACCTAGCCAAATTTCTCGCCAAACAACTACAGCCCTATGCAGAATCCATCACCTCACACGTAAAAAACTCATTCCAGTTTATAGAGATCATAAAGAAACAAAACTTACAGTCCAGCGACCTACTAGTGAGCTTCGATGTCATATCCCTCTTCACCCAAGTGCCTATCAAAGAAGCCTTGACAGCTATTCAAAACAAATATAACCCCCCCAAACACATCTTAGATCTGACCAACCACTGCCTATCCAACACATACTTCATCTATAATGGACAAAAATACAAACAAATAGAAGGAGCACCCATGGGATCACCCCTCTCACCTGTCATTGCCAACCTCTACATGGAACACTTTGAAACCCAAGCTCTAGAAAAATCGGATCACAAACCCAAACTCTGGCTCAGATACGTAGACGACACCTTCATAATCTGGCCACATGGGAAAGAAAAACTGGACAACTTCCTCACACACCTCAACAGCCTACACCCCAAAATACAGTTCACCATGGAAACAGAAGCTAACAACCAACTTCCCTTCCTGGATGTCTTAGTCTACAAGAAATCCAATGGCTCCCTAGGACACACCATCTACCAGAAGAAAACACACACAAACCGCTATCTGCACGCTCTCTCACACCACCACCCAGCACAGATCAACTCTGTAGCCAAGACACTCATCTCCAGAACAAAACGCTTAGCTGACGAACAACACCTAAAACCCGAACTACACACTCTCACCAATGTACTAACATCCAATGGATTCCATAGAAATAAGATTACAAACCTAATCCAAAAAGAAACCCCCACTAAAATCCAAGACAAAGAACAAGAAAACGGCAAAGCCCTCCTCCCATACATAAAAGGCACCACAGACAGAATCAGTAAGATCCTCCATAAACACAACATCAAAACAGCATTCTGCACAAACAGAAAAATATCCACCATCCTTAGAAACCCCAAAGATAAAATTGAATTAGAAAATCAAGGAGTATACGAAATCCCATGCACCACTTGTCCCACCACATACATCGGACAAACCAACAGAAGAATAAGTGCACGCATTGAAGAACATAAGAACTCAGTCAAAAAAGAGGAACCAACATCTTCCCTGGTCCAACACCTTAAAGCCACAGGACATGAAATTGACTTTAAAAATACCAGAACCATTGCCAAAAGTGAACATTTTAATAACAGAATAATCAGAGAAGCCATCGAGATAGAAAAACGCCCACACAGCATGAACAAGCGAGATGATACCTCCCGCCTACCAGCCATTTGGAAACCCGCCCTTATTGACAAACGACTCCCTAACACAAAAAATGATACCAGACCCACACTCACAAAAACCACACAGGAGGTCACCACCACACATCCACGCAAAAAACAAACCCAAAGCCACACCGATGACGAGGCACGACCACAAACCAGAAGCCAGACCACAGCTGCATCATTAGCCACTTTAAACCCCTCCAATCCATACATGAAGCAAACTGACACCCTCCATGAAGAGGAAGCACGACCACGAACGCGAAGCCAAAAAATAGCAAGGCAGCCCAAAATCTCAAACCCCTCTGCAACTCAGACTAACCTGAGCACAACCAAACAGAACACTCCCCCAGCCAATCAGAGCACAGCCAAGCCCCTAACCATTCAGAACACACCTCCACCCAATCAGAACACAGCCAAGCTCCCACCCAATCAGTTCATACCCCCACCTGCCATCATTGTCAGAATACAAGCTTGCTAGTGAGGAAACCTGCTTATATGAAGCAAGGATTAGTCGGCTTGGACCTGTTACAAGGTCCATGCGTAGAGTTTAGGCGTGGCTATGCTTATAAGCAGGTTTCCTCACTAGCTAGCTTGTATTCTGACAATGATGGCAGGTGCTAGCCATTGAAAGCTAGGTTGATGTAAGTAAGAGCTAAAAGAAAGAATCACTGAAGGCTGTAAGTGAAGTAAGGATTAGTTGGCTTGGACCTGTTACAAGGTCCATGCGTAGAGTTTAGGTGTGGCTATGCTTATAAGCAGGTTTCCTCACTAGCTGGCTTGTATCCTGACGATGATGGCAGATGTTAGCCATCAAAAGCTTGATTTTATTTATTAAAACCTTGGTGTTTTATTTCCTGGTGATCTCTTCCTTTTTTACTGAAATGTATGTACCCAGGAATCGCTATTCTTCAATTTTTAATGTAATTTTTAATATATATATATGCAAAACTATGTTAGGCAGTTGTTATAACCTCTAAGCCACAGGCTCTCTCACACTTTGTCAGTCGTATCAGGAGAGAGACAGGGGGAGGAGATTTTTACCTTGAATGTGCACCCTGTCAGCCCAAATATGGGAGAAAGAAATCTTCTTTCTTTTCTTTTCTTTTGCTTGTATCAGCTCAATCCAGATCCATCCACAAGCAGCAGTCGCCAACTGCGACATCATTTTACATTTTTAGGTTGCTAGCAAAGAATAAAGAGAGAACTGGTATAGCTATTTCGAGTTCCTTTAACTTTCTTCAGCCAGACTTACTCTTCTGAGATTTGAACCTGGGCTATCTGCATGTTAGGCAGTTGTTATAACCTCTAAGCCACAGGCTCTTTCACACTTTGTCATACTTACTTACTTACTTACTATATATTTGCAAGTATATCCTCATACCTACAACATACAATGATATTAGATTTCCCCTTTTGGGATACTTTTTGTTGGTTAATGCAAAAGTAAATAATCTGTTTAAGTCTATACAATGGCACTACCAAAGCTGACACCAGCCAGAACATAGAAAAATTCAAAAAAGTAGTGCAAGACTGGAAGATATGGAGAGACCTGGCCCCATAGGATCGCTAAGAACTGGACACAACTGAATGGATAACATCACCATCATCTATGCAATGGAATTTGCTAAAGCTATCCTTTATATCAGTGGTTCTCAACCTGTGGGTTGGGACCCCATTTGGGGTCAAACGACCATTTCATGGGGGTCGCCAAATCACGCTGTCCGCCATTTTTTCCCTTTTCCCTAGCTGTCCTACTCCCTCTTATTGGTGGCCACACCCACTTGGGGGTCACCACAACATGGGGAACTGTATTATGGGGTCACGGCATTAGAAAGGTTGAGAACCACTGCTTTATATCATATTGATAAAACAACTCATTGTTTCTTCTTGGTTAAAAAGTTTGAAATCTTTCTCTTGGGTGAGTTAACAAGATTAGAAGTATGCCACAAAAAACGTGGTTCATTGGATACATCATTGAACCTCTCAGCTCTTTCCAAGCACAAAGTCATCAAAACTTGGATCAAACTCTTTCCAAGCACAATTTTTGTCAAGTCATTTTTTCTTACTTTGTGGGTAAATACTTATATTTATTATGGTTAAGCTTCTACTTCTTTTATGGATATTTGCAGATGTTGGGGCACTGCCATATATCCCAGCACATAACCACAGATGAATCTGTTTTCTATGACACATTATGTATTTGCATTCCTGCCGCAAACATTATGTATCCATCTATGGAAAAGGGTTGGTTCATGCATACATATTAGTCACTTTACTGCATGAAAGGGTATAAAAATCACAGAGCAGATATGTTTTTATTCATGTCATCTTACATCATCTCACACAATTCAGTGTTTTTCCATGAGCACAAATTCACACCGTCAGCAACTGTTCATCAAATGCACAGTAATAATAAAGTGATGGGAAATGAAGTTTTACAGTGCAATTGTGTAACAAATAAAATCTCAGATAAGATGCTTTTCAACAGACTCATTCAGCAACTGTTCATCAACTATAGAATAATAAAGGCAAGAGAAATAAGACATTATAACATGAGTGTAAAGTAATCCATGTGGCAGCAAAATGCTTATTAGATGTGATTGGGCTGTTAATATGATTAATACTTTCTGATTGTGGAAACAATCCTTTTATGCCTACCCAAGCAGTTCTGTATTAATCTCAAACCTCTTAGCAGATTGACCATTCAGTCAGGAGATAAATGCTGATTGATCGACCCATTGCTTCGTTCACTGTGAAGGATTGCTCAAATTATGATGTTCTTTTCCTGAACCAGACAAACCAATTGGAAGCCATTTTCAATGTTTGTAGTGTGCTAATTTTTTATTTTTTTTTTTGGCCTGGGCTCAACTTTATGTAATATATAGGATTGGAAAGAAAAAGAACAGACATGGACGGGTTTTTATTTTTCCAGCCAACTCCTAGAGAGATTTGAGGGTTGGGAAATGATTATGTTTGGATAATGTAGTTACCCTTAATAACTTTTCCTTGGTTATGGTAGTCACACAGGAACTTTATGCTAAAGCATTCAAGCAGCCAAAATATATGAGTCTGTCTTTATAGAATCACAGAATATGAAGTTTGGGGAAGATTTTGGAGAGCACTTAATCCAGCCCCAGCCTGATGCAGAAATCCATCACTGCAGAATTCTAGACCAATGCCAACCCAACCTTTGTTTAGACATTTCTAGGAAAAGAGAGTTCATTATCTCCCAAGGAAGTCTATTCCATTTTCAAATAGCCTTGTTATTCCCTTGTAATTTAAATCATTGTTTCTGTTTTGCCTTCTGAAATGATTCTGAAATATTCTGATCCTCTTCTCCATAACAATTTTTCAGTTACTTGATTATTATGTTTCCTTGCAGTCTCCTATTCTCTGGTCTAAACATAAGGAATGCCTCCAACTCCTCATCTTCATGCTTTCTTCCAAAACTTTTATTGTGTTGGTTGCTTTCCTATGGACTTGCTCCAGTTGGTCAATATCCTTCCTAAAATGGATTCCCCAGAACTGAAAGAAATATTCTAAGAGGAAACTCAACCATTATTTCTGTTGATGCAATCTAGAAATAAAAAAAAATTACTGGAAGAGGAAGTCATTGAAATTACAATTTTTGGTGAAACATCAACAATCTCATATATATTAATATTAGAACTGTAATATCTAGAAGGAAGGAAAACTTTAGGACTCTTCTGTTGAAGGGAAAAGAAGAAAGTAAAAATGCCAATGTGTCAATCAATATTAAAACAAAACAAAACAAAAACAAAATTACATCAATGGACAATTCCAACCCAATTCAAACAGATGATGAAGAAGAGGTCAATGAAGTAACAAAATATATCTTCTTCAAAAATTCAGAATAGTGACTGTAGTCATGAAATAAAAGGTATCTGATTCTTAGGAGAAAGACTATGACATCTAGATAAAATACCCAAGTGCAAAAACAGTACAGTGACAGCAAAAATTGGCTTATCAATTTTCTACTTTTAACATAAGTCTGATCATCCAAAAGGCTGAAAGAAAAAAAAAAGAATGAAGTCCTTAAATTGCTGTGCTGGAGAATATTATTGAGAATATTTTGAGCCACAATGAAAGAAATAAAACTAAATTAAATAATCCCGCTAGAGTGCTCACCAAAATCGCTAATAATGAAGCTGAAGTTTAGATATTCTGAACACATAAATGGAAAAGAAAGTGCCATTAGAGAAGATCCTGTGGCTTGAAAAAAAAAATCAGAAGCAATTGGAATAGAAGTTACAAGAAGACAAGGAGACTAAATACAATCACCGAAGCACAAAGGTAAGTTTACAGAAACTGAAAGAAGCCATTACTGATGATGGACAGCCCTGGAGAAATTCAGGATTGTCAGGTCACAAAGACTCAGAAGTGATGGTAGAACGGAACAATTTCAGGGAGTCCTGAATGTGATTGAAGTAGTATTTTCTGTCTTGTGCTGTTATAAGCTGAGCTGGGCTAGTAAAAAAAAAACACTGCTTATATCAAAGGTCTTCAGACTTGGCCCTTTTATGAGTTATGGACTTCAACTCCCAGAATTCCTCAGCCAGGCACGCTGGCTGAGGAATTCTGGGAGTTGAAGTCCACAACTCATAAAAGGGCCAAGTCTGAAGACCCCTGGCTTATATCAAGTGAATACCTTACAGTAATTTATGCTAAAAGACAACAGGAGTTATTCTTTTGATGTAAAAAAAAGAAAAAGAAAAGAATTCCAGCACCATTTTCAACATGTGAGTACAATAGTAGATACATGGCTCCATCCTTGTATCCTATTTGACCCCTGGTTCCACAGGTAACAGATGAAAATCGGCCCATCCCTTTTTGAGTATGTTTGATTTACCTAAAAGGGTGGTCCTCTCCTTAGAGAAAAAGAAATGGTATCTTTGAATTGGTGCTGTATAATAAATAAGTACCTATAGCCCAAAGCCAGGGATTTTCCTGCAGTTAGATATGCAGAAACTCACCGCTTGTAAACAGAGTGACAAAATGCATGATGATGCACAAATGCCAGAGCAGATTTTACATTGTGCACACCAACATATGCAAGGCTGGGCACTAGCTCCAAGCAGCATATGTAAAATGAGGAAATGGAAAGTCATTTGTTTCCCTACAGACATCCTCTTCCTCAAACAACTCCTCGCTGTCATGTACAATAACGGGCAGTCACAAAGCCTGAGCAGTGAATTAATTAGGATTGAGTGTGGTCTAGGCTCCAATTCAGGTGGAATTTTTAAAGCGGTGCATCAATGCACTTTCAGCTGAAATGAATATATAAACCTTAGCTGGGCAATATAGAAAGTTGCTGGTGGTTTGGGCTTGGAACTGGTAAGGCAGGCAAAAGAGGATTCACAGAGAGCAAATGTACATACCATTTTTGTCCCTAATTTACACATTGGTGGTAATAATCTGACATTTGCATTAACTAACTATAGCTGGAAAATGAGTTGGTAAAGGAACGGTGATGTAATTAGATCTAAGGCAGTGGTTCTCAACCTGTGGGTCGGGACCCCATTTGGGGTCGAACGACCATTTCACGGGGGTCGCCAAACAATGCAGTCCACCATTTTTTTCCCCTTTTCCTTAACTGTGCTACTCCCTTTTATTCTATTGGCTTTTGAATAGAGTCTAATTCTATTGGCTTTCAAAAGCCAACAGGAATTGTCCAGGCTGTTTCTGCCCTGCTGAACCCGCCAAAAGTCCCATTCTGCAAACGATGCTGCACCAGTTGAGTAGTCCTCAACTTACGACCGATTGAGTAGTCCTCGACTTACGACCGGTTGGGGGTCGCGGCATTAAAAAGGTTGAGAACCACTGATCTAAGGGATCTGGGAGATATTTTTGCAATATGTCCTTGTTTCCAAGTTTTTTCAACATTTTTTCTGGGGGTGTTTTTCTGAGAAGGCACAATGTGTATGGAAAACATATCAAATGTGATGGAAAACATATTGGATTTGGCCTATCTTATATTTCTTTTGAGACATCTGATGTGGGATGGGGAGAGATTTCCATTCCGACATGAACCATGGTGTTGAGATGGAATATAGAAGATAAAGCCATTCTCCATCTAAATCAGGGGTGTCAAACTGCCGGCCGCAGGCTGGATATGTCCTGGCGAAACCACACCCACCCCATTGCCAGCAATGGAAAAAAAGTCAAGATACGTCGTGATATGTCACGTGACATTGCGAGTTTGACACCCCTGATCTAAATCCTTCTTCTATTCTTTCTCATGAAAAAGCTGCAGTTATTATTCTTAGAAAGAGAGAGTTGATTGACAAAAAGTAAAAGGAAGTTTCCCACCTTTTTTTTTTCTTCCATGGTACCTGCATTGGAGACATAATGCAAAGAACGTGTTTAAAGGTTTCCCAGACTCATTAAGTGGATGACTGTAAAAATCTAAATTAACTCCTTAATTTAGCTCCTTAATTTAGCTTTTCTATCTAATTCTACATCCTTCCCAGTGCAGCTGTTGCAATGGAAATCAAAACCCTCACAACTCTTTTAAAGAAAATCAGAATAACAGAATAACAGAATTGGAAGGAACTTTGAAAGTCCCTTCTAGTTCAACCCCTTGCTCAAACAGGAGTCCCTATACTATTCCAGACAAATGGTTGTCCACTCTCTTCTTAAAAGCCCCTAGCTATGGAGCAACTACAACTTCTGAAGACAAGCCATTCTACTGGTTAATTGTTCTCACTGTTAGGAAATTTCTCTTTAGTTCTAGGTTGCTTCTCTCTTTGATTAGTTTCCATCTGTGATTTCTTGTCTTGGCTTCTGGTGCTTTGGAAAATAGGTTGACCCCTCCTCTTCTTTGTAGCAGCCCCTCAACACTCCTATCATGTCTTCCCTAGTTCTTCTTTTCACTAGACATACCAAGTTCCTGCAACCATTTGTATTTTTAGCTTCCAGCCTCTAATCAGCTTTGTTGCTTTTTTCTGCATTTTTTCCAGAGTCTTTACATCTTTTTTATAATATGGTGACCAAAACTGGATGCAGTATTTTAAGTGTGGTTGTCAACTCTACAAACAAATTTGGTTGAAGCCATTTTCCCTTCATTTTTGGTTGCCACAGAATTGGGAAGGGGGATGAGTATTTTATCTTAGTCAAAACAATAAATTGTTCTGTGGGAACCAAGGTCATTGCTGACTGCATTTTGACCAACAATGTGATTTATGACATACTGTTGGGGTAGGAAGTTCAACTTTTTAACTTTGTAACCTTGGGGGGGGGGACTTCAGTCTTGGTTTCACTTTTGAACATGCCGATATTATGTAGCCAAATAAATATATTCTTTAAGGAAACTTTTTTGCCTTGGAGTTCTTTTTACTGGTCTCATCTATTGGAACCATGACAATGGTCTTACTAAAGCTTTAGTCAACACAAGCAATACAGAGATCCAAACATGGAGCTCCCATGTCTAGATTTGCTTGGAATTTCAGCATGAGCTCAAAGAGAAGATCGATGCATTGCCTATATGAAATCTGATTTCAAACAGAAACATAGTAAGCTGCCATATCTTACGTCATGTAGCTAAGCTTTCTCCAACTTAATTAAGTAGCGGGTCTGTGGGTCTCAAGAAAAGATGATTCCCAGCACTATGAGTTCTGGTTTCTGACACTACTATAAAGTTTGGCTGCTGTTCCCAGCACTGCTTCAAAGCTGAACACACACATCAGAAGAAAGATTTTTCCAGAATGAGTGTAGATCCCTCAAATGAAACAACATTATTCCTTCTCATGTTTCACAATACTGCCATCAGGCATGTTTTATCAGATATTCTCATATTTTTGCTTCAGTCAATATTTCAACATTTACAGTCCAATTTACTCAAACAGAAAGAAGATAGGACCTGGAGCAATCACACACTTTTGGTGTCGGTGCAATAAGAATAATGCAGATGTCATCTGCACCACCTGAAAGAGACCTGAGGAGAACCATGATTCAAAGGGCATGAGGCAAAGGCAACTGTCAGAACCAAAGCACAATCAGATTCAAGGATCAAGTCACAACAATGGTCAATCATAGGATATATTTAGAAAATAAAATCTGTGCAGATTAATATAAGATAACCATGGTTGTTAAGATTTAAATATTAGTAGTAATTCAGTTGACCATTCAGTATCAAACTGAATGTTGCAATGTGCATAGGATCAGTGGTGGGATTCAAGTATGTGAACTACCAGTTCTCTGTGTGGATGCCACTTCCGGAAGTCCATTCTAGGCCTGGGCAACAAAAAATTAGCTACTGGTTCTACGAAAGTGGTGCAAACCAGCTGAATCCCACCACTGCATAGGATAGTGTTCTATAATATAAATCACTATTCAATAGATACATTATTCATCAACCATGAGGCAGAAGAAAACAAAAAACTAACAAAACTTAATTTAGTGAATAGGCTATATCACACAAATCATTATCTACCTAGCTCCTACCTAGCTCCTGTTAATCTGTGCAACCCACCTCTTACCTGAGGCTGAGCTAGCCAAGCATAATCAATTCAAGTTACTTTAACATAGTACTAAACTGAACTGCTGATATTCCTAGCAAGTAAGTTTTTTTTATCTAACAACAGGAACATATCAGAACTTAAGAAGACTTCGAAGCTTGAGGAAAGTTTAATTCAACCTGTTTTTCCTGGCTGGATGTGTTCAATGAGCAGCCTAAGTAAAAGGCATTGGTCCAGTTTCCAATGGTTATTTCCTTTGGTTATTTATTGTACACTAAAGCCGATGATGGCCGTAATGATGCAAATAGCAATAGCACTTAGACTTATATACTGCTTCATAGTGCTTTACAGCCCTCTCTAAGCAGTTTGCCCCCAACATATTGCCCCCAACAATCTGAGTCTCATTTTACTGAACTCAGAAGGATGGAAGGCTGAGTAAACCTTGACCAAGTGAGACTCGAACTGCCAAACTGCTGGAGCCGGCAGTCAGCAGAAGTAGCCTGCAGTACTGCATTCTAACCACTGCGCCACCACACCACCAAATGTTTCCAGTGTGATCCCAGCAGATTCTATCTGTTTGGAGTTGCATATACATGAATTCATTTGAAGCTTTCTAATTTGTACTAAAAATCAGAACAAAAAAAAAAAGAAAAGAAAAATCTGCATTTTTCAGGTTGTTATAACTTTGTGCTGACTTTTGGAGGGGTGCAAATTCCAAACTGATGCACAAATGGACCAAATAAAAGTCCCTTTTTGAAATAAATGAGCAAGTCAACAGACTTGAGTTTTACTGATTTACCCATCCTCATGCCTAATGTCCTTCAACTGGAGACTCTGCATGCCAAGCTTCTGCAGTGCTACTAAACATTTCTGCCCCTGCCAGCAATGTGTTTGGTGCAGTAGCGCGTGAAAGTGCAATTTCACACAATCCGTTGATTGGGTGCACAATGCTGAAAATGACAACTGCTGTGCATGGAGTGATAAGGTGGACTTGCCATTGATTTAGAGGTAAGAGGACAAGCAATTTACAGGGAAGAATATTCTAAGGACCCATTCTGAGAATTATTCATGCACATGATTCAAAAAAAGTAATTCTATTTTTTTTTTAAAAAAAAAAAAAAGTAAAAATCTGCTGGCATCTAAACAAAATGCAACTCAGACCAATTCCTGAGCTTTTTATCCTTTCTCCCAAGACTGGATAACTGGGACAGTTTGAGTCTCTTTTAAAATATATCACAGGAGGGAAAAAAATACCATTAAGCATCCACATTCTAGCCTGCATATCTAAAAACACTTCATCTAAATGTCTGGAAAGTCTTGTGGCACAAGGTTGTTCATCTTTCTCGGTAAAAATGATAACTCTGTCTAAAAAGTAAGTTTTGGGGAGAAAAGGATGTAAAATAACATGACAGAGCCCCAGCCATTCTGACACAGTTATCGAGAAAGTTCACATCCATTAGGCGGGAGATCAGGAAGGCATCAAATGTTGTGGGGTAATGATTAGAATGTTGAACCTGCCATGCAATCCTTATGAAGCCCATTGGGTGGCTTTGACTGTCTCCTTATTTCCTAACCTGACCTATCAAGGGTCAAAAGGAGGGCTGTCTTACGTCTAAGTATATTTAGCCATATGATGTGGCTGTAGTAATATTATTATCCTTCTCATCTTCTCTACTATCCCTTCTTCTTGGTATCATTATTATGCTAATTTTTACTCTGTTGTTTTGCATGTATACTGAGAGCAGTGTGCACTGAGATTGTCTGCTCTGGAAGCAATTCACACTTGGCCAAATAAAGTGTCCTGTTCTGTACTATACTGTACTGTACTGTCCGGATTGTTGCAATCTGGGGAAAGTATATGCATTGCAGAAAAGATGGGATAGCATTGTGACATTCAAGGAGGTCCAAAAGCTATTCAAATCAAAGTATTAACAAGTTCAATAAATCCAAAGCTAGAAGAGTTATAATTGAGATAGCCTTTCCTGGAAGCACTCTTAAGAGCTTATCCAAGCATAATAATCATCTTTGTTCTCCAAATACTCTTCCCATTAAGAAGTTTCTTCTAATGTTCTACAAAACATTTCTCCCCATTCAATTAAGTCACAATAGAGAACATAAATAAGCATTCAAGTGCCCGATCACACACTTTGATATCTTGGAAGTACCATATTGAGATTATAGAACAAACATAAACACTAACACTTTTAGCACTTTTAACTTTTTCTCTTTTTTTCTTACTTTATATTAGTTTGTATTAGCTTTTATCTTCCTTTTTAAAAATCTCTAATAAAAATGTGTGTGTGTATGTATGTATGAATAGCAGTAGCAGGATGTATAAACCAGGGCTTATATAGATGACCTCCACGAAGACCAACAAGGTACTTTTGCGTACTTCAAAGTGAAAGAAGGCAGCTTTTGCACAATGGATATCTATGTTCCCCGTCCCCTAAGGGAGGAGGTACTACAGTTGCATCATGACAATAAAATAGCAAGCTGCGGGATGGGATGGAGATGTGTAAAACCCAACATAGACAATACAGACATTAAAGATTATGTTTTCTCTTATCATGTCTATCATAAAACAAAACCAATTCCTGCTAAGCCAATCTGGTTATTGCAGCCACTAAAGATCCATCACAGCTCTGGGATACTGTTTCTCTAGATTTTATCACCAATCTTCCCTCAGTGCAGGGATATACTACCAATCTTGTTGTAGTGGATTTATCAAACTGGCTCATTTTATTCCTTGCAAGGGCTTCCCAACAGCCCAGGAAACAACTCTATTGGTTTTGGACCAGGTCTTTAGACACAGAAGATTGGTCATTCATGTGGTCAGTCATGTGGTATGAATGATGCAAGGAAGACAAATGAACTTTAATACTGAATAAGTGCAACAGGCCTCTGTTGCACTTATTCAGTATTAAAGTTCATTTGTCTTCCTTGCATCATCCAGAGTCCAGTGGAGAATCTGAGAAGTTTAACCATCTGTTGCAGCCATATTTAAGATGCTTTATTTCATACCAGCAAGACAACTGGACTGATCTCCTGCCAGTTGCTGAAATTGCTTACAAAATACAGCACACTCCTCGATCCATACATCCCTCTTCCAGGCAACTTACAGATTCCACCCATGGATTTGACCCAACAACCAGGCAAGAAACTATTCCTCATGCTTCAGATTTCTTCCATGGAAGAAGACAAGCTGCCCAAAACCTCTTAAAGGAGCAGTTAGAACTAGCAAAGACTACATACAAAAAAAATCAGCAGACGCAGACAGACGAGATAGATAGATGGAATTGCACATTTGGTGTGGCTATCTACAAAATTTCTGAGGCTATCTACAAAAAAATTTTTGAGGCTTTCCAAGAAACTAGACTTGAGAGATATTGACCTTTTCCCAGTGATTAAGCAAACAAACCTAGTAACATTCCACTTGCAATTGCCAGCATCAGTGAAGATTCACCCTATATTCCATCTGTTGTTAATGAAAGCAGCTCTCTCACACACTAGTAAATAAGGCAGAAGAGTACAAGGTAGAAGGAGTGCTAGACTCTGGATGCAGAGGGATGTGGGATCAATGCTTGATACACTGGAAAGGATACTCAAAGATAGAGAGATGATGAGAGGCAGCGATGAACATGCATGTACCACAATTGGTACACCACTTTCATGGCCAATACCCTAACAAACCTCATCCTCAGCAACTACTGACTTTGCCAGAGTTTGGGGCTGATCAAAATGAGCAGAAGGGCTCTTCCAAGGGGTAGAAAGTACCTCAAGGATATCAAGGGAGGGCCAACAGAGTTCAAGAAGAAGGTGGCGATGACTTCTATAGGTGCAGCTGAGTTACAGGACACTTTGTGTGACTTTGGGAAGTTACTGACAGAAGAGGAGAGTGACACATCTGCATTTTGTTCTTACGTCCCACAATCAGTTTTCCCATGAACTCGGGAAAGGAAGATGAGTCTGAAGGGGAGGATGATATAATGGTATGTGGAAGACTAGACATAGCGACTACTAAGGGAGCAGCTGGATAAGAGACAACATAGCCTGCTGTTAGACAGTGGATGGGGAAAGGGGTTCAGAACAGATACTCCTTAATTTGGGGGGCTGTAAGAGAGATGGGGTGTGTTGTGAAATGTACTTTATTACCTCTGACAAAGAAAAATTAATATCCATCTTTTAAGTATTATTTATTTTATTTATTTATGAGACTTATATACCGCTTTAAGTGCAAGCACTCTCTAAGCGGTGTACACCAGTAAGCAATGTATATATATATTTACATTGCCCCCAACAATCTGGGTCCTCATTTTACCTACCCCGGAAGGATGGAAGGCTGAGTCAACCTTGAGCCAGTGAGATTTGAACCGCTGACCTGCTGAACACAGTCAGCTAAAGTGGCCTGAAGTACTGCACTCTAACTGCTGCGCCACCTTGGCTCAAGTACATTATTTGCGGAAGCCAATACTCTCTATACAATTTTTGGATGAATCAGCTTTAATATCAAGCCTATTTGAGACCATTGTAACATTTTTAAGGACTTGAAGCCATTGATATTATCTGAGATTTCAGTTCTTAGTTCATGTTTGGAATATCCCAGAAATGTTCAATTTAAAAATATTCTTGAACTCTCAATAGAGATCTGTTACAAGTTTTACTTCTGTCATGGATTCCATCAAATAAGAGAGCATCTCAGGTGCCTTTGAAGTGGCCAAGATGTCTGGTCCTTATTGATCTATTAAAACATAATGAAGTTGAAAATACTGCCATCACTGTGAAATGGGAGGATCAAATTTAATTTGAAGCTGGGAGAAATCCTTTAAAAAGTTTTTGCATAATAATTGGTTTAAACACATAATCCTGCCTTCTGTCCAAACCTTCCAACAGAATTTTTCCCCACCTATTTTCCGAGTATAGTTTTTTTGAAAGAGCTAAAATTCATGAGTCTTGTTATGAAAACCCAATCTATAACCCTATTTATTTATTAAATTTATATAGTAAAAAAGATGCTTCCTGGAAATAAAGCTCCTTTCCTCATATATCTTCCTTCCAAAAGTTGCCATGATCCCAAGGAAAACAGCTTTCCTACCCATATAGCCTACAAGGGCTTATATTCCACTCTATTTTCATTCCACATGCTGAAGTTTGATAAAATGTAAGCCCAGTTGCAAATCAGATAAATTAAAACCACCTTCTTCAAATTATAATCTCAATTTAGCCAAAGAAAACTTCACTGATTGCTATCCCAAACCAATTCCCTAAATAGCCTATTCATTTCTAGGAAATATTTCTTTATTATTTATGTCTGTTTCTTAAATAGTGAATTAAACTTCGGCTCCCCAAATTGTCCATCATTTTCAGGCATGAAATTCTCTTACATAGAGATATTTAAAAGAAAAGAAAAGAAAAAAACCCATAATACAGAATTAACAGCATGCAGTTGTAATGAAACTCATTGGGGAACATAAGTGTTGCCTTAATTAGCAGCCAATCCTTTTCCTGCAATCTTTTCCATTATAGTAAATCAAAAGGTATTGTTTGGCTTGAATCAATCATTGTTTTTTTTAAGGATGAATCATTTTTGATTTGATAAGTTTCACTTGTAGGGATGAAAACTTTCAAAGCAACATGATTTTACAAAGAAAAACACTGTATGTGTATTGGATTCTGTTTAGTAAGGGTGTCATTACTTCAGTGATGAAAATATATCCAGGCATGTATAACCTGATGTTAATTCTCATTCTCTTTCTGTCTGTCATTCTCTCACATACAGATGTACACAAATTTCCCAGGTGGTTCATTCCCAAGGCTATTTGTCTCTTTTGTTCTAAATTCTGCCCGAAAGCTGAGTACATTGATGCTGATAGTGTGGCTGAAAGGAGAAAGGAACACCAGGAAGAGGTTTCACCTTAAAGTTGTAGATTGGTAGATATTTATTTTATTTATTTTTTAATCCAATTTTCTACACTGTCCATCTCACCTAGATGTGTCAAGCCTGGATGAAGCCATCATTGTTGTTCTGAGTTGCCACAAATTGGGAGGGGGGGGAAACAGTGCAAACAAAACACCGAATGATCTCGTGAGACCCAAGGCCATTCCTGCAGGTGTGGGAAGGAGGAGTGAAGATGAATAGAGAAACCTACTACTAACTACTTTAACCTACTACTAACTTATTTAATTGGATAGCATAATCTATAGCACAGCAGAGAGGAGTTACTTTAGTTACTTTGAATCTCTGGGGAAATCGTTGGAGTTGGTTTCACTTTTGACCATGTCAATAATATTAGCCAATAAACATGTGCTTTGAGGAGACTTCAAACCTTGGAATTTTGTTTTATATGGTTGCATTAGTCAGAACCTTGACACTAGGTGAGTGTGGGTGGTTTACAAAGATATAAATCATATCATTCTGGGACATTGGCAGGAGGGAAAGTAAGAAGGCAGGGAAGCCTGGGAGGATGGGCAAACTGGTAAGATACATCTGAAAGGGAAGGTGAGGTAATGGTACTGTATGTGAGAAAATCCTTGAGAGACAGAGCAAAAGAATGCTTTCTAGGGAATGCTTAGGTAAGAGGGGGCATAGTCCAGAGCTGTGTAATGTGGAGAAAAAGAGTCGGAAGGACTTCCTTATCTTCTCAGGCAGGAATAGGAGAAGGCAGGAGATTTGTAGTTTCAGATCTGTAATGTTCTATTAACATAGCCTTACAGTAAAATAGAATTAATTCAACTGGTTGGGTATCCTGTCTTATTTATCTGAGAATGGTGACAGTATGCCTTGCTGAGAGCTGCTGACAGAGCGGGCAAGCCCTTTGTAAACCCCTCTGAGATCCTTGCAGATTTTGCTTTGGCTCTTTCTGCTGATCCATGGTTCATCCTAACTAGTTCAGCAGAAATTCTGAGACATTTGCTCCAGTTCAAAATAAAAGTTTCTGTTTCTTGTAGACCTCTGCTAAAGATTAGATATGCATCTTTTCAAAAGAAGAAAACTTTGCCATTTAAAATGAAGATATTGGTGGGTCCAGCAGTAAAATCTTATTTTTCCTTTAACTTCAGAAAGGCTCCTTTCAAGCAAGAAATGTGTAAATGAGAATCATGCCTTGTGTAGGATTGCTTTGATCTGGAAAACCCTTGTTATTCAATAACTTCCATCACTTATGAACAGAGGAATGCAATCTAGTGCAGGATTTCATGTCCTACCTCCCTCACAGCATAAAAACATAAAGATGGGAATATGCTTGCAACTCCACTTCATGTCTTTCCCCTAGTATCATTGTTTTTCCCGGTGTCACCACTTTTCCTGTTTCCTGAGCCTGTTCTACTCATTATGTTCCCAAGTAGCACTGAACTGAATCCAACTGAATTCATGGGCCCTTTCTCATGGTTATTTACCTTTCCTTGTACTGGCAAAAAACTATACATGGTAAAAAAAAAATGCTGTTGTCACCTGCAATCATTACCTTAACACAGGCATATTGTCAGCAAATGCAGCTGCCTTTATTTTCAGCATACCAGCTCTGTTAAGACAAGAATTGCTGAATTCATATCAAATTCATACAGCTTTGTTTCTCTTCCCTTCCTTAAACATTTCTGGCCATCAAGAAAACATCATTCACCTTAATTTGGACAGGGAAGGCGATGAGTTTTGACAAATGGCTAGACCAGCGAGTTTAACCATCTGTCAAAACTTGTTCTGTTTTGCAAGACACAAATCTTTTAGGCTCAGTTTTATTTCTATTCCAGAAGACTCTGCAGCCCAAACAGCAGCTAATTGACATGCACCATGAAACAGCAAAGAGAGAATTTCTCTTATTTCACTACACAGCCTTCCTGTACTACACACAGCTACCTCTGGTCAGCTGCCATTACACTAATTGTCTGAGCTGAAAATCTTAGATTTCAGCTCAGACAAAGTAGGGGAATTTGACTTGTAAGCATCACCACACAATGCAGAAAGTCTTGGAAGACAGGGCCCATTGACTATGAAGACATGTCTGCACCAGCCTAAATTGGCCAATACTTGTCAGACTGATCCTACCCCTTAGAGATTGCCTGGAGCAGTTGATAAAACTCATCAAAGCATACCCCTGGCAAATCCAGCATCAGGATGATGAGGAAACAATACTTACATAGTTAAGATTGCCTTAAGGCTGCCTTAGATATGGGCTAGGGATCTGGTGAAAGCACTGTCATGACACAGTAGGGAAAAGGAGATTGTCAGGGCTTGTTTGTGCTGTAGTTAGATCCAAAAAGCAAAAGAATAAACAGGAACAGGCTTTGTAAAGCATTTTTCCTGCTCGTGCCAACTTTTCACAATGCCTTTGGAGTACAAATCCACAGTGTCATGAGATTTTATGCCAGCCTGACCTTTAAGCCTCAATAATGATGCTAACTTGTACAGCCTGCATCTGGCCCTAATCACTTGTCCATTTCCTAGGTTCTGCTGAGAGGTTTCACATGCGCCTAGACCAGTGGTTCTCAACCTGTGGGTCAGGACCCAATTTGGGGTCGAACGACCATTTCACAGGGGTCGCCAAACAACGCAGTCCACCATTTTCTTTCCCTTTTCCTTAGCTGTGCTACTCCCTTTTATTCTATTGGCTTTTGAAAGCCAATAGAATAGACTCTCTTGAATAGAGTCTAATTTTGTTGGCTTTCAAAAGCCAATAGGAATTGTCCAGGCTGTCTCTGCCCTGCTGAGCCTGCCAAAAGTCCCATTCTGCAAATGGTGCTGCACCAGTTGAGTAGTCCTCGACTTACGACCGGTTGGGGATCACGGCATTAAAAAGGTTGAGAACCACTGCTCTAGACAAACAAAAGGCAAATCAGGTTCTGATTCTTAAACCCAGCAGTGTTAACCTTTGATGAAGCCTTTGGTTTTGGAAAGATGACAGGAAGACCAGCTAAGGACATAACAATTCTGGCAAGAAGTCATGTCCCAGTAGATCTACTTTGCTTTAAAATAGCATGGAACAAATTTTTTCATAAAGCTTTAAGGATATTAGAAACCAAACATGAGTCAGAAAGAGAATTTAGAAGCATTGTATGAATAGTGAGTAGAATAGAAACTTATTGATTCAGTCATCTGACCATATCAGAGTATGGATAGTGCGAAGTTAATTCTTTTTCTGAAGAAAGTGCAGAACTATCCTTTTCTGATTTTTTTTCTTTTCCAGTTGGGGAGAGGGGGAGGGGGGGATTAAGCAAATTAGGGGTGGAAAAAGCCATCAGAATTGGATGGCAAGAAGTCTTTAAACATATATGTTCACTTTTTCAGCTTTCAGGTATATTGTACCAAGTCAGCTTCTTTAACCAAAGATTGGCAATGAATTAGAGGAAATTGCTCACTTAATAAATAGGCACAGGAAATAATTGATGCTAAAATTATGATATTTTAGAAAGAATAAAAACTCAGTGATGGCCTTTGCAAAACTTTTATACTTCTTTTTACGAAGCACAATACCTAAGTAGATAAGAATGACCTGTTGTACATCTGAGTTGTTAAAATTCTAGCTGGTGTCACTTTGAAAAAAATGGAAAGGAAATGTAGGGTACCATTAATGGGTTGATATTTTGTGAGGCCAGAGAAGATAAGAGATAATCAGTCCTAAAAATGCTAAGAGCTATTTCATTTTTTTTTTCTAAGCAGGGCATTGAAGAGATTTAGGAATTTGTGGTGCAAAGAGTAATTACAATCCTAGTGAAAATGTCCAGTGAGACTATACCTCTTGCTACATGTGGAAAGAATTAAATTCCATCAGAAATATTTCTTATGCAATGCAGAATTGAAATGAACTGTGGCCTGCAGATGGAAAGGAGGAGAAGGGAATCCTTTTGATGAATAAACTGACCACTCAAGTCGATTAAAAAAAGTATAAAACAAATTAGTTGGACATTGAAAAAACAACAAGAATATACATTGGCTGGTTTATCCCATTAGAAAGGCTCACTGAAGAAAGAAAGAAAGAAAGAAAGAAAGAAAGAAAGAAAGAAAGAAAGAAAGAAAGAAAGAAAGAAAGAAAGAAAGAAAGAAAGAAAGTCAAATTTGTGCTTCTCCCACAAGCTTGAAGACCCATCCAAATTTAACTTTCCGATGCATGGCAACCTACCAGGAAATGCTCAGGTTCCATATACTCAGCAAACAGCCCAACAGCCACTATGCAATCCTATTGTCAGGCTGAAGAGATAAAATACCACACAGTTCTGTTCAAGCTGATTTCTTGGACTTGCTGTGTGACATTGACAAGTCACCTTCTAAAATTAGCACACTCCGATAATGAGTCTATCTCCTTCTGCTAACAATGTTAAATCTCCGGACATAGCTGAGCAATCTGGCTCTCCTTCAGTAGAGCAGCCAAATGTCTGACTGCAGCTTTTTTTTTCTCTAGCAGGGGCATGGCAGTGGAATGGGAATACGATTTATAAGGAGGAGGAGATGTCTAGGACAAAGTTTATGAGCTCTTTTTTAGAAGGTTGTATTACTGGAATGACTTACATGGGTAGCTGTAGTCAGAAACATTTGCAATCTACACCAGTGTTGTTCAATTTTGGCGACTTAAAGATGTGCAGACTTCAACACCCAGAATTCCCCAGCTGGCTGGGGAATTCTGGGAGTTGAAGTCTGCACATCTTCAAACTGTCAGAATAAACAAACACTGGTGTAGATTATCCTCCGTAGAAGGCAATTTAAGAGCTTAAAGTCAGACCTGCCAAAATATTTTGTGTTGATGGAAATTTAGGGAGGATTGGTGTCCAAGTTTTATCTCTTTCTTTTCCCACAGCAGGATCACAGGTGAATCTTAACAATGCATTTATTCCCTTAATTTATAATCCTCATTTTTATTGAACAAGCTCAACAAGCAATATAAGAAGACTGAAATGGCTGGGGAAAATAAACCTGCAATGAATGAAGGATCACCCTTAAAGCAATAACTAAAACAAACAAACAATTGAGATAACCTAACCATCTTCCTCAGAATAACTTACAGAATCAGCATGCATATCACACCTCTGTACAAAATGCTGGATTAAATGGGTGTACTACCTGATGGTGATTGGGTAGGGAGGCCACCTGAAATCCCCTTTGCCTCAGATCACTAAAATAAGGAAAAGGATTTTCAAAATCTCAGTGGCTTGTAAAGGAAACTCATGTTTTTACATTTACTTTTTTTTAATTATCTGGGTAACGTATTAAGTGGTTGGTACTCTATTACAGGATCTGGACAGACTTGAACACTGGGCGCTATCTAACAAAATGAAATTCAATGGTGAAAAAAGTAAGGTTCTACATTTAGGCAAGAAAAAACAAATGTACAGATATAGTATAGGGGGTACCTTGCTCAGTAGTAGTAACTGTGAGAGGGATCTCGGAGTCCTAGTGGACAATCACTTAAATATGAGCCAACAATGTACTGCAGCTGTCAAAAAAGCTAACACAATGCTGGGCTGCATTATTAGAGGGACAGAATTAAAATCACGTGAAGTATTAATACCACTTTACAATGCCTTACTGCATCCAGTTTTGGTCACCACAATGTAAAAAAGATGTTGAGACTCTAGAAAGAGTACAGAGAAGAGCAACAAAGATGATTAGGGGACTGGAGGCTAAAGCATATAAGGAATAGTTGCTGGAATTGGGTATGTCTAGTTTAATGAAGAGAAGGATGAGGGGGGACATGATATATAGGTTTGGCTGAAGAATACCTCTAATAAACTGTGGTCAAAAGCCTCACATTATCTGCCATCTTCAAGTGCCCTTGATCAGAACCTGTAATATACACTTGCCCAACCAATCCCTCCCCCTCCATTGGGCTTACAGGTAGTCTTTGATTTACAGCCATTCGTTTAGTGACTGAAGTTACAACAGCACTGAAAAAATGGTCACAAGACCATTGCAGAATCCCTATGGTTATATAATCTTGACAACTGATTCATATTTATGATGATTGCAGTGTCCAGGCATCATGTAATTACCTTTTGCAATCTTCTGACAAGCAAAGTCAATGGGGAATCCAGATTCATTTTATAACTGTGTTACTAACTTAACTGCAGTGATTCATTTAAATCAGGGGTCCCCAGTCTGTGGGCCGCAGCCTGGTACCGGGCCGTAGCATGCTGGCCACTGGGCTATGGGAATGGCTGGCAAGTGTACACATGTGTGCATGCACCCTCCCACTCACATTAGCACCACCACACAGGCACTACAGCCCCATTTGCACATGCATGGGAGCACTAGCACCACCACCACCATCACATGGGCACTAGCAGCCTGTTTGCGCATGCACATGGGCACTATCATTGCCACCAGCATTGCCACGGGTGTGTGCATCCTGCTTGAGCATTTGCATGGTCCCTAGCACTGCCACCATGCACGTGGCCATTTGTGCATGCACATGGGCATGCACACACATTTCCCTTTCCCTCCAGGTTGCCAACCTAGAAAGGTTGGGGAGCTCTGATTTAACTGTAGCAAGAAAGGTCATAAAATGGAGCAAAACACACTTAACAAGTGTTTTAGCAACAGAAATTTTGGGCTCAATTGTGGGGTCATAAGTCAAGGATTATCTGTATATTGAAACTGGGAAGTGTGAAAGGAGATTGCTCATTTGTGACTGAGATGAAGAGAGGATCAGTTCTTCTTTCTACAGTAGTGTAGGCAGTGTAATAGAAATTTACCTTGCTGTACAACTTGATCAGAATCCCCCCCTCCGAATATTGTGAATATGGCAGGGGCGTAGAATTTTCTCTCATCTGCTTACATCCTGTGTCACTTAGTTGACCTAACATCCAAGCTTCCATATTGGTAAGGGAGAGGTTTGGGAGCTCAGGTCTGCAGAAGTAAATTAGGATTTTCTCCTCCAGGGACAGATCACTTGTTTTCTCCCTCTCTCCCACCCTCTCTCCCTCCTCTGTCTCCCATCTGAGTGGGAGAAATTAAAATATCTAATGGCCCTCAGAGCAGATTCCCAGAGTCCATATTATTTTCTTTCAGGACTTTTTCTAGGTAGAAAACTTACAAAGACCAGCCATGTGGACTTCTCTGAATATATTGAGGAGAATTCGAGAATCTCCATTCCCTGTAGAAATGGGGTCCATTAAATTAGGACACCTGAAATCTATCAAGGTCAAGATAACAACACAGGAGAAAAGTATGCATAGATAAACTTATGACTTGGTCCGATATTCTTCTGACTGCTTGGAAGAACATTGATTACCCTTCAGAATAATATTATTCATCTAATTTCTGTTCCCCTATTTCCACCCTAGCTTTAGCAGAAGCAAATCTGCTTGTACTGAAGCTTGCACTAAAACAAACCTTTCCTCCCACTGCTGTTCAAGGAACAGAGATGGTGAAATATTAACAATTTCACACCTGCCTTCATTCCATGTGCTCTGAAGGTAAGCTTGTATCCCAAACAGTTCCATCTGGTTCAGATTGCTGGCCGGGGCTCCTGATGCAAAAGAAAAAAAAGAAAAAAGAAAAAAAACATCCAGGCTTGTTTTACAAACATCCTGGGAGGCTTGAATGCTGTCAGCATTCACACTGGGGTTGCTTGTGCTGCCTATGCAATCAGATGTTGTTGCAGCCACTGAAACATTTTGAGTCCCAGATCCAAAACATCTGCATTGCCCCACAGTTTATTTGCAACTTCAATTAATTTGCAGTATACAAGTAGAGCCATCAAGTCTGTTTGCTGAGGACAACACTTATGCATAGAGCTAATTGAATCAGCAGAAGTATCATCAATGAATACTTAGGATTTGATCAGAGTTTAGATATAAATTAGATTAAAAATCAATGCAGTCCATTAACTGAAAACCGCATGCCTGTGTCCTCCCCTCCAATTCCTTAGAGATTTGCTATTCTTTCTATCTTCTTCCTTTGCGTGGAAGTCTCTGTATCTCAACTCTTAAACTTGTACATGCTGGGGCTAGGAGTATTTACCTAGAACTAAATCCTATCAAACTCAGTTCAAGATCTTTGTTAAAGAAGGAAAACTTCCCTGCTTTTTTTCCTGCCTATTGCAGTCCTCTCTGCCAGGACTCAAAAATTTCAAGAGAGGATTAGGGGTCCCTCATAAACACTGGAGAATCAAGGAAAGGAAATGAACTAAAATTTCCTGCAACTGGCAGGAGCTTTCTGAGCAGAATGACAACTAAAGCTAACAGTGAGTTGAGGGGAAATTTACTCTCAGGAACGTGTGCCTATGATGGTGCTTTCAAACAAAGAACTACAAGCATATACTCTTGAAGATCATAGGAAACATAAAATAAAAGCAGCTTGGCTGGGACAGATCAAAAGCCTCTCTTGTTCTTGCATGAACAATATTTAATCTATCAGATGTTTGTGCCCTTCAGTTTTCAACAGCTCTAATCAACTTGGCCAATTGTGAGGGATTATGGGAGATGCGATTCAGTAACATCTGAAGGGCTATGCATTGTTCAGTCTTGCTCTAGTAATTCAACAATCATTGAAAACAAGAACCACAAAGAAATTTCTGGGAAATTCACAGCTGTAAATATAAATTTGCCTTGCATTTATACTAATCCAACTGGCCTGTAATTACCATCTTTTTTATATATATCTGTCCCCTTTTCAGTCTTATTGCACAAGGGTCTTCAAACTTAGCCCTTTTATGACTTGTGGACTTCAACTCCCAGAATTCCTCAACCAGGCATGCTGGCAGAGGAATTCTGGGAGTTGAAGTCCACAAGTCATAAAAGGGCCAAGTTTGAAGACCCCTGTTCTAGCATTACTGCTGTCTTCCATACTTTATCAAAAATCACAGAAAGGGGTTTCAAGATTATATCCAAAAGTTTATATTATAAACTTTTTCAAGATGTTCAAATCTAATGGGTTTAATCCTGAGTATTAAACTTGTTCATGATAGCCAGGTGCTCCCTATGTCTTTACTTAGCTTGGATTACTAATACCTCCAAGTAATAAATTGTTGTGTAGAAGCCCATTTGAACACAGATAGTCTTTGGAGACCAAAGAGAGGAGATCAAAGCAAAATAGGCAATAAAAATTCTGCCCTCACAAATCACTTGCAACCAGCTTGTTTCATTATTCAAACAGCAGATCTGCCCCTTCTTTTTTCCTTCTTTCTACTGACATTTTTTGTTCATTTCTTTTAGCTTTCCTTGAGAGGCTATATTCCTTTTGCCATTCACATTTTCTTTCTACAAACATTATCTACCTGTTGATATACTTTATTGTTTATTACATCCATCATTCATTTTATATACATGCCTCTTTTAATTCATGTCATTCAAACGCACCGTTGCTTCTTCAGCAAAGCTTTCTTTTATATATTAATTATTTTCATTTTACTCATACTTTTGAGTGATATACCTGAAACCATTGGTAGACTAATGGATCTTTAATTTAATACTCTTTTAGACTGAATCTCTTTATAAAAATTGATCACCTTAAAATCCTCCTGTGGATAGAGTCAGTTTTTTAGTAACAAAGTAGAGTATGTTATTAGATCAGTGTTTCTCAACCTTGACAATTTTAAGGCATGTGGACTTCAACTCCCAGAATTCCACAGCCAGCAATGCTGGCTGTGGAATTCTGGGAGTTGAAGTCCACATGCCTTAAAATTGTCAAGGTTGAGAAACACTGTATTAGATTATGAACAATTGTATTCTCTATACATTTTTCAGACTTAACTCATCAGTCAAGAAGAGTTTTATTTTATTTTTAAACTTTGTATCTCATTACTCCTGTTTCTTTTAATTCTTCCAGCAGATTCTCAGAAACAGGCAATTCAAATATGTCTAGCTATCCCCCACTTTGTGCTATAAAGAGTAACACAAATAATCTATAGCTGCAATTTTTCAGTTTTCTTTCAGGTAACATTTCACCTCTGATGTCTGAAGTTGTTAATATTTTCCACAGGATGCCTCTCTAAATATGCCATGATGAAGTTACCTAGTCAGGTAATAAAATGTCTGTAAGCAAACAACTAGCTCAACTACATGTATTCTCTTCCAATAGTCAGTGATGAAAAAGGGATTACAACTCAACAAAGGTTGGAGGAGCCCAAGCTCCCTACCTCTGTTTTAAAGACATGTTCAAAGCTACCTTGAGCACAGCAAGACCAAAATATATTTTTGTTTGAGATTCTGCTACAGTGATTTTAAATAAGATACAAGTGTTCTACCTCTTGCTTCTCCTGTTCAATTTCTTTTTAAGGAAACTTCTTATCTTCATGAAGTTCATCTTTGGAAAATTTAGTTTTTTGGATGATATCTATTCCCATGGACAAATTGAGGGTGAACCTTGCTATCCTGAGGAAACCATGGACATGACTTGTTGGAATGTTGTTGTTGTTGTTGTTAATTGCAAAGTCATGTCTGACCCATCGTGACCCCATGGACAACATTCCTCCAGGTCTTCCTGTCCTCTACCATCTTCTGGAGTCCATTTAAGTTCACACCTACTGTTTCAGTGACTCCATCCAGCCATCTCATTCTCTGTCGTCCCCTTCTTCTATTGCCCTCAATCTTTCCCAGCATTAGGCCCTTCTCCAGTGAGTCCTTCCTTCTCATTAGGTGGCCAAAGTATTTGAGTTGGAATGTTATCAGTCAGCTGTATTTTTCAATGATCCTGGAAACCACCTTGATAGAAGTTCCAAAACCAAAGCATATTTAGGTATTTTTTTAAGTCAGTGAAGGCAAAGGATGAATGAAGGTAATTCTCTTATGTGTCCTGCTCAGAATCAAAGTTTTTCATAATATTCTCCTTGCAGCCTGGCAACTTTGTCATGTGCTAGACAGATTTCAAAGTAAAAATGGATTCTTTCTTCTGCAAAATGCTTCATTGCGAAGAGGCAGTTCAGAACTTGACAGGTCTAACTGCAAATGACCAGATTCCCTTTTATGGCTCATTTTATGGCAGTGGTGGAAAGAATTGGAGGAAGAATCTCAATTTAAACATTTGTTCCCCTTCCATAAAAGTTAGAAGGAGACTATCTAATCTCCCTAGCTGTCATCAGGACTATATTTTCTTCTAACAAAAAGTTGATTATATTAATCCCTCTTCCTTCTTCTCACACCCAGCAATAAGTTCTAACACATTCAATTGGAAAGTCATTATTCCTTGCTTATCTTGGATATCCTGGATATCTCTAATTGATTTATTTTTGCTGCAAATGTGTTACAACCTCCCTCAAAACATAAAATTGATGGGCACATTAAAAGCAAATGTTAAAAGAGCTCAACTTAAAGAGTTTCAGCAAAGTTAGGATGGCAAAGTTACATTTATCAGCTGGACAAATGGCTACATAATCATGACACCAAAGTATCAGTAGCCAAAGAGACTTGGAAAATAAAACAAAGTAGGTTGGTTGAAGAAAGGAAAAAGAAAGAAGTAGAGTGTTTGAGAGGGAAGGATAAGATGGAATCAATATTTTTGCTAGTATTTTCCTTCATAGCAAATGGGAAAAAAATCAACATATGAAATGAAATCAACATATCCACACAGCCTAAATAGCAAGACTATGTATTAGGGCTGTATTAAGCATAACCAAAACATGTTGTTAGTTTTAAGCTGCCTCTTGTCTCTTTCATACACACATGAACAACTGCATGCTCAACAATGTACCTGCAGAGCAAAGGCAATGAGTCAGATTGACTGGTATATTAAGTACTAATATTGTCATTACATGATGTATTTATATTTGCTCTGTTTGAGAAGTATCCATGAGCATATATTTTCAAGATGACTGCAGTAACAGAATGTGAATATTCTTAGAATAAGAATCTTGCTTGTCTTGGCTTATTTATATACATATGAATTCTGGACAAGCAAGTTAACATAATCTTTCTATAGGTGTGGTACATATAAAACAACCCTTACCGACAGCGCAAGTGTTTCTCAAATACTACAGCATTACACATAAGCATGCAGAGTCCTCTCTTCCCCAAATCTCAGCATTATTCATTGCTCCTAAGTGATGGTTGCCTCACTCTATCTAATAGTAGAGCAGACATTGTGAAATGAGGGGTTTTCATATAGACAGTTCCCGATACTATAAAATATTATTTTCTTTTTTTCTTGATTTTTAAAGGAAACATGAGTGTTAAAAAGAGAGGATAGTATTGTCCAGTCTTCCTATCAAATTCTGTGAAGGCTGATGGTTTTATAACAGTCTTGGTATTCTCTTCACTTCTGTAGCTATGTAGAGTATGTTTTACTTATCATTTTCCAGTCATCAAAACACTTGATTATCATAGAAAAACATGCCAGAACTTGTTTTCTACAAACAGCCAAGGAATAGGCTGTGATGGGAAGAACAGACTTTGTAAAGTTATTAAATTCCCTTAAACCCACCTGGAATTAAACTGGGTGAGAGAAAATAGAGGGGAGTCTAAGAAAGAGGGACAGGAAAAAAGGATCCCAGGAGAGACTGAAACATCTGCTTAACATTCATCTTGGAGAGAAGGGCTTTCTTAATACCTAAAGGAAAAAGGAAATTGATCTCCCCCTTTGTCCATATAAGCATTACATAGAAAAGATGTAGAAGAAAAATAGTGTGTGTATATATACCTATTTTGAATGTACAGTAGCCTTAAATGCTAATGGAAAATAATGGATTGAGCATTCAAAATATTGTTCAGATTGGAGGCTTTACAATGCTTCCTTTATAATACCTGCTCTCAGAGGCCAGTTCAATCAGTGTGGGATCATTAGATTAGAAATAGGTAGATATAAGACATTAACACTCTTTAGAAGGTGAAGGCCACCCTCTTGTGCAAATCAATAGAGGGTTTCAGTGGAAAACATAGAAAACTAAATGGCCTTGTGCATATATAACCTATATTTCAAAGCAAAGTTGAACTTTTTGAAGTCAAGGTGTCACTTAAACATGATAGCAGAACTTAGCTCTCTTGGGTATACCTGATTTTGAGATAAAATTCAGAAGACTTTTTTTCTTCTGCCTCTTACTTGGAGCTCTTCAAGCATTATCCATTCTTTGTTCAATGTGCATACTTGTACGTCAGAGCATGCCCATCTTATTGCACTGAGGTAACTCAGGAGAAAATACAGTAAACAGTGGTTTATATTACACTATATCTACAAATATACACTAGAAATAAATATATACACATGGTGAAACAGCAAACTTCAATATACAGCAGGTACAGCAGAAAACGTACGAGAAAGACTCCAGCAAGGCCTTTCCTTTTATACTCAAACTCTTAAAGGGATACAGACTCCTGCTGAGTCATTCCTAACATTGCATCATTCATCTCACATTATGCAAGCTGGTTAGCTTCTAAATCATTACCTTGACATTGTAAATAATCACAGAAACACTTATTGAATTATAGAAATCAAATAAATAAAACAATAAATAAAATAGGTCCTCTTGCAAGGAAGATTGGTATACAAATAAAACTTTACTGTTTCCCCTGGTGACTTGGGGAACATTTCAAGCTACTGTACATCAGCCTCATACAGTCTTTTTCTTCTTCCAGGATAGATGCTCAGGAGGCAGAATTTCTCAGTCACACCACTTCATCCCCTTTTATATCCTTCTGGTTACCTCTTTTATATTCCCATTTATGTCATCTTTGCAAAAGAATCTTAAGTTTTAAATACAAGCAACAATCAGCAATTGGGCCATGGAGCAGAATGACAATGCTGCATTCTAATATGTAGCCACGTCCACATCAAGAAAAGATCATTTAATTTGATTTGATTTAATTAAAATATAGTATAAATCAAATTAAGTAATTACAGTTGCCATGATTAATTTCCATTAGATATCATGCTAAATTCACACTGGCCATTTTGAGAAGTTTTTGAGATCTCTGCAATAGAATCTGGCACTGAGATACAAAAGTAAGAAATAAAGAGAAACATCAACCTTAAATCATTTCTTTGGAAGAAGCAGCTGAGGAGCGACTCTCCCTAATTTCTTTTCAGCATTTATCAAATAGTTATATATAGTGTACTTGAGTCTGGAAAGATCTTGTCTATGGGCAAGGAATTGCTTTGAGCTTTCATGTCTGTTGTTCTTGGCTTCTTGCACCTGACAATCTCTCACCCAATTTTTATCTTTTTGACATGCTGTAACTTTTTCCTAAACCCCAGAACCCTCCAATAGCATTTGACACATCTCCCCATGTCTCTGGGGCTGGTAAGAATCATCGTGTAAAGCATGTGAAAGAAACCAGCCTGGAAAATCCTGATGAAAGAAACCAAGGTCATTTTAGCTTTAAGATATGGAGCCTTAAAGGTGTTTTCTGCTTTTTCTGCTTAAACGTATTTTTCTGCATTTAATGCATTTCTGCTGAAATGTATTCTTCTGCATTTACAGTCTTAACACACTGGAGACTTGGTATAGAAATTAAAACGTGTTTGTTCCCTGGGGAACTATGTAAACCCCTACCTTTGGGGTGATTGATGTCTAATCTAGACTTCTACACAAGAAGACAAGGTTTCAGTTCAATACTCACATCAAAGGGGAGCAGGAGCTCTGACCCTTCCCCCCCCCTTTTTTCCATCAAACTCCTGCTGAGGAAGGTTGCATTTTGTAATATAGGTGGAGAAGTCAGTGAAAGCAGCCAGGCCTGTGAAAATAATAGTAATCAGAAAGCAATGTAGAAGAACCTGTCCAGCAGCAGCATTCCTCTTTGATTGTGATCAGACACTCAGCCCATCAGGCATTTTTAAGAGCCTTGGCTCCCAGCAAGCGCTTACCTGTGGCTCTGCAGGGAGTAGAGCCTTTAACAGAAATCAGCTGTCAGTCACCTGCAATTCTGGAAGGACTGGCTATCCCTCCCTGGCTCCGTACCTTTTTTCCTGCCAGCTAGCTCTTCTGAAACTGGCATGCCTGGTTGGAATAGTCACCTGTCAGGCGGTAGACACTGCTGTTATCCAAGACAACAGCTGCTGCTGTCGATCCGCTTTACACAGAAAGTTATTTGGCAGGTGGTGGGTCTTTTCCATTTCTAGGTTAGCGGCCGATTGTGGTATATTTTCAGTTGCTCCTCCTAGTCTCCATCCCTCATTTTCATTATAAGACTACATCATCTTCCTTGATTCATCAAGGCATTTCCTCCTTTCTCTGTGCTGTTGCTGTGGTGTTGTATTGCATTTGTTGGCCTCCTTTTCTCCTGGGCTAAGGATGTTGCTTGCTCTCTTTTCACAGAGTTATTACCATGCATGTATTGCATGGCCTGAATTTAACATGTTCTCTGATGGCACTCATACGTTGTCCTGACATGTTACTTCTCTATTTAGTTTTCCAGGCTGACTTGATTGATATGGATAGGAAATTTTTATTTATTTATTTCAATATTCTGCCTAGAATAATCCTGATTCCCAACTGTTCCTTAGTTTGAAACAGGAATCCCCAACTCCCAGTTCATGGATCAGTACTGGTCCACAGGCCGCAATCCATTGGGAACTGGGTCACACAAGTGGCAGGTGAGTGCATGAAGCTCCATTTGTGTAAGCTGCAGGTATGCGCATGAAGCCATCCCTTCACACACACACACACACACACACACACACACACACACACACACACACACATACACACACACACAGCCACCACTGCTGCTGGTTTCCAGAGCCAGAAAGGTTGAAGACCACTGGTTTAAAAGACTCTAGTGGTTTTCATCTTTCCAATTAAACAAGACATTCTAAAACTCTTTTCTTAACAGATGTAACTTAAGAAGAAAATGTTGAGGAAGGAAATTCCTATCTGTTAGTATAGTGTAATGTTGGAAGTGACAATGAATAAGCTTTATCAACAAACTGAAAAAAAGCAAAAAAAAAACAAAAAAATCTGGCAGGGGATCATCAGACTATTTATTGGCCATTTAACTTGGTGCATGTGCCCTCTTCTCTGGCCCCAGGACACCATATTACTGGTCATTTTGATTGAGAAGCAATATAATTCTTTCTAACAGGATTCGGCCCATGAACTTGTCGGGTCTCTGAGCCAGCCAAGCCCAGGCTCAGATTCCTAGATCAACCTGAACAGGCTTTCACCAATATTATCAACATCAGATCCTGTTCAGTAGACTCAGTAACTACAAGATGCAACCCTCCCTGTGACTGTTAGTTCTTATTTGGGCTTCCTTTGATCCTATGTTTAGTGCTTTTCTAGAATAGCTCTAACCCTGAATTCAGCATTCACTGAACAAGGATTTAGTGATCTTCTGGCTTAGAACAAAACCTGTATTCAACTGCTTCTAATGTGAGTTTAGTGATCTTCTGGAATAGCACAAAACATAATTTCATCTCATTCTGAAACGGCCTTAGACCCAAGACCCAAAGAAATCAAGGATCAGCTAATAAACTTACTTTGAATGCATCCTTACTTAACAAATGACTAAACCCACCTTCTCTCCAGACCCAACCAATGTTCTGAGGAATAACTGGTGGAAATTTTCCCACCAGCTGGCCATTGGTGGGAGAGATGGGGGGGGGGCTTCATTAATCCCTGTTCTTAACATGCCTTTCACTCTGTAGATAAGAATAGCAGCGTCTGCCAGCCTCATGCTCGTCATAGGATAGGGATCACCAGGGGAGCAGCAAATGTTAGGCTTTATCGTTTTCTGCCAGCTCAAAGACTGATAGGACTTTTACTCAGCCACAGAGAAGTTTTCTGGGATACAGAACTCAGAAATAAAAAGCCATTATTTAGTGGGGCAAAGCATCAGAAGAAATTTAAATAGCTAAACAATAAGCAACAAAATATATCCAAGAGACACAATGCTGTGCAAAGGGATTCTGGTTTTTTTCTCTGATGTGTTTTATTAAATATACATTCTATCAGGGAGTACTATGTCAAATCTTCAAGCTCTTTGGAGAAAAGGCAGATGATATAGAAAGACAGAGTTTTCCAGACCAAGTAGAATTCTCAGTTATGATCCCCCAAAGCTCTATAAAGCAAATACTGCTTTGGAAAGGTATTTTACTTAGAATATCATCTTTTCATATGAATGCTGAATTACACATTATTAATCTTATGGTAGTGGAGATTTTTTTTTCCTTTATGTTTGATGGATAAGCAGCTGGATAAAAAAAACATAGGAATTTGTTTTTATATACGATAATTACACTGAGACTTTTGTATGCAAGGAAATAGAAAGACTTGCAGATTCTCACAATGGGAATGGGGAAATTACTGGAAGTGGCCAAGATGGCAAAATTAGATTTTGTCTAGCTTCATTTTTATATGGAAAGTACTATTGGTAGAAAGCAAAAGAAATGTTATATTATTGGGGGGGGGGCATGATTAGAATTGTTTATTACTATAAAAATACTGTGTAATATTGAAATTTAGATCAAAATATTCATGCACTGAAGAAAAATGGAAATTACTCTTCTATTTTGTTTTGTTTTTTCCCTTATTTCTTTGCACATCCCCCTTTCCTGTTTTTTTTTTTCATTCTATTTTTTTCTTATTTCTTTATATTTTATCTTTGGTAGTAATGTAATAAAGCATATTTTTTTAAAAAATCATTCATCTTATGATAAGGATTGTATGTCTTTAAAAATAAGTCTATATAAGCATTACAAACTGGCAGATTTGATTCAATACTGGCCATGATTAATTTTTAAAGACAAAAATAATGTATAGAGAGGAACATTCCCTAACAAATCAAATCCCAAGATAACACCTTAGCAAACATGATATCTGTTTTTTTTTTTTTGTTTGTTTGTTTTAAAAAAGGTCTAGCAGCTTATCTTAGTCTCTCCCAATCAGGGAATGCACTAACTTGTCAAAAATATTAGACTGAGGACCACTTCAAATATTATAAACCAGTGTAAAGCTATAGGAATCATTAGGGTTGTTCCATCATTTTTTAAAAAAAATAAAAAATAAATAAATACTTTATAGGTTAATTAAACACTTAGCAATGTTACGGATACGTACTTATTACATAACTGTTAAACATGGCGTTTAGCAGCTAACTTTCTTATTAGAAAGAGATTAAAAGCCTATTTGAGAGGCATCATTTTTAAATGTCACCATACCAGTTTAACTAGATTTCGCGCTGTGCTTAATGCCAATAGATAGTATTTAAAGTAATAACAAATAAGCTGTCAGCTAGAGCACCCATTGTCAGACTTGCAGGAGAATCCACGTTCAGATTGTTCCAAGGTTTTTCTCCTCTCCTTCTACTCCTCTTCATTAAGAGGCTTATTTTATCTTATGCACATGGAGGAAAGATGTAAGTGCTGCTTGTACCATAAAAACAGTAGTCAAACAGTGACTACAAGTTTATGAATTTGCTAATCCAGGCATTATATAACTCTTAGTAGAGTGCTGAGCTCTGGCTTCTTGATGAGTTTAAATTTAAGCCAATTCCAATTACGTGCTCCATGCCTCCTTATGCTTGGAGTGAGAGAAAATAAACATATCTGGGCCTTTCTTGAAAAGTCTTTTTCTTTCTTTTTCTTTCTTTTTCTTTCTTTCTTTCTTTCTTTCTTTCTTTCTTTCTTTCTTTCTTTCTTTATTTCCTTCTTTCTTTCTTTCTTTCATTCTTTCTTCTTTCTTTCTTTCTATATTATTTCTTTCTTTTTAATTATGAAAAGCATGCCATGGACAAGATGGTTTTTTGTTTGTTTGTTTAAAAAGACAGTCAGTGAGAACAAACTTCATTTTGGTAAGAACACATCATGCTTTTACTTCTTTATTAAATTTATATGCCACCTCACCAGCCAAAGCAACTTTGGGTGGCTAATTTACACAAAATGATTTGGAAAGCACTTGAAATGAAATTCAAAGGTGTGTTTTCTTCCAAACACTGATCCAGCTAAAGACCACATTGTTTGTAAACATGTCTACTTGTATCTACAAATGTCACCAACTGAACAATAACTCTCAGCCACAACTTAAGAAATACATTCTAGAAACACTATGTAATGCCATGAAGAATGTTCAGATGACTTTGATACTCTTGTGATGAGAATATCGTGGTTTAAGTTTCCCACATGGAACCCTTTCTTCATGAAAAGCATTTTAAAAATGTTCCACCCATGATATCTGGAACAGCTATGATGCAAACAGCTTTGCCTCCAATGAGATAAAGAAGGAAGGTGAAAAATTGTAAAAATGGATGCTGTGACTCATTTGAAAGTAATATATGAAATATCCACTAGAAAACCTATCTACCTCTCGTCAACTGTGAAGGCTGTAAATGTGCCAAGTTTAGCATATGCCTCACTGAAGTTGTGAGTCTGACATTTGCTTCTGGGTATTTTAAAGAGCAAACAGACTAAATTTTATGCTCCCCTAGTGGAAAAGCTATATATTTAAACATTATCATAATCATCTCTTTTTCCTAATGGTAAAATCGAGATCCGGATGAGATTTTGTTGCCTTTTGTAGTGAGGCCCAGGAGAATTAGCATGTCTCCTGCTGGAGAGTACTTGATGCTGACAATCAAAAGTTTTAATGCCTCTCTCTAGTTGTCTCCTTAACAAAAGAAATGGCAGGTTACAAATGAGGAATCATGTCAGTTGGATTCCACACATTCTGTAAATCTTGCTTGGAAGCATCCTTAATAGTCTTTTCAATACCTAAATTGTTTATTAAGATACAAACTGAGCACATCCAGAGAACCAGCCTACAAAATGTCTACTGCTTCCACAGAAGATCTCCAAGGAGACTGGCACAACATTCAGTGGCTTAAAAAACCCTCTGACTCACTTCCTCCAATGACGTCACCCTTAGTTAACAAAACAGGGAAGGGGAAGAAAGAGACATGTTTGTTTACCAAAATATTTCACCATGATCATTTACAGTACATGTAATTTTCTTAACAAGCAGATACTTGTTGGCTTTTCTATTAAAGCAATCACTAATTGCTTTGCAGGGCAAGTGTCCATTAAACATCTCCTGGCCAACGTTGTTCATTCAAAATACAATGAGGTCGTTTAAGACTCTAGATCAGGAGTATTAAACTGCTGGCCCGCGGGCCGGTTTCATCATACTGAAGCCGTGCCCACCCTATTGTGGCAATGCAAAAAGAGTCGCGATACATCACTACATGTCATGTGACACGGCGAGTTTGACTCCCATGCTCCAGATTGATTGGTCATGTGGAAACACACTTTTTAGAAAGTGATCTGTGAGCATGTTCTTCCTTCAAAGTGAGATCACAGCCCTGCAGTGTTTGAGAGATCTCCTTCCCATTTAGCCAAGTAGAACTCTAGACTTCTGCCCCAAAGGCCAAGCCTGAATGCCTTACTAATCTTATAATGACAGGAAATAAAGTGAGAATGGTAATGGTAAAATAAGCATCCTTCTTGGCATGAATTATTTTCTGCACACTTGGGCTCAAAGCATTATCATGTAGGAGAGCAAAATTTCTCAGCTAAAGCAAATTAACTTCAGTATACATTTATTGATTTATATTATTCAAATGGAGGCAAGGAGATGTTCTCCCCATGTGGTGTGCTTGACTAATTCCAACCTACAACTAATTTTACCTGCAAGCTCTAGTCTGAACAGCGGGGTTTGATCTCTGAGGAGCAGAGGGCCAAGTACTTATGCCTCAAATTTAAAAGCATTGGTCTTTCTCTCAAATATACCTCTTTGGTTTATTGTTTGGGCACTCTAGTCAATCCTAAGCTGAAATTGGGTCGTTGTATCTATGAGAAATGCTCTTGAAGGGTTACAAAGGCAGGGATGTGGTTGAAGGGCCAGCAATAAGGAAACAACAGAACAGTCATTCCAGAAAAGGAAGCAGGGCTGACTCTCCGGCTTGTTTATTGTTTCAGAGTGGATGTGTTGTCTCTTGTGTACTATCTCCTTTCCCCCAGTCTCCACCCCATTAATTATACAAGGGAAGTTCTGCTTCCTGTGTGGACCTCATGGGTATTCTCCCATTGTTCACAGAGTTGACACCAAAATTGTAAAAGAGGCTGTTCATTTAAGCATCAGTAAGAAATATGCCAGAGATTTCACTAACCACAGCACTAGGAACAGAACAGCAAATGACATTACAAACACAAGTAGATTTCTATCCTTTTGTTGTTATCTTCTTGAACCGTGATGACAACAGGGATATGTTCTCTTGGCGATAGCAAAGGAAAGATTCTCACTCTTGCTTTCTTCAGGAAGCCTTTTGGATTTCCCAGTTTAGTTTACAGCCCCACTATTTTATAACGGTCTCTATCCAAGTCCTAACACACTCTAATCCAGCTCAGTTTCCAACCCCAGATGAGATCAGTCAAGTACTGCCAAATACTTGAAATTATAGTAATTATTATGATATATTAACTTGCTATCCTACATTTTCTAAAGGAGCTCAGTGTGGTTTGCATGTCTCCTTGTGGTTTTTTTTTTTCCAGCAACAGCCAGTTGAGGTAATGGAGCTGACCTACAATGACTTTCCAAAGAGTTTCTGTGGCTGAGAGTAGACTTGAATTTGAATTTCCTATCTTAGTCCACTGCCTTAACCTTTCACTTTAACAAAAAGAGCCCAAGAAGGAATTTGGTGTACGGGTTTATAATAATACTCCTAATATTATTACTATTTATAGAGACTGATTCATTCTGGATTAGTACAAAAATGGAAAGTTATCACACTGGAAAGGGTTTAGAAATGATGGGAGATCTCAAGCAATCATAATCCTGTAAAGAAATATGCCTAAACAAAAAGTGAAGTGGTCTTATAAAGCTTTTAGCTAACAATTGTTACTTTTCCTACAGAAAACAGGAATACATTTTAAATTATAGCAAGGCAGTTATTTAAGTGTTAGGGAGAATAACCTCATTATTCATATACATGTTGGAATTATAACACTAAAGAATCATTGAAGAAGCTAAAAAAATCATCTCTATGTTGACAGTTGAAGTGTTTGACTCTGTGATATATAAGCAATAGCATCAAACTAAAGGAAGTTATACATGTCCCTCAATCAATTTCCTGCTTGATATTTATCTCCAATGAATAAATATCATAATGTCACTTTTAGTCACTTCTATTTTACTTATTCATGTGTAGCACACAAATTTATTCTGTTTAAGTTCATTTTTCACAAAGGGGAAAAAATGGAGACCACAAGATCAGTTCTAATTTTTTTTAGAACTTACATCTACTCATTCTCTGTTTTTGTACCCTCTACCAAAATGAAGTATATTTGGAATCTGAAAATTTGCACATTTTTATAAAATTTTTGAACCTCACAATATTCTTGCTTATCTATGGATCTATCAATAAATGATTTTCTGGCTTTTTATGGCAGAGGTAGAAGACCAGATTTAAGATGTTTTTTATGTGATCCAGCAAAGTTTTTTTTAAAAAAAAAATGGTTTATTTTTTTATATTCTCCAATTTTGGAAGCTAGTGCCTCCAATACTTCTCATTTTCCAGAACCATCATTACCACCAAGTTCTGGTTTTACCCTCAGCACTTTAGATGATATTCTGTGCCAGGTTAAATGGACACTAATAGGAAAACAGAGTACCTATCATTTTGGCATCCATCACTTTTAGCCAACATGGGTAGGCTGCCAGTAGTTCTATATCAGCAACTCATTGTGCTGGGAAGAACAAGTTTCCCGTTGCTGTTACATCTTTCCTAATTTTCCCATGTTTTCTTACCAGACAACGGTGTCTGCTTGGCAGCTTTTTTTTGTAAGCCTGTGGTGTGTGGGATTACAATTTTGTTACCAGAGAGAAGGCTGAGAGAGCGGGGACCTCACTTTTAGTATCTGTTTGCGTTTCAGTAAATTCCTTACAATAAAGAACAGGGTCTTGACCCAAAGTTGGGAATCTAACACTTCAGTAAAAACATTATTAAAGGATCTAAGATGGTTGAACGCTGGTTTGTTTAGTTTATACATAGGTGGGATCTTTAGTTTACACAGCTGTATCCTTCTTCCTTAGTGAAATTATACATGCCAAATATTTCCCAGGCATCCTGGGCCATGCTTGCGCACACATGACCCCCTTCCTCCCTCTTTCCAAGACATTCTATACTTTGTTACCTCTTAGTTCTCATGCATAACAAAACAAAAGCTTTAATTACTTCAGTTTTTATTTAAGGTTCTATTCAGTCTTGTAGCAGACAGCTTCTAAGGTATTTCCAATGATCCCAGTTTGCTTCTTTCCTAAGTCTTTCTGAATGTTTTTTTCCTGCATTTCCTGAGCTCTCCGATATAAATTATCAGTATTTCTTAGAAAGGAACTCTATGTCTCTGTTATCTTCAAGATCCAGTTTTATTATTTGCTAAATAATAATAATTTAAATAACACTATCTGTCTATCCCAGGTCCCCAGGAAGGAATCAATAGGTGGACAAAAATATCAAATCCAGTCTAAACATCTGGCCAATTGTGCAACCAACCATAATATTAATTTATTAAGCTAGTATTCAACCCAACTCCTAGCTGGCTCCCAGACTCTAGCTGGCTATAGAAGTAGAGCTACAGATTGCCCTTTAAACTCAGAAAATCTACCACCATCTTTTTTGCTGATGTCTAGTGTTTCTCCAGATTTTTGCGCCCCATATATTTCACCCTTTTGTTGCTTCCCAGACTTACTTTAACTCTGAAGTTGAAAAGTATGGATGTTTCTTTGGAGAAAGCCTCATATAGTAGATTCCTTCGGTACTAAACATATGTAGAATTATAAGCAGGACCGGGTAAAATAAGTAGGCATAGTCCAGTTTTATGCACATATCCAAATAAGCATCTGAAGGATACTACAGGAAATATAAGTGATCTAACCATGTGAACATGTAAAGTTATGAAACATATACAAATTCTCCATTTATACAAATAAATTTCCCTTTTTATAGAACTAAACCTTCTCAGTGATAAAAGTATCTCCATTGTATAGTAGCCAGACCACAGTCAACCAATTAAAGTTCTAGACTGTAACTATTCTAGGTGGAAAAAGCAGACTCTGAATACTGTATCTTCAGAATGAAGACATACTAGTTTCACTTATGGAAGTATTTTATTTATTTATCACATTCATATTTTGTATCTTTTATTAAATTAGTATTTTAAAAATATATGGTTATTTTCCACGAGAAGATTGCTTAAAACAGAGTTCAAGATGGTAACTGAATAATTGCAAAACATCTCTGATTTTATTTTTGCCTACCCAGTATTATCAACACAAAACTATAGAAAGGAACTTTAGAATGTCAAGAATAATACGTTTTGGAGAACATTTATTTGGCTCACCCAAACTGTTTGTGAGAGACTGTTCAAGTACTGGAGAGAGTTTAGGTTTAAACAGATGGCTTCAACCAAATAATTGAAAAAAATGATCAAAAACAGATAATTGAAAATTATTAACAACTTCATATAATAATGGTGTTTAGATTGGAGCCATAGGAGAAGATTTAAGAGTGGTAACTGTAAATAGAATATTCAATTGTCATAGTGGACCAGAGACTTGGAAATTAAAGCTGAGAAGCATCGAAGACAGCAAGTTTCTGGTCCACTATAACTATGCAGGAAGAACAAAGGGAGACATAGAAAAAGGAGCCTGAGGATAGAGCAAATCACTCTAGGATTAGGGAAATCCAACTGAAAATCCCTGTTTACTCATAAAGCATCTTGGTTAATAGAAGGCTAATCATAATCTTTCAGCTTAACCAACTGCAGAGGGTTACTAAGAGTAAAAATGAGAATGTACTGTATGTATGTTGTATTGATTTCGTTGGGAAGTGATGTAGACTTTGTATAGAGTGAATGAATGAATGAATGAATGAATGAATGAATGAATGAATGAATGAATTTGCAGGATTTTGTCAGCATGGTCTACACAGAGCATGAAAGAATGCAGCGAACTTTCAGAACAAACCACTAAAGGAGAGAATGAAGGGAATCTGTTTCAATTTGCTTGAATGAAGCAGCCTAGACAAATTTTGATCTCAGCAGCAAGATGTCTTTTCAATAGCAAGTCCACAGACTAAATAAATTCCAAGATGTAGTTTTCGGTAAACTATATAATGTAAGCATTTTTACAATCTATATTGTAATGCACTTGAACCAGGGTAATGATGGAAATGACATTAGTGACCAGGACCCAAGAGTTTCACATTTTCATTTACACCTACAATATTTTAGATTTATCTATAAAAACACATCAGTCAGCTATCATATGTGGATATTAAACAAAGGGACTACATAAGATTAAAGGACAACAGTAAGTCTTCAGGAATCTGAGGCTAATCAATCAGTTCTGCAATCTGGTTTCTATAACACAATTTACCAAGAAAGCAAATGATCAGAAAAAAACTGAAAATAATTTCAGGGTAAAGAAAAGGTGCTTATATCTTTACCTATCCATCCAAATACATATTCTCTTTTACATATAGGTTCATATCCATCTGTCCCACCCAGTTACAAAACAGTCAGAAAGCTTTGTAGTTTTCTTTATTTAAGTTCAAATTTAAGTAGAAAGGTGAAGAAAATGGAAGAAACTGAAAGGTAACAGATATATATAAAAAAAAACCTTCACAAAGCCTATAATACCTTAAATCAGAAAATATTACATGTTTCTGGTAAGAAATTGCAAGGTGATGCAAAAGAAGGACAGTATTCCTCTATTTTAATGGATTTATGAAAAAAGAAAGTTTGACAGGAGCTGTTTGTTGATAACTATAATAATCATAACTGCAGCAGTTCAATGTGTGAAAGCTTAATAAATGCTATATAATATTAAGGTGACCAACTTTTTTACAATGAAAAGGAGGACACAAATAAATTGAAGAAAAAAATATCGTAAATAAAAGAAACATTTTATTCATTGCAACAATAATACAGAATACGCTATAATATGATAAATGCATAATAAAAAACATTTGGAACAATAACATTTTATATTGTAATTATGCTTACATTCCATGCCCCCGCCTGCAGCTGCCCTGCCAGCACTGCTGCCCCACCGTGTAGAGAGGGCCCCGCAGCTCCCAAAGCACCAGCTGCGCCAGCTCCGGCCCCGGAGGGCAGCCCGCCGTTGACACACCCCACCTGCAGCCGCCCCGCCAGCACCACCGCCCATCCTGCACAGCCCCTTGTAGAGCAGGTCCCACAGCTCCCACAGCACGGGGGCAGCCGGCCACCACTTCCC
Source organism: Crotalus tigris (assembly GCF_016545835.1). Taxonomy (NCBI): domain Eukaryota; kingdom Metazoa; phylum Chordata; class Lepidosauria; order Squamata; family Viperidae; genus Crotalus; species Crotalus tigris. Next base: position 306,874 of record NW_024100175.1, read on the forward strand.
CTCATACCCCCGCCTGCAGCAGCCCTGCCACCCCTGCCTCTTGCACCCGCAGCCATTATTGCCCTAGCAGGGCCAAAGATCAAGAGAAAGTTACTGTGGCGTCGCTGCTCCAGTCTCTTCCAAGTAGGAGATGGTGTAGTTGGGTAGCAGGGAGGGGTGCAAAGTTCCTGCCAATTTGCCTTCACTGCAGACAACTTACATGTGCAAAGTTTGCTGGCCGGGTGTTTTGGCGTGCTCAGCAGCAATTCCTATTGGCTTTCAAAAGCCAATAGGGGAAGTAGCACAGCTCATGCAAAAATTGAAAAAAAAATAAAAAAAAAGTGCCAGAATGCCGTTCTGAGCATTCTATGAGAAAAAAAAGCCCTGCAGATTAGTCTTCAAATATCAAAAAGGAGGACATATAGGAGAATACTTTTCGAGAGAGGACAGAACTCACAAAAGGAGGACTGTCCTCCCTAAAGGAGGATGGTTGGTCACCTTAATAATATTAATGTCTTTAAATATACTGCCTTTTCTTAAATTTTCTAAGAAAAGGATATAGAAAGACTCCAAACTATTTCCAAATACATTTGGAAGGTTAGTAAGCTAATACATAGAATTGCCTTGAATTTCTTTCACTGTGAAAAGTCAAGCTGCTACTGTGTTCCAGATCTATGCCCACTTCCACCAACACTGGCATTGCTTTTTAAAATCTCAGTCTGATTTAAAAGGTAAAAATGGTCATGTTAGCTTTCTTATATTATTCCCAAGGAACTAGAGCTTTTAATATTTTAAGAATATTATCAGGAATCTGAAATCAATGTCTAGTGCTGGGGAAATTAGGAGATCCAGGCAGTTCAAATGAGTATAAAGATTTGTTGCAAGCTTAAGTTCTCTACAAGAATCTGACCAACTAATGGTCAAGGGAAATGCATGAGAGATAAGAGAGACATTCAAGGTGGGCTGGACTTAGATATCTTGTAGGTATGCAGGGACTTGTGACTTATGACATCTTTGATCCCCTCCCTCGGGCTCAACCAGCTCATCTCCTATAAGCAATGCCTGTCAGCATTCGACTGAAGAATGTGTCCCTTTTCAATGCAACTTTGATTCTCATTCCCAGCTAACTCAGCTCAGCAGCAGCCTCCATCATGTCTGAGTTCTTGTTCATTTTAAGTCATTTGAATTGGGATGATTAAGTCTGCTGTTCCAGAAGAAATGGATTTTGCCAGAATCAGAAGTCAATATGGAAGATCACCTCTACATTTCTCAGTGATTGCTATGAAGCTTTAAAACAAAGAGGATAAAGGCAGTTCATCTTGGCTCACTTTGTCAACCCTAGAAATATGCTGTCCATATATATTATTATATTATATAGCCTGAAATGTGTGCTGTCTGTGGAAGAAAAGGGAGTAAAGCATAAACAACAGTACAATTCTGTGCTGCCCATAATTCAAATGTTATAGGTCATTCTTCTTTGCTCTGTGTAAAGAGGCAAGTAGATAAACAACAGCTATAGTGATCACTTTCTATTGAGCATTCATTGTCAAGTATTCCTCCTTCCTTTTGTTTAATATTATAAATTATATGTACTATCTTGGACTCCAAATTTTCTTATTTAGTTAGTTTATTTATATGACAAAGAGTGAGGCTGTGACCCTTATATAAACTTAAAACTGGGGAAATATTTGAAAAACCAAATAACACAAATTAGAACAATACAGGATAACCAAGAATAAATCAAGAATAATATATTCCAATTCAAAGTCATTTCTGGATGAACTAATCCAAAGCTCTGGCTAAGTGCCCAAACCTGATTTTCAATGTGTGGATAAAATAAATGTAGCAAATAAAATGGAGGTTGCAGCCATTTCCTCACCCCCATCCCCATCTTTTGGACATGACCAGGATGAAACCCAGTTTTATTATTTGCTTAATCTTATCAGACCCAAATTGACCTCCCAGTTCCCAGAAACCCCCTTCAAACCCTAATTAACCCAAAAAATAGAAACCCACTCACCATCTTACAACTCAACCCTACCAACAGAGATAAATCCCAGGAGTTCATTCTCAATGTATTTATCTCAACATCCCATCTCCTTAGCCATGGATTTCCCCAACTATGCTGCCTTCCTGAAAGAGTCACTCTGTCAAACAGTAGAAATAACCCAAGTATATGGACAAGAACCTAACTAGCTTCCACAAAACTGGCCAGTAAATCATTAGGATTCCCCACCTGGTACCCCTTGATTTCTGTAAAGATCTTTCCTTTCCGATTGTTCACTAAACTCTTTCTTCCAAAGTAGGCATCCAAAAATCATTGCAATAAATATGGTTCTTCTCTTCAATGTAGTGTTCTGTGCTTCTGAATTGTCCTTGACATTCAAGGACAATTCTGTTAAGGCAGCAGGATTGAGGCCATCAAATCTCACAGGGAATGCTATTTCAAGGGGCAGATACTGTAATAGAAAAGACTTACTTCCTAGGTCCTACTAAATGATGTTGTTTCATGGAATGGATCTGAAGCAGGTCACTGTACCAGATCATGTGGGACAAGAGCTCATTGGAGTAGCATGTATGGCAAACAGCTCAGCCCTATGCGATAAAAACCTTTGTAGGTGATGAGAAGCCTATAGAGAATCAATGTAGTTCATAAAATAGTGATGTTACAAGGGTGTGCTGGGATGAACCTACTGCATTCTGGACAGCTGCAGTTTCTGGAAGGCCTTCAAGGCCCATATAAAGTAGGTTACAATAATCTAAATGTGACAATTTCCAATCATTTTCTCAACAACTACAAAAACAGCCAGAATGAATGTCCAAGAAGATTTTTGAGACCAGGATAAAGAAGCTGAGATAAAGTAGTAGGATATTATTGGGTTTTAGCCCAAGGTTAAGCAGAAAAGAATAAGAAAACTAGTCTTTTGATTAAAGTTCAGCAGTTTCTTCGAGATGATTATAAAGTGACACTGTACATGAACAGATTAGACCTGCTCCAGCACATGTTTATAAGCCTGACAAATCTGGATCCATTGTCTCATAGCCAGAAATGTCTGCTTTGGATTATGATCAAAGGAGTTTCAAATCAACTGAGAAGGTCAAAAGGAGGAGAACATAGTTTCCACTTTCCAGCATAGTTTGTATTCAGGTTTCATCCATGGATGTTCCAAATATGTTTGAACTCTTAATACAAAATGACCTATGCAGTTTCATGCTAGGCTTATATGAATTTGCTGTGTGAGTTCTCTGTGCTTAAATTCTATCCATGGAAAATAACATGTAATGCTCAGGGAGTAAAAACAGAAGAGACACATATAAAAACAACAAACAGATGAAAACAGGAATTCAAGTTATTTCAATTAATTTGAGTACAGAAGCTCTTTTGGGAATTGCTCTTGTTAAAACTACTGAACTAGAATACAGCGTCTCAGGGGCTCAGTTGCACATTAAAATATCTGCTACACAGTAAAAGACCCTTTTCTTTTGCAAGTTGTTTATCCCCAGAAATGCATTGCTGCTGCAGGTGCTTTTATTTGCCAACAGGAGTTTAATCTGACACATTTGATAAAAATATGTGGATGCATTTCATCAGAGGGAATATGTACTTGCCTGTAAACATAGACATTGAGACTAAGAGTAGTCATTCTGACCTCAAGCATGCACCAATTAATAAAACAGAAACATATAAGAAAGATTAAGAAATACCAAAGATAAGCAGCTTTATTATTTTTATCATCTCTGTCTAGATATGTAACTCACTATTAGCATTATAATAGAACACACACACAGTGGTATTGGTTTACTTGGATCCCTATATTCAGAGCTCAGGGCATGGCACCATAGAATGGAAAGCATTGAACATTTTAAAGTAGGGGATAGACAATTTGGGGGTTCCGAATATCACTAAACTTCCATTTTTACTGGTCTACTTCTATCAGTCTGAACCAGGATAGCTCATAATAGAAGATTCCGGAAACTATTTTTTAAAAACCTGGAGGGCACAAAAGACAAAAAAATATTTTCCTAAAATATGTTTCACTTGGCCTGGGTGGTCTTGTTCCTATCTGTTGCTCAGGACTGAATGATGGGGTTCTTGGTGCTGTCTGAGCTTGGTTGTCTGCTAGAAGATATTTCCTCACCCAGCTAGGTAACATCATTGGTGTGAGTGTGGGATTTGCTGCCTGTTTTTATACAGTAGCTTACCATGCCAGTCTTGGTAGGGCTGTAATTTCCTCCTTGGTGGTACATTAGAGTTACTCTAATGTTTTCTCTCTAATTGTGTGTCTGGTTTTGTCTTCACTTCAGAAGTTTTTGAACTACAGCTTTCATCATTGACAGTGCTGGCTGGCCCTCAGCAATATTTGAGATGGCTGCACATTGTCCTATTCTGCCCTAAAGGAGTCTTTCATTCCTTAGAAAATAACTTCCCTTAAAAAGACAAAGTAAAAAACATAGACCCTTGGCAACTTCATGGACACATCCATGTTTTTTTAGCAAGGAAAAGAAATGGTTTATTATTGCTGTCTTTCAATATACTATTTCAACTCCTCACTCGGATCTACTACCTATTATTCCCAAATAGTCTCCATATGTCTTAAAAGATCACATGCAAAAGGTCTTATCTAACTGCCATAAATTGTAGAGTACTGCAGGGTTTCGAGAAGGAAAAAAAACTCCAAAATCTTTCTTTCTTTGAGCTATTAGGTTCGATTGCTAAAAGGCTAAAATTCTACATGTTGTGTCCTGAGCCTGCAAAGGCAGGCTCGGGATGTTGCAATGGTCCCAGGCAGTTGCAAGCTGCCCGGGACCAGACTGAGTGGCGCCAGCTTCTCACGCATGCGCGAGGCGCGGAAGTGCGCCAGAATGTTACCTTTTTGCCCGGGGATTCTATTAAAGGAGTCGGAGAGGCCTGCGAGCCTCAGAGCTGTGACGGAGAGAGAACTACTTAAATAAATGGCTGTTGGAATTACAGAATGTGCTGTATTCATTCGCCGTTGACTCGAGGACTCAACATTCCAGATTAAGCTTATTTCTATGTCAACATTTCTAAGATCGCTCTCTAAGATTCAACTCAATTAATTAAACGCTGCATTCTATTCAAAACCTCAGCTGAACATGTCATCCATTCTAAAAGCTGAGGGGGGAAGGGCTGTGAATCCTGCTTAATTAAGCTAATCATAGGTCTAGAAACAATATGTGCATTCTTACAATAATTCAAACATTTAATGGTGACATACTTGCATTGCCACAGTTGTACCTTCTTTCACAGTGGACCATGTGCATTTTATCAATATTTCAACCCTTTAATGACAAATGTTCATTTTCACAAGCAAATTGAAAGGTGTCAGAATAAATTTACCTGCTGTGTCTAAATGGACTCCATAAAGTCTGCCTTCGTTTTAACTCTTTTACAGCTCATCTTTCTTGAAAGAGAAATACAGAATGACTAAACTAGAAAGCATGATGAAAAGTGAACAGTATAGCTGCAGTCTTTAATTGAGACTGGCAACTGACAATAGCCATATACTCTCAAAAGTCTGCAATCTTCTTCACTATATTTTCCCAGTGTTTTGGATTACAATTCCCATCAACTCTTACTATTGACTAAACTGAATAAGGCACAGGACAATTATAATCCAGAACATCTGGAGCACACAATGATAGAGAAAGCTGCATAAATAAACTATGATCTGGCATAACACCAGTGGTGGGATTCAGCCAGTTTGTACCACTTCAGCAGAACCAGTAGCTAATTTTTTGTTGTCCAGGACCAGAATGGACTTCCAGAAGTGGCATCCACACAGAGAACTGGTTGTTCACATATTTGAATCCCACCATTGCATAACACATATGGTACAGGTTCTCCTGCTTGAGCAGGGGTTGGATTAGAACAGGGGTGTCAAACTGCCGGCCCACGGGCCGGATGCATCCCATGGAAGCCACATCCACCCCATTGCTGGCAATGGCAAAACAATCCCAATACGTCACGTGACGTCACATGACATCGCGAGTTTGACATGTCTGGATTAGAAGATCTCCCAAATCCCTTTCAACTCTTTTCTGCTATGCTCCCATCCTCTGGAAATAATTTTTGCTCAGTTAACAGTAGCTAATAGGAATTTGTGCAAGCCACCATTTAGAAAACATTTAAACTTCAATTAATATTAATCACAAGGATGAGGAACTATGGATAATGATAAGTGAAAGCTTCTGAATGCTTCCTCTAGTCCAAGGCTAGGCAACTTTAGCTCTTTTATGACTCATGGACTTCAACTCCCAGCATGGCTGGCTCAGGAATTCTGGGAGTTGAAGTCCATGAGTCATAAAAGACCCCAGGTTGCCTACCCCTGCTCTAGTCAAACCAAGAGGATTGTCTTAGTTGTTCCTCTTGAAGACAGCCTAGGCTTTAGTATTATGTGCAGAAATCTCAACCTGAAGCAATACCTCTACAAGGAGATGGAATTTTTTTGAAAGCCAAAGCAAAACAAATAATTTTTCTCATAGAAGCCGATCAAAATTTGGGGAGGAAGGAATGCAGCCAAGAATCTGTCTCATGGGTTTCATACAAGCTTAATTAAGGCCCACTATTTTAACTCCTAATCAATGCTTGGAGCAACAACATTATGTTGTTTCTTTGACACAAAGCCCTCCCTTTGCATGCTTGACTTCCAACCTCCAGAGCCTTGAGCAAAAATCTAAAAGGTCAGTTGCCAAACTCTAGAGATCAGAGAAGCTAATCTCTAGGTTTGCTAGAGCAATTGGGCTGTTAATTTTGCTGGGCGATATAGTAACTGATGTTTTACAATTAATTTTTCTTTCACTTGCTAAGCTTTGCTGGGGGATTTTATTTTACAAAATCTATAAGTGGGGAACATTGGCATTTCCTTTTGTACTACAGACATGGAGGAATTAAAGGATTCAAGATTGCAAAGCTTTTCATGAATAATTTAAGCAGCCCTTGTCGCATTCACTTTGCTTGGGGTAGAATAGACAGCTGTGTAACACTGAATAACTACACAGTGATCTTCATATATGGAGCAGAATCAGTGGTGGGATTCAGATATGTGAACAACCAGTTCTCTGTGTGGATGCCACTTCCGGAAGTCCATTCTGGGCCTGGGCAACAAAAAATTAGCTACTGGTTCTGCTGAACAGGTGCAAACCGGCTGAATCCCACCATTGGGCAGAATCCATAAAGAGAGTTACCATTAGCCTCCAACCACATTATTAACTCATTTTTGGGCTTTCCTGCTGTTGTTCTATGTTTATTGGATAATAGCATCTCTCAAAATGACTGTAGAGGAATCAGATAGCAATAGCACTTAGACTTATATACCGCTTCATAGTGTATAATAGCCCTCTCTAAATGATTTACAGAGTCAGTATATTGCCTTCAACAATCTGGGTCCTCGTTTTACCAACCTTGGAAGGATGGAAGGATGAGTCAACCTTGAGTCTATGAGGACTGAACTCCTGGCAGTGAGCTGAATTAGCCTCCAATACTACACTCTAACCATTGTGCCACCATGGCTCTTAGCTCAGATAGCTATGGGATATAGACTATAGTTCATCCAGAGTCATTAGGAGCTAGGAAGCATATAATTTAATAAAATTAATAAATTATTATTATTGTTATTATTGTTGTTGTTATGATGATTGTTGTTGTTGTTGGTTGTACAATCAGCTAGATGTTTAGACTGGGTTTTGCTAATCAGCCTATAGCAGCCATGCAGCATGTCCCCCACCCCCACCCCCAAAAAACCTACTGAAATTTCCCTTATTAAAAATGTTTTGATATGTTGAGTCAAAATAGTATTTATATCAAGCAGAAACACATTCAACATTTCCTTTGATGATCTATGAACTACAAGATTAACTCAAAACAGTATTTAAAAATATCTTAACAATAACAACAGCTAATTAAAAGTTAAGTCCACTTAATTCCCATTCGTTTGAACAGAGCTGATTTAATTTTACTATTGAAATCAATGAGGTATAAAAATGTTCAACTTTTGCTGGATCATGACCATTTTTAAAGTAACCCTGCCAATTGGAAGTCTTCCTGCAATTAGAACAAATTCGTTTTACCGAAAATAATTCAGTCATGTATAATTAAAACTTGGACTGGAGTGGTAATTAATGGTGTGTTTGGCACAAGTGTGACATACAGAGCAAGCAGTGCATTTGGAGATGACTGAACACCGTATGCCACTATAAAAGAGGTGGAACCCCCCCACACACACACACACAATGCAGACAACATGAACAATTTATCTTGAAATTGTGAAGCAAGATTCCTGCAACTGCCTAGGGACAAAAAAGGAAGACTATAGATTCACAGAGACTATGAGGAATCAAGTTCATCTATATATGATGGCTAAAAGATAACCGTACAATATATATATATAATAAATCCAGTCAAACTATATTGTTTTCCTTTAGTTACCCTTTTTTTTTCCAGTGCCAGTTTAATATGTTGAGTTATGGCACTCCTCAGCATAGGTACTGGAGAGAGAGAAAATGTCATTTGGTATTAAATATCTTCTTTTTTTAATTAGATGAGTACTGAGGATTTTAAAAAAATATTTTAAAGGCAAAATGATATCCCACTGTGTTCAACAGTGGGATAAATGTATTTGTTTCAGTGATGTAGGCACTGAACCAAATGATCTCAGAACCAGACATTGCTTAGTTCAATGTTTTTCAACCTTGACCACTTTAAGACATGTGGATCTCAACTCCCAGAATTCCTCAAGACAGCTGACTGAGGAATTCTAGGAGTTGAAGTGCCTACATCTTAAGCTGGGCAAGGCTTAGAAACACTGGCTTAGCTAATGCATTCATTCCAGCAATTCTGAGTAGGAATCTCTGGACTACAAGGCAAATCAACCCTATTAGGCCTCTCCATTCTAAACCCTAAAGACTTCCAGCCAAATCCCAAGTCAGAATTTATCCTTCTCTAGAAAGAACCTGGTGAAGAGAGATCACTTTGACTGACTTTTTCAGGGGGCTCACCTTAGAAATAATGATTAGAGAATGAAGCCATTTTACAAGAAATTTGTTTCAGTCACATTCCCTGACCTGGTTTCCCAATATGGTATCCATTGGGAACAATATATTCACTGATAATCCCCTTGAGATATTCAGGCTCCCTGCCTCATCTGATTTTTTTTTTTTTTTAAGATTTTGTCCATAATGAAGTGCTATGTCAGAAACTAGGAAAGTTCCACTCCCAAAATGAATCTTTATTTCCAAAGATGTCTCTGGTCTCCAGACTGAACCTATCAACATCTTTAGAAATATTTTTTTTATTATATCCATTTATGTAGCTACTCAACTTCCACTTGCAACAGTGAGGGGCTAAAGTACGATTATGGTGTGTAACTGTAGCCAACTGTATTTTGGTTGTATGTTATCTTACACAGAAAAAAAGCCAAAAATAAATTGAGAAAGTACCATGAAACCATTTTGAGAAAGTGCCTTCAAGGTGGTCTCAAATTTCCCAGTGTGTCTTTTGCTCCAAGCTCTCCAATACTTTAGTCTTCCCTCACTTTCCCCAGGGGACTTTCACTGTAAAGCACAGGTGTCAAACTCGATTGTATCATGTGACATGACATATCGTGGCTTTTTTTTTTTTTTTTTTTGGCCTTTGCGGAGCCAGGATGGGCGTGTAAAGGAAGGTTGCCCTAGAGCTGCATATCAATATTTGAGGGAGTGATGGTGGCTCTAATCCCTGCTTACAAATATAGCCTAGTACCGGGGAGACTGTAGAAAGCACCCAGGCCCTTTCTCATTACTTGATGCACAACTGAAAATGATTCAGGAATATTTCCAACCTGTGGCTCTTTTAAGAATCAAGACTGATACTGACCGAAGTCTGTAAAAAGAAAGTAAATTTTAATAAATGGCAGAGATAAGTCACATTTGAATAGAAGAGTCAAGTCTCGCCTTCTAAATTATGTTTGAAATCAGTACCAATCCTAATATCTTATTTTCTAGTCCTGAGGTAGAAGGGGGGGGGGAATGTGAGCTCAGTGGCCCTCTGATTTTGGCTATCAGTATAAATCAATCCATACTGACACTGATTTGCCATGTGACAATCAGACTTCAGACAAAGCCCACTTCAGTCTCGTGTCTGAACCCACCAACACAAACTCTAATGCATAAATGCCTCAGACGACAGGTATTGACAGATGTGACTCATTCTGCTGGGGATTTGTCTACCAGAAGCAGCAAGAAAAACCCTATTGTGAGCAGCCTATTGTGTCTCCTCTTGCCAATTTTATTTCATTGAAAGAGCATTGAGGAATTTCATTCAAGGTGAATGGAAGGACTGACAAAAGAACTCTGTATGGTGTTACTTTAAAAAAAGTAGGTAAACAAAGTAGAAGAGGGAGAGACTATTTTTCTCTCTAATCTCTTTCACTTATGGTTGTCTTAAGTGTCACTTGCAACAGCTGAAAGTAAACAGTGTCCTCAGTAATGTGATTTTTGAAGTGATGAGGGTTCTTTTTAAAGCTCACCCCATAGATCACAATTCCAAATGAACAAAAGAGCTTTGAAATTCTTTTCTGTTTAGGGAAGCCAAGGCTGCAGAGGTTAATATACAGCTCCAGATTTTTAAAAGGCCATGCTAAAAATAATGGGCTTGAAGAACTGGATGGATGAATACCACTCTGAGCTTGAGACTGAAGAGGGGGAAAAACCAACTCCAGTCCTAACCTTGGTGTTAGGGAATGACTTTAAAGCTAATCAACAAGATTCTTGAACTCGGGGCCCTCCACATGTAATCAGTTTTAGTCTCCTAATTTCCCAACTTGCACTGTCATCAGGATTATAATAATATGCCTCACAAATCTCTCTACTCTGCTTCTGGCCATTGCTGAAACCAATAATAAATTCTTGAGGTCCTGGACATAAATGACAAGCCCCACAGTTCAAGTTGTCCTTGCTTTTAATTGGCTGGAAAATAGGTTCACCCTGGGATATGCACCTATTCAAATAAAAAGGAGAGAAGATACTTCAGAGGGAACATAGATACATTCAATTCATCAGTCTGTTGGGAACCTACCTAAAGATCCCATAACTTTTCATGGGCTCACACACTAGCTGTATATGTAAAGAGACAGCCATGTGATACAAAGGACCATCCTGTACTTGTCAATACTTACTCAATTCAAAGTCTATTTTTCTCTGAAGTTGTATAGTTACCTCTGTAGACTGCTTCAGATACAGATAGCTGCCATCCATGGTGGACATTCCTCAGGATAATGGAAATGCTTCAGCCTACAGTTAATTGTTTACTCATAAGTTATTGGTTTTATAGATAAAGTATTTTTTAAAAAATTGTTGATATTCCCTAAAAAAAATGTTTGCAAAATCAGGTTTTTGGCGGACAGTTTCTATATATTAGAAAACACTCCTAGGTCTTACAATATGTATTTTTTCATTGTCTATCAATCCTGCAGAAAAGTAAGAATATATCAAATTCAGTATAAATACTCTGTAAGTTCTCTAAAATATTATTAATCCTAGTCTTTCTACATAATTATGGGGAGTTTCATTTGGCAATATTACATGGAAAATAACTACCGGTGTGTACTAACTGTATGAAGTCTTTACCCCTCACTTTGTTCATTCACAAACATTTGCTGCTGTGCTAGATTGTACCTTCAGTCAGCTCCAAAAATCACACATAGATACAGATATGAGTTAAGCAATGCATTTTAGTTCAGGGACAGGCAACTTAGTGCCCTCAAAAAAATTGGGACTTGGGTATTCTATGCAACATTTACAATAACGGGTGTAGGAGCTGTAGTCCAGACCAGCTGAAGATTATCAAACTGTCTCTCCTTGATCTAGCTATCATTCAAATTGCTTGTGTTACCATTTCCAAGGAGGCTTATTTGTATGTTTTTGTTTGTTGAACATGAGAACATCCAATTCATTTGCCTTCTCCTTTGGGAACATTACCATCCATTCTGCAATCTCATCTTTCTACTATCATTCCCATGACATTTTGATGAATGTATAACTGTGGATTTTGTATTGTGGAGGGATCCGATAATTGTGTTCTTAAATACCACAGTACAGCCTGCACAGGGAAAATGAGAACCAAAACCCAGCTCAGATTTTGACAATGCTCTCACTTGGCCTGTTTAAATCTGATCACTTTTTTTAAAAAAAATGTGCTACACCCCGAAGTTGCTCGAACTCTCTGGCTATTCTAATCCACAATTTAATCACAATCACCTGAAATTTAAAAAAAAAAATCCAATTTACAATGGAAGTATCACGCCAGACTTTATATGGCATGTAAAATTTTTGGGACTGAAAAATATGGTATTATTGACTTGTAGCAGGTCAGAGAAATAGAAGTTCATTTTATCCCTAATACTATACCTACAGGATAGGAAATGCACACAGTCTCTGTGAACAAAGTTACACTCCCCTAAAATTATTTGGGAACATTTTTCAAAGCAGAGAGTGCAGGTTTTTGAATAGCACTTTCTCCTATTCAGTTTTTGCTCAAAAATTAATACAGTTCTTCAGGAGTAACCATTCAACATCTTGAATTATTACCATTGTCTAGTTTCTACACGGTTGTGGTTGCCTCCATTATTGGGGAAGGTACATCCCGTGTTCCACGGCAGTCTGCAGTCTAGTTTCTACCATGACTGCTCCAGGTTTATGAAAGAAGAAAAGAAAGCAGGCATTTCATGTAAATCAGCATTCCCGAAGAAGGGAGGGGGGAGATGAGAGACTTTTAGTGATGATGCGGAAGGTTTGCAGGTTTTTTTTTTTTAGATGCCCCAGTTTTGCCATATAATAGCAATAATCAGTATTGCTTTGTGATACATTCAAAGCAGCCTTAGAGAATGATTAAGAGCTTCAGCTTCACGTCAGCTTTAATCAAAGCTAGCAGCTGTTTATTGCTTTGTGTACTGCAAATCAATAGTACTTATGCTTTACATATACCTTTAAAATAGTTTTCTATACACCATCGGCCCCACAAAGCTGCAAGTGGCAATTACAGCATGCAATTATGTCTCAGAGAACCAGTGGAGAGTAGTTATTACCCGCCTGGTAAAAATAATGATACTTGCATTACTTTTCAGATGTGACTGGTTTCTGGCTGCTTGTTTGTTGCACAAGTTCCAGATATTTAAACAAGAAAAGAAGAAGAAAAAACCTTCTTCCAGCTTTGCATGTACAAATCTCTTGGCTGGACTGAGGTTCAGAGTGAACACAGCAATGGGCCAGATATGAGCTTATCAAAATTCTCATTTACAGAGTTCGCTCCAAATAAATCCCTGTGCAAGAAGCAGCAATGGATATGACCATAATCTTCAATAGCAGCAGTTTGGGACTTGAGACACTAGTTTGTTTGCATTAGAGAAGTCCTCGCTATTGTGGTATTAGGCAGCTAAAGATTGGTTTATCTGCTTTTCCCCGCCATCCAAAAACAAGGGCTTCGATCTACTGTTCAGTTAACATGGGGAACAGCAGTATTGACTGAAAGATTGCCATGAGCCAATTTAGACATCGTAAATGGTCCAGAGAAGGTAAATACAGCTTTCATGTGTTTTCTGCAGCCTGTGTGACCATCAGGTATTCACCAGGGTTAAATGTACTTCTCAAGAAAATAAAATAGGAGAAGTATCATTAGTTAGACTTCAGCCTGAAAAGTAACTATAGCAGCAGTTTGAATCTGTGGTTGAAAATGATTCTCCCTCTCTCCCCTGTTGCCACTTCCTTATCACATTTCAAGTCTTACTTCTTTTCATCATAGCATGCTCTAAAGTCAGGGGTGGAGAACCTGGGACCCTCCAAGTGTTTTTGAAGCACCCTTTCCATAGTCCTTTGGAAGCACCCTTTCCATAATCCTTAACTACAGTTGAACTACAGGAATCAACAGAGGGCACAGATCCTCCGCAATTGCCTTCAACAAATATTGCACATAGCTCATATTATAGCTAAGAATTATGGAATATTCTTTATTTGAAAAATGATTTGTGGATGCCCTTGCTAAAGTGCCTATTCAGGTGGCTCGTGTTTCAGGGAATGCCTTAGGGCTGAAAAAAAGGTTTGGCTGACTTTTCACATCTGTCTTGCATAACTATCTACCCATCGATTTGAACTCAGTCTAAGAAAAATCCATTGTTCAGTTGATGAATGGGACATATCCAGACTAAGTTCATTTCCCATCTCCCATTGAAGTCAGTGGAGCACACATAAGGAGTCTGTTCACACAGCATACTTAGATGAGTCATGGATAAGGGCAGTGGTGGGATTCAGCCGGTTCACACCAGTTCAGCAAACCGGTAGCTAAATTTTGCTGAATTCAGAGAACCAGCTAAATGCACACTGCTTCCGGAAGTTAAGTTGAGGCCTCAGAGACATGGAGGAGGTCTCCCAGGCCTAGAACGGCCCACCGGATGTGAATGGATGCCATTTCCAGAAGTCCATTCTAGGCCTCGGAGGCCCAGGCCTGCGTCCAATAAGAGAACTGGTTGTTCAGATGTTTGAATCCCACCACTGGATAAGGTTAATATGTTGTGCAAACAATACACTTAATCAGTGTAAAGTTGAAAACTAAAGGTGAAATAACCCTAGATCTGTTTATAATTACATTGACTTTCATGATCAATCACTTAATATGAACGTGAAATCATGATTCCATAAGGCACTCCCTCTTTGACCATTTACTCTTCACATATTTATAACCCAGCAGTGCCAGATGGGCAGAAAGGTTATGCCATATTTCTAGATGCCTTTTTAAAAACTGTTTTTCCCCAAACAATTTTTCTTAAAAGGACACTTAGTTGTAGTATGGGGGTTTGGGAAGATGGTTGCTACCTATTTGACTAAAGAGGAATATCCAACCATGCTGGCTGGAGAAGTTAGGGAGTTGAACTTCAAAAGTCTTAAAAGTTGAACACTCCTGGAGCAGAACATTCCTGAGTATCAGCCGCCAGATCAAAGGCTGGCAAAAATTAAGAAATCGATGAAGATCAACATACCTAAAAGATATTATCAGGTGGGGAAGAATGGTCCTAGATACTAATAAATAAAAAAGCAAAATAAAAAAATAAAAAATAAATTAATAAATGAGTGCAAGAGCTTCTGTTCAGTGTTCTGGCGGCATTTAGGCTGACAAATGCCAAAGACAGGAAGTGTATGAGTTACACTACTTAAAAATGCATGGTTGTAGAAGGCAGCAAGCCATCTTCCAGGACCATGGTATATAGCAGGGGTAGGCAACCTTGGCTCTTTTATGACTCGTGGACTTCAACTCCCAGAATTTCTGAGCCAGCATGGCTCAGCTTAGAAACCTTTCCCTTTCCCCTCAGCATGGCTGGCTCAGGAATTCTGGGAGTTGAAGTCCACAAGTCATAAAAGAGCCAAGGTTGCCTACCCCTGGTATGTAGTAACTAAGCATCTCATTAAAATGGTGTGGATCAGAAAACTGTAAAATATACTTGTTTAATGTTGTAATGGAGTTTCTGACATTATACTACACAGAAGAGCGAGGAAGAGTGAATCACTGGAGCAAAATTTCAATAATTTAGTTTTTAACTTGGGAAGAAAGGAGTGAGAGAGACCGCATAAGTATGCCTCAGACTATTTTATGAATCAATAAACATTTCATCTTCTGCAGCAGTATATTCTGTTTCACACTACTAACCTCTTGAAGCCACGTTAGAGGCGAAGAAGCCAACAGTGCAAACAAGTTTGGGCGTTCTTTGCTTATCATATGCAGATCGTGGCATTCTTATTAACTTTTCAGCTGTCTTCCTGCATAGGTGCAAATGCTGAAATGCTATTTGCAAACAGTCAAGGTAATTACCATCCAGCAGGGTCCAATTGTTTTCAATTAAAAGCTTGAATTAAGTATTTAGTTTTTAATACCATGGTGACCATCTGTTTTCACTGAAGTTCATCCTTCAGCCTGCAAGGAAAAGCATAGACCGTATCCAAATGCTGTTTAATTAGAAAGACAATTCTTTGTTTTAATTTTAGTCCAAGGCTTGTTGAGAAATTTAAGTAAAAGATGGAGAAAACTATGAAGGACAGGTATACATATATATATCTCCCCATTTCTGTAAATTCTAAGCTACTGAAAGACCATTGCTTTCTAGTTAAATGCCATCACTCTGCAAGTGAAATCCATCAAAGCAATGAATTCTTGCCTGTCATCTATTTTCATTTCTTAGGCCTACCCTTCACCCATGTCTCTAATGCTACATGAAGTTTCAATTGAAAGGCCACTCAACTGAATCACCCCTTTCAAATCAACTCTTCAAGCTGAGTTGATGAATCTATTCAATATGTGGAATCAAATAAAAAATCTTTCAAATAAGTTCAAAGATCCAATAGACTTTTTTCTTTTTTTTAAAACAGTTTATTGGTGAAATACAATAAGCAGAAGATATAATAAAGTTCAATCAAAAATATAACATTGTTGGTATTATCAGAAAAGAATATGCAGAACAGGAGCGGAAGAGAGCGCATAAGTATGATTAAATGAGTGACATTCGAAGAAACAAAAAATGTATCCATAAAGTGTTAATACAGAACTAGCTCAATCTTTTAACATATTATTAAATCTAGTCACATAGACCATCTATTGCTGCATCTTCTCCATTTTAATGCAATATGTTATTTCAATACAGTATAGTGATATTTATGTAATATAGTTACATTCTTAATATTCTATTGTTTAGTCGCATTACAGTATTGAATATAGATAAGAGGGACAAAAGGGATGTTATATCAATATTAATTACAGTTTTGGATTACAATTATGATTATTTGACTTTTTCAAAATTAAATTTATCATTGGAAATGAAATGAAAAAAATGAAGGAACAGCGTACATCAAGATATTTGTTTTATAATAAAGGTTTCAGTTTGAAGCTAAATTACTTGATATAAAAATCTACATCATGTTGTTACTATGCTCTATGCTATGGTCTATGCTTGTGTGTGCGCACGTGCACATGCATTTACATTTTAAATATTGATTTCACAATTTTTTCATCCAAGCATTTAAATTATTTCTTTCCGGAGTATTCAACATCATTCACAGATTTTTTTTTTTCTGGGATGGAAGATGGGCAATGCTGTAACAAAGATGAAACTGTAGACCATATTAACATAATAAATTTATTTTGAGAAGTGAAGGCCATATTCCATAATAAAAGATAGAACAACCATGTTAAGAACATCTTAGGTATTTAAAGCACCGTCACTCTGAAGTGCTTTGCCAGGAAAAGGATCCAATATTCTAAAAGAGCTACATTTAATTAATGCATACATTCATTTGAAATTTTATAGTAATTATAAACTTCTTTATTTAGTAATATTTTAAAAAAATATCCACTATGTTTCTTTCTAGCTTGCCTTTTTTTCCCCTTTTATGTAGCTTTTTTATTCTGTGTTTTAATGTATAAATTACAACAGAAAAAGAGAAAGCAATTGTTTTAAAATAGGACACAGAAAGAAGTTAGTCACCAAATCAGATCAGTCCATTTGGCTCTAGGTCAGTTACACTTACTGACAGCACCTCCCTAGGCTTCATAGGGGAGTAATTTTTTTCAGTCCTACCAGAAGAGGCAGGACAAATTTAAACTGGAATCTTTTGCTATGCAAAACAGAGACTCGTCCACTGAGTTATAATTCTTCCTTTGAACTTGAAACATGGCTGAGCAGTTGCTAACACTGTCTGTAGATTTTGTGGGGAAGGAAAATTTTTGCAGTAGAGAGCAGAAGAAATGGTTACACCATTCAGAACCTGAGAGGTGGTCTGCTAATGTAGTGCTCTTATTACCTGAATTTTATATGATAAATATATTTGCTCAAATATTGAAGTCAAAGAAAGCTGCCTTGAACACTATTGTCAGAAGAATAATTTGTGTTTCAACCAGAAGAATAATTTGTGTTTCAACTCGAGCTGGGATTGCACAAGAATAAATAAAAATGAGATCCAGGCAGCTGTGAGGAAAGAAGAAATATTTATTCCTAAAAGCAAACAGTTTGCCTTTAGGGACAGCTGCAGAGAAATGGGGTACATCAGCAGATTTGTATAGGGGGAGCTTGGCCAGGATGTGGAAATCTCTATGTGCTGATTCTACGGTGACACTTGGGGGGACGTTGTGTGTGTGTGTGTGTGTGTGTGTGTGCATGTGCGTGTGTGGATATGTATGCTTGTGAACCTGCAGTTAAACTGAGAGACCTAATTTAATTAACTCTATTGTGTTTGCAGATCTTATCCTTTGATATGTGGACTGGGTCTGGGTAACTTATTTGGAAGTTTGAGGAAGTTTGTGTAAAGGATTTTCCCCCTTGTTTGCTATTTTTACTTGATTAATTTAGCTTCAGCTTGACTGTCGATTATCTAGTGGAGATGCTGATCCCCAGACCATTGTGGATTCTGTTAATGTTTTAAGGGAAGATGGGAACAGAATAAAGAATAAAATATTTTTTTATATAAAACTTCTCACACTGTGCTGATGTAAAATGCAGAGCATGACTACTGAAAACTTTGCCCCGGTTGGTTAGGATTGAAACTTGCGCTAACATATTAAACTTTACAGGACTTACTTTGAGATACGCATGCCTAAGATAATAGTACCCAGGACTTTAATGCTTGAAACAGCTGACAGGGATAAGAGAGATATGCTATAGGAATGTTTTTAGAACTTTATGACTGCATCACAGGACTGTGTAAAGAATTCTGCTAGGGAAATGTTCTTTGCGCTTTAAGAAAAACACACGGTAATACCCACATCAGCAGGTAAGAGTTTGTCACACACAAAAAAGGGTCTTTGTGAAACAGAAAAGATAAGGTTAAGTTCTCACCCTATTTGCTTGGATTTAAACAAGATAGGAATTCTTCAACTGCAGGAATTTTCTGGGCATGCTAGAATACATCAATAAAAAGAATGTGAAACCTAAGAAAAATGTTATTACACAAACATGGAGAGCTGAATGGCCTGAGTATCTATTAAAAGTATTCCTAACTGCTGCAAATGTAGCCCCAATTGATTTTCATCTTCTAAAACTGAAGATAGCTTATGCCTCAAATACATAATTACATACAAAGCTACAGTTGCCCCCCAGGAGATGCATTTATGTCTAACCAACATGCCTGTCCAAACAAGGGTTGAGCAAATATTCTCTGCATGATGCAAGATTTGGAACGCAGCCTTCATACCATTTCAAATGTATTTAAGGTTTAAACACAATGCTACAAAGACTCTTTCTCTATTTTACAACAGTGACAATCTGCCATGAGTACTTTCAATCCACCCCTCTCCTTGTATAGTCAGAAGTTAAGTCTCCTTGAATTAAACAGAGCGCCCTCCCCCCAAAAGTACTATAGATAGAATTGTGCATAACACAGATATAAATCCCTCTTATTGATAGCAGTAGGCATGTAAAAAATGTTTAACCTTGGCTATGTTTTTGCTAACAATACTGAAGGTAAGCATAAAAGGGAAAGAATTATAACCTAAATGTACTGATACAGTAAATAAGAATGGAGGGTGGGGGATTGGGGTGGAGGAGGAATCACTCAAATGTTCATTCCTAAGTTGCTTCATTCTACATGAACTTTCTTGGCTCTTTAGATGCTTCAGATGTCTTTCATGGCTTAAGATAACATGATAAATACAACAAGCAAGAACATTTTGGTGATGGCATCCATCCATTTTGAGACTCACGGGACCAGGTCCTGTTCTTCTTTAGGAAGATGATTCAATTGTTTTTCTCAGTTTTGATTTTTATTTTACAATTTTTCATGATTTGGAGGGAAAGATTAACTGCATTATGAACTCAAATAAAATGACATATTATTACAATCATGCATTCAGACTTAAGACTTACAATATTATATATATTGTATAATGACAATTATACAAATGCCTAAAAATTATTTAATAATCTGCTGAAATAGCCTTCCCAGATCCAGTATCTTTTAGATATATTAGCAATAGCACTTAAGCTTATATACTGCTTCATATATACTTTGCAGCCCTCTCTAAGTGATTTACAGTCAACATATTGCCTCCAACAATCTGGGTCCTCATATTACTGACCTTAGAAGGATGGAATGCTGAGTCAACCTTGGGCCGGTCAGAATCAAACTACTGGCAGTCAGCAGAATTAGATTGCAATACTGCATTCTAACCACTGTGCCACTAATTTGGACTACACTTCCTTGAATTCCTGGAAATATAATCGTAATCCAAACACATTTTATTACATGCAAATATTTTCATTTTTGTCAAGAGATACAGCAAGGCTATGAGATAATAAACAAGATACAAAAAACCTCTCCCTGAATAATTGTAAATATTCAGGCACTACTGTAGTTTACTGGCAATAGCAAGAATCTTAAATATGCATAAGTAGCTACACATTGCATTGCTCTCTTTGTGGTCATCCAAGTAGATAGTGCAAGTTTCTACTGGAAGAAAGTCTCCATGCATAGAGTTACAGTATGTGTAGAAGTTCCTCAGAGGTCGAAACCCTGATTTATTTATTTCTAGGTCACTGTGAAGCTTTTGCTCATATACAATGAGTCCCGATCCATACAGATTCTTGCAAAGCGGGTATAGGTCTAAATGTACATAAGTAAGTTTGGATTATTGAGTATGTCTCCAACTTTGTTTATACCTGTGGATTACTTTTTCTCCAATGTAACCAAATAGTAGGTGATTTGAGATGAGGAATAGGAAGCACTTCTCAACCCAACGTGACATCAAACTGTGGAATTCAGATCCAGATTAAGAGGAGAGGATTAGACAAACTCAAGGAGGCCAACACTGGCTACTAATAGAATGTTTAAACAGAACACTTCTGGAATCTTGCTGTCTTCTGTACAAGTTGTTGGTGGAGATTAATGGAACATGGTTTTTGCCTTCCATCACACTACTTCATTTTGGAATATCTGGTTGACCATTTCAGGAACTGAATACTAGACTTGATGGTCCCATGGCCTGATGTAGCAGAGCTTTTTTAAAAAAATGTTAAATAACTTAGAATAGGGCTTATCTCCTTTCTCTTCTGTAGCAAAATATACTGAAATAAGCACCATGCAACAATCAAAACAACTTCACAATGCAGACTCCCCAGTGCCTGTGCTACACCACAGACAGTTACCTATTTTCTCTCAAATGTGTGTATTTTTCCTAACAAAACTCTTAGATTCCATTATTAGGTTTGCTTTTCTTTGAATATAGAACACATGAGAATTGACAATACAAGTGAAGCCTACATCTTGGGATAGACAAAATGAATAATGTAAAAATGATATTGGTTTATCTGTTTACATTTGTCTAAAGTAGTCATAATAAAACACCTGTCTTATTGTTACCTGCAACACTCTCACTGGGTCCTTTGTGCTCTCACTATGGAATGTTTCAGTGAAAACAAATAAATCAGAAATAGAAATGACAACTTAAGCTACATTTTCCCCATCTTCCCTCTTTCCCTGTCTCTCTTCACATAGGCACACAACTTTTCTTTGTGTTAATAGCGGAAGCAATTTCTTCCAAACTGAGGGCACAATGTGAAACAACATTTGCAAGCCCAGCTTTTACATTAGGCTACTTTAATGTCTGCCTCAGGCAGTGGATGCTGAAAAGGTTAGCAGGAGATTTGGCTTAGTCAGACTGAGGGCCTGGAGTTTTCAGCCCATATTCTCACCTCCACCTCCACATCTCACCATTAGGAATGGGTGCAATCTGCACTGGGTGTTGCTCAGAAACTAAAATCTACTGTAACTCTTAAAATACATTTAAGATAGGGTTGTTGTTTTTTTTAAAGAATCCTCATTCGAAGGCAACAAAATCTCCCAGAACTTCCTGGCTCCAAATAATTTGAATCACTGGTTTGCCCAAGCTGGTCTGCACCAACAATCAAATGTCCAGGCCTCAGCCAATCAACGATCATCTATCTTTGAATTAGGAAAAGACTCCCCTTAATTAGTACTAATTAAGAAAAGTCTAGAGTATGCAAAAATGGATAGATTGACTTTAAAGATAAAAGAGAAAGAAGACTCAGTGTATTTTAGAGCATGGGATAATTTTTACCAATGGCTAGAAAAACGAGTCAGAGAGAAAGGAATGTGAAATATAATTTTGAATATATATTAGTAAGATGAAGGCTATTGAGTGATGAATTAACATATTGTTTATGACAATTAACTATGTCTATTATTGTTAGTTAAATACATGTCCCCAGACATTATGCTGTTTGCTAAATATTGAAAATGTTATTTGGAAAAACCCCAACCTCAACTCTAACCTTAACCCTAACCCTAACTCAAATCCCAACCCTAATCCTGACCCCACCTTATCCCTAACCCTATAAAAACTAATAAAATCTATACCAAAAAGAAAAAGAAAAGACTCACCTAATATAAATTTGTTGGTTCAAATTCAAAGAAGACACTATCCAGTGGATAAATGGATAATTTTACTATATCCACCTAATTATATACAACAGTATTAAAAGGTAATGCAACATCAAAAGTGCATTGGGCAATGGTGTTTCCATTTGGCTTGTGCCCATTGAAAAAGAAGGAATGCTGTCTTCTTTACATCAAAAACACAGTTCCTTTTGCCAATCTTGAACATTTGCTTGGCTTAATTCAGGGTCACGAGAGAGCTTCTTGTGCACTTCAAGAACACAATTGACAAAGTTATTGGAAAGGGAAATCCAAAAGAAACAGCCTGAAGCAACTCTGCTATGAAGACAGTTATATAAAGCTTGGGAGCTTGAAAGCAAGTTTGAGAAAACATTATAAAAATTAATTTAAAAGTATGTGTGGTCATGCATAGGGAATGGAAAGAGCTCTATAGCTGGATTTTGAAATTGCTTCCCACAAAATATAGTAACAGCCACCAATGTAGGCAGGTTTGAAATGGGCTAAATAAAACAATAGATTAAAAATAAATTAAATAAAAACAAAGAGGATTGCACTCCAAACAACTATCAGCCATGACTTTACTACATGTTTCCTGCACATCCAACATCAATTGCTAAATTCAGTGCTCTGCACATGGTTAACCTAAGTCAGCTCTGAGATCAGGGAAATTCAATTTTAACAGTGTTGTTTTGGTTAAAGTGACCTCTTGAGTGACCACTATCATTTGACCAAATATGAGGCCCAGCCTATTTAAATAGTCCTCCATGGGAAAGAGTTGGGTCTACAGAGTGACTGGGAAAGGGGAAAAAATCCCTTATCTCTATTACTGAGCAACCACTGAACCTGCCTTCCTAATTCTACTTGGTGGCAAAGGCAAGCTGGCTACAGACCCTTCTCTTGTAAGCCCCTACAACTATCAGTGACTCTAAATAAGGAAAGAAAACCCTCAGAAGAGCTTTCCATGTCTCAGGACTGAGAATATTCCATACATTCCCACAGGCTTGTAAAAAATAATATGCTATAAATAATACTATTGAGTGGGCTTGCCTATATAGATTATAAGACCCTGTCTAGTTGCTTATCCTGTTTTCTGAGCCCTGTCAATCCTGTCTGAGTATCCTATAGTCCAACGATTATATTGGGTTCCTATATTTGATTAACATAAAGTTGGGTGGTATTTTCTAGGTCATTTAGTCCAACCTTGTAGGATCCAAAACCAATGCTTATTCAATGAAGGCAAAACTCACCCCTTCATGAAGTGGTCTTGTTTCTGAAAATAAATCATTCGAGGTGCAGGGGAACAAAGGAAAGAGAAGACCCCTTGCGCAAAAAAGACCTCAAGCAAATCCTATGATGGATGATATTACGTTATCCAAGGGAAAAGAATTTGGGGGTGGATGGGGTGGAAGAGGCCAAAGTCTAGCAGCATCCCAGTCTTCATCTTGGTATTCTGCAGGGCAAAGTGGCTTGCTTCAGGCAGTCCTAGAGATGGCAGAGATTGGTGAACTGGTGTCTAAATAGCGTTGCCAACCTTTTTAACAGGAAGGTGGATTAGGCTTCAGACCACAGATGTCTCGAGTCTACTGTACATTGGGCACTTAGTACAGTAAACAATCTTAGCTGAATCTATTAATGGCTTCTCTAGCAATGTACCTTAGAATTCAAAGGCCATTTGTTGTTGTTGCTTTTATGTTCCAATGAATTTCTTCCACATAGGCAGCCTGGTACATCTCTATTTTGCTAGCAGCAATATATGTTATATAAAAAATGCTAAATTCTGGCTCTAGCAAATTACCCAGCTAATTAAGTCGAATTTCAATAAAACTCTACAGCACCACTAATAAATCATTGGGCTTTTATTTTCATTCTATATAGCAAACAGCAACAAAAGATGCATCAAAACCAGGGATTTTTAACTGCACTTTAGTTTCTCTCTTTGAGTTTAGCCATTATCCAAGAATGAAACCACCTGCTAGCATTTCTGTGGTGCAGGTTAACTTGTAAAAGCAAAGTCTTGGTGGAATGAATGGAGGTTGTGGAGTTTTTACACTTTGGAATGGGTTGTAAAAGAAACATCTCTCTCTCTCTCATTTTTCACATGCATAGGTCTGCTACAATTTGAGCTCGTTAGCGGAAGATGTTCACAACATCATGGCTATATAAACAAGCTCAAAACATAGCCCCAGTGTTGTAAATCTGAACCTCAGCGTACTTCCATGCAAGGGGAGGAAAAGCAGTCAATTGTTTTCACAATCAGACTGGTTTTCAAGAAACCACCTTGTATAAATATTTTAGTGCAATAATAAATGAGAAAACATTTATGGAAGAAACTTTGCAAAACCACAGATCAGCTTTTAGCCATTTTCTCCTTTTCCAATGTTTGGGAGCATCTAAGGTTCTAAGGAAAGGGATCATCTTCAGAAATGATCAGCCAAATTTTATTCAATTTTTTTTTTCATTTTGTCTTTATCTAGAAAAGTGTATCAGAAGTGTCACTTTAACCAATGTTTTGCCTGATATTCTATGGCCTTTTGGTTCTTTCCAGTTATGTCTCTCCATCTGCTAGATATTTGGGCACTAAGCTAAAAAAAAAAAAATCTGACACCAGGAGATATTTGGAAAAATTGAACAGTAGTGATTCTTTAGATATCTCCTGTCTCTCCCCCCCCCCCCCCCGTGTCTTCCAGATGAAGGAAGGATATCTTAGGATGGAGAAGTATACGTTTTTTCAAACAATAGGGCTAAAGTTTACTGTTTTTGAGATTCTTTTGGACTTCAAGACCTGCATGGGACATGTCCAATGACATCAGCTGCATGGATGGGACTTTAAAATATGGCTTTTATTTCATAGGTAATGGATGGTTTGAAATGCTAAATTTTGCATTATTTCTGCACCGCACAACCTACATTTGCACATGGATTTTGTGAAACTAAAGCCAGGGAAAATCACATGTCTTTTGCTTCGGATATTATAAGTTAGAGAACAGGAAATGTGATTCACATGTTTCCTGTTTGTCTACATTTAGCATTGTTTGAAGTGATGCCTGGATTCATGTATTTATTCTAAATCATGACGAAGGTTAATTGATTTTGATTTGCCATGATATTTTAGATATTTATAAACTATGGTCACTGGACCTTAGTTAAAGAGACCATTATTAATTATTAAACAATAATTGTCACTCATCAATGCCTTAGGATAACATTTGACCAAGGTGCCAACAGTCTAATATTGAGCTAGTTCACACATAATATTGATTGTGTTGAATTGAATAGATTCACCCAGCATATTAAACCATACGCTATTATTTATGAATTACCATTGACTGGGTTCACATTGCACTCAACTCAAAGCACAGTGTAACTTACTGTGATGCTCAGAGGCAGCCTATTTTAATTTCTACTAAGTTCAAACATTTCTTCAAACATTTGATTGAACGCATAAACAAAATTAAACAAAAGAAAACTGTTGCAAACCACACTGGTATTTTAAATTAGATAGTTATAATAGTAATACTGTAAAAAACAAATTCTTATCCCAGTTGCTTTGTCTTGTGTAATCATTGTTTAAAAATTAATTTCGATCATTAGAGGGGTTTCTTTTTCTAACCCTTATTATTGAGGCAAATACTATTATGAAGAATTAGAAACATTGGGTAGCCTGGCCCAATCTGTTCTACAGATAACAGAACTCCTGTCTCTTACGTTATATATTTGCATGACTTAAATGTTACAAAAGATTCAGGGGGGAGCAGCAAGGAAAGCAATATTTCCTCTTCATGTATCCCAGTGACTTTGGTTGTGTTCATTTCCAGAAAAATGCTCATGACCTGGGCAAAGGATCAGACTAAATACAATCCATGAAAGAAGGAAATAGTAACTTCCTCTGATATTCTGCCAAGAAAACCAACTGGATATTTACAACTGGGATAAGATCAACCTGATATTGAAAGATGAGCCCCCCTCCCCGCCGAAAATGTTCAAAAAAAATATCCACAAAGCTACTGAGGAAGAACCAAGGGCAAGTATGAATAACAGTGGTATTTATGATGTGGGTGGATTAAAAATTGCCTAGCTGCTGGTGTGGCCAGAGGCAAAAGAAAGGTTTGATGTGGAAAAGACAGGTACATCATTGCAATGTGGAAAGCCAGCACCATGAACCAGGGTTGTCAGAGCCGAAATTAACATTAACATTCTGGGAATAGTGAACTGGTATGGATCACGTTACATCAGAGGAACATCAGATATTCTCTTGTGGGAAAGAAAAATGATGGAGAATATTCGATGAGAAGAAGTGGAGGGTCTTTCATTGGAGGTATTAATACTGTGGGTAGAGAATCATCATTCTGGGATGCTTTAATATGGATCCCTGCACTGAAGAAATGGCTGCTTCCTGCTCTAGAATTTCAAGCTAAAGACTATACTGAAATATTATATATTGGTCTGAGGCTTGATGTATGCAAAAGCAGATTTCTATAATGCACAATATCTCTCTATTCAGTAAATTCAAATATACATAATAAGCATGGGATTGCAAAGACTAGCATTATGAAGATTTAACTGTAGTTTTACATACTCATGGTTCACAAACATAAACCTGAGCTTGTGAGAATATTATAATCGATCTGCTCCTTTTCAGTTGTCCATCATTTTTTTCTTTATGAATATGGTTGTGGTGGAACTGGGCAACCTTCAAAAACAAACAAATAAATATATACATCCTTGGGGAATTATTTCACCTATCCATGATTTGGGGGCTGGTAGCTCTGGACTGTCTACCATATTAAGTTTGCGTTAAATGTACAACTCTTACCTCTACCCTGATTTTCCAGCAACTGGCAACAGTCCAACTGTATATAGTCACCTTCTTCTTGGATATTATTTTAATGCAAATTTTCATTGTGGACAAAATAGAGTGGGAAAACAAAAGATCCCAGCTGACCAAAATTCAGCTTATTCCTGCATTTTTCTGATAACAATCAGAATTAAAATTAACAATGAAGATATAGAATAGAATAACAGAGTTGGAAGGGATCTTGGAGGTCTTCTAGTCCAACCCCCTGCTCAGAAAGGAAACCCTATACCATTTCAGACAAATGTTTGTCCAATCTCTTCTTAAAAACTTCCAGTGTTGGAGCATTCACAACTTCTGGAGGCAAGCTGTTCCACTGATGAATTGTTCTAACTGTCAGGGACAATTAATCTGTGGAACAACTTGCCTCCAGAAGTTGTGAATCATAGGGCTGAATAGTTTCTGCCCTTTAGGAGCAACAATCAACAGTAAAAGGAACAAGAGGTCAAAAAGTGTTCTGTAGATTAGCACTTGGTAGAATCCATGAGAATCTGAGAGAAGATATCCAAATGTTGTGAGGTCTCTATACCTGAAAAGATCAAAATAGCATAAGCCATGGTATTCCCTGTGATACTTTATGGATGTACAAGTCGGACTTTGAAAAAGCAGCATAGGAAAAAATATTAATGCTTTTGAACTTTGGTGTTAGATAAGGCTTCTGAGAATATTGTGGACAGCCAAGAAAACAATTACATTGTCAGGCCCAAGGAATCAAGAACAATATGAGGAGTTACTTCAGAGTAGTTTCTTTATTGTTGCTTGCCTATAGACAGAAATCTTGCTGAACTAAAGCCCTTATCTGCATAACTACAAGTTGCCCTCAACTTCATTTAGTGATTGTTCAAAATTATAATGGCACTGAAAAAAGTGGTTTTTGACCTTTTTTCATATTTAAGACCCTTGTAGTATCATGTGATCAAAATTGAAACACTTGGCACAACCGACTTATATTTATGATAGTTGCAGTGTCCTTGAGTCATGTAATCATGACTTCTTAGGACCTTCTGACAAGCAAAGTCAATGGGGAAGCTAGATTCACTTGACAACTGTGTTACTAACTTAACAACTGCAGTGATTCACTTAACCACTGTGGCAAGAAAAGATGTAAAATGGGGTGAAATTCACTTAACAAATGTCTCACTTAGCAACACAAATTTTGGGCTCAATTATGGTCATACATCGAGGACTATCTGTATTAGACATACTATGTTGTTTCTTTGATCTTTGTGAAAGAGTCTCTCCCTCTTTCATCGCTACATAAATGGATCATCAAACAGATCGATCCAGAGTTCTAAGTTGAGGCACAAATTATCCTACTTTGGACAGTTTATGTGAAGACTTGGCTCCTTGGAGAAGGCTCTAATGCCAGGAAAGATGGAAGGAAAGACAAAAAAGAAGACAAACAACAAAGTGGATGGACTTGGAGTGAGGATGAGTACACAGTTGGAAGACCTGAAAGACCAGGTTAGGGATAGATTGTCATAGAGAAAATCTACCTTCGTGGTTGTTAGGAGTAAAAAAAAAATGACTTGATGATACATAATCAATCAAGCACTTGGTGATCTTTTTGTCAGTTTCCAGTCCTCTGGAATCTAAACCTTCAAATCCTGTAAACTCCAGTTCCAGTTCTTTAGGGTTATTTCATTATTTGTGGTTGCATCCTGGAGTACAACCATCAGAAATAACTAGATCTGCCAATTCAAAATGTCCCACAATTGTACATTGCAACATAGGATTTGTAAATTAAATGGAACTAGGTTTACAGCCTCAAATTATAATTAACAGAAAATGTATATTTTCATTTTGTTACCTCCAAAGCTTCTCACATATAGTCCCTCTGAACATTTTGACAGACAAGCGAAGTGCAATCTTGTTCTTGCTTACACATTTTTCTTGATTAATCCAGTGATTTACATATGTAGGAATACTAGGAATATGTTCAGAAAGAATCTTAACAGATAAAGCAGGCCTTTGGGGGGAAAAGGTAGGAGCAGTCAAACTTAAGAAGGAGCTACAAATCACACATGTAATTAAAATTTCAGTTGTGATCTTACATTATATCTACACAGAAGGTCTTCTCCAGGGAGACCAAGAAAATAAATGCTTAGACAGAAGATCTATGAAATGCTATAGCCCTTAGATATGTTGACATGTCAGCATTCTTCCAATTAGGAAGAAATGTATCTTTATGCTCAGTTTATTCTAGGAGAGACACAGTATAAAGCAGGGACATGCAATGTGTGGACTTTGCTGTCTTATCATTCCCTGCTATTGGCCAGCCTGACAACAGTACCACAATATTCATCATACGTTGCCCAGAGCCTTAGAGATGACATGATTTTTAAAAATGTTTTCAGTGTTCCTATAAACCTGCATTCATTTAATTCCTGGAAAGGACATTTTTTATTTCTATTAGGTGGGATTTTTTTTATCTGAAGTCTTTGGAAGCCCTGAAGTTCTACACTCTTTTATAAAAAAACTGAGAAAATTCTATTCAAATATCAGTTTGTGAAATTTCCAAGGTCTACCAAAGATTATAACTGGAGTTGCTGGAAGACTTGCTTTTTAAAAATGCCTAGAAATTAGCATCTTTTGGAATTACAAATGCTAATGTAGTTTTTGATTAGCACTGCTTGCTGTAAATTGGCTTAATACTTGTTCAGTTATTCTGTGATAAATATACTTGTCAGAGATTGGGTCAGGATAAGATCTGATAGAAACATAAACATGACAGCATTTGTCCCAAATGGCAACTGGATTTTTGGGTTTTTTTCTCATCTGAAAACGCTTCTTTTCTTATCCAAGAAGCTTCTTCAGTTCAGAACTGAAGAAACTTCTTGGATGAGAAACAAAAATACCCCCAAGAAAGTCCAGTTTCCTTTTAGAAAAAAAGCATCTTTGGAATGAATGTGACCTAGATCATTAAAAATCTTCATAGACATGGACAGCAACAAATGAAGAAGTTTGTTCTAAATGCTAAGATATCAATAGCGCTTAGACTTATATACTGCTTTATAGCGCTTTACAGCCCTCTCTAAGTGGTTTACAAAGGCAGGGTTTGGCCCTCAACAATCCGGGTTCTCATTTTACTGACCTTGAAAAGATGGAAGGCTGAATCAATCTTGAGCTGGTCAGGATCAAACTCCTGACAGTGAAATTCAGAGTTAGCTTCAATACTGCATTCTAACCACTGTGCTACCACGGTTCTATTTATATTTATATTTATAGAACTATAATAGCATGAGTTACTATGTACAAGTGAAAATACACACACATGCACATATACACACACACTCCTTAATTCTCAACATCTCAACAACCTTTCAATGTTTCCTTCACTTTTACCTATGCTGGATTTCTCCATCTTTTTCCGCTCTGTTTTTCAATGGCTGATTTTGGAATGCCTGTCAATTTTCCTGGCTGTTCTGCTGCGAAACAAAATGTTTAACTCACACAGTTCGACTCTCCAGTATCAAAATCACCTTAAACATAACACTGTCCGTTCTCCTGGTCTCTCCACATGTTCAGATCCTGGATTTTCTTCCTGATCTTCCTCATTTCAGGACTGGAATCTCTGGACTTGCAGGCTCTATATCTCTGCACATTTCCCAAGTGATGTCCTCCTCAGTGGCAAGTCCTATAGTATCTAAAACATAACCACCACCACCTCTATCTTCTATGCTTTTCTTACCTGTTTTTATATCTTATATCCATAACATATATGTGTCACTGTACAGGTACCTTCCATCATTTTTTTTCCATCCATTTTTGCCTCTGTTGAGTCATCTGCCTTCCCTAAAAATAACATGATGTTGGCACAGACTCAGTGGTGGGATTCAGCAAGTTCATACCGGTGTGGTAGAACTGGTAGGTAAATTTTGCTGAGTTCAGAAAACTGGCTTAATGCACAGTGCTTCCAGAAGTCCAGTCTAGGCCTTGGAGGTCTGGAGGAGGCCTCCCAGGCCTAGAATGGCCTGCTGCAAGTGCATGGATGACACTTCCGGAAGTCTGTTCTAGGCTTCAGAAACCTGGGCCTGCATCCAATAAGAGAACCAATTGTTCAGGTATTTGAATCCCACCAGTGCACAGACTCAACTGCTCTCCTTCAGCCAGGCTCTTCAACCTGCCGTAAAACCATAACATTACAAAATCCTAGTAGGTCTTAGTCAGTGATGGGATTCAGTCAGTTTACACCACTTCAGCAGAACCGGTAGCTAATTTTTTGTTGCCCAGGCCCAGAATGGACTTACAGAAGCATCATCCACACAGAGAATCGGTTGTTCACATATTTGAATCCCACCACTGGTCTTAGTACCAGCTTCTTCAAAGAACAACAATTCTACCAATTTTGAGAGAAGCACTCCTACTGCTTTTGTAGCAGTCTACAAAAGCAAAACCAACTAAGGAGTGTGGTGGCATTTCATTTATGGTGTTATATGTTCTCGTGGGCCTAGTACATTTCATTTCTGGAATTATTATTATGGGATCATAATACACATGAACCCAAGGTGGTAGAATTTAATAAATAGTGATGTCTGGGAGAAATACAGTGAAGAAGACAGAGATAAATATGATTGCAAGTAGCATTATTGCAATATGAACTTTCTATGCTTCATTTTTCTCTTTTACTATCCTTTCACTTCATCCATATACCCACCTGCTCCAAGAGACCACTCCATTACAGGGCTTGGTAACATTTTGAAGCACCAAGCACCAAAAACTCATTATTTTTCTAAAAATAAAAAACATCTTGCACGTTCACCATATCTCACAAGATTTCAGAGATCTAAGCTTTGCAATCCTATAGAGGAAGGCAGACATTTGGTACTGATTTATGCAAGAACATCAATCCCATGAAACTGCCTAAAGTTTCATGAGATGTTCTAGGTCTTATCTGAAGTCTCCTGTAAGAAGACTACAAAAGATTAGAAAAAATATAAGATGTTAATAATTAAATAACAATTTTGGCAACTTTTATACTATCTAGGGTGTTCAAGGCACCACTGATATTACAGGTGCCATAACCTGAAGTGGACTAGGGTTTGCAAAAGCTTTTATTGTGTTCTTTATTGGTCTTAGAAGATCACATTTAAGACTGCCCAAAATTCACATACAATTCCAGAAAAGTAGAGTCTAATGCAGGCTATTATAACAGCAAATAAACATTCCTTTCCTGAAATCAACAGCTCCCGAAGATTAAAATAAGGCTGGCACAGCTATACCTAACTGAGGTGTGTCAGGTCTGAGTAAATCTAGTATCTCATTTTCACATGTGGAATAACTGAAAAGAGACCTTTAGTTAAGTCCAGGCTGCACTTCCCAGCTAGAATCTCTTTGAAGAAACGATACAAAACTTTGTCCATGCATGAATGGTATAAATTTTGTCTGAAATGGTATAGGGCTTCCTGCCTGACCAGCGGGTTGGACTAGAAGACCTCCAAGGTCCCTTCCAACTCTGTTATTCTGACAGGTTAATTTGCATGTCTGTGATACGTGCAAGCTGAAAATCAAAAGAAAATATGAGATAGTAGTGATTTTATGATGCAGACAAAAAGCAAGGGTAATAGATGATGTGAGCTATGGCTTTGCC
Source organism: Crotalus tigris (assembly GCF_016545835.1). Lineage (NCBI taxonomy): Eukaryota > Metazoa > Chordata > Lepidosauria > Squamata > Viperidae > Crotalus > Crotalus tigris. The sequence goes on from NW_024100175.1 coordinate 339,732, forward strand.
ATCAAATGTCCCTTTAGTCAATTCCAATAAGACGTTTTCTCAAATAGAGGCATGAAAATATGTGGGGACATCATTCTTCCAACAAGGTGTGAGCCTTTCCCTTCCCAGTTTCACTTTGAAAAAATTAATGAACATTTCAGGGAATCTTTGACAAGTACAGCCTGTGAAAAGCTGTGAAAAATAAATAATTATTCCCTGGCAAGGTCATCACTTTATAGCTAAGGGATGACGAGAAACCTGCCTGTAATTGAGCTTAAGTAATATTGTGACAAAATGACTTAAGAATTGAGCCTGGTTACAAATTGCCACATGTTTGGCACTCCTGAAGTCTTGCTCAGAACACCCACTAACAATGATGTATTTACCGTGTTTCATATTCTTGCTGAAGCCATTTAATTCAGAGAGATAGAGGAGGCTCAGGGGTGAAGTTGACCTTGAGGCTTAGCCAGCTCGCTCAGGCTCAGTGAATAAAATCACATTTTTCTTCTCCCTTGAAAGGCTACAATCCTCTCTGCAGAGAAGGGGAGATGTCTTGGCTTGTCAGTGACCTAATTATCTTAGAAGCGCCATAGCAGGAGGGGAATCAACTCCTTTTTAGCTTAGAAACACGGAGGATACATTTTGGATGGCCATCACTCACCAGTTTTCTCTCAAGGAAATGGCCCCTTAGGAATCTCAGGAGTGTAACAAGATTGTAACAAGACTCCCTAAGGTTCCTTTCAATTGTGTAAATATTGATTGTAAAATTTTGAAAACTTAAGCTCTTAGGGAAGCAGTCCTATGCTTCTTCCTCCTAAGACTTGCCAAAGAGCACTTGGTCAGATTGTTATTGTGAATGGAGGCAACCTGAAGAGACCCAGGTTCAAGTTTCCAGTAAAACAAACAAACAAACAAAAAGTACAGCTCTTTGGACAGATCAGTATATCAAATTCCAGTGTACTCAACACATTTGTTTGGAGGATAACATAACTGAGAGGATGAAGAATCACAAATGTCTCCTGGAGCTCTTATAAAGAGGCAGGATGTAAATATAAATGGGCTTCCTGTTGTCCCAAGGAAGGGTGCTTTTATATAATATTGTCTTCAGAATTAGCTAAACTTCTCAGACACTTTGAAAATATAAATCCCATGTGAGAAACTGCAGAGCTATGAATGGTCATAAAGATTGTGTTCTCACTTGATTAATCAGAGGAATGACAACCATGTGATTCAGCTCTTTGTGATAATTCATTAGAGATTGAATGCTTCTGGCTAGTTCTTTGATTCTGCAAACAGTCTTATGCAAAAACATTTTTTTCTCCATCCAAGCTCCCTCCGGGTGCATTGTGACTACATTGTGACTACAACTCACAAAAGTCCACAACCAGCCAATGGTTTCCTCCATTGGCTTGGCTAGCACTCAGTGCTATTTGTTCCTTCTTTCGCAAAACATTTACTCTCTTTTCCTTTCTAACTGATCACCAAGCTACTATAAAATGCTATATTTTTTAAAGTTTTCCACAGTTCTTTTTTCCTTTTATATTGGATGGTTTCCTACCTGCAGCAACTTGCACAAAGAATATTTTTTAAATTGTCTCTAACACAGTCCCAACATAGAGTATATAACAGCAAACTGATTTGATATTATCAAATCATATGCATAATTGATCAATTGGCTTTGTCTTTCCTTTTTTGTATGCAATGTTTAATTAAGAATTTTGATTACAGTAGTTAAAAACTAATATATATATTAACTTAAAAAAACAAAGAACAGTAAGAACACAAAGTGCAAGAACAAAGAAAGAAGAAAAAAGAAATATAATAAAGAAAAAAGACATAAATAAAGAAGTGTCTTTCAACCATTATTATATGAAATATAGACAAATTTAGTAACTCTTCACCCCCTATAAGTTTACATACATATATGTTTTCATCCCTTAGCCCAGTGGTTCTCAACCTTTTTAATGCCGCGACCCCCATCCGGTCGTAAGTCGAGGACTACTCAACCGGTCGTAAGTTGAGGACTACTCAACCGGTCGTAAGTTGAGGACTACTCAACCGGTGCAACATCATTTGCAGACTGGGACTTTTGGCGGGGTCAGCAGGGCAGAGACAGCCTGGACAATTCCTATTGGCTTTGGAAAGCCAATAGAATTAGACTCTATTCAAAAGAGTCTATTCTATTGGCTTTCAAAAGCCAATAGAATAAAAGGGAGTAGCACAGCTAAGGAAAAGGGGAAAAAATGGCGGACTGTGTTGTTTGGCGACCCCCATGAAATGGTCGTTCGACCCCAAATGGGGTCCCGACCCACAGGTTGAGAACCACTGCCTTAGCCTATCACCTATCTATAAGTAAATCCATAAAATACAAACTTTTCAATCATAGTGTCAGCAGAAGGTTGTTAGAACTTTGCAAAAAATGTTTTACTTTAAGTTTGGTCAAATAAACCATGTTTATGTTCCTTCATTTTGCTTCTATCAGTCTTAATCTTTAATTCATTCAAATTTTGTTGTAATATTTGATTGCTCCTCAATTCTTCTTTATTCCATTGCACAGATTTCTTCAAAGGTTCTTTTGTATATCTGATAAGAAAACATTATCCAGGACATTCTCTTGGTTTGTCATTTGTATTTCCCCTTTAATTTTTAAGGCTTCAGTCAGTTTCTTTTGTATATCCAATAAAAACATCATTTTCCAAAACATCCTCTTTGATATGTCATTTGTAGTACCGCTTTTGGTATTTTCTGTCTTGTCAGACAAAATTTGCTCCACATCTTTTATTAGCATCTTTTGTACTTAATCTACATAGAATCAAATATTATATTATATCATATCATATTATCAAGTTTCTTACACCCATCTCCCTCATAGAGAGTCTTTATTAGTCACACTGTTGAAGTTCTAGCTACTAATTTCTGGCTCTCTTCTTCAAAAATCTCCTTTAATAATTTCAATGTTTTGTTTGTGTCATTTTGTAAGTCCCAATACTAATCAACATCAAAAGCAGGCTTGTATTTTTTTTCCTTCTACTAATAATCTTTAGTCCCCTCTAATGTCTAGTTTCTAAAGTTATAAATTTGCCTTGTCTTTGTTATGAGCAAAGATAGCCAAAATAACCTGTTTCTCTCAAAAAAACATATATTCTTTACACTTAACTCCAAAATCTTATAGTAAAAGTCAATATTCCAAATTTAATTGGACCCTTAATCTATTTGTAACTTTCTTAAATCAAAATCTTATTGGCTTTTGATTGTTTATCTCAAATTCTTTGTTCCTAAGGTTGTGATTAATTTTTATTTTGTTCAAAGTTGAAGCTAAACTCATCTAGCAACTTTTAAACTTCTCATTCTTAAGGTCTCTAATAGCTTTAAAACTGTTAATAGGCAATTTCCAAAAGTGATTAAAAAATGAGGCTTTCAAATTTAGTGAACTTTAAAAGGCTCAGCCACAGTTGTGAGCAAGATGGCTAATCCTTTCATCTCTTGACACTCAAAGCCACAGAAGACAATCAAAGCCACTGTCCTGCAATCTCCTCCTGAGGAACAGCCATTAAGACCACATGAGAATGAACTCTTTATCATCTCCTTATCCAGAGAAGTTCCAATTCCTTGGTGTTTCCCACAGTCATTTGCTTTGCTTTTGTGAAGATGTCTTCAGTCACCATGCTTTTCTGAAAGTTCAAATAGTCTTGTTTTTCCAATTGATTTCATCTGCTCTTTAATGTAGGCCAGATTTTTAAAAAAACAGACATAGCAAGAATCCCAGGAAAGATTTTTATTGTATTAAAGTAGTGTGAGATGTAAAAACCCCAAATTTTGATACTCACAATACGAAGACAAGTTAGGTTTAATTTGACTTTCTTTCTTAGACTCCCTCTGAGGATTGTAATCTTTTCTGCCAGAAAGACTAAGATTATGCTTATGAAAAACACTTAACTGAAGTTTTACATACCACTGTAAATGGTATGTACAAATGTTAACTCTGAGCTTGTGATAATGTTTCATCAAAAAAATGGGATTGTTTTATCCTTTTCTGGTTGTTCCAGGGTGATTCATGCTCACAAGATGGCATTGATGTGCAAAGAGGAAACGGAAAGAGGCTGGAATCTGTCTACCAAGTGCAAATATTGAGAGGCAGAAGAAGATCTAAATGTGCTGAAAAGAAAAATTACACTAGCCATGAGATGTTGCCAGCAAACTTTTAAAAGTAGTCCTTGATTAACTCTTGGAGGAGTTGATAATCATCATCCACCAAGATGCAACTTAGACAGGTTGTTGTCATATTAGCAGAATCAATACCACTGCAGGCAGGAGATAGTTAATCTCAGAGGAGTAGAGCAATTAGGCTAGAAAACAATTCTCAACATTCCATTCCTGTTTGAAGACAGATGCCAACACAGGGAGAGGAGGTTGAAGTTCAGTATGTGTGCCTTTGCTGCATATTACTTGCATAATTATTTGGATGTAAGAGACAATCCCAGAGAGAAGCTAGCATTTTTAGTCTTGATAAGCTATATATATATATATATATATATATATATATATATATATATATATATATATATATATATATATATATATATATCCTAGAAGATCTTTGTGTGCTGAGTGTTGTCTAATCAATCTGAAAAACGCATACAAATGCTCAGCTCCATTTTTGCCACCCTTGTAGCACTCAGAATTTTTTTGCTAAATCCAGAGCAAATACAGGGATGTAACTTTTAACATTTATATTATAGGTTGTCTTACAGTCCTTTCTCCAACTAAAAAATAACCTGAACATTTCAGCCCCTGTCCTCTTCAATGACACGATGACTTTCTTGTAAGTGCTTTACCCTTCCACACACACACCAAGTGGTTGTTCACCAAGAATATGGTAAGTCTGTACTACTCCATCCCCAGTTTCATTCTTCAAAGCCAGTCCAGAAGGATGCTATGTTTGATAGTATCAAAAGCCATGGAGAGATCCAGAAGGGTCAGGATAGTTGCACTACCCCCATCCTAGCCATCAAGAGTAAGAGTAAAAAGGAGGAGAAATGTACCTTCAAGCAAGCAACACTACACATAGTATACTGTAGTTTAGTGTAGTGTGTGTGTGTGTGTGTGTGTGTGATGGTTACAGCTGTTCTCTCTCAAGGGCTTCTGGTTTCTGAGCCTAAAGCAATACTGCTTGATCTGCAAGGGCATACAGGTACTTGTATCACAATCCCAAGGGACTATTATGATAGTCTTTCTATGAAAAATGTTGTACTGACAGATTTTTGTACTGAATGCTAACATCTGATAGTGAGGGAAGAAGGCAGGGAACTCTGCTTATATTTTATTTGTTCATTGCAATTTTTTAAAGGGGCATGTCAGTGTTTATTGAAACAGGAATGTTCTCTGACATCCTTTCACATGGCTGCTCCCAAGGGCTGCAGTTTAGCCGAGCCTCATCACATTCTTCAGTTGGGATCAGCATGTTTCTTTTTTGATTTTGCCTCCAAATAAGAAACACCAGAGAAGCTGAGATGTTGTGAAGAGATATGGAATAAAGTAGATAATCAAAATTCTTTTTTTAAAAAAGAAGTGAATGTTTTAAAAAAAATGCATATCCAGGTCCAAGGTACCTATGCAATGCTGATACCAATGCTAGCTCTTTCTAATCATACAGTTGCTGATAAATTCACCCACATGATGATGTTTATCAAAGTAGTTCAACTTTAGATTTCCAGACTGAATCATTCTGATTTGTCTCCAATCTCCCAGCATTCATACTGTACTGCAAAAAAAAAAAAGCAGTAGTATCATCCAAATTAATATAATGACTAAAGATCCACACTGACCACAGAAATCTACTTGGCAATAGGCAATCCCTATTTCTCAGCTTAATCCGCTTCATAAAATTCCTATTGTGTAAAAAAAATGGAGTACGTACAGTATGTGGAAAAGAAAGGGAAAAGGGAAAAGGGAAAAGGGAAAAGGGAAAAGGAAAGGATCTATAGCTGAAGAAAATAAAATGATTTTTGTCTTTGACATTGAAAAGACAGAGGAAAACAGCGGATGCAACAGAAGGAAGTGCTAAAGGGTTGCTAAGCTATCATTCAAAAAAGACTCAGCAGAAAGAATTGATGCTGGAACCTGTCCAATAATTACACTTTACAGACTTTAAACAGATGTCACTTTACATGGAAATATTCCATGAATTAAAAACCAGCCTGTTCAACCATCAGTTATATTGTCACTGTTATATTATATGCCTAATGTTAACAAAAAAAACATCCATAAAGAGAAAATGGCAAAGGAAGTTATTTGTCTTCAATACATTTTTCAAGCCAACAAAATCTAGGAAGAACAGTGAATGGAGTAGGATTTAAGAAAGCAGCTCCCTATGGTGGTTGTTATTATACGGTAAGTCATTTTATGCAAATCACTGGTTGCTCCTCATGTTCTTTGCAGTTTCATATATTAAAGCAATTGCTGAACTTGGAATGTTTTATAAATGTTCCTTCAAAAATACTGGATCTGTCAGTTTTCCAGGCCTCTCTCATTCAAATAGTATTATTAAGCTTTGCATAATTGAGTTGATAAAAGTATTGCTACCTCAGAGTAACCTTCTATCCTAATCCTTAAAAAAAACCTGGTATGAATTAATCTAATGTACATTCTCTGATCCTATATTTAAATCAGAATTCAATTATCTATTGACTTAATTTTTTTCAAAAATCTGTATGTGTATGTATATATATATATATATATTTGTTGTTGTTAATTGCGAAGTCGTGTCCGACCCATCGCAACCCCATGGACAATGTTCCTCCAGGTCTTCCTGTCCTCTACCATCTTCTGGAGTCCATTTAAGCTCATGCCTACTGCTTCAGTGACTCCATCCAGCCACCTCATTCTCTGTTGTCCCCTTCTTCTATTGCCCTCAATCTTCCCAGCATTAGGCCCTTCTCCAGTGAGTCCTTCCTTCTCATTAGGTGGCCAAAGTATTTGAGTTTCAACTTCAGGATCTGGCCTTCTAAAGAGCAGTCGGGGTTGATCTCTTCTAGGACTGACCGGTTTGAACGCCTTGCAGTCCAAGGGACTCGCAGGAGTCTTCTCCAGCACCATAGTTCAAAGGCCTCAATTCTTTGGCGCTCAGCCTTTCTTATGGTCCAACTTTCACAGCCATACATCGCAACTGGGAAAACCATGGCCTGGACTATACGCACTTTTGTTGGCAGGGTGATGTCTCTGCTTTTTAGTATGCTGTCTAGATTTGCCATAGCTTTCCTCCCCAGGAGCAAGCGTCTTTTAATTTCTTGGCTGCAGTCCCCATCTGAGGTGATCTTGGAGCCCAGAAAAATAAAATCTGTCACTACCTCCATTTCTTCCCCATCTATTTGCCAGGAATTGAGAGGGCCGGATGCCATGATTTTGGTTTTCTTAATGTTGAGTTTCAAGCCAACTTTTGCACTCTCCTTCTTCACCCGCATCAAGAGGCTCTTTAGTTCCTCTTCACTTTCTGCCATTAGAGTGGTATCATCTGCATATCTTAGGTTGTTGATATTTCTCCCGGCAATCTTAATTCCAACTTTTGTTTCATCTAGTCCTGCCTTTCTCATGATGTGCTCTGCATATAAGTTAAATAGGCAGGGTGACAGTATACAGCCTTGCTGGACTCCTTTTCCAATTTTGAACCAATCCGTGGTTCCGTGTCCAGTTCTCACTGTTGCTTCTTGACCCGCATATAGGTTTCTCAAGAGACAAATAAGATGGTCTGGTATTCCCATCTCTTTAAGAACTTGCCACAATTTGTTGTGATCCACACAATCAAAGGCTTTAGCATAGTCAATGAAGCAGAAGTAGATGTTTTTCTGGAACTCCCTAGCTTTCTCCATGATCCAGCGTATGTTGGCAATTTGATCTCTAGTTCCTCTGCCTCTTCGAAATCCTGCCTGTACTTCTGGTAGTTCTCGATCCACATACTGCTGGAGTCTAGCTATTAGGATTTTAAGCATAACTTTACTAGCATGTGAAATGAGTGCAATGGTGCGATAGTTTGAACATTCTTTGGCATTGCCTTTCTTTGGAATTGGAATGTAAACTGACCTTTTCCAATCCTGTGGCCACTGTTGAGTTTTCCAAATTTGCTGGCAAATTGAGTGTAGCACTTTTACTGCATCGTCTTTTAAGATTTTGAATAGCTCAGCTGGAATACTGTCACCTCCACTAGCTTTGTTGTTGCTCAGATTTTCTAAGGCCCATTTCACTTCACATTCTAGGATGTCTGGTTCGAGGTCAGTGACCATCTCATTGTGGTTATCTGGGATGTTAAGCTCATTCTTGTATAGTTCTTCTGTGTAGTTTTGCCATCTCTTCTTAATCTCTTCTGCCTCTGTTAGGTCCCTGCCATTTTGATCCTTTATCATGCCCATCTTTGCATGAAACGTTCCCTTCATATCTCCAATTTTCTTGAAGAGATCTCTGGTCCTCCCTATTCTGTTGTTTTCTTCTATTTCTTTGCACTGTTCATTTAAGAAGGCATTCTTATCTCTTCTAGCTACTCTCTGGAATTCTGCATTCAATTGGGTGTATCTTTCTCTTTCTCCTTTGCCTTTCGCTTCCCTTCTTTCCTCAGCTATTTGCAAAGCTTCCTCAGACAGCCATGTTGCTTTCTTGCATTTCTTTTTCTTTGGGATGGTTTTAGTTGCTACCTCTTGTACAATGTTGCGAACTTCCATCCATAGTTCTTCAGGCACTCTGTCTATCAGATCTAATTCCTTAAATCTATTTGTCACCTCTACTGTATATTCATCAGGAATATGATTTAGTTCATATCTGAGTGGCCTAGTGCTTTTCCCTACTTTTTTCAATTTAAGCCTAAATTTTGCAACGAGAAGCTCATGATCTGAGCCACAGTCAGCTCCTGGTCTTGTTTTTACTGACTGTATAGAGCTTCTCCATCTTTGGCTGCAGAGCACATAGTCAATCTGATTTCTGTGTTGACCGTCTGGTGATGTCCATGTGTAGAGACATCTCTTGGGTTGTTGAAAAAGAGTGTTTGTTATGACCATCGTATTCTCTTGACAAAATTCTATCAGCCTGTGCCCTGCTTCATTTTATACTCCAAGGCCAAACTTGCCTGTTATTCCGGTTATCTTTTGGCTTCCTACCTTAGCATTCCAATCCCCCATGATGATAAGGAGATCATTTTTTGGTGTTAATTCTATAAGGTGCTGTAGGGCTTCATAGAACCGGTCAATTTCATCCTCTTCAGCACCAGTGGTTGGGGCATAGATTTGGATTATTGTGATATTGAATGGTTTGCCTTGGATTCGAATTGAGATCATTCTGTCATTTTGGGGATTGTATCCCAGTATTGCTTTTCCTATTCTTTTATTGACTATGAAGGCTACTCCATTTCTTCTGAGGGATTCTTGCCCACAGTAGTATACCTGATATTCATCTGAGTTAAATTCACCCATTCCTGTTCATTTTAGTTCGCTGACTAAGATGTCGATGTTCAGTCTTGTCATCTCTTTTTTGACTACGTCTAGCTTGCCTTGATTCATGGATCTTACATTCCAGGTTCCTATGGAGAAAAAATCTTTATAACATCAGACTTTCCTTTCACCACCAGATATATCCACAGCTGAGCGTCCTTTCGGCTTTGGCCCAGTCACTTCATTCTTTCTGGCACTACTAGTACTAGCCCTCTGCTCTTCCCCAGTAGCATATTGGACACCTTCCGACCTGAGGGGCTTATCTTCCAGCGTCATTTTTTTTTGCCTTTTAGTACTGTCCATGGGGTTTTCATGGCAAAGATAAGGTGGTTTGCCATTTCCTTCTCCAGTGGATCACATTTTGTCAGAACTCTCTGCTATGACCTGTCCGTCTTGGGTGGCCCTGCACGGCATAGCTTATAGCTTCATTGAGTTACACAAGCCCCTTCACCACGACAAGGCAGTAATCCATAAAGGGGATATATATATCCCTTCTTTTATTTAGTTAATACATATATATATATATATATATATATATATATATATATATATATATATATATATATATATATATAGTTAATAATGCTAAAAATATGAACCCTGGGAGTATTCATATCAAAAAATAAAATGAACACCAGGGTAGTAAAACTATAAAAGTTTAATTAAAAAGCACCAAGCTTTCGCCGTCCCTGCCGGCATCATCAGGGCTAGAGCGCCAGAAAGTGTGAGAGTTTTTTATAGGCAAGTCAGAGTCTGCGCCCGGCTCCTCGATCTCGTCACCGGGCCTAATTGATTCAACTGCGCTTGATTGGTTTGCTTCTTCCTATTCCTCTTAGTTACGTGTATGTTGTCGTCTCTCCTCCTTTCTTTCGATTCTGGGATGGGTGGGATAACTCCCCTACCGTTCAAATTATCTCTGTTCTTCAACCCATCCTCCCCATCAGGTTTGAGTGGTAATGTACACTTCCCCTTCCTTTCCCAATCATCATCCGCACGGTTGTTCTTTTTGCGATAGCCTTCTCTTTTAACTTTAGTACTTTCTCCTCCCATCCAACTGTCATCTGGGCAATCTTGTAAGTCGTTCTGAGTTGGCTGCGATATGCTGGTGATCTGGGACAGGTTGATGGATTGTTTGTCTACTGGGGGCGGTCCCCTGACTGTGATTACATTCAGTCGTCTTACTCCTCCTCCCCCTTTCCTGAGCTTCCTGTGTTCCTTTCGCACGCATTGTAATTCGGAGGCTCGGTCTGGGAGAGGTAGTGGAATTACGATCTTCTCGAGTGCCGCCGTGCTTCTCCTTCTTGGGGTGCGGGGTTATTCTGGGGTTCAGATGATTTACTGAACCGGTTAACAAATTTTGCCGGTGCAGCGCCAACTGGATGGATGTCTGACCACCAGGGTATACCGAAAATCAACATGTACGGATAGGATTCTCCATTTTGAGAGCAACCATCCGACAGCCCATAAAGCCAGCTGTGTTAGAACCCTATTTAAACGTGTGGAATCACATTGCAGCACTGCCAAAGCAAAGAGGGAGGAGAGAAACCATCTTTTCCAAATATGTAAGCGCAACGGGTATCCGGCAAAATTTGTTAACCGGTTCAGTAAATCATCTGAACCCCGGAATAACCCCGCACCCCAAGAACCCACACCCCAGACAACCACACGAGTTACCCTCCCCTATATCCATAATATCTCAGAGGCTACAGCGAGAATCTTGGCACCATACAACATACAAGTAGCGCACAAACCAAACCAAACGCTACGAGCAGCCATTATGCGCCCTAAGGACCCGCTCCCCAGCATGGGAAGATCGGCAGTCATATACAAGATTGATTGTATGGACTGCCCATGTAACTATGTTGGGGAGACTGCCAAATGAGTAAAGACCAGGGTCCACGAGCATAAATTGGCAGTAAGAAGGGGGGACCAATATTCCCAGATATGGGCTCACATGGCAGAATTGGGCCATAGATTCAATTTCAGTGAAGTTAGCGTGCTGGCAAGTGACAATACCAAGGGAGGCCGCTTACTTAGGGAGGCGTGGCTCTCTAATAACAGCTCTATTAATCGGCACGTTGACCTGTGCCCAGCATATATGGCGTTAAGATCGTGGAGTGCGACCAACCAGCTGCCCCATTACCGACGACCTAATAACAACCCTAATAATATCAAGGAGAATATGTCAACCCCCCAACTGGCTCGGTGTAGGCCAGATGAGGAAGAGCAATTGCGGAGCATTCCTACCACTCTTACAATACCAGCACGGACCCAGAGGAGCAGCAGAGTGAATCTGGCAGCTTGCCTGCGCCTGGAAAGAGGCGAGGCAGCCGATCTGGAGAGGAGGAGACGACCCCTCCGCTCAGCTGAGACGGCTGGATTGGGGATGTGTGAGGTGCGGAGCGAAGCCGGCGACGGACTCACAGACGCTTTGGAGAGTGGGGGGAGGGGTGAATTGGGATGGGAGAATGAGCAAGAGGGTGGCATTTGCGAGACCGAACTGTTGCGCCTTCCACCCACGGACTCCGGGGACCCCCACGATGCGCACATGGGCACGAGCGACGTTAGAGGGGAGAGGGGAGCGAAGGAGAAGCACGGCGGCACTCGAGAAGATCGTAATTCCACTACCTCTCCCAGACCGAGCCTCCGAATTACAACGCGTGCGAAAGGAACACAGGAAGCTCAGGGAAGGGGGAGGAGGAGTAAGACGACTGAATGTAATCACAATCAGGGGACCGCCCCCAGTAGACAAACACTCGATCAACCTGTCCCAGATCACCAGCATATCGCAGCCAACTCAGAACGACTTACAAGATTGCCCAGATGACAGTTGGATGGGAGGAGAAAGTACTAAAGTTAAAAGAGAAGGCTATCGCAAAAAGAACAACTGTGTGGATGATGATTGGGAAAGGAAGGGGAAGTGTACATTACCACTCAAACCTGATGGGGAGGATGGGTTGAAGAACAGAGATAATTTGAACGGTAGGGGAGTTATCCCACCCATCCCAGAATCGAAAAAAAGGAGGAGAGACGACAACACACACGTAACTAAGAGGAATAGGAAGAAGCAAACCAATCAAGCGCAGTTGAATCAATTAGGCCCAGTGACGAGATCGAGGAGCCGGGCGCAGACTCTGACTTGCCTATAAAAAACTCTCACACTTTCTGGCGCTCTAGCCCTGATGATGCCAGCAGGGACGTTAAACTTTTATAGTTTTACTACCCTGGTGTTCATTTCATTTTTTGATATATATATATATTTAATAACACTAAAAATATGAACCCTGGGAATATTCATTTCTTAAATAAAATGAACACCAAGGTATTGATTAAAACTATAAGAGTTTAATTTAAAAACGCCAAGCTTTCGCCGTCATCTGCCGGCATCATCAGGGCTGGACTGTCAGGGTGTGAGAGAGTCATTTTATAGGCAGGCCGGAGTCTGCACTCGGCTCCTCGATCTCGTCACCGGACCCAATTGGTTGAATTGTGCTCCAGTGGTTCGTTTCTTTCTGTCCTTCCTAGCTGCGTGTGTATCTTCATCTACCTTCTTTTCTTTGGATTCTAAGGCAGGTGATGTAAACCCCTTGTCTCTTCGATTGTCTCTATCTCTCAATCCATTCCCCCTTTCGGGTTCGAGTGGTAGTTTGTATTTGTCCTTTTCCTTTCTCCAATCACGCTTTACCCAGTCACTTTCTCTATGAGTATCTTTGTTTTCATCCTTAATGCCCCTCCCTCGTGTCCAACTGTCATTAGAATGGTCGTGCACAATGTTCCAGACTGGCTGGGGTGGCTCAATGGATTGTTTTTCTATGGGGGTGATCTCATGGTTATAATTATCTTTGGCCCGTCGGTGAGGTGTCAGGTCTAATGATCTCTCCCCATCTTTGTCTAACATATCTCCTTGCACGCTAATTGGGATATCTCCGATGTTCGTGATGCAGGGGTTCTGGGCTTTAATTTCTATCGCTCTCTTAGTTTTTGGCAAGCGTGTTAACATTGCGGGGGTAGTGGGAATTCTCAATCGTTGTCCCTCCTCTTCTGAATTGCTTTGAGTTGGTTGGGGGGTTGGCACATCTCCTATGGTTCTCTCACTGGATTTACTATCAGGCCAGTGGTAGCGAGATGGGTGGTTGGTCGCACTCCATGATCTAAGTGCTACGTGTGCCGGACAGAGGTCAATATGCCGGTTGATAGAGCTGCCATTGGATAGCCATGCTTCCTTAAGCAGTCGGCCTCCCTTAGTACTGTCACTTGACAAGACGTCTACTTCATTAAAATTAAAGCGGTGGCCTAATTCCGCCATATGAGTCCATATCTGGGAGTGCTGTTCGCCTCTTTTCACAGCTAGTCTGTGTTCGTGGACTCTGGTCTTCACTCGTTTGGAAGTCTCCCCAACATAGTTGCACGGACAGTCCATACATTCGATCTTATATATGGCTGCCGATCTCTCCATGTTGGGGAGTGGGTCCTTGGGGCGCATAATGGCTGCCCGTAGCGTTTGGCTGGGTCTATGTGCTACCTGTATATTATATGGCGCCAAAATTCTCGCCGTAGCCTCTGATACATTGCAGATGTAGGGGAGGGTAATACGTGTTGTCTGTGGTGTCAACTCATTAGGTGTGGGGTTACTCCGGGGTTCAGATAGTATACTAAACTGGTTGCTGAATCTTGCCGGGTACCCATTGCGCTTACATACTTGGAAGAGGTGGTTTCTTTCCTCCCTCTTAGCTTCGACAGTGCTGCAATGTGACTCCACCCGTTTGAATAGAGTCTTAACACAACTGACTTTATGGCTATCGGATGGTTGCTCTCAAAATGGAGGATCCTATCCGTGCAAGTTGCTTTTCGGTATACCCTGGTGGTCAAAAATCCATCCAGTTGGCGTTGCACCAATACGTCTAGAAATGCTAGTGCGCCCTGATTTTCCTCTTCCATGGTGAACTGGATGTCCGGGTATACCGAATTTAAAATGCCCATAAAGTCAGTCTTGTGTTGCTTCTTGATGACTACAAACGTATCGTCCACATAGCGGGCCCAAAATTTTGGTTGGTACTGGGCCATCGCTATGTGTTCCAAACGTTGGAGCACCACCCAATTAGCGTGCAAGGAGATATGTTAGACAAAGATGGGGAGAGATCATTAGACCTGACACCTCACCGACGGGCCAAAGATAATTATAACCATGAGATCACCCCCATAGAAAAACAATCCATTGAGCCACCCCAGCCAGTCTGGAACATTGTGCACGACCATTCTAATGACAGTTGGACACGAGGGAGGGGCATTAAGGATGAAAACAAAGATACTCATAGAGAAAGTGACTGGGTAAAGCGTGATTGGAGAAAGGAAAAGGACAAATACAAACTACCACTCGAACCCGAAAGGGGGAATGGATTGAGAGATAGAGACAATCGAAGAGACAAGGGGTTTACATCACCTGCCTTAGAATCCAAAGAAAAGAAGGTAGATGAAGATACACACGCAGCTAGGAAGGACAGAAAGAAACGAACCACCGGAGCACAATTCAACCAATTGGGTCCGGTGACGAGATCGAGGAGCCGAGTGCAGACTCCGGCCTGCCTATAAAATGACTCTCTCACACCCTGACGGTCCAGCCCTGATGATGCCGGCAGATGACGGCGAAAGCTTGGCGTTTTTAAATTAAACTCTTATAGTTTTAATCAATACCTTGGTGTTCATTTTATTTAACAAATATATATATATATATATATTAACCAAATAAAAGAAAAAATGAACACCAGGATATAATAAACCAGCCTCTTTAATATAAACAAGCCTGTGGTTAAGAAGAGTCACTAAGGTTTTATCCGGCCAAAAACTGCTGGCGTCATCAGAGTTAGAATAGAAGGAGATCGAGAAGGCAGCTCATATAGCCTCCTGCCTCTGCGCCCGGCTCCTTCAGCGCATCATCGGCCCATTGATTGTATTAATCCGTACAGTGCAGAATTGTTCTGCATCAGGCAAACTGTCCTTGGCTCCACAGGTTGTTTTACAATCCTCAAATGCTCTTTTAGAGCATGTGCAAGCACTTGGAGGGCGGCTGTCAAACTGTCCCTGTGCCCAGTCTCCCTCCCTCCCAGGGCCATTATCCTCCCCCACCCCAAGGCTGTTGTCGTAAAGCCTTGCACATTAAAACCTTGCATCAGGCTATTTGATGAATCACCTTCTCTCCCTGAGGGTATATGCCTGATCCACCAAGTTCCTTGCTTAACTATTGTCACTTTGAGAACCTAGAACAGAGGTCTTCAAACTTGGCCCTTTTATGACTTGTGGACTTCAACTCCCAGACTTCCTCAGCCAGCATGCCTGGCTGAGGAATTCTGAGAGTTGAAGTCCACAATTCATAAAAAGCCCAGGTTTGAAGATCCCTGACCTAGAAAGTGTGCCTTTTCCATAGTGGCCCCTGTCCTGTAGGACATCTCAAGTGTATGGTTAGAGCCCAGTAATTCTAATTCTTGATGGGTAGGGAGATTTTTTTAGGGTGCCAGGATTTGTTGTTTGCACATTGCTTTTATTTGTTTA
Source organism: Crotalus tigris (assembly GCF_016545835.1). NCBI lineage: Eukaryota > Metazoa > Chordata > Lepidosauria > Squamata > Viperidae > Crotalus > Crotalus tigris. The sequence goes on from NW_024100175.1 coordinate 355,727, forward strand.
TTGGTTTGTCTGTCTTGGTTTTTATTATTTGTGAGCCATCCAGAGTTGTGACACATAAGATAGGCAGTAATACAAGCCCTTTAAATAAATACATGTGCCATTTATGAAGGGAACATGCCTTTATCCAGTACAAATATTTTTATTTAATTTATATTCCGCCTTTTATTATTTTCACAAATAACCCAAGGCAGCAAACATATTCAACACAGTTTCCTCCTCCTATTTTTCACAACCCTGTGAGATGAGTTGGGCTGAAAGAGTGACTGCCCAAGATTGCCCAGCTGGCTTTCATGGCTAACTAGAGCTCAATATCTCTCCCTTTCTAGCCTAGTGCCTTAACCACTAGACCAGGGGTAGGCAACCTTGGCTCTTTTATGACTCGTGGACTTCAACAGCCAAGGTTGCCTACCCGTGCACTAGACCAAACTGGCTATCAATTATAATCTGCACATTTTACAAACTCTCTTGAAACATGTGCCAGCTCTTTATAGAATCTGCTAAACATTCAACATAGCAGTTTAGCAAATTAAGAATTACTCCCTCTTTTCCCTCCAGTACTCGTTCCCTTTGTTAGTTAATCATTCCTATAGTTTTCAACTGCCTCACTATTGGAGAATGTATCCAGGCATATATTTAAGAAGCATTTCACCTGACACAATTATCTGTCTATTCATATCAAAATTGTGATAAACCTTGAAATCTTCAGAGTACTTCTGTCTTGGAGCTTCAAACACTCCATCCCTTTGGCATCGGTCATATGGTTTGTTTATACATTCTCTTTCCCTCAACAAGAATATTAAACAAGCATCCCTAATAGCAGGGTGAGATTAAGCTTGAGTCTTGGCTATTTCCTGGCTGGCTTCAGTGAAACACGCCTCTGTTTTCTGATGAGGCTCATTGCTTATTCTCAGAAGGCTAAGTAGATCATTTCTGCTAATCCACCCAACTGCCAGTAATATGCATCCAGCCCAAAATTGTTCCTGAGGGACAAATGGGGTAAAAGCTATTGTTTAAAAGCCTTTTAATTAAAAGTCATTATCTTAGGCCATAAAATCCCTGGAGGTGCACTCAGGCCTCACTCAGAAAGGCAGGCATGATACCAAAGACATGGTTAATTTATCCAAGTTGTGATTTTGATTTGGTTTTAAGACCAGCTAGGCCAGGGGTAGGCAACCTTGGCTCTTTTATGACTCAGCTGGCTCAGGAATTCTGGGAGTTGAAGTCCACGAGTCATAAAAGAGCCAAGGTTGCCTACCCTTGAGCTAGGCTATACTAGAAAAGACTTTTTACAACACAAATGACAGATACTCTTTTGAATGAAACAACTGAACCCACATTAACCATCAGTTACATATTGGGAGCACTAGGCTTGGCAACTTCAGAAGAAAACTATTTGTAAGTAGACTACTCCAATCACAATTCCTGCACAAAAATAGAAAGCCACAGCCTCTTGCACCACTCAGACAGAAAAAAAGAGGTGTAAGAATGAAACTTGTTTCTACTATACATGGGGGTTTCATTTTACATTGGAGAGTTGCTGGATTAGTCTGAAGAGCTGTCTGTAATTCTTGCAGTAATTATACTTATCAGAGACCTTCATCCTTGAATCATGGTCTTCAAGGTCTCTAGTTCTACTCCCTGCTGGAAGAAGCCAGATGTTCAGTATCTCTGCTTTTCTCTTAGACTCTGTTCCCACTGATCCAAAGCACCTGAAGGCAGGACAAGAAACAATGGATGGAAACGAATCAAGGACAGAATCAACCTAGAATTAAGGAGAAATTTCCTGACAGTTAGAACAATTAACTGGAATAACCTGTCTCCAGAAGTTGAAGGTGCTCCAACATGGGAGATTTTAAAGAAGAAATTGGACAACCATTTGTCTGAAATGGTGTAAGGTTTCTTGCTTGAGTGGGAGAGCCCTTCAAGGTCCCTTCCAACTCTGTCATTCTGTTATTCTGATATCAATGAGTCCACTCGCCAGAATCATATCTGTGATAGAAGACAGATTGACATAGAGACAGAAAATTTTACATCAGCAGAGTTTTCAGCCAACTCAAGGACTGGGTATTTTTTAACTTAACAACCCCTTATAAGGGAGCCCCTTAAGCTACCTCAGACTGGTGTTTTCTGATATCATTATTTTATGATGTTTGAAAGTCTGAATCATGTAGGACAGAGGTCCCCAACCTTTTGGGCACCAGGGACCGGTTCCGTGGAGAGAGGTTTTTCCATGGACTGGAGGGGGTGTTGTTTCGAATACTGCCTGCATCCTGAGGATGGAGCTTTGCTTGTTTGTGTGGCCCAGTTGCTGGTATGCCGCAGCCTGATACTGGTCCAAGGACTGGGGGTTGGGACCCTTGATGTAGGAAACATAATAAGAGCATTTAAATTCTTCACGAAAACATTGCAAACAATAAATGCTCCTAAACATAAAGTTGGAGTCCGGCGTAGATAAATTATGTCGATTTCTTAGGTTGCAGGGAAACGCTGATTGTCTCACATTCATTATATAGATTTCTACTAACCTGCATTGTGAACAACCATGCTTTAGGTTGACAAAATGGAGGTGGATGGGTCAATATGGGACAGATTCATGCTGGATAATTCAGGAACCTTTGGGTGGTTAGCAGTTCTGCTAATCAATAGATTTGCAGTCTTGAATTGTGTCCCACTTGGTGGCCATCTCTCCTGCATTTTGTATAGCTGCTTCTCACTAGTCATATATGCTTATGCACAATTCCATAAAGAACTTTCTCTGTCAGTCCTGCTCTGATACCCAGAAAAGTATTTTGATTCAGGACTGCCCTGAAATGCTTACGTTTTGGGTATTTTTTTTAAAGAATGGCTGCCTCAGAGTCTAAGCCATACAACCAAAAGGTTACTTCAGAGTATTTCATTTCCTCTAGATGAACAGTAGGTGACAACAAGGCAGCAGATGTGGAGTTCAAGAATGAATATTTCATGATAAACAAGAAACCTTTGTAAACACCAAGTACAGATTTATAATTGATGAAAGAATACATCAGGGGTTTTACCATGTTCTGAAATTCTTGACTTCAGAAAACTATCCAAAAGGTATCTGTTTTTGAAATGCAGCCTATTCACCTGATGCATCCTATTGCGTCTCCTAAGGAATTGTCCAGCAACAGCATTTTAACAAATAATAAGATTTATGCAAGGTAATTTGAGAGACATGGATGGGAAGCAGATCTGAATGTTGTGGGTAGGAAATTATTACAATCCGTCCCTTTCAACTTTAAGATTATAATGAATTCTGAATACCACTGGGAATAAGAAAAGACCTCATCTGTGTTTTAGAAATATGCTTCAATGTAACAAAGGATAAAATATCTTTCTGTGTATCAGGCTGTAAGACAATCACTACAAGGGTGATATACATATAGTATTCAATCTAATAATAAAATTATTACTTAAAGCTCATTTTCTTACCATTAGTAATAACACTGACTGCTACTGCAAATGGAACTCTAGAATGCTTAATTTGTTTAATACATTTAATCAGTGCTTTTTTTGTAAAAAAAAAAAAAAAAAAGGTGCCAGAACTCACACACGTCATACAACCTGCCTTGCCTACCCTACAAGGTTCCATCCAAAAAAGGTTCCAGAACTCCGTTCTGGGCGTTCTATGAGGAAAAAAAAAGCCCTGCATTTAATTAACAATAAGAATAATGCCCAGTCTTAACTCATGATTTCATGGACATTTCCTATAGTTTTCCTGGGTACGATAAGGAATTGCTTTTTTCTTTTACCTGAGATGGTGAGTGATTTCCCAGTTTAGTCCACTGCTCTGGGATTTCCTGAAGGTCTCAGAAAAAGTACTGATTGTCCAGTCTTAGTTAGCTTTTAAGTTCAGCAAACGTAAACTCAGTTTTAAAGCAAGACCTAATTTCTCTAGCACTTCAGGAACGGAGCACTGGGTCCATGAGAACAACACCAACCTACTGATGCTATTGAATTACAATAAAACTGGCTTCATCTTTAAAGCCAGGCTGTTGAGGCCCCTGCTTTTGTGGAGTCTCGTTTATTCTATGAAAAAAGAAGAGGATATTCTACTGAGACTATTGCTTTGTTTCAGGTAGCCCATTTCCTCGACTCTGTTACTGTTAAAAAGAAACAGCAGTGTTCCATGTTCAAAAAATTGAAGTGAAGATTTTGCCATTTATCATGGGAAACACCACCAAGTCCTGTAGCAAGTCCATTTTTATCTCTTGCTCCTTGTGTGTGCAGCTGCATGAGCAACTGAAGAAGAGATATTTCCAAAATGGCTGACAAATATCCAATATAGAATGTCTTTCCTTCCACCAACAATGCTGCTGTTTAATTCCCCACACTGTGTTACTAATATTCTGGGAGAAAATTCGTGGCAATAAACTGGTTGAAACTGAGATACAGACATTAGTCCTATGATGCATGTCATTGGTGTCTGAAATATAGCTGAAATATTCCACTACCTCGTGCCTTTCTGAAGCTTTGTTATTTCCACTTCTATAATTCTCTAGTCAGCATGTAAATGTGGTAATGTGGGACATGGTGTCTGCTTGTTTCTTTCTGTAAATGATAATTTGGGATTGCTTGTCATAATGTATTTATTTGGAGAGCAAGGAAGATTAAACAATGACACGTTGCAAGAACTGTCAGCAAACACAATGCCATTTGAATAACAGAGGACAGCAGGAGATTTCTTTACTGGATACTGAGAAAACCTGTCTCTTTGTAGGGGAAAGATCCATCAGGAATACAAAGATGCTGGGCAGGTACAATAGGAAAAAACTAGCATCTTTCTCAGCAACAACAGGATTAAGTCTTAGATGGACACACACTCACTTTACTATCCAGGCTTCTCTGAGATGGAATGATATCATGGAATATCATGATAACCAAAATTCTCATTAATTTAGTGCCAATTCAAACTCTTTCATTTTGCCCCATAGATGAAGGAGGAAAGACAAAGTGAAAATATGAAGAAAGTTAAGTGAGGGGAGCAGTATCCATTCACAATTTAATCTAAGGTGAAAAGAAAAGTCACTTATTTTTGTTCTTAAAAAAAGCTACAGTGCTATGCATACAAGGACCTTTAAAAGCCCTTCTCTTCCATCCCTCACCTTCTTCTCCTAGTTATAACGTGGTCACCTAACCACATAACATTGTACAATTGTCTGGCATGGCCATTTCATTCTTAAGAAAATTGGGGTGGAAGGGGGAAAATCTCCGTGGGTGCTTGTCGTTTTTTCCTTTAAGCTTCATATACCATCCTTCTGCCTCCCATTTTCTCTTCCTAGTTACCAAAAGCTGTGCAACTTTGCAGCAGTTCAGATGACTATTTTGGAACTAAGAATAAGATATGGAAGGCAGAAGCTTGTTCATGTCCTTGTGGCTAGCTCTTTTTCAAAAAAAGGGGGGGAAATAAAAACCGACCTCTTATTCATCAGCTTTTCATGAATTTCTTGCCAATTTTATTTGTTCTAAGCAAATGAAGCTGTTTTTCAACCATAAAGTCTACTTGAATATCAGAATACAGATTCCGTTCCATTGTTAGTCTGAGCTGATCTCTACACAATTTTTGTTTTGCACGGCAGACATCTTGAGCCCCATAACTGATTTGGGAGACAAATGGTAGCTACTGTGACCAGAAGTTACCCCGATACCCTGCTGCTTAAGGCAGGAAGAGGATCTGCTGTTGTTGCACAGCTCTCTGGCAGGTGCAGTCATGCTGTTCCCCCTCCTGACCAGCAGATTGTTGGGCAACATGTCATTCTGAGAGAATCTCCAAAGTAATACAACTCTTGCAACATAGGCAGCAGATATGGCCAACCCACAAGGCATCATTGTGAGTGCCCTCTTTACAGCAATGCCAATGGGCAGGTGCTCAAGAGAGCTGTTCACTTCAACTCAATCAATTAGCCTTTCAGATGTTGAATTAGGATACGGAAGTAAAGTCTTGGCCTTGATTCATTGACTACCCATCTACTGATTAAAGCTGCTGCTTTGTTTGGCTTGCTGGAATCACTGGCGTTCATCATAGCAACAGTGGAAAAAACATTTTGTATTGCCATGTGTGTTATGTGCTATGACTTTGTAAATTACCCAGATTGAATCAGTTTATCCTTCTTATAAAATAAAATAAAAAAATCAAACCAATCCTGTGTCAATGTCTGGTTGAGATAGCTTGGTGGAGTTTAGGGTGGTAGATACAGTAAAATTAATTGCTATGGATATTGAATTAAAATTTCTGCCTCCTGCATAAAACTACACTTTCCAACATTTTATAGGAAGAAGTTATAGATATTATACCACTTGATCATGAAAGTAGTTATGTTCCTTTTATTCATTTACAAGAAGGACATCCCAGCATTTCTTACCTACCATTCTGGACGCAGATAGAAATGGTAGAAATGACTGGCCCCATTTTGCTTTGATCAGATCCCAACCTTATATAAAAACATAGCTAAGAGCACTGTTCTGAGAAGAAGTGGGTCTGTTCTTTTATGCTTTTCATGCTGGCTTCAAAATAATAGTCTTTCTTACCAAGAGTACTGTTAAATACTTCGTTCATGTGCGAATGATGAAGACACATGGTGATGATGGACAACACTTTATTCTCCTTCTACAACAACCAAGCAAAAGCAAAAGGCACGCAGGCCTTTTTATATGGCCGGAAACCCGGACAATGTCAACCAATAGGAACAGAGCATTTTCATGTGCATGCACACAAGGCTGGCGCCACTCTATCTGGTCCCAGGCAGCTTTAGGAATGCCCAGGACCAATGCAATGTCCCGAGCCTGCTTTTGCAGGCTCAGGACACAACACCCCTCCCCCCTAGATGGAACATACTTCATGTGCACACAGGTATGTCGTGCAATGGGAAGAGTGACATACAGCTGCATTACTCAAATGCAAAAAGTGTGGAATACTCGAGTCTGCATACAGGCAAACCCCTTCAATATTTATTAACAAAAAGAAATGTATCTGAAATCAAAATAATGCAAAATAATCTAACCCCGAATTACTCCCTCATAAGAAGGTCCCTCATGATTTGACAGCAACCTCACAAAGTCTCTCAGATGTTTGGGTGGGCACTTGGCCTGCTGCGACCTTCTAAGGCCCGGAGAGATTGCCTGGCCTACCTGCTCGCCTACCAGGCTAGGCAGGCCAGGACTTTGCTGTCCCAAGTACCCGGTTGACCCACCCAACTGCTGACTGACTAGACCCTCTGAGTCCAAGCCAGCATACCTTGGAGGGGTGGAAGTCCCCAAGTCCACAATGGACCCCTCTTGGGAACACTGTCTCCCAAGCCCAAGGCCAGCTTATGGAGAGGCCTGGGTAGCAGAAGTGCCCCAGTACTCTGTTGCCCCTAAGCACGTGCCAGAGGTGCCAGAGTCAGGAACCACCTCCATGGCAACCCCCCTTGCTGGTGACTTCCTCTTGGGAGAAATTGCTGAATTATGCAAGCGCCTTTGATGGAATTCTCTTTCTATGGCTGTGTGTGATTTATGTGGATACCCCCGGTCAGTCTCCCTGTCTGGAGCATCATCTGACATATGTGAATCCTGTGGATACTCCCGGTGTGACTCCCTGTCTGGAGTAATTATGGATGTGTGGGATGACCCCCATTCCTGGGAATTCCTATTTGGAGCACTTGCGGAACCTTGGGATGAATCCCAAATGGCCTCAGCAGCAGCTAGTGAGGGCCTGTTAGGCCTGGGAACCTGTGACCCAGAATGCATATTATGGTCCTCCTCCCCCCCCCCAGAGCAGAGCCAGGAGCGGAAGGGTGAGAGTCCAGTCTCCAACGCAGTTGGTCTATGTGTCTGCGAAGAACGCAGCCATTACCCAAGGCAACTTCGTATGACAACGGCCCAGAGACCTTGCAGACCACAGCTGCGACCCAGAGATGTCCAGGCCCATAGTTTCTTGCCCAAACCGGATGGCCCATCTGGAGTCTCCTAGGTGCCCGCTGTGAAGCCACCCAGTCAGGGTGCAGCCTGTCCAGTTTGGTGATGAGGCAGCGACCCCAGCAGTGTTCAGCAGGGCTCTTCCCTGTGGATGTACAAGGTGTGGTGCGGTGTGCAAGAAGGAAATCTGCTAACCCATGATGCCAGTTACTGTAAGTCAGTTTCTTGAGAGCATCTTTGGTGGTGCACACCATTCTTTCTGCAAATCTGTTGGAGGATGGATGGAAGGGAGCTGACATTTCATGCCAGATCAGGTTGGCCTGAAGGAAAGCCCGGAACTCAAAAGATGTAAATTGAGGGCCATTATCAGAAACCAGGACATCTGGAAGTCCGTGTGATGCAAAAATTCCTCTCAACACCTAGATGGTCCTGGTGGTAATAGTGGAGGAAACAGGAACAACTTCTAGCCACTTGGAATGGCTATCAACAACAACCAGGAAGAATTGCCCCTGAAAGGGCCCAGCATAATCTATATGCACTCTAGACCATGGGGTTTGAGTTTCCTCCCACTTATGTACTGGGGCCTGAGGCATTTCAGGCCATGACTGTTGGCACAATTGGCACCCGTGCACCTGGGCCTCAATGGCTTTATCGAGCCCAGGCCACCAAAAATGGCTGCGAGCAAGTGCTTTCATCCTGACTATACCAGGATGTCCCTCATGCAGAGAGATCAAGATTCTAGACCTCAATGAGGATGGGATCACTACCCTACTACCTCATAACAGGCAACCCTTGAAAGTGGAAAACTCATGCTTCTTGTACCAGAAGCTTTGGAACTCAGTATCTGGGCACTTGTCAGGCCATCCTGACAACACCCATGTCAGCATGCGTGTAAGCGTGTGATCAGTGGCAGTTTCTGCAGCCACGTCCCTAGCATTGATGGGAGACTCAGGCAACTCCTGAATGGAGAGAATATTGATGGCAGGAGCAGGGTCTGCTTCTACCTGTTTTAGAGGTAATCTGCTTAGGCCATCTGCATGGCCCATTTCTTTTCTAGGTTTGTGAACTAAAGTGTAGTCATATGCTGACAGGAAAATGGACCATCTCAGCATACGAGGAGAAATGATCTGCGGTGTCTGTTTGTTGGTGGTAAACAAACCCAGCAGAGGCTTATGGTCTGTATAGACCATGAAGTGGTGGCCATATTAGAAATCATGGAATTTCTTTATGCCAGCCACTATGGCCAAGGCTTCTCTGTCAATCTGAGCGTAATTCCGCTCTGCAGATGACAGAATCCTTGAGTAATAGGCCACAGGGACTTGTGTCCCATCAGCCTTCAGATGGCTAAGTACAGCTCCCACCCCATAAGAAGATGCATCGCATCTGATGCATACAGGCAATTGCTCATTGAAATGTGCTAAAACAGCATTTGAAGTGAGCAAGGCCTTAACTTCATTGAAACTCCTGTCATGGACTTTAGTCCACTGCCATGGAGCCTGCTTGTCTAAGAGCCTATGTAACGGCTCTGCCACTGCAGCCTTGTGTAGGAGAAATGCATGATAAAAATTTAAGAGCCCCAAGAAGGCTTGCAGCTCACTCTTGGACTTGGGGCTTGGGTCCTGTTGAATAGCTTGAAGTTTAGCTTCAGCAGGGTGAATGCCTTGGGCATCAATCCTGAAACCTAAGAAGTCAGTGGAAGTGATTCCTATCTTGCATTTATCCTGCTTTAGCTTAAGGCCTGCTTTTCGAAAATGAAGCAAGACAGCCCTTAACCTTTCTGCTAAATTTTGAGATACTCCCCAGCGATGAGGACGTCATCAAAATAGGGACAGACCCCAGGAATACCTCGAAGTGTGCTCTCCATGATACTTTGAAATATGCCAGGGGCTACATTTACCCCAAATTGCAGTCTTTTGACCTTGAAGGCTCCCCTGTGAGTTACAATAATCTGGGCCTCTGCAGCTGCCTCATCAACAGGTAGCTGTTGATAAGCCTGTGCCAGGTCAAGCTTCGCAAAAATGCGCCCCCCCCCCTTGAGGGAGGCCAGAATGTGACTTACCATAGGCACTAGATAAGCGTGCTGTTGAAGTGCCTTATTCAGTGTGTGCTTGTAGCCTGCACATATACGTATTTCCCCATTCCTCATCCCCTAGATGAGTTCAAATCGCCAGGACCAGATGGATTACACCCCAGAGTTCTCAAGGAACTGGCAGATGTGATATCGGAACCACTGAACTATATTTTTCAAAGATCCTGGAACACAGGGGAACTGCCAGAGGACTGGAAAAGAGCTGATGTAGTTCCCATCCTCAAAAAAGGAAAAAAAATGGATCCAGGAAATTACAGACCTATCAGCCTGACCTCAATACCTGGAAAGATCCTGGAAAAGATAATCAAACAACGAATCAACGAACACCTAGAGGCAAACAAAGTCATTACTAAAAGCCAACATGGGTTTCTCAAAAATAGATCATGCCAGACAAATCTTATTGCATTCTTTGACCAAGTGACAAAATTAGTGGATCAGAGGAATGCTGTGGACATAATTTACTTGGACTTCAGTAAGGCATTTGATAAAGTAGATCACAACCTACTACTTGACAAGATAGAAAAATATGGGGTAGACAGCATCACCACCAGATGGATCCGTAGCTGGCTGACCGGCCGTACTCAGCGAGTGGTCCTCAATGGAACTGCATCTATATGGAGGGAAGTGTGTAGTGGGGTGCCCCAGGGCTCTGTTCTGGGCCCAGTACTCTTCAACATCTTCATCAACGATTTGGATGAAGGGATAGATGGGGAACTCATCAAATTTGCAGATGACACCAAGCTGGCAGGAATAGCCAACACTCCAGAAGACAGGCTTAAGATACAGAAGGATCTGGACAGACTTGAACACTGGGCACTAACTAACAAAATGAAATTCAATGGTGAAAAAAGCAAGGTTCTACATTTAGGCAAGAAAAACCAAATGCACAAGTACAGCATAGGTGGCACCATGCTCAATAGTAGTAACTGTGAGAGGGACCTCGGAGTCCTAGTAGACAATCACCTAAATATGAGCCAGCAGTGTGCTGCAGCTGCCAAAAAGGCCAACACAGTGCTAGGCTGCATTAACAGAGGGATAGAATCAAGATCACGTGAAGTATTAATACCACTCTTCAATGCCTTGGTAAGGCCACACTTGGAATACTGCATCCAGTTTTGGTCACCACGATGTAAAAAAGATGTTGAGACTCTAGAAAGAGTACAGAGAAGAGCAACAAAGATGATTAGGGGACTGGAGGCTAAAACATATAAGGAACGGTTGCTAGAATTGGGTATGTCTAGTTTAACGAAGAGGGCTGCCATAAAGAAGAGGGAATTAAGCTATTTTCCAAAGCACCTGAAGGCAGGACAAGAAGCAACAGGTGGAAACTAATCAAGGAGAGAAGCAACCTAGAACTAAGGAGAAACTTCCTGACAGTGAGAACAATTAATCAGTGGAACAGCCTGCCTCCAGAAGCAGTAAATGCTCCAACACTGGAAGTTTTTAAGAAGAGACTGGACATCCATTTGTCCGAAATTGTGTAGGGTTTCCTGCCGAGCAGGGGATTGGACTAGATGACCTCCAAGGTCCCTTCCAACTTTACTACTATTATCATTAGCCCTTAGAGGCGTTACTATGGGGGTTTCCCATGGACTAGAAGGGGCGTTGTCTTACCTGAACGCCTTTTCTCAGCATGAGGAATGTAGACTCCATGCATGGGTTGATTTAGTCTTCTAGCCCAATCAGACCAAACAATCAAAGTTGCCACGCCTCTGCAGGGTCTGACCATGCCCCAGTTTTCGAAAGGGCGAAGCGAATGATTGTGTGACGAGATGGCTCCAAACTGCTGACACTAACCTAGCTTCTAGTAATAATCAGGGAGGGGGTGGAGTCTACATTCCTCATGCTGAGAAAAGGCGTTCAGGTAAGACAACGCCCCTTCTCCAGCATGTAGAGGAATGTAGACTCCACGCATGGGACATACCAAAGCCCCTATGATCCCACGGGTGGGAAGCAGGTTGGTTAAGTGTCGGTGCTGAAATGGACCACTTGTTGTAAAACCCGACGGCCAAACGCAGCCTCCGCGGAAGCAAACTTGTCGAGTTTGTAGTGGTGAATGAATGGTGAAGGGGACGACCACATAGCCGCCTTACAGATCTCCTCTATGGACGCCTGAGTCTGCCACGCCGCCGATGTGGAAGTGCTACGAGTAGAGTGCGCTGTCAGGCGGCTTGGGACAGGTAAAGAGGAAGCCTGGTAAGATTGAGCGATACAGGCCTTGATCCACCTGGCTATAGTAGAGGAGGAAACCTTCTGTCCCTTGGAAGTTGAGTGGAAAGAGACAAACAATGCCTCCGATTTGTGAAAGGAAGCTGTCCTCTTAATGTAATGACGTAATGCCCTACGTACATCTAGGTAATGCCACTGCTATTCTAGTGTGTGAGAAGGATTGGGACAAAAGTTTGGTAGTACAATGTCCTGAGCCCGGTGAAACAGGGTATTCACCTTGGGAATGAATGAGGGATCTAACCTCAGCACCACTCTGTCCTGATAGAAGGTACACAGGTCTTCCCTAACTGAAAGAGCAGCCAGCTCTGACACGCGTCTCGCCGACGTGATGGCTACTAGGAAAGCCACCTTGTGGGACAAAATGTGAAGAGGACAAGACCTTATAGGTTCAAAGGGAGACCTAGTGAGTGCCTGCAGAACACGAGGTAGTTCCCAAGATGGATACCTGTGTACTACCGGAGGTCTGGTGTTGGAGACTCCTTTCATAAAGGATCGGACCCTGGGATGATGGGACAATGGAGTGGCGTTGGCACAGGTGAACACCGTGGAAAGAGCGGCCACCTGTCTACGCAAGGTGTTGGGCGCTAAGCCTTTATCCACTCCATCCATGAGGTATTCAAGAATCACTGGAATAGTGACAGAAGAGATAGACAAACCCTTACAGGTACACCAGTCACAGAAGTTCTTCCAAGTGGCATCATAGATTCGGTTCGTCGCCGGCCGTCTGGAAGCTTGGATCATAGCTATCACCCTTGAAGAGTAAGATCCGCACATCAGGAACTGGCGCTCAGATGCCAGACGGCTAGTTGTAGCCACTGTGGGTTCGGATGGCATATGGCCCCCTGTGTTAGAATTATCCTCTCTGGAGGGATTTGCCAAGGGGGGGCTACGGCGAGGTTCACGAGATCCGCGAACCATGGACGCCTCGGCCAATACGGGGCCACAAGGATTAGCTCCGCCTGTTCCTGTAACAGCTTCCTGATGACAGCCGGGATCAAGGGAAGGGGTGGAAATGCATATAGAAGGCCCGCCGGCCAAGGGCTGCGGAGGGCATCTGCTCCTTCCGAACCCTGGGATGGGTACCGAGATAGAAACCGGGGAAGCTGGGTGTTCTTCGGGGATGCAAACAGGTCGACTTTGGGCCGACCGAAACGGTGAGTTATCTCCCGAAAGAGATGGGGATGTAGACCCACTCTGAATGATCTATCGTAGATCGACTCAGAAAATCTGCCTGGTCGTTTTCCACCCCTGAAATGTGTTCTGCCTTTAGGGACAACAGATTCTGTTCCGCCCATGACCCCAGACACTGGGCCTCAGACATTAGAATCCGTGATCGAGTGCCACCCTGCCTGTTGACATGGGCCTTTGCCGCCATGTTTTCTGTCAGAACCAGCACGTGGCGGCCCGCCAACTTCTTGTGGAAATGGCGAAGTGCTAGGTGTATGGCTCTGAGCTCTAACCAATTGATATTTTTCTTGAGATCCCATTGAGACCACCGTCCCTGGGCGAATTGAGACTGCAGATGTGCCCCCCATCCAAACAGACTGGCGTCTGTGGTCAAGGTTACCCGAGTCGGTTCTCTGAACAGGGATCCTTTGGACAGTGCTGGGGAAAACCACCAGATGAGGGACGTGAGTGTCTGTGGTGGGACTCGCACTCTCTGTGGAAAACATGCTACACCCCGTTTCTGGTAAGGGAGTAGAAACCACTGTAGTTGTCTCGTATGAAGCCTGGCCCAAGGCACTATGGCAATACATGAGATCAGTTTCCCTAACAGCTGTGACAGCAGGAGCAGGGTTACACGTTTCTCCTTGCGCACCCTGGTGACCATCGTACGTATGCTGAGCTGACGCTCCTGAGACAGGAAAACTCGGCACTGGCTGGTGTCTATTATTGGGCCTAGGTGGAGCAAATGGTTTGTTGGGATCAGATGGATCTTTGGGAAGTCGATCATAAATCCATGATCCTGGAGTGTCTTGATCGTCAGTGCCACGTCTGAGCGGGCGTTCAGTGCCGAGGACGACTGGATTAGGATATCGTCCAAGTAGCACTGAACGCGGACTGGTACCAACCTGAGCTGTGCGGCGAGAACCGCCAGGATTTTGGTGAAAACCCCTGGAGCTGATGATAGGCCGAATGGCAGGGCCCTGTACTGATAGTGATGGTTGGAATACCTGAATCTGAGGAAACGCCTGTGATTTGGATGTATGGGAACGTGCAGGTGAGCTTCTGTCAGATCTATGGATGTAAGAAAATCCCCCGGCCGAATACTGCCCAGAATAGAATGAAGAGTTTGCATCTTGAATTTTTGGTAAATTAGGTACCGATTTAGAGCCGTGAGGTCTAGGATCGCCCTCCATCCTCCTGAGGGTTTTGGTACCACGAACAGGATGGAGTAGAAACCCAGTCCCCATTGATTTGGGGGTACCCGCTCTATTGCCTCTATGCTTAACAGATGACAAATGGCCTCCTCCATGAGACCTTGTTTCACGGGATTTCTGGATAGGGGGCAGGAGATGAAGCGCCAAGGTGGGAGTGTGAGGAACTCCAGAGACAGTCCGTCTCTGATAGTGGTTAGAACCCAATTGTTTGTGGTGGTACTTTCCCATTTGTGGAAATATAGTGCCAGTCTTCCGCCAATGGGAGGAATCCGCCTCAAGTCACTTTGACTTTCGGACAGGACGACCTCCTCTGCCGCGAAGGGGCCTCTTAGCCTGGAATTGTGGCTTTGGCTTGTCTCTGTAGCCGGACCGGTCCGATGAGCGGTCCAGCCCTGCTTAAAAGGGCCAATACCCACTCCATGTAGTTCGGTCTGAGCCAGACGTGAATGACGGACGCCGGTTGTATGGAGAAAAACGTCTGCCCGTTTTTTTGACAACATGAGCTAGTACTTTCAACTTTTCTTTGTTTTCAGTCAGGTAAGGAGTGAGAGCCTCTCCAAAAAGGCGACCCTTATGATATGGTGCCGCAGCTACTCTCCATTTGTGCCTGGTATCGGCCTTCCAATTTTTTAGCCAGAATAACCGGCGTGCGGCCACGTTGGAAGCTATGGCCCAAGCCGAATATTTGGCCGACTGCAGAGACACATCCGCCATGTATTCCAGTGCGGCCCTTAGTTTAGTGACATCCTGGTGAACCCTTACCTTGTCTGGGGATAATCTGGCCTGTAATTCCCTGAGCCAGATTAATGCAATTCTAGCGAAAAAAGAGTTAGATGTTGAGGCTCTTATAGCCCAAGCCGATGCCTGATGGGTCCTTTTGAGGGAAATCTCAGACTTCTTGTCCTCAGCCTTAAGGGCCTCTGACATATCTCCTGGGATTTTGGTGTCTGACAGTATGGGGGCGAGAGCCTCGTCTACACTCGGAACTTCGAGGACATCGTTGAGGGAAGGGACCATATCTAAGAGCTTACGATCTAATCCCCCAAGAGCAGAGAAACTTCCAGGAGATCCCCACTGATCCTGAATGGATTTGAGAAACATAGGGGGGCAAGGTATCTGTAGGTTCTTCTTGACCGGTTCCAGAAACAGTGGGTCAGAACTCTGTCCAGAGTCCTGATCGGTCGTCTGTGGTTTCACGGGTTCAATTTTTCCGGTGACATAGGCCTTTTGTAAAAGAGGATAGAAGGAATTTGGATTAAACACCCCTACCATAGGAGTGGCCTCCGCCTGAATGTCTTCCCCGTCTGACCACATGCCTTCTTCCGGAATCTGAGCAGAAAAATCTGATATCTCGCTCCCTTCAGATTGAGGTGGAGAACCGTGATCTGAAATCACATACTCCCTGGGATGCCTAGTTTCCGTGGGCGTAGGGGGGGTTGACGGTCCTTGGACCGGAATGGCCCTCCCTGAAGCCGCCATTGCCTGAACCACTGCCTGTGAGATCATGGCTTGGAGCTGGACAGTAAATGAAGGATGTTCGGGGCCCCGAAGACCCGCCGCCATCGGCGTGAAAGATGCTGAAGGGATTTGGGGAGGGACGACTGTAGTAACCTCCCCCTGAGACCCACAAGACACTGAGGAAGGTCCTGGCTCAGCAGCTGGAATTGAATCTTGGACCTGTAATCTCAATTCTCAGTCAAAGAGGGACAGATGGTCCCGTTCATATCCCAGCAAGGGACCCTGGTCCAGGGTCTGCTCGGGAGACCAAGCCTGTGTAAGAGGGGAAGGTCGATGCTCCCCTGATGTGGATGCAAGAGGAGGTGAGGGGATAAGCTGCGTCTCTCCTGTCTGCCGCTGGGCTTTGGAGAATTGTCGCTCCAGCACCCCATGTCTGCTATCTGCTTGCTTGTCATCGGCCTTAGAGGTCCATTTGACCTTGGCCTTGGCTTTTGCAGGTGTATCCAGACTGGATGGCTTGCGTTTTATATTTCCACTGGAGGTGGAAGCCTGTGAAACGGTGTTATCCGCCATATTGAAATAAACAATAGGAAATAAACAACAGATGTTCACCAGGAGATCCCTGGATCTGGCCTGTACTGCAGTAGAATAAAAGACAGGTTGTCACCAGGAGATCCCTGGATCAGTCCTGTTCTGCAGGAGAAGAAAGGGCAGGTTTTCACCAGGAGATCCCTGGATCGGCCCTTGGTCTGCAGGAGAAAGGAAGGCCACGGCCCACCTGGGTGGTACAGGCCTGCACAAGGGTCTGTGAGGTCCGGCCCACCGTTAAGCATGGAGTCACTACGCGATATAAGCCGCGCTACGCTCAGGGGCTGTCCTCCCCATTCAATTTTTCAGGCCCACTGTAATAGAGACAATTTGGCCGAAAAGGTATCAAATTAAAGATAAGTCTATATATGAATATAGTATATATCTTGTTTAATTTAATTCTGTTTTATTTTAATTGATTTTTTTTTGACCCTCGTGTCTCACTTAGTGACGGCTAGGACAGTAAGTGCCGATCACTATGCAGACAGTGGAAAACAGGCAAGGCAAGCAGCCATCCAATCTGTTGGCACTGGATATTTAAAAGGTACTGGTAAGTCACAGTCTGGAATATTACCAGATAAAATGGAGTGAGAGACTCAAGGTATTTTCCCTATGTCCACTAGGCAACCTGAGATGGTGCCTATTAAGCAGCTGAATGAAGATCTAAAGGAATGTAATTAGAACTCCTATTCCCCCCCCCACTTAGGGAGAATCACCAAATAAGTAAGTTACTTCGTGACTGAAAAGGCTGTAATTAGGACAAAGCAGTCAATTTAATGTGTGTGATCGGGCGGAGCCCAAAATGGCGGCCGGGACAATCTGATGAGAGATGAAACAAGCTGAGAGAAAAAATCCTCTCCTGCAAGTAATCTGGTAATCAGCTCTTTTAGTCAAACAGTTCACCTGCTGGTTTTGTTTTTTTTTTGGTAATTTACAGCTGACAATCAACAGTTACAAGGAAGTACTTGAGTAGTGTGAGGATCGAGCCTTCTAGAGGCTCAAAATGGCGCCCGCAGGTTGTTTGAATTGGTAACTAACCTAAGAAGGTGATTTCAGTTTTCAGCTGAAAATCAGTAGTTTAGCTTCGCATTCACAGCGAAGATCTTGGGGGGGGGGTGGATTGTAATGAGGAGGCAGCAATCTACGATCAGCTGTCTGCCTCTGAAAACTCACGGAGAAGGGATTGATTAAGAGAGAAGAAATGGTGCAGCACTGAGCTCAGAGCTGAACCAATCCCCCCCCCAAGAAGGAAAAAAAGGATAGAGAAACCACGAATGGCAATAACTACCTTTCTGAATCTAAATTAGGAGCCAAATTCTCATGTGTCTTCAGGGCTGAGACCAAACGAAAACTGGGGCATGGTCAGACCCTGCAGAGGCGTGGCAACTTTGATTGTTTGGTCTGATTGGGCTAGAAGACTAAATCAACCCATGCGTGGAGTCTACATTCCTCTACATGCTGGAGAATCCACAGGTTCTAAAATGCCTTTCTGGAGCAATTTGTCCAGCTCAGCATCTATTTTACCTTTGAGGGCAAAAGGTACCCTCCTAGGCTTGACCCTGATGGGCGTGATAGTTGGGTCTAACCGTAACACAATGGGGGGCCCCTTGTAGTATCCTAGCTCTGAACTAAACACATCTGTAAACTCCTTGCAGACTTCTGCAAGGCTCAATGTTTGCAAATGGTGCAGCCCAGTTACCTGGATTCCCAGAGCCTCGAACCAATCGAGTCCAATAAGACTCGTAAGTTCACCCCACATCTAGGGACCTTCAAAATCCTTATGCTGTACTCTAATTGTGGCCTCCCCCTTAACACACACCACAGAATTCTGAAAATCAGTGAGCATTAGATTCGATGGCCTGAGTTTAACTCGAAGGCCACTGCTGCTACATATCCTTTTGAATGTGTTAATTGAAATTATTGAGATAGCGGACCCAGTGTCCAACTCCATTGATAAGGGAACCCCTTGCAACCTTACATTAATAGAAAACTTCTTCTTAAGGGGCTTGTGTGTCCCTGTCCTTAGAATACTCCTGCGCAATGTGCAGAAATTCACCCTATGTTGGCTGGGGACCCTGGTATCTTTCAGATGCAATTCTTCATGAGGTTGGACCTTCTGGTGACCCAAACAGATGGATGCGATGTGGCCTTGCCTGCCACACACCCTGCAAATGGCGGAGCAGAACCTGCAGTCAGCTCGCTTGTGGCGTCCTCCGCACCCGAAGCATTGAAGAGATGCTGGGGCCTTGTCCCACATCCCTTCTGCCTCCTTTCAGCTGGCTGGTGAAGTCTGTCCACCTCCTCTTCAGGATCCGGTTCCGATCCTTCTCGAGCGTCCTCTTGATGGACGGTAGCTGTGTCTGGAGGGTTCCTGGTGAGCCGTAAGGCCTTCACAGCCCCGCCTGCTGCTTCCTCAGCTGTCACTTCTCGTAGTGCATCTTGGAAGGAGACATTTTTTGCAAAAATCTTCTGTTGTAAGTCTCTGCTCCTCAAACCACATACAAAGCAATCTCGGAGCCTTTCTTCCAGATCCTTGAACTCACAAGGTCTGGCTGCTTGCCTTAAGGCTGTAATAAAGTCCGCAGCAGATTCATCCGGCTTCTGGTCTCTCTGCTTGAATGCGTGCCTCCAAGCAATGATGGATAACTTTGGCTAGAAGTGTTCCTTCAACATTTTCTTCAAGTCAGTATATGTTACTGATCTGGTGCAGGGGCCACCAGATTTTCTGCGATGTCAAAAGCTTCTTGTCCACAGGCACACAAAAGAGTTGCTGCCTTCAGGCTGTCTTCTCTTATCTGATTTACTCTGAAGTAGTTCTCTACCTGTAGGAATTCCATCTCTCTGGGTGGGAGACATCGAAATCAGACAAGCGGCCAATCTTAGACATCGTAAACTTTACGATCTTCACCAATCACTTCCTCTGCAAGCTGATGTTTGGGGAAAGGGTCCTTTAGCCGAGCTCATCCTCCAGCGATGCTGGCAGGCTGGGACGCTGATTCAGATGCCGTCTTACCCTCTTCAGGACTTCCTGGGTAAGTCCTTAAATCTTTTGTTTCAGCTTGCAAAGGATCCCACCTTCGTCGCCAGTGTTAAATACTTTGTTTGCATGCGAATGATGAAGACACATGGCGATGATGGACAACACTTTATTCTCCTTCTACAACAACCAAGCAAAAGCAAAAGGCACGCAGGCCTTTTTATATGGCCAGAAACCCGGACAATGTCAACCAATAGGAACAGAGTGTTTTCATGCCTTGCGCATGCACACAAGGCTGGCACTGCTCTGTCTGGTCCCGGGCAGCTTTAGGAATGCCTGGGACCAATGCAACGTCCCGAGCCTGCTTTTGCAGGCTCAGGACACAACAAGATTCTCAAGATGTGATTGAGAGATTCAATGGCTTTCCTACTTCTTCTTAAGACAAACAAGTACCTGGCCAGAATGTAGCAGCTCTGAAATGGAAAGTCCACCAGCTTTCACCTCAATGACCATATGTCTGATAAATTACTGTGAAGGCATAAACACAGAGATAAGAACAATCCACATTTCTGTCTGTTCAATTGCAGGGAAACACACCATCTGTATACAGCATCGGCCATGTTTCCTCTTAAACGTTTTACCAGTATATACATATGTTCACATAGATTACTCACCTTTCATTTCTGCCAAGATTTAAAATGCAAAATCCTGGAGACAAAAGGTGTATTAAATTAATTGTTCTATATTTTACCAAGATAAAGCATTCTGACACTGTAGCAGAGTGCATTTTGCAGGGATAAAGCTAAATTGGTACCCAGCAGATAAAAGTGACTGAAATGTTACTCACGACAATGATGAAAATAATGAAAACAACAGGGACTTTGACTGTATGGTACAGAATTGTCCACCAACAGTTCATGTGATAAGCAAGCACTGTATAGAATAGCCAAAAAGTAATTCTTCTCCATCAACAAATAATTCAGAATTCCAACCCACTTTAAAATAAAGATGGAATCCTTGCTTAGAGAATTTAAGATTAGGTTTTATTTGGGAACAATTAGCAAACCAATTCTATGTCAGAGACACAAGGTGAATTAAGCATTACAAAGGCAATTTGCATAACTTTTATTCATTAAACCATATCCCATAAATCATATTCTCCCAATGTAAGTGAGTGACTTGGGGAACATTATAGTCAGGGGTTCCAGCAGTAATTAGTTGAATCAATAGTAAAATAAAGCAAAGGCTGCTGAAGTGAGGAGTTACTTCTCAGATTTAGACTAAAATAAGTAAAGACATGTGGAGCAAATCCAGACTAAGATAACATCAAACCCCATCTTCATAATATAGATTTAAATTGTCCTGATGACAAGGCATATTGAATTGAATATATACATGCAACAAATTCTAAAGATCTCTTGATCACGTCTACTGCCTGACCCATCAGGTAACGGAAAAAATGCCCAGCAGATTGAGACCAGAACTTCATAAAGATATGTATGAATGACCCTGATTTTCATCAAGGTATGAAGAAAACATCACCAAATGATCCTATTTCCTCTCCAGATGATCCAGATATAATTCATACCACTAAAAATATTTATGAGTCTTCAAAATTAAAGGTATAAAATGAAAAATCCAAAGCAGAAATAGTTAAACTATCTCTCTGGCTTAGGCAAAAATATAAAGTATAGGCAAATTGATTTTAAGACTTTTTGGGCTGCACAGAAAAGTTCTTCAGATCCAAATCTACAATCTTATTTCCATCTCACCATCTTCCCAAGAAGCAGACTGATTCCTTGAAGCAATATCAACACAAAACTAAAAACCTTGTGACATTTAATACTCTCAGGGGAATCCAGATGCACACAGCAAGAATGGGCTTACCTTGGTGTATTGGCTGATGAAAACCAAATCTTCTGACAAGCTGTTAGCTTGGCCCTGATTGGAAACTATCTTTAATTAAAACACCCCATCAAAACCCTAAACCAATTTCATCCCAGCTCAGCTAAGTGCTTTGTACAAAACATTAACTCTAAAATCTCATTACACATTCGCAACCCCTGTGACAAACATAAATGATAATTTAGCTCTAATGCAGTCAAGAGTAAGCCATTTCTTTTATTAAAAAAGAGGGGGAAAAACTCACTGCATTGGCAGCAACAGCATCCCAGCTGAAGACACAGCAAAATATTTTAATTCTTGATTCACTTTCTGCAGATAATTGGTAAGCTGGTTGTGTAACACATTATATCAATGCTGAGATTTATCAAATATTTTCTCTTGTTAATCAGACAGCCTGCAACCCAGCCCATCTTTAAAAAGAAACTAAATTAATTTTTGAATTCCAAATAGAATAGCCTATGGGAGGGGGGGAAGCAAAGGGTAAGGAGAGCCACTTAATTCCATGCATCCCCCAGCTGGAAGGAGGAAAATATTCTCATATTTGGTGATGCAAGTTGATTTAATTACAAATGTAAATGTTATATTTACCATTGTTGTATGAATGTGAAAAGTTCAAGAGAAGATAATACAGATGTCAGCTTTCCTACCGGATTCTTGAAGAAAAAGGAAGATGCGAAGGCACCTTGATTCAATCAGCTCTGGTTTACTTTGAGGTAAAGCAATGACTCAACACAGACCTCTAGAAAACAGGCTCTGTGCTCTATAAAGTTTGCGCTGGGAGCAATCGCCTCCCAGCGCTGCTTAAATATACTGGTGCTAATGCTACCCCACCCTCCACCTAATTAGTTATCAGCCACACCTCTGCCACACCCTGCCCAACAAACCACAACCCCACCCATCCATCATCTCCCAACCCCACCCTCCTGTCTCCCAACCAGCACCCGGCAGCAATCAGGGAAAGCAGCTAATACATCTGTGACTTTCCTGGGACACCCTGGCCTGGCAATGCATTCTTCAGGCTACCACCCATCAGCTGTTCGCCGGCTTGCCACTCATCAGCTGTTCGCCGGCTCAACCTTATTCTGCGCAGGTGCAGCAGCCTATCTGCGTATGCGCGGTGTCTCATGTTTTCTGGAACTGCCTGTCAGCTGTTTCAGCAGCCATAATGCCCGGAGGAGGATCCACAGCTCGTGCTTTCTTCCCAGGACAGTGAGCTCCTTTGGATCCTATGCTGGTTCTCCTCCACCGCCATCATGCTGTTCCCCCTTTTGTGTGTCAAGCCAGGAGGTCTTGACAGGTGGCCCCCCTACCAGGTGTCCTCCTGGACGTAGGCAAAACACATATAGTTAGGTTGGTGTTGTGGATGTTGGCACATCACACCTCCCCCCTGGTTTCTGGGGATGTTTGCGGTGGTATATGTATACTAATCGAGGGGCATTAACATCTGCCTCCCCCACCCATGACGCCTCGGATATTGGGTATCCCTTCCAATGTACTAGGTACTGTAACTGACCCTGCCAACACCATGAATCGAGTATTTTCTTGATTTCATAATGACCTCTCCCATTTGGACTAGGGGGCTGTTGTATCTGTCTGAATGAAGGTTTTGTTACTGGTTTCAGTAGACCACTGTGGAAGACTGGGTATACTTGCCCCACAGGCTGCGGGGCAACTGTAACCTTCATATTAGTAAAGTTGGAAGGGACCTTGGAGGTCATCTAGTCCAACCCCCTGCTCGGGCAGGAAACCCTACACCATTTCGGACAAATGGCTGTCCAGTCTCTTCTTAAAAACTTCCAGTGTTGGAGCATTTACTGCTTCTGGAGGCAAGCTGTTCCACTGATTAATTGTTCTCACTGTCAGGAAGTTTCTCCTTAGTTCTAGGTTGCTTCTCTCCTTGATTAGTTTCCACCCGTTGCTTCTTGTCCTGCCTTCAGGTGCTTTGGAAAATAGCTTAATTCCCTCTTCTTTATGGCAGCCCCTGAGATATTGGAATACTGCTATCATGTCCCCCCTTGTCCTTCTCTTCGTTAAACTAGACATACCCAATTCTAGCAACCGTTCCTTATATGTTTTAGCCTCCAGTCCCCTAATCATCTTTGTTGCTCTTCTCTGTACTCTTTCTAGAGTCTCAACATCTTTTTTACATCGTGGTGACCAAAACTGGATGCAGTATTCCAAGTGTGGCCTTACCAAGGCATTGAAGAGTGGTATTAATACTTCACGTGATCTTGATTCTATCCCTCTGTTAATGCAGCCTAGCACTGTGTTGGCCTTTTTGGCAGCTGCAGCACACTGTTGGCTCATATTTAGGTGATTGTCTACTACTGGATTGATAATCCGTTCTATCTTAAATGGCCCGATATATTTTGGTCCTAACTTCTTACATGGTCTGCGTAACTTTAAGTATTTAGCAGACAGGTACATTTCCTCAACGACCTGGAAGGGTTTTTGTGGACTCCATTTCTTGTCAGCTTGTCTTTTCGATGACTGTTCCGCTTTCTGTAATGCCTTCTTTACCGATTTCCATATACTTCTAGTTTGAAGCATCCAATTGTGTGGTTGTTGTGATCCAGGGTCTCCCTGAGGCCATTCGGGAATAGGGACAAACTCTAGTCCGTGTACCACCTGGAACGGAGTAAACCCTGTGCTGCTGTGGGTAGTGTTGTTATATGCCACCTCAGTGAATGGTAGGAGATCAGCCCAATTTGTCTGCTGATAATTGATATAACATCTAAGATACTGTTCAACCATTGCATTGGCACATTCAGCTGCTCCGTTTGTGCTGGGGTGGAATGCGGAACTCAACCCTTGAGACGAACCAATCGATGTGATGAAATCTCTCCAAAATTGGGCGGTGAATTGCATACCTCGGTCTGATATGATGTGATAGGGCACTCCATGTAGGCGATAGATATGTATTACAAATAGCTTGGCTAACCGCCTAGCTGATGGTAACCCTTTGCAGGGTATAAAATGTGCCTGTTTTGAAAACAGGTCTATCACCGTCCATATCACTGTGTTCCCATGGCTGGCTGGTAGGTCGACTATAAAGTACATGCCAATTTCCTCCCACAGATGGTTAGGATCTGACACCTGTTGTAGCAGGCCCGACAGTTTTCCTATGCATGGTTTTGTAGTCACACACATGGAACATTCCCGGACCTATTTCTCTACATCCGTTTTCATACCTGGCCACCAAAACTGTTGTTTGAGCAGGGTTTTTAGAAACCCAAAATGACCAGCTAACTTAACATCATGGCCTCACCATAGAACCTCCACCCATAGGGATTGTGGGACATATACTTTCTCACCCTTCCATGCCACCCTGTCCCTCATAGTAAGAATATGGGGATGGCTCGTTAACCATGGGTCAGCTATAAGAGCGCCTTGCAGAGTCTGTACCATGTCTTCCATAGATCGTACTACCAGGATTTTGTCCATGGACTGCACAGGTGGAGGTATAAGGGCTTGTACCACCTCCTCCCGCTTGCTATGGTATTGTGGTTTTCTTGATAATGCATCCATGAGAAAATTCCTCCCTTCCCAGTACGTTCTTTAGTTGAAATTGGAAACGTTGGAAATATAACGCCCATCTCACGTGCTTTGGAGTGAGTTGTCTGGGTGTTTGTAGTGTTTCCAGATTTTTGTGGTCAGTCCACATCTCAAATTTCTCTTGCTCCTCCAAAAAATGATGCCATGTGGCTAACGCCCACCTTATCACATACGCCTCCTTCTCCCAAATCGCCCAACCCTGTTCAGCGTTGGTTAATTTACGTGAGGTGAATGCACATGGTTGCAAACTCCCCTGTTCATTCCTTTGTAAGAGCACTGCCCCCACCACCACGTCACTCGCGTCTGTTTCTACTATAAAGGGTTCCTCTGGATTGGGATGTCGTAAGACGGGCTCCCTTGAAAACAAAACTTTTAAAGTCTCAAATCTTGTTGGCACTTAAGTGATCAGAGTAATGGTTTGTTTGGCCATGTCTTGTTACCTGTAGCTTTTGTATGAAGTAACTCCTTTAACGGTAATGCCACTTCAGCAAAAGATCGAATAAATTGTCTGTAAAAATTTGCAAAGCCGAGAAAACTTTGCAGTTGACGACACATTCGTGGAGCTTGCCAGTCTAGGACAGCCTGCACTTTTATTGGATCCATTTCCACCACCCCCCTCCAGATATTCTGTACCCTAGGTAATCCAATTTACTTTGATGGAATGCACACTTTGACAACTGAACATATAATTGTGCATTGAGGAGTTTGCATAGAACTTGTTAGACTAACTGCACGTGATCTTCCTTGTTATCCGAATACATGAGAATGTCGTCAAGGTATACAACAACTCCTTGGTACAAATGTTCATGCAGCACTTCATTTATAAGTGTAGGGATAAGAGACAGGCGAAAGTTGCGAGCAGAAAACTGCCCTACCAACACTTGTGCCTTTGCTATGCATCTATCTTCTCCCCCCCCCTCACATCACCATGGTGACGTGACGTAGGTCTATGTGACCTTGCCAATTTGATAAGGCTAATTGGTGAACAACAAGTTTCCCTGTTTATGGCCTCTAACTTTTTACTCTTGAGGATTGGTAAAGGATTTTAGCCAATGAAATGCTGTTGCCATGCTGTATCTTTTGCTATTTGTGAACCTCTATATAAACAATAAAAGGCTGCGTAGGGTGGCCATTTCTTTGCACCCTTCAATGACTAAGGAGTGATTACTACAGCTGGCGCCCTCAGCAGGGACATTTTGTTTTGGGACCCCTACGGGAAGAAGCAGCTGCCAACATACTTACCATCGTCTGGAACAGACCACTAAGTGCACTTTCGTCTTACGAGACCCCTCAGTGAGTAAGTATGGGCTGCAAGTTATCTCAGCCCCCGCAAAAGCAAGGACATGCATGGAGGAACTCAGATTCCTCCTCTAACCTGGGGCAGACACAAGGAAGTGGGTGGGCTGAGATAAGAAAACAGTGTTCTTCGAATCCTGAGCATCGGACGCTTAGGCTAAAAGATAGAGCATAAATTACATCTTGAACCTTGGGCTTCAGTATAACACCTATAGTGTTCACTCCTGTCAGAAAGGGAGGAAAAAAATGGACCCAAATACTTCAGAACGGCAATTAACTATCAGCCCGCTTCTGCTTGCAACTAAGTAAAATTTATTCCTTCTAAAAACATCTTTAATTGGATTTTCAGCTTCTTCTGAAGAGGCTAATTCTTTGCTTATTAGTTGAGACATAACTCAAAATTTACTCCCTCAGAACAAAGTCTTTTGAGCAATCGGAATGCTCTGCAATATATTAAGTTAGCCGTCAGACAAATGTCTGGTTGTGTTTTGTGTTATGTGTGTGTGTGTGGCCACTCAGAACATTATGCTTGGGCTTGGAATGGTGAGAAAAATGGGAAATGATTAGGGCCCTCAAAACCACTTTTTGGTTGAAATCACCTTGTCATTTTTCTCGTTTCTTGCAAGACAAGTTATATGTCTAAATAAATGTTGTTGTAACAGTATTTGTGTATATACATTTGTCTGTGTTGTTCTGTGTTATTCCAAGACTTGGAAGAGGCTCAAAGCCCTCTCTGGTAACAACAGTACAAAAAGGCCTTGCTAAGAATATATGGTTTGTCTGGAGAAAGTATAAATGAAATAATTGTATGTGGAATGGTTTTATGCAAACAGTTAGTATGGAACTGAATGAGTTAATTTGTTGAAGTGTGTGTTAGCTTTCAAAACCCACCCATTTTCTCCCTAACTGTGAAAATAATAGTAAATATTTGTATGAGAAGAATTTCATGGAGAATGTATGAAAGAATTTATTGAAAAATGCATATGAAGGAGATGAAGCTATTTTTTGGTGGTGAGATTTCTCCCCCCTGTCTCTTTCGGCTGGCTGCGTTGCTTAAAAAGCCAGAGACAGGAAGGAGGGGGGGGAACTGTTTGTTTAAAAAATTTTTTCCTCTGCTTGGAATTGTATCTGAAGAGTGATGAGAGGGAAGAAACGAAAGGAGAGAGAAAAGAGTAAAGGAGGGGAGAAGGAAGTAGGAAGTTGGAGGAAGAGGAAAGGGGAGCAGAGTGGTTAAGGAGAGAAGAGGAAGAAGAGGAAAGTAGAGAAGAGTGAGTGTGGAGGGAATGTATCTTAATATCTGATAAGTATTACGGTATATGTATGGGGGAGAGTTTGGAAAAATAAAAAAATAATTGTAATCTGAGAAGAGTGGAGTGAATCTGAAACTTGACATTCACCTATGCAGTTTCGGCAAATAATTTTTTTTTATTCAAAAGAAAAACAGTAATGTTGGACAATATTTTTTATATCCAACAGCCAAAAGAACTAACTGAATTACATTGTTATAGATTTATAAATGTTTAACCTATTTATATACAAATTGTTTCCATCTGAATGGACTTTGCTTAAATTGAAGCACCAAAGATATAATTTAATTGGCTTTCAAAAAATATAAAATGATTTAGGATTGCAATAAGTCCCAGAAAAAATATAGTTGCACAAATTGATGACATCATGAATACTCAATTTGTGGACAGAATTCCACACTTTTGATTTTTTCCTACTAGTAAATTACCTAATGGAGCATTAACTGTAAAAAAAGTGTAGAAATGTATATTCACAAATAGGTATTTAGGAACAATTTCCCCCACCTTTATGAGGGGAAACAGGTTCACATGTTATTTTTTATCTTTTTTTGGACAATTTTATACAACCTGAAATATTGTTTTTACTCATGGTCTTCTCTATAATTCCACGGGTCAAGCTATCGTGGAACGTGCTAATTGGTCTTTCAAGGACTGCCTTCACAAACAAATAAAAAAGGACGGATTATCTAGGATACCCAATTTGTCGTGGGTAATACAACAGGTTCAAAAAGTATTATTTACATCACACCAATTGAATATTTCCATTCCAAATTTGACTGCTTATCAGAGACACTTTCAACAGAAAACAAGCTTGCCTCCACCTCTGGCATATCGGGCATTACCAGACAAAGCATGGTTGGGACCAGTCCCTCTGATCACTTGGGAGCGGGGCTACGCTGCTGTGCTTGCTCCAACAGGACCTTCGCGGATTCCAGCGCATTGTGATCACCCAGTCAGGGATGTCGTTGCACCAGTCCCTGGACCCAGTCCCAGAAATGGCAAGGGTGACTCTACAGATGGCACAGCAAGTAATCCAGTCCTGACATGCCAGGCAGCCAATGATGTGGGGAGATGTAAAGAACTTGATCCCCGAGAACCTGTGTGCTGCCATTTTTGCGGTTTTAACTGCAAATTTCTTATCCATCATTTGTTTATATCTGATCATTAACATCTGCCCTTTGACAACTATAACTGTCACCCCACTCAAACAATCATTCGAACAACGAATGAAGCAAAATCTAACATCACACAAAATGACTTCTTTTGTTTATCTGAAATGTATTACATGTAATTTGTTTTCTACATGTTTAGTCTTTGTTTGCACCCCTTCTGCAGTAATTCAAAACTTCACTGACTCTGGAAGGTTATTCCTTTAAAAAACCTCACTGTCATTGCATTGGCTCACCTGCTTTAAATTGCACAGCTTCAATAGAGACTTCCTTTCATTTTGGACATGCTTGGCTACTGCAAGGAGGGTTTTTATACGTGTGGTCAAGAAACTTTAAATTATATTCCTGCTAATATTAGTGAAGCACAATGTTGCCTCAGCCAGCTGATTCCTGTTTTGCTTTCCAAACAACAAGTTCACACGAACCATTCTTCACGTGGTGTTACACTAGACAACACTTGTGACTCTGAGACAACCTTATTTTGTAGCTTTGGCTATATCTCCAGTGGGCGTGCCAGGACTTGCTGTTCGTGCCCACCTCATCATTAATGCTATTACATGAAATTTGGCAAAGACACTTAATACTACTTCTTCAACTATTTCAGCGATCAACCATGAACTGCAAAAGTTGAGAACTATTTTGCAAAATCATGCTGCAATTGATTATTTGCTTCTACACCAGCATTTGGGTTGTAAACGTTTTGAGGAAATGTATTGTTTCAATATTTCTGATAATTCACGAACCATCCAGCACCAGATTTAAATTTTACACAATTTGGCCTTTGATTTGAAAATTGGTACCTTAGGATCTTTATGGGTGCTGTTTATGTAATGTATTTCTTTCATTTTGCAATATATCTATTAGAGCTTTAAATCCCAGTAGATCCTCTCTCACATTGCCTCAGGGTCAAGTTTTGGCCCTATATTAACAACTGCAAGGATGCTCCTCTCCTGATTATAATCCTTTTATTAACCCTGCTTATGGCGATATTTCGTCTAACAAAACAAAAAGGAGTGAGATGTAGGGATAAGAGACAGGCGAAAGTTGCGAGCAGAAAACTGCCCTACCAACACTTGTGCCTTTGCTATGCATCTATCTTCTCCCCCCTCACATCACCATGGTGACGTGACGCAGGTCTATGTGACCTTGCCAATTTGATAAGGCTAATTGGTGAACAACAAGTTTCCCTGTTTATGGCCTCTAACTTTTTACTCTTGAGGATTGGTAAAGGATTTTAGCCAATGAAATGCTGTTGCCATGCTGTATCTTTTGCTATTTGTGAACCGCTATATAAACAATAAAAGGCTGCGTAGGGTGGCCATTTCTTTGCACCCTTCAATGACTAAGGAGTGATTACTACAATAAGCTGCATAAACACAGCAGGAGCCCCCTGTAACCCGAATGGCATTACTCTATATTGGTAACTCCCCAAAGGACTGTTGAATGTGGACTTCCACTCGTCCCCTTCCTTTATGCGTATCCTGTAATATGTCTCCCGCAAATCCAATTTAGTAAAGATCTTTCTTTTTGCTAACTGGGCCAAAAGGTCTTTCATGAGCTGAAGGGGATATAATTTCTCTACACAGACTCCATTAAGACCTCGAAAGTCCACACACAGACGTAAACCCCTGTCTTTTTTCTCTTTAAACAAGACAGGGGCCGTGACTCGCAACCGCACGGGTTGAATAAAACCTCTTGCCAAATTTTTGTCAATATACCTCCTCAATTCTGCCATCTCATTTGGAGTCATGGTGTACATGCGAGGCTTCAGGAGTTTTGCCCCTGCCATGATATCGATGGCACAATCACTGGAACGGTAAAGTGGTAGTACATTGCATTCCCGTTTGTCAAATACATCTGCAAGGTTGGTGTATTTTCATGGAAAACCAACCTCCCCCTCCTCCCTGGTTCCTTGTTCATTTATACTGTCCGTTCCTCTTTTCACTTGCTCATGAGGAGGTGGCTGAGGACCCACACCAATACGAACTCTGCGATACCCTCTTTCCTACCAGATAGTTGGTCCCCATTTATCCAGCCAGGCTAAACCTAAAATAACAGCTTCCATCATGGAAAGAACTACTACAAAACGAATTATCTCCTAATGTTCCCCTAACTCCAATCGCACAGGTTCAGTGATGTATGTGGCAGACACCCCCCCCCCCAGTAAGGACCCATCCACCTGCTTGAATTGCACTGGTGTGCGTAAGGGCCTCACTCTAATTTCTGTTTGCCTTACTACATGTTCACTAATTAGACACCTAGTACATCCAGTATCAAGGAGGGCGTTACACTGTCTCTGACGCCCCAAATATGTACTAGTGATTGTGATAGGGAGGGTGAATGGATGAATAGGTTCACTTACCATGGGATCTTCTGATGTCCTTACGTCCTCGTTGTACACAATCAGTTGAAGACCCACACTGCTGGTCCCTTCTTCAGTATTCAACCTCTCCCCTTGAGGCATTGAACCCTCAATATGTTGTTGCACCGCCCTTGATCTTTCAGGGATTTTTCTCAGTGTACTCTTCACTGACACTTCTGCCCTTCCCTTAGGAAGTGTCTTGGGACATTCTGCAGCTCGATGGCCTGGTAGGTTGCAACGAAAACAGCGAAATGTTGGACGAGGTGTTCTACTGGGTGGAGCAGACACTGGACCTGGAGGCCACGGTCATTCAAGATTCCTTTGTGGTCCCAGCTGGCCATCACTCTTTGGACAAAATTCCTGTAACCCCGTGTCCAAGTCCATGACCACTCAGAACCACTCCTGTAATTTACTCGGGATCCCCCGGTATACATATGCCTGTCACAGATCTCTATCCAATCCTGCTCAGAATTGGTATACCAACAGGTGCTCAGGCCAGGTTCGTAATTTACTGGCTGTGTGTCGGAAATCCTGGACATACTCTGCAGCTGGCCTGCCTCGTTGCTTTATCCTTAACACCTCCGCTTCCACCCTCTGGATCCTAGATATGTCCTCAAAACGAGTCCAGAGAGCACCCAGGAATGTTCCAACATTAGCTAGTTCCCGGGCAAGGTCACTATGTAAGTCGGCCACCCATTCCATGGCTTCCCCCTGTAGGGCTGCTGTCACTGCCCCTACCATAGCCCATTGAGAGGGATAAAGGTGGCCGTATCAATTCATATGTTCTATGGTCTGACTAAGGAACAGGGCCAACCGATCTGAGTTCACATCAAACGTAACATTAAGAGTTGGAGGACCCCAGACGGAGCCCTGTGGCCATGGTCCAGATCCGCACCCGGCTGCGGGTGAAGGATCTACCAAAACCCTTCCTCCAGGAACAACCGTCTCTGATCCCCTTGAGATTGGGGCCCCGGGGACTGACCCAGATCCCCGAGAAGGAACTGCTGAAGGCCTCCTGGGACCTCCTACTCGTGTCCTATCTATTGGTCTGCTAGGGCCTTGGCCACCAACCGTCCCCTGGTATAATTCACCCCCATGGGATCAAGTTTCAGCTTTGGACTTGCTAATCAGAACTGTCCTGTAGCTGATTGGATGGAGGAGGAACTGCCCTGTGACCACAATGTTGTCTCTACACCTGGGGCCCACCGCTGCTAGGAGAAAGAGTCCTGGTACCCTCCTTCTCCAAATTGTTCACGCAATAGGTCCATGGTGGTTTGTCCAGGAGCCTTGGCATAGCTCCAGTCCTCCTCATCTTCATCCATCATGGGTCGTTCTCGCCACTGGGATGTTATTCGGCCTTCCTCCCCAGGTCTAATTCCATAACCCTCTGGCATCCCGGTCACTGCAGGATTCTGCCACCTGTTGTCATTCCTTGGGACCCTGGAACATCTTTTGGACAGTCCTCTGGGCTGGGCTCCACCACCTTAGGGTGTACTGCTGGTTGGTCAGTAATCGGAGGGTCTGTTCCTGCTTCCTCCACTTGGACCTCCTCATGGTCAGTCTCACCAGAAGCCATGTCCTGAACGCCTTCTGCCATAACTCAAAATCAAAATAAGCCAACCAGGCTCAATTCAACAGACCAAAAAAAAAAAGGACACAGAAACCAGGCTAGGCACAGGAAACACAATGGGAATGGGAGACACAAAAAAGGAAAACAACTGGGAACATATATAAAGGGGTTTAGGAGCGCAAACTTTCTGTCAGTTTTCTTACCGGACTCTTGAAGAAAAAGGAAGACATGAAGGCACCTTGATTCAATCAGCTCTGGTTTACTTTGAAGTAAAGCAATGACTCAACACAGACCTCTAGAAAACAGGCTCTGTGCTCTACAAAGTTTGCACTGGGAGCAATCGCCTCCCAGCGCTGCTTAAATATACTGGTGCTAATGCTACTTCACCCTCCACCTAATTAGTTATCTGCCACACCCTGCCCAACAAACCACAACCCCACCCACCCATCTCCCAACCCCACCCTCCTGTCTCCCAACCAGCACCCGGCAGCAATCAGGGAAAGCAGTTACTACATCTGTGGCTTTCCAGGGACGCCCTGGCCCGGCAATGTATTATTTGGGCTACCGCCCATAAGCTGT
Source organism: Crotalus tigris (assembly GCF_016545835.1). Lineage (NCBI taxonomy): Eukaryota > Metazoa > Chordata > Lepidosauria > Squamata > Viperidae > Crotalus > Crotalus tigris. Next base: position 389,106 of record NW_024100175.1, read on the forward strand.
TCGCTGGCTTTCCGCTCATCAGCTGTTCGGTGGCTCAACCTTATTCTGCACAGGCGCGGCAGCCTATCTGCACAGGCGCGGCATCCCATCTTTTCTGGAACTGCCTGTCAGCTGTTTCAGTGGCCAGAACGCCTGGAGGAGGATCCGCAGCTCATGCTTTCTTCCCAGGACAGTGAGATGCTTTGGATCCTGTGCTGGTTCTCCTCCTCCGCCACCATGCTGTCCCCCCTTTCATGTGTCGAGCCTGGGAGGGCTTGACAGCAGACTTATTTAATAAAATAATCTTATGATGTGACAGGATCACAGCTCTCAGAAATCTTAGCCAACTGGTTTAGCCATGATGGATAAGGCTGTTGGGAATTGTAGTCCCAGCAGATGTGGTGGAAGCCAGATTGGTGTAATGATTGATTGTCTAACTTCGTTGCCATCGAAAGAAACACTTAAACTAATAATCAATCAGCTGTTCACATATCAGATGATCAAGGCTGGGCATAGGCAGCCTTTTCAGCCTAGGAAACATATTTTATCTTGATTTACCTGGAATTGCAGTGGAAGGTAGCTAATGACATCAGAATGGAAGCGGCTTACATTTTCCGACCCTAAAAGAGAGACTGGGGAAAATTGATCTGCTTTTATTATTGGGATTTCAAGGGGTAGAAATACTTAAGAAGAGCATGTGGTAATCATGACCCAGAGAGCCTTTGCACCGTCTATCTTATATGTCAGACCCATTCTTGGATCAGGAGGATCTACTCGTGGTCACTATGCCTTAGTCCAGGGGTCTGGCTGAGGAATTCTGGGAGTTGAAGTCCACAAGTCATAAAAGGGCCAAGTTTGAAGACCCCTGCCTTAGTCACTTTCCAGATGGATTACAGCAATATAAGGTTCACCTTAAAGAACCTTTGGGAGCTGCAACTAGACCAGAATGTGATGACTCAGGCAGTCTTGGGTGCACCATGAAACATCACATAATGCCAGTGCTTCATGAGATGCAGTGGCTTCGAGTAGATTTAAGTTAAAGTTGCTGATTATGACCTTCTAAGCCACAGGGTCATGATACTTGAGCACTATTTATCTTTGGTGTTTTGTACCTGTCCCATTAAATATAACAAGGTGGGCATGTTCCAGAACTTTTCTGTGAAGCAATGTCATCTTATGGGACCTAGAGGGCAGGTTTTCTTTGTCACAGTCTCTGCCCTGTGAAATAGCCTGCACCCCTGACATTCAAATGGCCTCAATGTTATTGGCTTGACAAAGGGCCTTAAAAACCTGGCTCTTCCTTCAAACTTTAGGGCCAGAATTGTTAGTGGAGTCCAGTTTGAGTTTTTATCCCGTGTTGATTGAAGAAATGATTAATTTTACTGGCATTTAATTGTAATTTTCCATGGTTATCGTATGCATGTTGGTTTTGTGTCTCGTTAGCTACCGGGAGTTATTTGATTAGGAAGGGTGGCCATAAAGTTTGCAGAAATAATTCAATGTATTTTTCTTTCTCCAAAATAGAAACAAATTAGTCTGGAAATGGCAGGGAAGGAGCTCTTCGGCACTTCCAAGATGCCTATAAAGCAGAAACTCAATTCTCGGTATCCCTTTCAGTCTGCCTCAAAACTAGCTCTTCTGTTCTTTTGGCAAAATTTTAACTCTCCGGATTATTCTCAATGTTGCTTTCACCTTTCAGAGAAATCCCTTGTTTTATCCCCATTATCTTCTCACCACCATCTTCATATTCTGGCCTTAACAATCCAACAATCTAACCAAAAAAGTACAGTACAGTAAAGTACAGTACTTTTCTGCAGCTATTTCATTCATCTTCCCCTCTCTGACTCCACCTGTCCCCCTGCCCATGCCCCAAGTTTACAACAGCCTTAACACCAAAATGTTAAGGAGGAAGAAGGTATAGGAAGAGTTGTGTGGCAATAGTGCAGCTTTTACATTTTTATTATTTTTTCATTCAAGTTATATAGCCACCCATCTCATGGGCATGACTCTGAATGGGTCACAAGTTAAAAGAATAACACAAACTCATAAAAATAAAAGCAATTAAAAATAAATTAGCCAGAAACATAAAACGCAGAAGTGCCATTTCAAGATCTTACAGCCATCTTCATATATCACATAAAGCCCAAGGTTTCTTGAGCAAAACTGAAACAAAAACAGCATGCTATAGCTTTCCACAATATAGCAGCCAAGTTCATATATCCTGCTGAAGCCAAAACCAAAGCAACTGTCTTATGACTCAATAAGTGACATGAAGCCATATAAATAAAGTTGCTATTCAAAGACAGGGATGTTCAATATAAGCAACAGCAAAGTGGTACTAATTGATACATACATTAGTGGGGCAAACTAGAATGAACTGACTAGGAACAGAGTTTAGAATCAGCAGATAGTTCAATGAAAAAGCAGCACCATATGCACCTGACTTTTTAAGAAGCAAAATCCATACTAGGAATCATCAATAAAGGGATTTAAAATAAAAATGTAACAGTAGAAAGCCATTATATAAATGTATGAGGGGTCAGACTTGCAATAGTGCATACTGTGCTGTTCTATTAACCAAATTATTATGCTGAAAAAGGTGAAGAAAAGGCCATCTAATTATTATAGAGTTAAAGGAGCTCCATTTTAGGGGGCAAAACCCACAGTATTTGGGGCTTATTAGTTTGCAGCAGAGGAGGATAAGGGAGAAAATAATAGAGATATATAAAATAATATATAATTGGAAAAATGAGGACAGAAAGAAGTCCCTCTTCCCCATTCTGGCAATATTAGACTTTTGAGGCATTTATTGAAACTGAATGCAGGGCAATCCACTAAAAGAGACAGTAGCTTTTACACATCACAAGAGGGGACTGAGCAAACTCATGGACGATCAGACCCTAATGGCTGTGCTCTTGATAGCTACATGCAACCCTCCAAATTACTGGCATGTAGCACTAACTAGAGAGAAACATTAGGGGAGGAATGTTATCCTGCCCAAGTTTATATATTTCCCAAATACAGTTGATCACTGAATGAGGAATCACACAGTCTCTATTCTGGCATTTCTTCTGTTCTTAGCCTGCCAACTACAGTTTTCAAGGGCTAAACTATTCCATATAGTTTAATATTATTATATGTTATTTTAGTCCTATGACAAAAAGATGAAGAGTTTACTGAGATTCTGATGCATAAGAATTATAAAATAAAAAAAGGGGGGGGGAAGGCTGGAAAATTGCTGGCCATGGAAAGAAATGAATATGCCAAATAACTTATATAAATCCAGATGTATCTTAAACATATCAAGCAAGTGCATTTAATTTAAAACTGTTTCAAAGATTAGCAGCTAGCAAGCCTGGTGTTCCATTTAGAATTAAATAGTTTACAGATTTGATGTAAGGGATTAACAAGAACAGCAAAAGACTTTCTGGCTTGGTTTAAGTTTTTCATCCCTTTCCAAAAACAGCTGGGTTTTATTCCTGTGGGTATCCCATGGAGAATTAAGCTTTTGTGCAGGTGTGCATTCAAACAGAGGTTGCTGCTTTTTTAGTCAGTGGAATAGGTTTAGCTTTTCCCCTTATATTCACAAAAGCTAATTTTGTACAACATCAATAGATATTCTTTCTCTTGGCTCATGATGGTTAGAATAGGAGCCTTCTCCTAAACTTCGGGAAATTTCGTATTTACCTTTGAAGTCTTCAACAGTTTGTCAATAGCCTAATGGGAAGCTGTGCCACTATACTTATGTATAGTGAAATTTTCCTTAATTATATATTCTTCTTAGATTTAGGGCAGTTTTAGTGAAAGAAGTTTCCAAAGACCAATGTCCTTGAGAGACAAAGGAGCAGGAGAAAGAGGAAGAGGCAGACTAGGCAATGAACAGATAAGTGCCAGCTTAGCAAACAGAAGGAATCTGGACATGGCAAACATCTTAGAAGGGACCCTTCCTAGTTTTGTGAATTATAAAGATGAGGAGGGGGAAACGTATACTTTCAGACTTGCAAGATTCTGTTACTGTAACCTAAAGGAAGGGGTAGTACTCGTGGCTGGTGCTTCTTATTTGGATTACCTCAAATTTTTGACAGCTTGAAATTCATATTCAAGGAATATGTTTGATCATTATTGTCTTATCTAACTCAGCTTGGTGTCCTTTTTGAGCAGAAAATATATTATCATCTGAAAAGTTCAGAGAGCATCAATTCTAAACTATAGCTTTTTAACCCTGGTTAGATTAAATTGGTTAAATTGGTTAGATTCACACCACATGCCAAGCCAACGGCCATTATTTAGAAACCAAAGCAGTTAAATTCACACCACATTAAGCCACAAATAAACTCATTTTATGGTTTAATTTGTTATATAAATCTGACTATGTGGTGAAATTTTCATAAAAATATCACAAGAGGAAAAATAATGATGGAAAGGTAGAGGAATGATAGTGAGGATAGGCATTAGCAAAGGGAACGTATACAGAATATTCCATGTAAGTTATAATGGCCAGTTATTTTAGATGAGAAGGAAGAAGAAAGGTTGAAGAACAGTTGCAAGAACTGGGTTTGGCTAGTCTAGAGAAAAGGAGGACTAGGGGTGACATGATTGCAGCATTCCAGTAGTTGAGGGGTTACCACAAAGAAGAGGGGGTCAACTTATTTTCCAAAACACTTGAAGGCAATGTATGGAAACTAATCAAGGAGAGAAACAACCTAGAACTAAGGAGGAATTTCCTGACAGTAAGAACAATTAATCAATGGAACAGCTTGCCTTCAGAAGCTGTGGGTGTTTCATCACTGGGGGTTTTTAAGGAGAGATTGGATAGCTACTTGTCTCCAATTGTATAGGGTTTCCTGCTTGAGCAGTGGGTTGGGACTAGAAGACCTCCAAGGTACCTTCCAGCTGTATTCTGATCAAAAGTATTTCAATCTTCATGTTTCTGATTGGGGAATTAGTAGAAGTAAGTCTCAAAGTTATGATACTTTTTACTTCATAAGCCCCTTCTATTAGCTTTTGAATTAAAAACTCAAGACTTTTTCATCCAGTGCATACTTGTATGAAATAAAATGAATTGTGGTAGGCTGTATATTCACTATTACATGCTAGAACAGTCTTTGCCTGACATTAGTAAATACGCATACTATTAGCCAGGGATAAAACAAATAAGGCTAGAAAGAATAGCTATTTCTACCTTTGTTAAAAAGTATTTCTGCGTGACTGCAGTAATAGCAGACCTAAGATTATTTGCTTTCTTCATTTAATGTTAAGGCTAACGAAATACTATATCCTTTGTTTGATTACAACAATCTCAATCTCTTTCCAGTCTAAAATGACTTTTGTAAAGATATTCTGGTGGTTTGAATTATAATTATACTAGAATTGATTCCCTTTCCCTCTACCACAAATGAGAGATATATCACTTTGTGCATCAAAATAAGGATAACTTATGTTACAAATGTGAGTAGACTATATAGATAACTTCTTGTTGATCCTATTCACACAAGGAGAGACTGTGTGAGGATGTATTAAATGCCAAATAAAATCATCACTGATATTTCTACATCTAGATTTGATGTTACATTTAGACCAATCAGCATGCTAACTTTGACACAGCAAAACAAGCTTGATCAATTTCATGGGCATCCAGTAAAAATGGTTAGAAAGACAACATTTATACCAAGATACCATTTCACAAATGATATGTAAAATTAATTGCAAACTATGCATTGCAAATTACATAATCATGCATTGATGTTGTGATGTGTGGTATCACTTGTCCCTCTTGTTCATGGTTCATTTAGCTTTGATAGAATTATCAATTGCCCCTATGTGAAGTCGAGTTTTCCATATCACACTACTTAAATTGGTTTTTCAACTCTTAAATCAAGAACATTTGATTTAATGAAGAAAACTGGAAGGAAAAATCAAGGGGATGTAATCTGTCCAGAATGTTTGGAAGCTCTTCTAGAATACATACCATGAGTTAGGAAACACTAATAAATGTCAAGGAAATTATAATAGAAAAGAAGAGTTCTTTCAGAAGTGGAATAATTGCCAGGTGAGGGGAATAAAAAACATGCAAGCTGTGGAACACATTGAACACATGGACAACTAAAAAAAATGTGGAAATTATTATGGAAACACTACTCATTTATCAAATGAAAGTAGCAGGAATGACTGTGAATCCAATCGCTATAAAGACTAAGAAAATGATTCCTTCTAAGCAAATCTTATAATCAGTCATCCTACCTTGCAGCTTGTAGGGAATGCTCAGATAAAGAAGGCATCAACTACAAATGCACAAATTTGTAGATTCTGAACCTCAAAAATCCAAGGCAGTCCAACTATAGATGCAATTGTTTAATAAGTGTGAGTCTGCCTTCAGCCTCTGTGCACCAAAGATACCTTTGTAGCCAAAATCTATTTTACAGATTACTTCTTTACAGAAAACAGAGCTGGATAAATTATATGAAATACATATAATGGATTGGCAGAGTCAGTAGCTATAGTGAGCAAGGCAGAAGTGGTTGGGAATTCATCAGGTACAAGGTAAAGAACAAAAATTCTATTTTTTCCCCCTGTGTTTAGGTGAGTAGATGTATTTGTTTTTACTGAAAGTGATATGCAACTCTGGAGACACAGATTGCTGAAGGAGAATTTTCTTGGGGTACATTTAAAACACAAATTAGGGCACAATTACAATTGATACACAAATTGGTTTATTGATAGATTTGGTACCAGAGACAGAATGAAAACATTTAAAGAGGGGTGTGCTTATAAGCTCTCTTTATAGATTTATGCAAATTATCCTTTTATTTGATAGGCTACAATAAAATTATAGTTGTTTTTCCTGCAATAGGACAGGACATAACTGTCAATGTGATTGATAAGATTAACCTTATTGAATTATTTTAACATAGTATTGTCTAAAAGCTTTGAGTTCCCAACACTAATTGTGAATTGTTAGTGGCCCCATCTACATTCCTGGGGTTAACATTTTCATTTATCTTAATAGCACTTCTGGGCATCTGAGAATTTCTAGTACTTCATTGCCTTCGTCTGAGCTAGCAATACTGTTTTATAGAAATAATAAGCTGGGGTTACAATAATAAAGTGGACCTCTCAATTTTTTTGTCCTACATTGCTCACTTTTGGCATAATGGAATGACCAGTGATTGTGACATAGGGTAACGATAATTCCAGTCCCCCTACTCTATACACTTTTATCGTACACACTTCAAGAGCATGTGAATACCTAATATTTCATTCTATTGATAATCATGTAGGTAATGAGCAATTCTGAATTAAATTATTGCAGGGTTTGTCCTGATATAGAATCAAAGAATATTAGGGTTGGAAGGGACCTTGAATGTCCAATTCACTGCCTGGGTCAGGAATCCATATGCCAACTCTATCAAGTGGCTTATTTAGCTATTCAGAAAGCTGAGCAGAGAACAGGCAAAAGCAAGGTCATAAAGTTCAGAATCTTTTCAAGAGAACCTACAGTATTTATCTATCATCAATAACAAGGGTAGTTAGGAAGTAATCAGATTAAAGCAAAGCAAGTAATCATGGCTTGCCAAAAAAGGCTGCCAAAGAAAAACAAACAAAGGCAATAATCTGGGAAGAGCACCATGTGGGCAGGAATATGGTAGCTGATTTCGAAGGAGTCGCAGTTGTAGCCTTGAAGTAGTTTTGTTAAGAATAATTTTATACTATTATTTGGAGGTCTTTGCCTAAGCTCAGCTGGTGTGCAATCTTTATGAAGATTTTATTTGCAATTTGATCCTGTGCTCTTTGACTTTTGACACTTTCAAGGTCTTCAACATTATATCAAAGAATCAGTAGAAGCTGAAAATATGAGCCTCATGATTGAATGAATTGCTTCTTCTTTATTTCCTATCTTGGGGCCAAGATCTGCAAGTTCATTATGTTCAACAGCATCTCCTAGGGTTCATCCTTCTCTTCCAAATATGAACTTTTAAAATTGGGTGATAGGAAGAATGACAGTATTGGTTCAGATGCAAGTGAACAACCTGAACTGCCTTTTGTCTGTAATCCAAATTACATTCTCAGTCTGTGATGTTCAAGGTGTTCTGGATCACAATTCACCAACACACTTGGTCAAAATTATCAGAATGACACCATATCAGTGGATGGTGGGTTCAACCACATTCAGTGATTGTATCCCCAGTGCTCACTGAACAAAAAGTATCTTAGCTATGGTTATTCAATTAAGTCAATTTATCACAATAAACTGAATCATAAACTAGTCATGAAAACTCGATTCACAGAACATACTAAACCACAGTGTGATTGGATGGTTTGTGATTGCACATAGTGTATACACATATCCAGCATAAGGCAAGTCCCTGTGTAGGGAATATGACATAGTAAGGCTGTTAATAATAGAATAACAAAGTTGGAAAGGATTTTGGAGATCTTCTAGTCCAATCCCCTGCTCAAGTATATGGAAGCTGTTCACAGAATATCTCCCTGTATCAGAATTCTGAGTTGCAATTCATAATTCCAGAATTTTGAAGAACTGGAACTTTAATTTGTATCATTAAGCACTGATGATGGTCCTCCAATACCGTAGCATTGAAGCAATCTGGCTCACTGCACTTTGAATACTTCAATAGCTTAATAATGTTCCATTAACTGAGCAGAGAAAGAAGTGACACAGAGTGATCATCCCTGTATTTTGGCAAAAATGTCGCTTTAACAAAAATTTTATAGGATGACAATTTAGATGCTATAAACCCAGACAGCATCTGGGGAAATTCTGAGGGCAAAACAATTAAGAGAAAAATTGCTATGCAAAAACAGAAAAAATGTTTTTACATATAGTAAAGGTGAAAAGAGGCATAAATTTCACAGTGAGTATTTATGCTTAAACGCCAAAGCTCAGAAGAAGGATTTGCTTTTCTTTTCAAATTTTATTCATATCTAACAATCACTAAGTCTTACTGGAGTTTTGCCAGATTCCTCTCTAACCATAAAGATATGGGAATGAAGTATGGGTAGAGGATACACAGGGCTAAATCATACCTGAACTTAGCCTCTTTGATTTCCCATGGACTCTGAAATGAAATCAAAATGAACTGGCTGGGATGCAATCATAACAAATAACAGATATTGACAAGTAAGGGATTTATTTGAAGAAATGAAAAATGAGCATATATTAGACTATACCTAATGTTTCCCAAAGGGGAAACACCTGGTAAAGGTGTTTCAGTGAGTATAGGTGTATGTATATCTTAATGCAAGTCTCTAACTATAGTAATAACATGTCAGGCAGTAATCTTTGCCTGTATGATGTGTAGTTTGCAGTGAGCTAAGTCACACTGAAATACTGAAAGCTGATTTCTCAGGCATGCTGGCTGAGGAATTCTGGGAGTTGAAGTCCACAAGTCATAAAAGGGCCAAGTTTGAAGACCCCTGCATTATATAATTTAACAGATTCAAAAAGAGAGGAATTCAATGCTTCTGATCTTTTGGGGGGGAGCAATTTGAAGGGAAAGCAATTCAGATTCACCAATTCAGATTCACTTAGCAATAGGTTCAGTGACCGTTTCTTCTTATCAGAGGGAATGGAACAGTTTTCATTTCACAATTTATGGTGCTTTCGCTATAGTTAGCTTCTCCCTGATGGTCTGAGATGACATGAGTTCTATTAGTGAAGTCTTTTACACTTGTGACTTACGCTAGAGTGGCTTCACAACACATGTTTCATTGAAGTGTGAACACAACCTCTGAGGGAGCAATCGACATATAAGCCTTCATAACTGGATTACACTGATGAGGTGAAAACAAAACACTTTACTTAGTCCTCTGAAATATGATATTCCCCCAAACCATAAAGAAGACATTGGGGTCTATTGGTTCTGCCTATTCATCAGGGAGATACAAGCTTTTTAAGCTGGAGATTTGAGAGCATTTTGTAGGCACATTCACAAAATGACTGCCACAGATGATTTTTCTGGTCACCAAAAAAGCTTCCTATAATGCTGTGGTTTCTCATTAACTTCCCTTCCTTAATGCAGCCTGCCCATGTAATCAGACTTTTGCGTGGTCCAAAGTATTGCTGCAAATTTTGAATGTTTGTTTTGAAGCATGCTAAATTCTGATTTTTAGAACATGTATATTGAGCAAATGAAGATGTTTCTAGTGGTGCTAGGTTGCCTATTCCAGCAACATACAATCAACACTTCAAATATTCAAATAAGTTTAGGGTGTCTGATATAGGCTGCCATATATTTATTTAAAAACTGAAGTACAAGTTCATAAAGGAGACATTTTTAAAGGAAAAAAACACATACAGCAGCAAAGAACTAGATAACACTTTTGGCCCTGTTCCAATTGTCCTTGACTAAATTGACATTTCATACCATACTTTATCAAAGATGTTTTCCTGCTTGAAGGGGCTAGTTGAGTTCTCCAGGCTATGACTGTGTGTGATTTCAGCTTCAAGACAAGAAGTGCTTTTGTTTTCCCCACACTTATGAAAACCTGTTATTGACTTGAAGAAGAGCAACAATTCTCATAACAGGATTGTCTTCTGTTTGTGTACATTTCAAAGCCAGGACTTTATTAGATGTGCCATAATCGAAGCTGTACAACAGTTTTGGCAAAAGAATCTTGAAATATAGATGAACTTGACAGATCTTGAAAAACTAACCAGGATCAGAAGCCATTAATACTTAGGAGGAAGGCAATCATGAAATCCTAACATTGTAGACTAGAGTGGGTGATTAAAAAAAAAAACACTTGGGAAGAAGACAATGGAAACCATTTCTATATTGCCTGAGAAAACTGCATTGGCATTTCCATGAAATCATCACAAGTGGACGAACCAAAAAACCACCTGTACCATAGAAAACGTCGTGTCCCTTCCTTTGAAGTCAGGTTACTAGGAGAAACTACATTAGGAAGTGAATCCATACTTAAATGTTAAAATAAGTTTGAATTCTTGGTGCTTTCCTATGTTTCTCAAGTATAGCATAGTGAGAAAGTTGGAAGCCTTAATTTCTATTTCAGATTCATAACCAATTTTAATTTAATTATTATTAACTCTGATTTAGCAAAACAAACCAGACTCACAAGCCAAAGACTTGTGAAGGATTTGTGAAAGATTTGTGAAGCCAAGTTAATATGAATCAGGTTCAATAAGGAACCACAATTAATTGAAATGACAACAAAAAATTCCCATTTCTTTTCTGGTCCAGGGAGTAAGGCATGCGAGCCCTACAGATTCTATATCTAATGCTTAGTTATAGTTGAAAACTAGCCTATATACTTCATAATACAGTAATCTACACTTTGTTCATGCTCAGGTACTGCATGAATATTCAGTCTGATAAAGAACTGTATTACCCATATCAATATTATACATTAAAAGTGGCCAGAGTTATTGTGACATAGAACTAGGAACTGTAGAAATCTACTACTGTTGGTGGATCAAATCAGAAGAAATAGATGGAAACACACTGCTTTCTTTTTCAGAGCTGGAGAAGTAGATATTAGAAGTAGAAGTAGGCGGTCTACTTGCGAGACCGCCTACTACCTCATAGTTCCCTACGTCCGGTTAGATCCCACAGGCTGGGCCTCCTTCAGCCCCCGTCGGCCAAGCAGTGCCATTTGGCGGGGCCGTGGAGGAGGGCCTTCTCTGTGATGGCACCCACGCTTTGGAATCAGCTCCCCCCAGAGATTAGGACCACTCCCACCCTGTTGGTCTTCCATAAGCTACTTAAGACCTGGCTTTTCCGGCAGGCCTGGGGTTTATAAAACCTTACCCCTGGATGATTGTTTTTGTATTGTTGTTTTGTTATGTTTTATGTGTTTTTATTGTTAGCCGCCCAGAGTCCTTCGGGAGTGGGGCGGCTTATAAATTTTAAAAATAAAATAAAATAAATAAAATATGCAGCATTTCTCAGTTTCCATTGCTTTCTGTTTGTGCTCCAAATCAGGATGTTGGCAAGTCATTTCTTGCAAATAAACCATTCAGGTGTTCTCCTAAGAAGCATTATTTCTCCTCCATTGAGAATGCTGACTTCTCTTGCCTCCTGCAGAGTTTCCACACATTCAGAATTTATCCACATCAATTACTCAGGGGCTGCTTGAATTAGCTACAGCATCAGAACTGCTTCTATTTATGGAAACTCTCAATGAAATGGGGCCCTCTGCTTCTTTTGCCCCAGAGATCTTCCTGAGGAGAAGTGTTTGCGTATGGATCTACACTAGCCACAAACAACTTTTGGGGGCCAGTGCTCACACTTAGAAACTTCAGAGCACATTATGGGGCCTCTCATAAAATGATTTCCGTGGTTGGCTTTTCCAGTCACAAAACACTGAGGTACTGTTTACCAAAAGACAAATTGGTTGGTGTATTCCTAACACCTCTCTCTAGCATTTTACTTTTTGTAGGCTGCTTCCTACTTGCTGTGAGCAAAACAGTCCTGATTCAATTCAATTCAAAATCCACAGAGGGCATTATTTGATTCAAGCTTGCAAATTGAGATCATACTAATCTGATTCTAATAGGTTCAAGGACAACCTTAGCTTATAATACAGAAACATCAAAATGCCTACTTTTTTTTTTTTTTTTGTCAGAAAGGGAAAAAAATTGCAGGGCAGAGGACCTTAATTGTGTCTACTTTCATTTGTAGAGCTGTAAGATTTTCAACACAATATGATTTTAAAAATTTCCCTCCACCCCTGTCAAAGCAGAAGTAATGGAAAAAGAACAATGCAATAGGTTTCAAATTGTCCAGCCAAGAATCTAAAGTATTCTTATCACTACTCTTTGAATTGGCATTGGCAGCCACCAAGAGAAAGAAAAAAGGTTCAAAAAAATTGCTTTGGTCCTTTACTTTTCCTCACCACTTTATATTCTGCCTCAATACCACACTGTTTGGAAGGCAACCAGGTCAGTCAAATGCCTGCATGTATGCCACATCTTGCCCATGGGACCTTAGTAGAACAGAATGTGTTACCTTTGGATTGCAAAAATCCATATGCACTCCAGAGAGCAGCAAAGAGGTAGAAGAAATTCTAGTTCTGCAGCCATTTAACAACTAGAGTTTTGCAGCCTAAAGACAGAAGCCCTGGCTCCAACTTGCATCTAGTGGATAACTGGAAACCAACTTTGTATCATTCCTGTTGAACCCAATAAAATTCTGTGTTGATGTCATCTTCTTTTCATAACGATAACTATGTTTTAATAGCATGCCACTTCCCATTAAATTTTTGTTAGGTGTCAGATTTTGATTCAATTTTTATTTCAGGAGTGATATAATACTCCTTCTGTTTTCTCAATAGCCCTGAAAAGTAGGTTGGGCAAAGAGTTAGTACCCAGTCATGCAGAGTTGACATAGGCCAGAACTTGAGTCTTCTAGTCCACATTTTAACTGCTGTATCACACTGTCTCTCTTTAATTCTGGTGGCTATTAAAGGAGGCATCTGTGGCACAACAGGGTCCAGGGACACCATGTTGCATAGATCAACTCCAAAATAATACACAAGAACAAAGAATGAGCCATACTCTGGGAAGTACCCAAATTGCATGAAAAGAAGAACCTGGAGACTTAGAAGATGATATCACTCAAACACTGTCACAAATGAATTGAGCCTAGGTATGTATTTCAGGTTGGTGTTTGGATTCAATCACAGTACATTTAGAAATAATTAGTGAATGGTATCTTTACCGCTGTAGCTTCCTTTGAGTGAGGCGGATGGTCTTCAAGTCCTATGCAACTGCTCCCTCCATACCAAATTCTTTCCTTATCAAGGATGGATAATAAATGGTAGAAATGTATTATGTGTTTTAGGGGCAGTACACTGGAACAGAAGAAATGGACCAAACAGTCTTATTTACCAGACTAAGACTTACTTCCTGAAAAGGAAGTGAACATTAGTGCTGCTCTTATCTTCTAGTGCTGGTAAATATTTCGTTGTCCATAGATGTGTGAAGTCAACAGCATGGCTGGCATCCTTCCCAATTTCAATTATACTCACTTAATTTATGTGAGCACCTCAAAAGGAGTAAAGTAATAGGTTTTATTGGAGTAATTTCCTTTAAGAATTACAATAGGCAAACTTGTAAGGTACCAAAACTCATCTTCACACAGAATGAGGAAAGAGAAAGCTAATTCAGCCTCATACAAAGCAATAGTGCATATGCAAATACCTTTAGTCATTTCCAGCCTATAATGTTCAAATTACCCCCCTAAAAGTCTTTCCAATGTACCATATGGGTTGTTTGCAGTATATTAACCACCAGGAGGGTTACAGGATGTTACAATGACTAAGAAACTTGTGGCATTTAACCAAGGTATTCTGTGATTAGTGAATTCTAATGTGTTTGAAACACAGCTGCATTAAATACAGAATGCTGAAAACAGTTGTCATTTTCCCAAATTTAAATCTAAAACTGAAAACATTTGAAATTTTACAATCAGTTCTCATAATTATTAGTTAGTCATGAGTGTATTAAATTCATGTCCCTTTGGGTTGGCTATGGCTTCCCAGAGGTGACATATTGGGTCTTAGCAATGGTGATCATCCTACCATCTCTTAAGGAGGCAGTAGTTTGCCCCTTTCTCAAGAAGTCATTGCCGGACCCAATGGTGCTGAACAATTTTTTCCATTCTCTAACTTTCCCTTTTTATCTGGGCTCCCTTCAGTTAAAATTCAGGTCTGGTTATGTGACTGAAATAGCATTTATCATGCTTGTAGATGACATCTGGTGAGAGCAATATGGGAGTGGAGCATCCATCCTTGTTTTTCTTGATCTCTCAACATCTACTGCAGTACCTTTCTACTGTAGATCTGCTTCAAAGACTGGGAGGTAGTGTGTTGTGCTGGTTTTGTTTTTTTTTTCATTTCTCCATGCTTGTTCCCGTTGGTTTCAATGGAGGGTGAAAGAGCCTGTCCATGGTCTTTTGTGTGGTACCATGGGATTCAGAACTCTTCCTGCTTCTATTAAACATCTACATGAGACTTTTGAGCGAGATCATAGGGTGAGATATTATGTGTGCTGATGATACCCAACTTTATTTTTCCATCCCTGGCTGCCCAAGTGATGTTATGGAAGTTATTTCTTGATAGCTGCAGGCTGCAGAGGTTTGAACTCAACCCTAGCAAGAGTGAGTAACTTTGCATTTTAGGGATTGGTTCTGGGGGCTTTTCCTCTTTAGTTTTGGGCTGCCATATCCCAAACAAAACCAGTTTTCAATTTGAGTTCTGCAGGATTTATAGCTCCTGTTTAAAGATCAGGTAGCAGCTGTGGCCAGGATGGCCTTTGCACATCTTCATATTATGTAGAAATTGTATCCATTCTTGGACTATGAGGATATACTTATAATTTATATCATGGTCACCTCCTGAATGGACTTTACATGATGATGCAATGGGAGAGCACCCCATCTAAAATCAAAGACAGATGATTCCTGCAACCAGGAGGTCCAAAACTCAGAGCCACTCAATCTTGCTTAGCTTGAGCTGAAGTCTATCATGCCCTCTCCAGGTCTCCAAAGCCTCCAGAAACTGTGACAGAATTTCCACAAAGATGACCTGGGATGAAGTAGTAGTAATAATAATAATAACAACAACAACTAGAAAATGATAAAATTAAACTGCTCTGGGACTTCAGAATTCAAACAGACAAGCACCTGCAACATAACACCCCAGACTTAACAATTGTCGATAAGAAAGACAAAAAAGTCTGGACAATAGACGTGGCAGTGCCTGGAGACAGCAGAATAGAGAAAGAGCTGGAGAAGATAACAAAATACGAAGACCTACAAATAGAAATAGAAAGACTGTGGCAAAAGCAAGCAAGGGTAGTACCAATAGTCATAGGCGCCTTGGGTGCAATCCCAAAACAACTAGAGCACCACTTGAACACCATTGGCGTTGACAAATTCGCTATTAGTCAATTGCAAAAGGCGGCCTTACTAGGAACTGCTTCCATCCTGCGACGATATCTGTAATACCATCAAACATCCACATCTGCCTATCCCAGGTCCTGGGTAAGGACTCGATAGGTAGACAAAATGCCAAATCCAGTCTGAACATCTGGCTGACTGTGCTATGATCCATAATAATAATAATAATAATAATAATAATAATAATAATAATAATAATAATAATAATAAGTTGGAAGGGACCTTGGAGGTCATCTAGTCCAACCCCCGCTCAGGCAGGAAACCCTATACCATTTCGGACAAATGGCTGTCCAGTCTCTTCTTAAAAACTTCCAGTGTTGGAGCATTCACCGCTTCTGGAGGCAGGTTGTTCCACTGGTTAATTGTTCTAACTGTCAGGAAGTTTCTCCTTAGTTCTAGGTTGCTTCTAACCAAGATTAATTTCCATCCGTTGCTTCTTGTCCTGCCTTCAGGCGCTTTAGAGAATAGCTTGACTCCCTCTTCTTTGTGGCAGCCCCTGAGATATTGGAGCACTGCTATCATGTCCCCCTTCGTCCTTCTCTTCATTAAACTAGACATACCCAATTCCAGCAGCCGTTCCTTATATACTTTAGCCTCCAGTCCCCTAATCATCTTTGTTGTTCTTCTCTGTACTCTAGCTCTAGAGTCTCAACATCTTTTTTACATCGCGGTGACCAAAACTGGATGCAGTATTCCAAGTGTGGCCTTACCAAGGCATTGTAGAGTGCTATTAACACTTCACATGATCTTGATTCTATCCCTCTGTTAATGCAGCCCAGCACTATCATCAGGATACTGAAGATACCTCAATCCAGATTACCTCACTCAGTGGCTTCAGGTAGATAAACAGGAGAGAAGCACTACCCACAAAGTAGCAGCTGGTAGATAGACCCACCACATCCCAATACCAACTGGAACTGACTCTGGAGGAAGGAGGAGAATGAGGACACCATGTTGCTGACCCCCAACTCCTAGAGAATACAGCTGCATGGACAGTTATGCATGCTTTTTGATCAACACACAATATACCTCTTGCTTCAAGAGCTGATCTGGTTTCCATATAAAGCCCTTTATACCATGTCTGAACTAGTAGGGAATGTCATCTTGTGGAAGTCAGGGACAGAACCTGACACCCAGCCTTGAGAACATAATTCCAATAGAGCTTAGATGAGGAAAGTTGTGCTTGAGCCTGTGCAATAGTTGTGCTGATTTATTTTTGATGGTTTTTATCTTGGCTATTTTTCATCATTTTGTTTTAATGCTGTTTTATTGTTGTTGTGAATTTTTTGTGAATTTGAAATGGTCATATAAATTTAAAAAAAATATTTTAGAAAAACGCAAATCTACACTTCTTTGGAATGCCTCAGTGAACTTTAATGAGTTTGTTTCTGAATAAGCATATACAAGATTCCATCATGTCTAAATATTTTTGCCAATTTATTTTACTACAAATGCTTGAAGATTGGCTAAGATCTTTTTATATATTTTTTTGTTAATCAGCAAGCTTTAGTCATTCATTGCTTGTATGTCTCACCCTTGCCAATGCTAGCTAGGACAAAACCTGCCCCCAAATCACTCCATGTTTCGTCCATTCATGTGACATTATGATGACCCATCCACCAAAGCTTTGGCCAGGATTTTAAAGGAAGTGTGGCTTATGAAATGTAACCCAGCCTGCTTTATAGTTTATGCAAACCTGAGAACAAGCAGTTCCACCATCACATTCCCTTTGGTCTCCTGTCATTTAGATTATTAAATGGCAAGGGCTAATTCCTGGATGTGGTTTTTTTATGCACAACTTTGGAAACTTTCCTGGCTGAAGAGAAAAAAATGTAAGTGATGTATATTAAAGAAAAGTGAAAAATTCCAGACCTTAAAACTTAGATGTTAAAGTGAACTAGAATTATAAAGGACAATCCATGATTCTACTATGCAGCATTTGTACGACAGATTTTTATCTTAGCATTACCTGTTGTTGCATTTGTCTACTCCAAGGGAGGATGAAGATGCTTGCAGATTAGTTTCTAAATTTTAAAAAATGCAAAGCCAATGTTTTGCAGTAGTGAAGTGTAGCAATTAGGTTTGAATAGTGCTCAAAAAATACGCAGGACAACCCTCTCTACAGCAAACAATTGTACATGAACATAACCTTGCATTTTGTAGCAATGAAGAATAATTTTACTTAAGTAAAAATTAAGGAGCCTTAATGCTCCCATATGGAAAAAAAATAGGCCATTCTCGTCATATAAATATACTGATTGAATTTTCATTATGCCGTTACTTGATTAGCATCCTTCCATTTTCTTCCAAGTTTTGTTTTTGGTTTCAAAAGATCTGGAAGAAACTATAGGAGAACTTTTTTAAAGGGCTAGATATTGATTAAAACCAAATCAAGTATTCTCAAAACTTATTTTATTATTCTGTCCTAGGAAAATGAATTTGTGATGAAAAAAAGGGGTTCACATGGACAATAGTGAACAAAAGCAAAACTGGAGTTCATTCTCCACTGAATAAAATTATCCATCAATTTGTACACCATATGCCTACCAAAAACTCTATATATTGGCCTGACATAAGAAACAAGGTATGGCCATTCTTGTTTACTTATCTCAAAACTGTAGAGTTGTAAGCCACTCAGAATCACTTGGCTGAGCTGGATGGCTATAGAAATTGATAAAATAATTGTGCAAAAAATCCATGATAGGTATATTTATTTGTGATAAATCACAAAAATTCCTATTAAGACAGATCATGTAAAAAAGCTGTGTGGTCAGAGGGAGTTAATGATAACTTGATGGCACATAATCAATTGCCATCATCTTCTGATTCAAACAGAAACAAAATCTAGAATGTTGTTTTGGCAAAAATAAAATATAGAAAGGTCCTGGAACAGATATCAGTGTATCACCCCATTGCTGCTTACAAGAGATTTGGGCCCCAGTCCAACAACCATCTTACCCTCTCCTTCTTTTCTTCCCTTGCCTTAGTTCAACTGTTAATTATATAATGGTTTGGGTACATGTTTATTATAATGGATTCAGCAATAAGGAGCATGCACTTAGCAGGGCATATCATATGAATTTATCTGTCTTGTTCTGTTGCCTCTGCTCCTGGATTCTGCCAACCAATATCTGTACACACAGTTGTTAAGGCAACTTAGTCTTGTCCCCACTTCCATGCCTTCCTTCTCCAAACTCTAACCCTCTGCCACAGCTATATTTCAGTCTGTACTGGTTTTTTTTTTAGACAGTCCATGACTTCCAAAACACCTGTTTTAATCTGGACAAAACCAATACCATGCATCAAACAGTGTCATGCCCATCAATGTTAGTGTGAGATATGTATAGTATTCACTTGCAGTTATATTACCAGTGAGCAGTAAGCACTGTAATCTCATTCCTGAGCAGAGAATGGAAAATGCTTTTGGAAAAGATCAAGAGTTGCATATGATGAGAAAGAAGGGAAAGATAATGAGTATGATATATGAATCAATTGAAATATTGTTGGAGCCAAGAGTTAGCAATAAAACAAAATTAGGATGACAAGGATATGTATATCCTTGCAGACACCAAAAAGTCAAAGCTTATTTAGATGACAGCATCTAAATAAAATTGATTCTGAAAAACTGCCCTCCACTGCAAAATCAACTATAAAGTGATTTGGAACAAAAGATGGGACACTGAATTGATAAAGAGTTTTAGTTCAAAGTTCAGCTGTTTCAAAAAGGAAAACAATTTCATTTTAATTGAACATTTGATGTATTTCACATATAAATAATCAAATAATTCATTTTTTGGGGGATCTTTGTAAATCAACATTTATCTTGATTTAAAAAAAAACATGCAATTTTATGGAGTTAAATTTTTGTTTCCATATTTGCATGTAATACTGTACCAATAACAGATTACAGAATATTGAATTTGATAGAACAGTCTATCAAAAATGTAAAATATAAAGTTGAAAATATTCTTGGGCAGTTTTCTACCAGCACTTTCAAAACATTACAGCTACTTGCAGAGGATATTTTATTGTCAGTCTCTCCAACCTTGTTTTCTTGTTAAGACTAGGTTTGTGATTCCAAGATTAAACATGCAGCTTGTGCCTGTCACTCAGCACTGGCAACTTATGTCCAGCAGCAAAGGCGGCTGCTATTTGTCATCCAAACAAATATGCAGGCTTTGCTGGCTCTGATCAGGGCAAACAGCATTCCCATGTTCCTCTGCCAATTTTCACCACATATCATAGCTGCTATCCCTCTAGGTTGCTATCTAAAACTCCGCACCTTTAAAAATAGTTTCTAGAAGCAGTAGAAAAACAAGTCGACCCCTGAATAACAAAGCATAAGAGACAGACAGAAATAGGACTAAGATCCATAACTGAATGTCTCCAAGAGTTGAGAAAATCGTATTTAAATATCCGCCTGCCCTCAACTTTGACTGTTTTGAAAGAAACAGAGAAATCCTGTTTAACATTTTAAATAATGGTAAACTTTTTAAACCACATTTAATTTGTTCAAAAATGAGGTAGGAACTGTCGTAATGAACCTACCAATGAAAATTACTTGATCTCTAAAGAGCATGGAGACCATATCCTACTTTATGATTTCTATGGAAAACCAGCAAGTTCCCCTATTACTTAATGTAGAAAACATTAACTTTTTTAAAAAATATTTCCTTGAACTGTTCCTAGTTTGACTTTTTGTCTGTTAGTTTCACACAATAACAAAACTTTCTTATTCCTCCCTATTTTTTTTCTCTCTCAATGCTGTGAACCATATTTTACTGTCAGTTATCTTTTTCAAGCCAACCAAGAGCTGTCCTGCATATATAGTATCTGGGAATCCCAGTGTAGGAACTAAGACTACCAGCTGCCAAGCCTTTTTTGAGAGTAACAAACTCAAGAAGCAGAAACTACTTGAATTTCTGAAATGAACTTTACTGCTACTATGGTAATGTAACAGAATCTTTAAAGTAGAATTATTTGCCAAAATAATTCTTCAGTTCAACATGTCTATCATAATTACATCAGAATACTGCATCTTTTTCACAGTTCTGTAAAAGACTAAGAATTCTTTGTAGCAGTCCTTCTATGTCTTCCTCAGCAGGTCTACTATTTTTATCACATTTAAGTACTCATGGCCCTTTCCCTTAATGTCTTTTAGGTTTCCTGTACTGGTTTGTGACTAACATATTATGATGATAGCCATGGTGTGACTTGTCAGTTCTCATCTCCAAACATTTATGCCAGTTACCTGCTACCAAAAGAATTTATCAGCAAGAATTTAAGCTAGGCTAGCTTGACATATGATGAAAGATCTTCTGTGTTCAGATAATAGACTCCATTCAAGAATGAAATCTACAGCATGTAACTTATAGATCCTTCAAAGCACTGGATGCAACTTCTGGAACACTTCCAATAATTGGCAGCAAACCGTTAATTATTATGACAGAATAAATAATGAAATAATGTAGGGTAATCATATTAACTTTGAGTAAATAATCCTGGTCACACTCTCTTTTTGGAATGCTGCACTGACATGCCTGTTATTTTTCTCAGGATCTAAATTAACTTGATAGCTCACATGGTGCCTTTCAGGACTCTCAAAGTTGGTTATTTTCCAAAATCCAACCAGAATCCCAATGTTTTTAAGAGGAGGATTCCTTATGTCTATAAGCAATAGCTAGCTAATCAGTAATATAAAACAAGAAAACCAGAATTACCTAGGCTACTATCATTCATCAAGATGTAATGCTTGTCATCCATGGCATACTGAGGGGGAAGAAAAGCTTCATTAACCCTTTTTATTTCTTAAATGAGAGTGCCAAACTGGAAGAGAAAAAAAATCTTCCAGCCATATTCAGATTTTTTTTTAAAAAAAGTCTAAAATCCAATCATTGTACTCTTGATATCAAAATACTCTTCAAAAGTAGAATAATTATATTCATTTATTCATCACATTTCTATACCACCTCTTTCACTTAAGTAATTTATTATGGGGGCTTAGAAGCAAGCAAGAAGCTATGCAATGATTAAATGGCACTGCCAACATTTCCATCTATATTCTTTATTGACTGCTTCCTTCAAGGTGAAACAATATACATACTGGTAGGTCTTTTTGTAGCCTATAAGCTACAAAAAACAAACAAACAAACAAATACCCTCACCCTTTTCATGAGCAAACACTCAGACTTTTGTCCAATTAAGCTTTGCTTCCATTTACATCTTTGTCCAAATCTCCCTGCCCATTCTCCCCCCCCCCAGCTGAAATTCTTCAAAAATATTACTTACAGCAATATTTACAGTTCAGTTACAGTGGTGAAGGCCAGCAGATCTAAGGAAATGGAAAACAACTTAGGCCAAAGGTAACTTGGATAATGAAAGTAATTATCAGCAAAAGGAAACATATATTGTTGAGATCATTTATGTCTGATTCTATTGCTAAAGAATACATACTTGTGGTAGTTATAGAAGCATCAGAAATACCAATGGAGGCTTCTTGTCTATGAATCTTTTTGCCAATTTTATTATGATAAAAGAGATGTGTTCTGTTTGAAAAGATTTAAAATGGCTTGTCAGGGACAAAATTGGTATCAACAGTATCAAATAGTTAGCTACCAGATAAATGATTAATTGCATCATTTATGATGTGAGGAAATGACAAAGAAAAAAGGTAAAGTTCCTCAGTTACTTTGCTTTGATCAAAGGGCATGTGGAACTCCAGACTGTAATCTACAGTGCAGAATAAAAGAAGCCATCTGACACACATATCCTCCATTTCCTATTAATACAAAAGCACTATTCAATACAGGAATAGATTTTAAATATATATATTTAAATGTGTCAAGATTGGAAAAGCTAGCTAAGAAAACAGAAATGAAGAACATTGGGAACAAATGCCATCTGAAAGAAAAAAACTGAAACTAGAAACTGGAAAAGAATAGATAACTTGGGACATCCATCCTTTAAATATTTACCTGTGAGTTCTTTAACTAAACTCAGTGGAACCAATGTCTGGGTAGAGATGCAAAGGTTGCACTCTAAGTAAATGAAGATCATTGTGGAAAGCAAAACTCTAAAGGGCAACCATATGTTATTTATACCATACTGAATGAAACATCAATAGCTCATATAGTTTAAAATGCCCACGCTTAAGTTTCTTAGGTTGAATTAGTGAATGTCCTTTTTAATACACCCTCCCCACATCCTTACTGCAGTAACAATCTTAAGGAAATTAGACCATCAAAACAGAAATTCAAACATTCAGAGGTGGTGGTGGTAGAGGGAGCTACAATTCAAGGAACCACTATTTATCCAATGGTTAAACTCCAACTGTATGTCATAGTGTAAGAAAATGTGTAATTTTTTTACTTGCAATATGTAATATTCACTTATGAAAATTTAATATTACCTTTTTTGTTTTTCACAAACGATGCAAAACTGAATTATTCTTGTTTACACTGGATTTTACATCATGTTATCTTTGGTTTAAAATACCTCCATAGGAACCTGTTATCAGAGATTTCTATTTGTATTTAAAATCTAATATAAGCTGCTGATATTTAATCTACAGTGAGAGAGTATTAAGAAGCCAGGCATAGAAATCTGGGATATATGAAAGTGCCGAAATCATTAATGACAGTTAAAGAGTGCAAAATGTACATTCTTTATTCTGCCATACAGAACAAAATTTGATTTTTCAAAATATAAAAGTAATGGCAGCTCTGTATGCTGTCCATTGGCTTCTAAGCGTAAAGCACATGTACTTTCCAGTTTCATTGCACATTGTTTACAGGTGTGATGTTTTTTATTTACATGTGTTTGGGCAACATCATTTTTTCCTAGTACATGTTATATCATGGACATAAAATTCAAACAATACAACTCAAAAGGATACTTATATTTAAAAAAAAAATCTTTGTCTAATAATTAAATGCAAATCTTTCTCCTGGGAGTATCTCTGATTTAATTACCGCCATCATATCTAGTATCAAAAACTGATTATTGCAAATAAATAATCTGTGCTTCTCAAATACCCACTTCTGAGGCAGGATGTTCACACCTGCAGTTAGTTAGCTGGCAGCATAAAAAGAACCAGTTCCTTTTTAACCAGTTTGATTCAACATTGAGTATTACGTAAAATATTTGACTTGACAATTATAAATACTTGGAAAAGACATGAAATCCCAGATAATCTTTTTTTTTAATCAAAATATATTCTGTACTTGTGGACTTTGCATAAATTTATGCCAACATACAAATGATCTGCAGATATTTCACTGTCTGACTCTTGACTGTCTGTCCACTCTCAATTAGTATTTCCATCAGGAATTATTCCAGTGGTCCCCTAGTTAATAGGCTGAAAAATGAGATTTACAAATGTAAGCCTAAAGAACTATTACTAACACTAAATGTTTAAAGTTCTAGAAATATTAGTTCCAGCAAAAATAATGCTTTTGTGGCTTCCTAAAGGAACAATAGTGGCAATTTATTACTTGATCAAATGAAATTACAGCTTTTATTTACATTCCATTTTACTAGAAAAATCAGTCCAAATTCAATTTTAATTTTAGTGTTAATTTAGTTTAATGCTCATATTAATAATAATGCTCAATTTTTAATTGGGGAATGCACTTTCCTATCGCATGAAACCAATGCATCACCCACACTCTTCCAGTAAGATCCTACAGTTTAGAAGACTGTGGGAAACGAAATGGTAAAAGGGGAACTAGAGAAAAACTACCGTATTTTCCAGCGTATAAGACGATTTTCTAAAGCATGCAAATCGGCTCCGAAGTCGGGGGTCGTCTTACACGCCGAGTTGTCTTATACGCCGGAAATTACGGTAGTTTCCGGCGTATAAGACGACTTTCTAAGCATGCAAATCGGCTCCGAAGTCGGAGTCGTCTTATGCGCCGAGTCGTCCTATACACCGGAAAATACGGTACACTTCATCCTCCTCCAGTGACAACTCTCTGCTGCGTTCTTGCTCTGGATGGAGGTGCTAAAGAAAATATCTAATATTTAGCTAATAATAATATTTAGCACACTTAAAAATAATTTATAGTTTTTGGCACTGGTTTGCTCTCCAACCTTGTTTCAATTGAAACAAACTTGGAGATCAAACCACTGCCAAAATCTAAAACCTGAGCTACAAATATTTTCTATTATTTCAATAATTTATAGTACCTGACTTCTTTTAAGCTTCATAATATGGCAGTTTTTCAAAACCAAAAGTAATGACATGAAAAACCTATCCTTTATATTATTTTCACTCAAGCTACAGCAAAGCTTTTATGACTTTTGTTTTTAATCTATTAAAGGAAGTTACCAAAGGAAAAATTGGTTTTCCTCCAAAAGAAGTAACTTTGTTAGAAAGTGAGCTAATTATGTTAAAAATGTGGAAATGTCACGTTACACTTGTTGACTCATGCAATCCTACAAACTCAGATAATTTCCCCTCTATTATCTTCCTAATTAACATAATTAAACAGCCATTTCATCAACCATATGGGATGCTGACTGATGTTATAAAAAGATACATTTTTTTCCAAGCCTTGCAAGATTAAAAGGCCCTTAGGTAATTTTAGGCATATATAATTGTCAACTGCTTCTCATTCCACATTCATAAGAAATACTATTTGACCACTGCAGCATTTGGATATTTTTTCCTCTTTATCAAAAACATAAGAAGTGCTATAAAGAATATCTACTTTTTAGTATTAGTTACTGTTTAGTCTATGGCAGTGGTGGCGAACCTATGGCACGGGTGCCATAGGCGGCACTCAGAGCCCTCTCTGTGGGCACACGCACCGTCGCCCCAGTCCTAAGCCTTCAGCTGGGTTTTATAACCTTTTCGCTTTAGGCCTCTGCTGCTGTGTGCAAAAAAAAAAAAAAAAAAAAGTTTCAATCAATCAGTCAATTTCAACTTCTCACGGGAAAAAAAGGTCCTGCAAAGTTGGAATAATTGATTGAACTTTTTAGTCCCACCCAATCTGCCATTACCACAACCACACCCACCCAATGGGCCACACCCACCCAATGGGCCACACCCACCCGGCACCCGATGATGCGTAAGTGGGTTTTGGGTTGCAGTTTGGGCACTCGGTCTCTAAAAGATTCGACATCACTGTCTATGGGGCATATAATTTCAGATAAGTATGCATCCATGCATACTGTTATTGGATTTATTCCTATTACATTCTATACTACGGTATTATCAAGGCCTGTTCCCATTGTATATTTTTAGGAAAATAGGCTTGAATATATTGGGACATTTAGCTTTTACTTCATTTTTATTTCAATTTCTCTTTTACTATATAATTCATAATTGGTAAATCCTATTCCAGACTCTTCTAATAGATGATGAGTTACGATTATGCGGCATACTATTACAAAATATAGTTTTCAAAATATATTACATATTTCAGCAAGAATGACTGATTCCTATGCCACAAAATCTTTTTTCTTAAAAATGAAAAGGCTTTTTTAAAAAAAAAACATCGATGTTGTGCTTATAACAGCTCAATTTTATGTATGTCTATTCAGAATTAAGCCTTATTAATCTGATATAAATGGATATAAGTTTCAGCCTAAATTCTCTGAAGTGGATCATAGAAAGGAATGTTTTAAACAAATGCTGTTCCATATAAATGGGTCTCCCAGAAAATATATTAAATTAAATTTAAAAACAGATGAATAGGCCATATTAGCCATATTTTAATAACCATTATCTAATCATGAAAAACTTGAATAATTTATTATAAGATTTCTGCAAGCAATTATCTCCTGGATAAGCATACAAAATAATGTTAGACTTCTTTTTAAAATGGATATTTTATATACCTTCTGCAGTAATTAGAAAATTATCTACTTTGATTTTAAATAATTTTAACCTGTACTATGATGTCATTTAAATACTACACACCATAGATATAAAAAAGAAATGTTCAGCCTGAGAAGCAGTGAATCCACAATGTTAAAACTGTTTAAGAAACAGTCTGCTTTAAGACAATTTAATTACCGTAAATGCCGGCGTACAAGGCGACCCGGCGTATAAGACGACCCCCGCCTTTATAGCAGGGCCGCATTCCTAGAACGTCGTCTTATACACCGGAAACTACCAGTATTTCCGGCGTATAAGACGACTCGGCGTATAAGACGACCCCCGTCTTTGGCGCCAATTTCAGCACTCGCGGAAGTCGTCTTATACGCCAGCATTTACGGTACCTGAGACTTGCCATTTGAAGACTGCTTCTAAAATCATCTTTAGGATCACACTGAAATTGGAAGAAATATAGATCCTGCTAGTTTAATGGTCTGTTTCTTGCTTTAGATACATTTAGAAATGTGCACAATAATGTTATTCAGATACTGAAATGCTGAACTGTCATTTTAATCAGAACATTCAAATCAAATTAAATGTTTTTATCATAAAGGCTCAACAAAAAATCAAACTGGTTTCTTTGGGCACATATTGTATACCAATATATTGGTATCTTTGCCCTTTTGCTGTGAGGTGACAGTGATTAATTTAGAAAAGGAGATTGTGGAATTAGTAATGCAGATGCTGAAAGGCAAGTGGCAAGACTTTAAAAGAAGATTATCTGCAAATATGCTACTTGTTCCCCACTCTACTGGCACTTACCCATAAGGTAAAAGTCCAATATGACCAAAGCCAAATCAATGGTAGTGTGCAGAATGTCAGCCAAACAAACAACATAAAACAAATCATATGTTATCTGTGGTCACTTCTTCAGGGTTAGTCCAAGAACTCATAACTTACATTCTTCTGTCCTTCCTTGTTTATTCAATTAAACATGTAATGGTTAATAAACTGACGTAGTCCAAAGTTAGTAGGTTGTATTATAACATTTATTAAAATAATGCTATGGGTTAATAGAAACAGCAAAGAACCAAAGAATTAAAATGCAAGCTATGTAAAAACCCAACTAAAACCCAAATATGTCTAATGTATTCAATCCAGTAGCTAACTAAAAGCCTAAGAAAGACAACACTCCCAATATAATAATAAAGTACTGCAAAACAATTAGCAATTTTCAGTTATCAAAATTGTAGGTTTTGCATTTTTGTATCCTTTTCTCAATCAGGAAAAATTATTCTGAATGTTATATAACATACATATAAAACAAGATAGAAAAATACATTATAAACTTGTAACAATGGCTGTAAATACATTATCTTACATGTTTCTCATAGGCAATAGGTTGGTTATGTTACATACATAGCATCAAACTAAGATAAAAGAATAGACAAATACATGTCATCTGTACGGTTACATACAAGCGACACTCCCATATACCCACTCTAAAAATTACATAATACTGTCAGAAAAAAGACTTATAACTACAAATTTTAAGAAAGAAAAATTCAATAAAGGATGATAATACTGAGAACCAAGGCATTCAGAGATTCAAAAGTCATGCTTTAAGTTGATCCAAAATGTTATCAACCAAGTTTTCAAACTTTTTTTCAGAACAAATATTACTTTTAGAAGTCACACTTCTCTCAAGAAGAGACCTCTGATCAGCATCTAAAAATGTCCAGGTTTATCACAGTTGAGATGAAACTGGATCAAATACTGGTAACGTTATAGCAATCCTCTCTCCAAAATGTTTGAGTGTCGCAAGTTTATTCAACCAAACAAAAATCAAAATGGCACAGCATATACCAAAAGTAAAACCAAATAAAAAATAACAAAAATGTTATGTAACAGGAAGACAAAGCCAGTGGCAGAATAAAAGGAAAGCTAGCTGCATACAAAAAGATGAATGTTTATTGCATAGTAAATAAACTGATACTTGTTTCCAGGTGAGACACAATGTTGATAAAGTCACCATGCAGATGCTTAAAAATAAGCCCTCTTATCTAACTTACTATTGACCTTTGATTTGGAAACTGTGAAGGTTTTAGGAGAATAAGCTGACACAATGTAAAGGGCAAGGTATCACCTGGTCTTTGCCAATTTGCTTCAAAGCTGTGACCATGTTGATACTGGCTCATTAATTTTACACTCCACTTTTGTGCGTAAAGTGTTTTTGAACACTAGTGTTAATTAATACTAATTCAGCCACACAAACGTCTTTTAAAAATTCAAACTGAACCACAGCTGGATTTTCCAAGATAGTATATCCTCTTTAATGGAAAGTGCAACCAGTAGTTAACATTCCTCAAGTAGAAGTTTCATGAAAAATCATGTAAATCCATACGCACTTGGCATTGTAGCTAAAACATCCAGAACTTATAACATGCTCAATCTTAATGTTTGATTAGTCATGGATGAAATTATATGGGAGCAAGTTTAAGTTCCCTTGTAGTTTCCTGCATCTAGTTCAATCAGAAAAAAAGATAACTAATCTCTAAATAATAATAAAAAACCCAAACACTTGCTATTCTATTATTACTGTAATCTTATAATTTGATTTTGAATGAAACTGTATCGTAGAACCCTTTGGTTTAAGGCTGAGCAAGTATTATAAAAATATATTGTCTACAATTGAAGAGGGAACATGTTACAAAAATATTGCAGTTGGCTGTTGGTGGAACAATTCTATTTCACAGTTTGGGATCTGGCAAGGTTGTATCATGCTGTGGCAAAAACCAGGTAATTTTAATAGTCAACTCATTTGTCTTTCCTCACAGCTTCTTTTCACATACTGGGCGGACTGAGTGGCATGCATTAACTTGCTGTCTTAGGGAGGAGCTGATTATACAACACACCTGACTAAATGACCATGAAGAAAATAAGGCACTTTCTTTTCTTTATACTTATTCCAATACTTAAAAAATAAAAAAAGAAAGACGAAAAGGCTCTTTTGGTCTTTTGTTTCTCGACAACCACCAGAAAAAAATCATTTAATGAAATAAAGGGTTTCTTTGTTCTTTTTTCGTTTTTATAACACTTGAAAGTATAAAATGCTACATTTCCAAAAATATATATTTCTTCTGCACCAGCACCCTTGTATAGTAAAAGTATCTACTTTTTTCAATTTGTTTCAATGCACTACACTTTATCTACAATTTCATTACATGTATACAGCAAATAGGCAAGCATGGCTTTTATATCCTTATGAATTTACTCTATACAGGGAGGCTTAAAAAAATATTTGAACAGTTTGCCCAGTAATGTGACACATAATGCATGTACCTTGTACTCATGTAATTTTTAAAAGGAAGTTAATGTATAGTAAAATAACTGTATCTCAGCATTAGCTTCGATAGGGTTGCTGTCTTTTAATGCATTGATGTGGTTCAAAAATTCAGTAATCTATTTTTCATGGCACTTTTTTTTTCTTAAAAACACCCAATTTGGCAGGTAATATAAAAAAGGCTGCATCTTCTGCCCTTTGAGGGCATTGGTAGTGATTACACTGCATGTCAAATTTTGAATACTTTTAGGAATCCCTTCACCAATGAGATCACTGACCAAAGGTTCATGCATGATGCATCATCACACAGTACATTCAAAGAGAGCTTTGACTTCTTTATGAGAAGAGTAAGATTCCTAGAAGTGTCACAGTAACTGCCTCTGACATCAGGGAGTTAAGGGACATCTGCTTCCATCTCTTAAATGAGGCCCTCCTTACCATTTTTAGGGTGGGACACTAAAAGATGATCAGTGCGGAAGGATGAATTGGACCTTATTGCTTTACTACTATTCAGTGCAGGTTCTAGAACCACTTTCACCCAAACAGGGAAAAAAAGCTGAGTTGGAGGACAACAAATTCTTTGTCTTTTTGTTAGATGGTAAGACGAACGGACAAATGCCTCAGCTCGCTGCACTGAAGACAGACAAGCAAAGGCGATTACCAGTTAACTGATCAGCAGGCAGGCATGGTCAGGTCATCATTGGGTGAAGAGTTCAGAGGTCAGAAGGTCATAGGTTAGTTGCCGGTGGCGGCTGGGTGGTTAGAAACAAAAAAAACAAAAAACAAAAAAAAACAAAAAAGAAAGAAAGATAGAGAAGAGATTAGTTTCAGCTAGTGACGGCTTAATGACAACATGAAAACTAATCACAACTAATAAAAACAAGCATGTTTAATTCTGACATACTGCTTGACACCATCTACAAATGCAATAAAAATCATGACAGTCTAGTATCATGATTTGAACATATGAAGGAGAAGCCCAGTTCCCACAAAACTGGTTAACAAGGAAAAATAGAAATAAAAATATAACTAATGGTTAGTAGCAGTCAATGAAAGAAAAAACAAAACAAAACAAAACAAAATGATGAACAATTTCTGGAACTTGATAAAAGAATTGAGAACAGTCAGTGCACCATATCAGTATCTGACTGCTATTAAGCATTAGTATTCTCCCATGTGCAAGCAATCAAAGCAACTAGTAATGATGAATGTGATTATTAATACTGACTGTTAAGAGAAATGAATCTAAGAAATTTGACTTGACATTTGATTTCACAAACTACGGGCCAAACAAGTTTTTTGTTCAATAAATTTTATTGCTTTTCAATGATTCTATTTACAATCAACACTGAACTTCTTGGCTTCATGATACAAAGCAATACTAAATTGAAGTCTAGAAGAGTAGGCATCGTTCATGGGAAACAGAAAAAGCCCAAATGTTCTAGCCATCTTTTTCCTTCTTTAAAAAAAACAAACAAACAACTATCTTACAGATATAGGACACTAAGAAAATGCACTTGTATGTAAACACTGTAAAAGTCCTGCCATTTAAAATTCTATATTTAAAATGCTCTAGTTACATCAAAAATATAGGAAATCTAATTGATACTAATAAGGCATTTTAAAAACTACAGTTCTTTTTTTCAAAGCTAATACTTTGCAAATACAATAAAATTTGACATTTCATATACATTCCTGCTTTATATTTTTATATTTTAAAAGAAGCCACCTGTAAATACTATTTTCTTTTCCAAAACACACAAATATTACAATAAAACATAAAAAAGTTCTCAAGTGGAAAGTTATCATTCCCATTTGTCTTGAGCTGTTTCTTCTTTAATCACTCTCTTTCTCATTCTCCTTCAACAACTTGGTCCACTTTACAGTAGTACAAATTTTAAGACTCATTCAACAGCTTTATTATCTCTAATAAATTCTGAGGTTTGATAAGAATATTTGTACTGTTGCCATTGACTAAAGCAGAGGAGATGAAAGTGAGAAAGGTGTTCAGTGCAAAGTCAGAGTTGTGCTATTTTAAAAAATGAATTCAGTAGGTGCAATGTTCACAGATAGCACATTTTTAAAGGCCGTACATCTTGGGTTGGCTTTATATTATTTCTATGGCCTATCATTTAGGCTACAGTTCATGAACTCTAAAACCATTACTGTTGTAACTTAAATGATACCTTATTTTCCCTGATTTTTTTTAAAAAAATGCTGAGAAGTGGGGTTTTAAATTAAAAAATATTGTAAAAAAACTTTAAATTAATAAATATTTAATGTGGCATTATCTTGCCACCATAAAAATGTGTATTAGATATCCAGAATCTTAAAGTGTTCTTGGTACTTACTACAATTTTGATTAATATGGTATTACAATTTGTAGATATAAATTATGTGAAAACTGGCTTTGAGAAAAACACTGTTATAGTTTCAGCACTGCCATTTCTTGTGTATTTAAATCAATGCAAGCTATCATAAGATACGAGTACACCTGTGATACATCCTCTGCCAAGTCCCTGACCATCTACAGTACACACAGGTTTGTCAAGTGTGCAACACCATTACAGTTTATTACAATTAAATCAGTCAGTCTCTCTGTTACACAAATTCAGTTTTATATTATTTATATGGCGGGGCTTTAGGAGAAATTATGTGATCTCTTTAATTCTCAGAGAAATGAATTCTGAAAAGTTGGGAGCTCTTGCTTTAAACACAATGCTTACATATAAGCCAGCATTTAGAATAAATTCTTTAATCAGACGATACAATAATGGGATAGTTATTTTAAAATCTCCGTTAACCAATGATCAAATTAATGCATATGCTAGCTTCAGTTAACTTCTCATAGTTTTTCTTAAGAACAGAAAGTGGTTCAGTTTATTGACATTGAATTTTAACACATATTGGACTGGACAATTATTCAAACATATGTAAAGCTATACAGTTAGGTTACAGTTAGGTTAAAACAATGGAATTTTCAACTTGGTTGCACGCAACAAATGAAACTTGAATGGGGAACCAAGTGATATAAATAAAAAAATCTATTAATGACAAAAACTAGTATAATCTTCTACTCTTTTAAACTACTGTCCACAATTCAAAACAAATAAACAAAGCCACCTCAGAGTTTGATGGAATCTGGAATTATTCATCATGTTCACTTATGTCACGTTTATCTGAATCATATACCACCATTAGTAAAACCAATTATTAGGGAGAAAATAGTCTATACAATGGTAATTATAACTAAGATGTACTTTGGAACAATCTACTACTAAAGTGCATGCTACATGCTCTCAAATCTTAATAAAATATAAATATATATCTTAATACAATGTCTGCAAATTAGTTTTAACAAATCTCTCCTAAACTTACACAACATTGTTTCTAATAACTGCCAACTCTAGATACAATTAAAAATTCAGTCACAAACTGAACTAGCGCCCAAACTTCAAAGTCTTCTAGATACAAAAACTTAAAAACTAGTTGATTCTCTGGCCCAGTAACTATCCAACACAGTTGTCTCAATCAGCAGTGAAATATGATTTTTCTCCCCATTCCAGTTGATATATCTGTCCTGATTCCGTTAACTTTAGATATCCACATGGGACCATAATTTGCAAAAGAGAAGAATCAATAAAGTGAGTTTATAGCATATTTTTTTCACATTAAACAACACTCACATGTGGCATCCAAGAAGAATGGAAGTAGGAATGCATGATCTTGCTCCCTCATTATATGTACAAAAGGTATTTTTCTCAGAAGTGAACATTCATAACGGTGATTCAATACAAACAACAATGTTTTTTTTTTTCAGAAAAGAAAATCTTTTAAAATACAATGTGGCATTTCTGAAATA
This sequence comes from Crotalus tigris, assembly GCF_016545835.1. Taxonomy (NCBI): domain Eukaryota; kingdom Metazoa; phylum Chordata; class Lepidosauria; order Squamata; family Viperidae; genus Crotalus; species Crotalus tigris. Next base: position 423,050 of record NW_024100175.1, read on the forward strand.
CTGCAGAAAGTACCTATCTAGTTTGGAATGTTTCTAACAATGAGCTCCTATGGCATGAGCTCAAGAACTGGTTAAAAGTTAAAAATAAAGGCACTGGTATTAATTTAGGATTTGAAATATCATTTTGCAATAAAATTTCTTATTATCTGAATTTATTCTAGTTCAATATTACAAATGTACTCCAACAACTAAAATTTTGCATTCTAATCAGACAATACAACCTAAGTTAATCCTCACAATACCTCTGTCAACTACAGGAGGTATATTGATATCACAACTGAATTGCCAAATTCAGAAACCAAAACAATATTACAGTGGAACAAATGTTCCTGAACTGTCATACTGCTTTCAGTAGTAAATTCAATGTCAATAAACCGAGAAGTCATTTCTCACAAGAAAAGAACATCATTCAAAGGCCTATAAATTTACAAGGAATGTAAATTGCATCATATAAAGGAGAAAATGAAAACTTATTTTCCCTTCAATAACCAAGCCAAGCAAGTTTTTTGCTTTGCCTACCAAAATATCAAAAGTACTAAGTTCAAAAAATGAATTTTAGTTGCAAATACATTTTTTAAAATCCTAGAAGCTAAGAAAACACACTCAAACTTGAGATATATCACTTTTACTCTCCTTGTTAAATGTGGAGATTTTAGGGCAAATGCCACAAACAACTTGTCAGCAGAGAGGAAATAAATCTTCAATTTTCTCCTGAAATAATACATATAGCACTTACTTCTACCTTATTAAGCACTCATCCATTCATTTTATTTTGCAACACCAATTTGAAATATCTCAAATTATTTAAGAGTCCCAAAGGAAAATCAAATGACCCAACAATATGACACCTACTAGAATTAAATCATAGTGCTCACAAAGGAAGTTATAACTTTGTATACTCAACACACTGAAGTGTGTGTGTGTGTGTGTGTAGATTTTTGATAGAAAGGGTACAGTAGTTTTAAATTGCCAGAAAAGAGTTATGTTCACTTCAATTTAATATAAACATCAATAAAACAGTCAAAATAGAATTTGATTAACCACTTGTGGTGTTGCAAATTTCCATGTACACTCAAAGCATTTCTTATAAGCAAGAACTGCAGAACTAAACTAACCTCTGTCTGCGGTCACAATCCTTTGGTAAGGATGGACACGCATATCGTGCCTTCGAACTTTAGTAGCCACCGCACCTAGTTAAATTGCAATTACCAAGACAGTTAGAAAACATTTGATAAAACATTAACAGCAGGCTTATTAAAATGGATTTTAAATGATCACTTTCTTAAAATACTATTTAAAGAAAGCAACATGTTAAGGCACAGTAGTTTCAAATTTTAACCTTAATATATGAATTATATCTGTGCAGATTAATATTGCATTTATTTTAAACATCCAGGCCTTAACCTGCATTCATTTACAAACTTGATTACAGTATTTCATGAAATCTACTAGACCCAAAGACAATTGAGCTTTACTAGTCACATATTCACTGAAGTGCCTTCCTTGCAGCAGGACTATCTTAAATAATGCCATTTTTAATACTGAAGGTTTTTTTTACAAATTTTTAAACAACTTCCAGTTTTTATCATTTAAAAAAATTATAACACAATTCCTCAAGCCTACAGACTGTTTTAAAAACTAAGTCAATAACTGTGAACTGCAATGAATTAGGTGATTAGTAAAGCAAATAGTACAGAATACATAGCAGTCAGTATACTACCATACACTCATAAATCACAGCTACCTTGCCATAGCACAGGCTACATCAAATTAATAGCATTTTTATTTCTATGTGCAAAAAAGTGCAAGTAAGTCACTGACTGCTAGGCTACATTTTTTTCAAGGCTGCTGAAAACTAAACATTTGTTAAAAGTCAGCTCTGATGAGGTTCATTTAAGACCATTCTTGAATTCTTAGCCTTTCGTTGGGAAAGCCATACCTAAAGATAAAAGGGAATTAAACATTAGTCAACTAAGATTTGATGCTACTGTCAATCCTTCCCATAAATTTCCTAATCTTCCTTAAATTATTTACACGTTTTTCCTAAATTACTTTTCTTTCTAAATCCTAAGATTTTGCCAAAAATATTAGTAAATTGGGGCTTTACAAATTGTTTGAAATAGTTTTCTTTCTTTTTAACAAAGGGGAAGGGGCACATACAAAGCACAAGTTCTCAAACAATTAAAGAGGACTCACTGGAGGAAATAGGCACGCATATGCATGCAAAAATAGCTGAGAACAGCTTATGAACTTAAACAAAAAGATGCAGCTGCTTTAACAATTAAAATTGATAAAGTTCTTACACAATCAAAAGAAAAACTTCAAATAATTTGCTGGCATTCATCACGAAAAATAAAGATGCATATTTCCATAATAATAGTTTTAACACTGTAGCATTTTAGAGCCAACATTTATTAACATATAGTTTATTAGACTTATACTTAATTTTCACAATATAGCAGGAAATAATATATAGCATTTACTTTAGTGATCAGTTTTCAACATCAGAAGCATAGTTTTGACTCTGATATTTTGTTGTAAGAAATGATTATACTCTCTATATTCATAAAATGTATTACATCACCTATTTCAGATTTGATTACTCTTCAGAGTCAAAATTAAAATAAATATTTACACAAAATTCTAAACATTAATTTAAATTAGTAAATCTTTAGTAAGGGTGAACTTAGCTGAAAATTAGTCATAAATTAATACTATGTATAAAACTACATTATTATATTTAAGTTATGATAGGTGACATAGATATCTAAAATGTCAGCATGTAAACATTTCAAACAGAAGCAGTAACTTTTTTTAAAAAATATTTTTTTAAAATTAAAAAATTAAAAATTATAGGATCGTGTCCTATTCTTTAAAAAATCCCTAACTATACAAGATTCCAACAGTCTAGCCCTAAAATTTAATTAACATCTTAATTGCATAGTTAACAATATTTAATGGCGTATTATAAATATCTATGGAAATGCTACATTCATCTTATTTCTGTGTGTTGAACCAAATGAAGTAATGTAAAAAGAAGCATTTATTAGTGATTATAAATATATCTAGACAAGCTAAAGTGTTCCTGAAAATACTATCATCTTGAAAAACTCAAAAAGGAAGTGAAAATGTGAAGCAGCAGATAAATACACAATTGCCCTGTCTTAACACTATTGTTAATTGTAATTAATTTAAAGTAACAGCTATTTTATGTAAAAAGAAGTCTGTTGTGATTACAGTAGTAGAATTGGTATTACAAAAATACTTTTTAATACAGTGAAATATAAAATAACTATGCTGTTTTTTAAATCCCAGAGAAAATGGGAACTGTAGATGTAGGCATGAATTTTAATGCTTTGCAACCAGGCTTAGAATTTTAGGTTAAAAAAAAAAATAAAGATATGGAATTAAATAACTGATTCAAGAGTTCAAATGCCTAGGGATCCTAAAAGGCCAACAGTTAAGCTGTACCATGGATTTCAATGGAAGAGTTTTGCATTCAGTAATACAGTATATTGTATAAAATTCAATCAAGCATGCTTTCACATGCAACTAATTTCTCAAACTGAAATCCATGAGATTTTATGTATGTTTTACTTGGACTATATTTTTGCTCCTGAATATAATCACCAGCAGTAACTACTTTTTAGTCAAGTATTAAAAATGACATAAAACATAATTCATTATGTACATTTAATATAGGAACAGAGCAAAAAAGTAAAATGAACAAAAAGAGCAATATCAAATTAACACTAACTTTTTCTAAGTAATACTAAAATAAAGCATTCATGCTGAAAACCAAGGAACCAAAGTATTAAGAATATCAAATATTTCAATCTCCTAATCTCCACTACAGAAAAAGAAAGTGCAAGTTTTCAAACCCAATATCCTTATTATGTCGGGACACACACTTGTTTTAAAAAGGGAAACACATTTCATTGACAAAAAAAAAAAAAAAATGCTTTCAGAATCTCCCCAAACATAATGGGGCAAGCCATGCTACCTATAATGCTCAATTAAACTGTCTTGGAGAAACTTACCTAATACCCCACTGGGTTCAATAGGATACTCAAGAATTGATGTAGCAGGTGCCAGTGTGTAGGGATATTCATAAGGTGTGTAAATTAAACCAGCTTCAGGTCCTTGGGGAACTATTGCAGCAGTTGGGTGAGGAGTTCCATTTGGCATGACAGCGGTCTGTATTTGTCTGATCAAAGGCATTAAGGTAGGGCCAGCTGGCGTAGGGGTACGCAGGGCAGCTGGTGGGAGAACAGGCGCAGGCCCTGTTATAATCCTTGGAGCCTGGGCTGTTGCTGCAAGAGAAAAGGCAAGGGCTGCTACAGTAAGCAAAGAAATTCAGAAGAAAGTATGGAGACAGTAGTGCAACACATGAAAAAATGGGGAAAGTAGGAAAGTAGGAAAGAAGAAAAAAAATAAAAGGAAACCATTAGTACATGCATTGATCACACAGTGCCAAAGCACACCATTCAAAAGCAACAGCTTTCCATTTCCCAGTGTGAATAAGAATGAACATGCAAAATAAAAGCCAATTTAAAATGGCAGAATAGATTTCTAAAACACAGGTAACACACAGCACAAAAGCTCAATGTAGATCACATATTTTTCATTACCTATGCCTTCAAGACTGCATGAGACTGAGAGGCATGCAGGAAACAAAGAAAATATTGTTGTAATTGCATATGGAATATTAAATAGTGAGATTTCAGCATCTACAGATATTCAGTGAAACTTAGATATACAATGTAATATTTCAGTTGCAACTTAACCAGTAAACATTCTATTAAGTGAGCAAATACATTATAAACATTTGTTGGTATCTCCTGCCCTTTTTCTGAACTATCGCAGCACAGGTGGTGACAAGGATACAGAGAACTTTACTGTGTGCCCTTTCTCCCATTCTAATATAACTAGAAAACAATTCTGTAACTTTTTTTCTCTTGAGACAGGTTGGTAATATAAAAAGTAAAATACAATAAACTGTAAGTAAAGATGAACATTTATGTTAATATATATGTTAACGCTATTTGAAAAATATTTAAATTGCAGTGAGTTCCTAGTTAAGCCTAGTTTTAATAGTTTATCAAAATAGAGCAAAATACTGATATATATATATATATATATATATATATATATATATATATATATATATATATATATATATATATATATATTAAATTGGGTTATGTGCAGGCAGCACTATTTGATTTTTGAAATTTAACATAAAGCTGAACTACTAAAACTATTGACTGATTAATAAAGAATACATAATGAGTCAACTCTGAAGGGAAAGAAAGCTGTAATTTAACAAAAGCAAATAAACAGCATGCTGGTCATGTTATGGGTCATTTAGTCCTGTCTTTCTGTGCAACCTCTTCTGACAGATTCCATTGTTATTTTCTACCCCAGTATGTTTTCCTAACATCACTTGTAAAGCTGTTATTTTACAAATACCATTCCTAGCAATTCACAAGGAGCATGTGCAGAAAAGAGGGGGATGCCTTAAACTGTCATTTACAGTTTAAAAGAACTGTAAATGACAATAGAAATAAAGCTGTGAGATACTGAAGTGTAGCCAATTCATCACAAAAAGGCAGGCTTCAGAGAATCATTCTTTCTCAGGACAACATAACCTGGTAAAGATATCTAAATTTGAAATAATAGAAAATATTTGTAGCTCAGGTTTTAGATTTTGGCAGTGGTTTGCTTCCTCCAACCTTGTTTCAATTTAGTTTCTGAATGTTTCATTACCAGACTAAGTAACATCAGCAGCAGGATTTTCTTGCCCTATTTTCCTTAGATTATAAATGTCTGCCAGTGTGGTCAGTTGGTTGTGTGATTGGTTGTTCGTTTGGAGCTATATTTAAATTGTGAGCAGCTGATTGGTTCTCTTGTTGATTGAAAGTTCGAAAGGTCTGGATTCTTATATATTCATATGCTGGCTCTAGATCAATATGCTTGTTAATTGTTCCTTTGGTAGAATACCAGGCTTCAATAAATTCACATGTGTGGCGGGTGTTGGCATGTGCAATGATTTTTGTTCCTTTCCAAATGATGGTGTTGTTTATTATCAATGTGGTTTGAGATCAGGGATTTTTGCTTGTGCCATTTAATGCTAGTTGATGTTCATGAACCCTTATTTCCAATTGCTTTCCAGTTTGTCCCACATAGAATTGGTTACAATTGTTGCAACTGATTTTGTATACTATGTTGCAGTTGTCTTCCTTTTGTATTTTGTCTTTGACTTTAGATAACTCTTTTCTGAGTGTAAATGTGGGCTATCATTATTCCTAAGGATTTCAGTATTCTGGCAGCCATTATGGATGTCCCTTTGATGTACGGCAGGACTTGTTTTTCTGTTGTGGCTGGCTGTGTATTTATCGGGGTTTGGGTAATAAGCATTGTATTATGAAATTTTGGGGATAGGCATTGCTGAGGAAAATATTGAAAAGGTGTTTCTCTTCTACTTTTCTTAATAATTCAGTGCTGCAGTGTGTTCTGGCTCTATTCTACCAAAGGAGCAATTAACAGGCATATTGATCTAGAGCCAGCATATAATGATGATGATGATGATGATGACGACAACAACAACAACGACAACAACAATAATAATAAAGTTGGAAGGGCCCTTGGAGGTCATGTAGTCCAAACCCTGCTCAGGCAGGAAACCCTATACCATTTCAGACAAATGGCTGTCCAGTCTCCAAACTTGCAGTGTTGGAGCATGCACAATTTCTGGAGGCAGGTTTTTCCCTGATCAATTGTTCTAACTGTCAGAAATGTAAGAAACCAGACCATTTGAACTACCAATCAACAAGAGAATCAATCAGCTGCTCAGAATTTAAATATAGCACCAAACAAACAACCAATCACACAAACAACTGACCACACTGACACACAAGACATTTATCAGCTAAAGAAAATAGGACAAGAAAATCCTGTTGATGGCGTTACCTAGTCTGCAGTGGTGGGATTCAGCCGGTTCACAGGTACAGTAGAACCAGTAGCTAATTTTTTGTTGACTTTGGCAAACCGGCTAAAGCCCTAGCCGAGAAAGGACAGTGGAAGTGCGTGGACGCCACTTCTGGAAGTCTGTTCTGAGCCAGGGAGGCCTCCCAGGCCCAGAACGGTCCACCAGAAGTGCATGGATGCCACTTCCAAAAGTCCATTCTGTGCTGTGAGGCCTCCCAGAAGCAGCATCCATGTAGAGAACCGGTTGTTCAGGTATTTGAATCCCACCACTACTAGTCTGGTAACGAAATGCTCAGAAACTAAATTGAAATAAGCTTGGAGAGCAAACTACTGCCAGAAGGTATCTAAGTTGCCAATGTTTTTTTTAATATGATTCATATACTCATTAATTTGTAGATATTTTAAAATACTCTGGCATCTCCTAGCATGATGGAAATGTAAATCCTAAAGCGGTTATACTAGAAAATGGTGATGCTTTATGATAAATCTAGCAAATATTTCCATAAACAACAGCAAAGGCATGGCAAGATTACTTCTTGAAACTATGAGAGGTCTATCATTGCCTTGGAGCATAAAATCTAAAATCAAAAAACATATCACTAAAAACATGTCAAAATCATCGTATGTGAACCAGTAAATTACTTTCAAAACAAAAGCTTTGGGGCCCAACAGGAAACACAAGTGATTATTAGTGGTCAAGACCAAGTACAAACTAATCAATGCTTCAAAGTTTTAGAAATGTTAACAGTGTTTTTCTAATGGGATTCTGGAGCATGAAAAGAATGTATTGGGATGTGGTTTGAATGCACTATATTATTGAAATCGGAGACCATTAACGAAAATGTTATAGTGCAACATAGACTATGAGAAAAGAACTAAAAGTAAAATTCAGATAAACACTAAATATTAATAGTGATTCAGCTGTCCCCTAAGCTGCTAAAAAATCGTATTACCCAAACCATAGTATTAAAAAAGAAAACTTATACACTATACTAAATTATTTTGTATTTTATAAGAAAGAGTAATCTCTCAAAGCTGTAAATCATTTTTTTATGAAAAGTAAAGAATCTGGGATCAGATGCTAAAATAGGTATCATATTAAATGGCTAAACTTTAAGCAAACCCACACTACTGTAAACTCAATACTTTCATGACCAAATGCAAAATCCCTTTATACTGCAGGTACAAATTCATTTTAAAGCTCTGCAACTCAATGTCCCTACAAGTTTATTAAGAAAAGTTAGGAACGTTTCAAATGAGTATTGCTTTAATGTATTTATCTTTTATTCCAACTTATGTTTAGATATGTTCTTTTAATGCCATGAATCCAAACAGAGTGTTGCAGCATAATAAAAAAGTATTTTCTTTGTTTAGATTTATTGGTAGTGGTATTGGAGAAATGTATCTCTGGATTCATGTTTTTAAAAGGACTGTTTAATATTTGATAATAATGTAAAATATATGCTGAATTTCCCACACTGCCAATTGCCTGGGAAGCTCTGAGTAATAGATATGTTTAAGCAGGTATTCTGCAAATTTCTGAAATATTGGCTTATCTAAAATTATGGATAAAAGAAATCCAACAGACAATAACTTCCCAAAGCACTGCCAGAGTTCTGAATCAAATTCAGCCTTATTCTGCCATAGAAGGGATCTGCAATCTTGTTTCTACAATTCCTTACATGTGTACATTAGAAAATGAATCAATTTCAGAAACAGATCTGGACCAAATGTTGTGGTAGGCCCTCCTCATACACGAGAAAACCTTGCATTTCCATCAGTTTTGTGATTCATTGAATATAAAAGAGCACTGGTGTGAAGTATAACTTCCTATTATCTATTAGTGGTTAGATAAACCATTCTTATTCTCAAAATGCAATGATTTGCCTGTTAATGTTTCAACATGACTAAAATATAACCCAGTCAGTAAGTGAAAAGTATTTAGTTTTCAAATATCCCCGAAAACATGCATTTGTGAAAACATGCAGAATCAACTAAGAGTGTTTACAAAGTCATCATTACTATTGTATGACTGATCTCAGTATCCACAGCAAAAGAAATGGGGGAAAGTAGAAAACAAACAAAATATTACACAGTATGAACTATGGTCTGATCTCACTACTTTCCTGAAGGTGCCAAGGCTCTGTCCCCACGGCTGAATTAAGCAGAATTTATTTTGTAGTCACCACAATTAGGAATGTATTTAGTGAAGATTTAGTTAAGAAAAACCAAGAGATCCCCAGAAAATGTGTGCAATACCATTTTCTTTCAACCACAAGCTTTGCTCAATCTGTACTCAATATGGAGTACAAAATATGAACAGAGATATGCATGCTCTGGAAAGCAAGATAATACACATGGGGCAAATACAAAAAGTACTCTATGAGCACCAAGGATATTTGAAAAGGGTATAAAATATCATGTGAGTGACAAAAAGAACTATAACACATTTTGACAGCTTCTATCTGGCATATAAAGAACTTAAATTCTTGTACGCATATGAAAAGTTCTACAGCACTATAGGACTTACGTGATTTGATATTGGCGTCTCGATAGGTACCATTCAGAATTGCAAGTTCCATTAACTGCATCTTTTTAAGGCTATCTTCTCCCTCTGCCTGCACAAATGAAATACATTATTAGCAAAGCAGTTTATAATCTCATAGCACAATTGCAAAGAATTTGATACAAGTTCTAAGTGATATATGAAATAGAAACACATTTATATAAAGGAAACTGATGCTGATGCTGCTCTAGTCACATAATGCCTTTTTATATGCTTTGTAAATTCAAAAGCCTACACCTTCCAATGCACCTATTAGATTTCAAGAATGGGTAAAAGCCACTGTAATTATACTATACTATGACAGTGCTATACAAAATAAATAGAGACTGCTTTCTTCTGGACAGCAATTCCAATGTATAAAACAATGCATGAAATCCTTTCTTTCAAAGGTAAAACAAATTTGGAAGAGGATAGGAAACTTTTTACTGAATTAGAGTTGTACAAAATATACTATGGAAGTAGTTTAAAGGGCTGAATTGAGTCTTAAGTCCAAACTGAAAACTCTCAAATGAATGCCCAACAAACTTCAAATTGTAACACAACTACCAATGCTTCCATGAGAGAAATCTACAAGCACAATATTCAAAGCTATGATCCATGCATATTTGCTACTTATAAGCCGAGTTTGGTTACGAAAACTTTAAGGGATATAATTTCTACAAAATTAAACTGTATGCAGCATTTCTATATCAACAGGCCAAAGTACAAACAGTAAACTAATTTTTTCTTTGTATTTATAAATATTGTTAGTTTGCATTCTAAAATATAATTGATTAGAGTTACTAATAAGCAGTAAACAAAAACTTAAGAATATATTATTTATAAAAATATTTTTATTGAAAAGTTTAACAGCAATAATAAGAAGTAATACAAACTAAAATAGAGGAGGAAAAATGAAAGAAAAGAAAAAACAAAAAGTGCAATAAAAAAGGAAGAGAACACGAGGGGTCCTTGGTGCTCTCTGAGCTTGCTTGTTTCTTGCAGATGTTTCATTACTCAAATTAGGTAACATCATCAGTGCTAGTAAGAAGTGCCATTCACTGTCAGTTTATATTCTAGTGCAGGGGTGTCAGTCGTCACGTCACGTGATGTGTCACGATGTATCGTGACTTTTTCCCCCTTGCCGGAGCTGGGGTGGGTACGGCCTCCATGTGACGCATCCGGCCCACGGGCCGGCAGTTTGACACCCCTGTTCTAGTGACTTGCCTAGCAGTGTTGGTGGGATGGTCTTAGAGATTCTTTGGTTGGGCTCTTTGACTGATGTTGGCTTCTTTGGTAGTTTATTGATTGGGATATTGTTTACTTAATTGTTGGTCTGATGTTAACCTTGGAGTTAATCTATGTTGATCTGGGTGCTGATTGCTGGTGGAGATGAGCTTGGGTGTTGTTGTTTTTTTCCTTTTTGGGCTGAGTGATAGTCTCGCTTACTTAGTCTTACTTACTCAGTTAATTTAAACTTCGCTCTCTAAAGTTAAATCATGACCCTCCAGTCTAATCATCAAAATGATACATCACAAGTTGATTTTTTAAATAAATATATAAATCTCTTATGGATATATATATATATATATATATATATATATATATATATATATATATATATATCTCCATAAGAGATTTCCAATCATCAATAAATGTACACATTATCCTTAGAACATTTAACTATGTACTGTTAATTGCAATATATCACCAATTCACAATTTCTAAAATTTATTTTATTTATATCTTGCCTTTATTATTTCTTTTATAAAAAAACACACGTCAGTGAACATATCTAATATTCCTTCCTCATATTTTCACAACAACAACAACAACAACAATCCTGTGAGATGACTTGGGCTGACTGGCCCAAAGTCAGCTAATTGGCTTTCATTGCTAAGGCAGGACTAGAACTCATGATCTCCTTATTTCTAGTCTGGTGCCTTAAACACTAGATGATACTGCTTAAATCAAATTCTGTAAAAATATAACAGAAAAGAAGCATGTCATTTTAGTTAATTAGCTATTATTAGATTGGCAATTACAGAAAACTGGTACAATGACTGTAGCAGTTTTAGAGATATATTCTTCTAAAACAAACACAATACTGTGTATATCAGTGAACTGAGAAGGAGCCGATTTCAATAAATAAGGAACAATGCTTATGCATGCTTTTCTTTTAGTTTAAAATAAAATAACTTATGCAAGCGTTTCATCTTTGAAATCACAATCGATCATAAACACATACCATCTGAAAAATGATCAGAAAAATATATTATTGAAATGTTAAAAAATTGTTAAAAAAATTGGTGATTACTAGAAATGTGCTTTGTAGGGCTATAGATAGTTGTATTTACTAGGCATTTTAATCCCTGTTGTAGTTTCTGATACCAATATTTTTTTTTGTCTCTAACAATCTTTTTTATTAATTTTTTTCCCCATCAACATATGTTATTTTTTCCAATCAACAAGTTGTCTGGTGTTTGCTAAGCTAATACATGTTCACTTCCTAATCCTTCATTCTTTTCTCTAACCAAGAATAAAATAAATTTCAAATTTTATAATAGTCCGTATCTTCTTTGTCTTTCAGCCTCATAGTTAGTCTGTCCATCTCTGCACATTCCAATATTTTCGTGATTATTTCTTCTTCTGGAGGCAATCCTTCATTTTTCCAGTACTGTGCAAAAATTATTCTTGCTGCTGTGGTAATATGTAGAATTAAATATAATTTCTGCTCATTAATCTTTTCAGACATAATGCCTAGTAAAAAAAGTTCAGGTTTAAAATCCACTTGTTCACCCAATATTTTTTCTAACCACATATGTATCTTTTCCAATAGGCCTTTGCCTTCCCACATGTCCACCAAATATGATAATACGTGCCTATGTTATGTTTACATTTCCAACATCTATCTGACATATTTTTAAACATTTTTGCTAATCTTGCTGGTAGAAGGTGCCATCTATAAAACATTTTATACAGATTTTCTTTGTATGAAGTTGACATTGTTAATTTATAGTTTCTTGCCCATAACATTTGCCATTTTTCTAATTCTATATCATAACAAAAAAAATTTGCCCATCTTATATCATTGTTTCTTTCACTTGTTCACTTTCCATATCTAAAATTAACAAAAAATATACATTTTCTTAATTAATTTCTCATCCGAGGTTAACAAAATCTTATCAAACATTCTGATCCTTGTAAAATCCATACATTTTTACATCTTTTTCATATCTACTTTGTATCTGCAAATGTGCCCACCAGGACAAATTTATTCCTAAATTTTCCAATTCTTGTTTAGATTTCAATTTCCCATCAATATCTAAAATATCTTTATATGTTCATACTTTTTCAAAATCTACCAGATTCAGATGTATAAATGCCTCCATCGTTGATAACCTACCCTGGAATTTTTGAATATATTTTAGTTTTAATTTTTTTCCTATACTGTTAGTAAGGCATTTCTTATAAAATGATTTTGAAAGTACTTATGAACTTATGTTTTTCCCATACCATAAAAAAGCATGCCACCCCAATTGTAAATCATGTCCCTCTAAATACAATAACCTTTTATTTCTGAGTGTTATCCACTCTTTCACCCATATTAACACAGATGCTTGATAATACAATGTCCATTCAGGCAACCCAAAACCTCTATTTTCCTTAGCATCTTGTAATGTTTTCATCTTAATTCTAGCTTTTTTCCCCTGCCAAATAAAGTTCAAAACCAATGAATTTAAATTTTGAAAGAATTTTCTCTCAAGTTTTATCGGGATCATTTGAAATAAAAATAAAATCTTCGGCTACACATTCATTTTTACTGTAGCAATTCTTCCTAATATTGACAATTGGAGATTTTTCCATCTTTCCAAATCTAGCTTTATTTGCTTCAATAATTTTATATAATTGTCTTCTTTTATTGACGAACATTTAGCCGAAAGATGAATACCTAAATATTTAACTTTTTTCACTATTTGTACCTCTGTTTTCTCTAGTATTTGCCTTTTTTGTTTATCTGTGAGGTTCTTTACTATTACTTTAGTTTTATCTTTATTTATTTTTAGTCCTGCCACTTTTCCATATTCTTCTATCTTTTCCCATAGTTTAGGAATCATCTCTAAAGTTTCTTCCAAAATAAACACTAAATTATCGGCAAATGCTTGTAACTTATATGTTTCATCTTTTATTTTCAATCCTTTAATTTCTATATCTTGTCTTATCCTTTTATTTAATACTTCCAGAGTAAAGATAAATAATAATGGGGATAGTGGACATCCTTGTCTCGTGCCTTTCCTTATCTCAAAGTTCTCAGTATGATCTCCATTCACTATCACTTTTGCTGTCTGGTTACTATATATAGTTTTTATCATATTTATAAAATTCTTTCCAAAATCCATTATTTGTAATTGTTAAACCATAAATTGCCAAGAAACATTGTCAAACGCTTTTTGAGCGTCTAAAAACACTAATGCTAATTGTTTCCCTGGGTGTAGTTCATAAAATTCTAATACGTCCATTATCACCCTTAAATTATTTTTGATTTGTCTCTTCGGTAAAAAGCCGTTTTGATCTGGATGTATAAACTCAATTAAGTATCTTTTCAGTCTCTCTGCCATTATTGAAGTAAAAATTTTGTAATCCACAAGAGTAATGAAATCGGTCTATAGTTCTTAATATACATCAAGTCTGAATCTTCTTTTTGGTATCAAAGTACCGTAAATGCCGGCGTATAAGACGCCTTCCGCGAGCGCTGAAATCGGCGCCAAAGACGGGGGTCGTCTTATACGCCGAGTTGTCTTATACGCCGGAAATACTGGTAGTTTCCGGCGTATAAGACGACATTCTAGGAATGCGGCCCGGCTATAAAGACGGGGGGCGTCTTATACGTCGGGTCGCCTAATACGCCAGCATATACGGTAATATTTGCTTCTATCCATGTATTTGGGAGTTTGGCCTCTAACAATAGTCCATTGCAAACCTCTTTCAGTGGTTCGCTTAATATATCTTGTAGCTTTTTATAAAGTTCCTCCGGTAGCCTGTCTGGGCCTGGTATTTTCCCGTTCTTTTGTCGTTTTATAGCCTCTAAGATCTCCATCACTGTTATTCTGTCTTCTAACATAGTTTTGAATGTCTCTGGAATCTTTGACAATTTACTTTCTTCTAAATATTGAACAATTCTCTCTTTTGCAGCCTCCTCTTTGCCATACAATTCCATATACCGTATATGCCGGCATACAAGGCGACCCGGCGTATAAGACGACCCCCGTCTTTATTACTGGGCCGCATTCCTAGAACGTCATCTTATACGCCGGAAACTACCAGTATTTCCGGCGTATAAGACTACTCGGCGTATAAGATGACCCCCATCTTTGGCGCCGATTTCAGAGCTCGCGGAAGTCGCCTTATACGCCGGCATTTATGGTAATAATTCTTGATTATCTTTTTTATTTCTTCCTTTTAAAATTGTAAACAACCTTTCCCATCTACTAAATTATGTATTATTTTCTTCTCTTTTTGTTTTTTAAGCTTATAAGCTAGCCATCTTCCTGGCTTGTTAGCATTTTCAAAGAAATTTTGTTTTGCTCTCTTTATTTGTTCCGCCAATTTTTCTGAGTCCAACAAATTCAGCTTATGTTTTATTATTTCCATTTCTCTTTTCAAAGTCTTTTCCTGCGGGTTTTGTTGTAATTCTGTCTCTAATTTTCTAAATTCTTCTTTTAATAATAAATATTGCTGTCTTCTCTGTTTGTTTTTCTTTGCCATATACGTTATAGCTATACCTCTAAAATACGCTTTAGCTGTATCCCATACATTTTGTAATGATGTATCTTCTTCTTTATTTTCTTTAAAGAAGAATTCCATTTCTTTTTTGGCCAAGTCTATAAATTCTTTATCTTTTAGTATAGATTGATTTAAAATCCATCTTGGTTTTTTTTAATACTCCTTTCCATGTCGCTTTTATAGGGTTATGATCTGCCCATGTGCCTATTTCTATCTCAATTTCCTGTATTCTGATACCAATATTGATCTCCCCCTGCCCCCACCAATTCTTCTCATATAAGAGAAATCTTAAAATAGCTTCTCATTAATGGCAAAAGCAGTAAATGAGATGAAGGGAAAGATATTGAAACTAGTGGCACAATGGAATTAATATGATCTTCAAAAAGAGAACTGAGAAGTTTAAAGAACAAAAGGCTAAGTATGAATTGGTGTATGGACATAACCAAACCATCAAAGGATGGTTTTCAAGGACAGAATAGCAGAGAAAGTTGTAACAAATAGGTTTAATATAAACTGGATTTAGTCAGAATTTCTTTCCTTTTCTTTTATCTCCTGTCTTCAACTTCTTTTGTTACTCTTTTTTAAAATAATGCATAATGAAGAAGATACTATAATGTATATGTATGTATATAGAGCCAGTTTGGTCCAGTGGTTAAGACACCAGGCTAGAAAGTAGGAGATTGTAATTTCAAGTCCTGCCTTAACCATGAAAACCAGCTCGGTGATTTGGGGCCAGGCACTCTCTATCATCCCAACCTACTTCACAGGACTGTTGCTGTGGGGAAAACAGAGGAAGGCGTGTTGTGTGTGTCCACCACCTTGAGTTTTGAAACAATCATCAAAAGTTCAGTGTACATCTTTGATAAAGTTATCTCTTCCTTTTTTTCAGGCCACTCTTTGGAAATAAAGAAGAAGTATTTGGAAAAGGAAGAAATCAAGAGAAAGTGCCTGTTCCCATTTATATTTAATGCTGATTCTATCCATTTGTTTCATATTGCCCATCTCAGGGCCCCCAAGAGACTATCCTTGAGGAACAAATCCTTGGCAAAAAAGTTTTCCCATTCCTGATTTTGATAAGGAAACTAGTTAAATACATTGACTGCAAAATATAAAACATCCTTTACAAATTATTATTTCTAAGTTTCTTAAAGGATTTCTTCTAAAAATAGTAGATGTACATGTTCCATCTTCCTAGACACCTTATTTTAAACTTGAAATATATTAAGCTATATACAAAGTTAATGTTTACTCAAATATTGTAATTACACAGGGATGGCCCAGAATGCTTAAGATTGACCACTCAAACTTTAGCAAGCTTGCTCCATTTTTCAAAGTTTCTATTGTTGTTATGGGAAGAGTACATGATTTTAAAATCTAAAATGTCTTCTATTCTAATGAATGAAGTGTTACTAAAAGAAAATATAGGTAAGTTTTATCTGATCATTTATTCCCAACATAGGAAATTTGGTATCCGAAAGAATGACCCAAATAATACGTAAATATAAATAAATCCTTTCTCATCCCTATGAATGGTATGTATCTTCCTCAGTCTTGGGTCCTCTATTAGAGGTCTGGAAAATTGAAGATTCTTAGCTGTTCCTAGCATGGCATTATTCTTGGGTAGAGATGTTCTTGGATGATGTTGTTCCTTGGATGATGTTGGAGCCACTCTCCCATGTTAGGAATCACAGACTAAGTATTCCTACTACCACTGGGACCACTGTACTTTCCTCATCTTCTCTAGTGTCTACTTCAGGCCCTGGTGCTTCACCAACTTCTCAAACCTCTTCTTCCTGATGTTGCTTCATTTGGCACTGCTGCATCTATCACCCATGCTATCTTCTGGTCCTTGTCTACTATCAATGTTGTCTGGTTGACTGGCCAGTACCTGCCTATCCATCGGGCTCAGAGTTGTCTTTAAAACCATGGCATTCTTAATCTGGGATCTTGCTATAATGTGTTGTGCATGATATGTGAGGCAAAGTTTCTAGATTTTTAAAAATGCTAATCATCATAAAAAGCTGAACAGCTACTACTAATCCTAAATTCATTAACTGCGTTATACCATGCTTTTGTATGAAAATAATATAGCTGCTTCATTATCCAAATTAATGGAATTTGGCAATACTCTAATTGCACAAGCTACAATGGGGTGTGGGGGGGGCTTCAATTCCTTAGATTCAATTTGACATGAACATTATACTAAAAGTTTACACATCCCTGCTCTACAAAGTTGCAAAGATACTCCTCTTCATCCACAGATCTCTTACTCACTATGGTGACAGATCATTAAAACACAGTCCTCATTAGCCAGTTTTGATATGACTCTTCCTGCCATATGAGCCCCCAAATTCACCTTATAGTATGTATCTGAAAGCAAGACTAATTGCATTTAAAATATAGAATCCCTTTCTATAATTGATATTTGGTGTGGTATTACTGAGGTCTACAAGTAGTTCACTACTTAATTCCCACAATTGGGAATCAACTTCAGTTTTTAAGTAATGTGATCATTAAGTTAGTTGCGCCCAACTTTACGACCTTGCTTAAGCAAATTTGGATTCCTCCGCCCCAATTGTCAGAAGCCTCCTGAGAAGGTTTCAAATGGTAATCATGTGACCCCCCCAGGATGCTGCAAGTCATTTTTTGCAGCATCGTCATAGCTTTAAACCGTTCTTAAAAAAATGATCATAAGTCAAGAACGACCTGTAGTATCATAAATAGAAGGATTAAAGGAACAGTATTATATAACTTCACCCCTTTTACACTGAAATAATTAACTCTAATCGATGTAAATTGCTATTTTAAAAAGTAGAAAATCTTGCTTCATCTACGCTCACGTTTCTCACAAGCTTACAAATCAAACGAAGAATAGTTCTGCATATTTAAGAAATCCTTCTGTTCTGCACTGTTTTCCCACCTACCACAGATTGGCAGTTTATGAAAACTGTGAATATTAGCAAGACACACACAGCATCAATGCTCAAATTCTGGCTGACCCCATTTGAACAACCATTTTTAGAAGGCTGGATTTCGGCCCAAATATATATTAAAACACAGTGAGAAGGCAAGAATTTATTCTTTTCATTTTATTAACCTGAACCTCAATCTTATTATTTTTAGAATTAATTCAGGGCAGTGAACATATCCAATACACTTTCCTCCTATTTTCCCCACAACAACAACCCTGGGAGGTGAGTTGGGCTGAGAGTGGGAGACTGACCCAAAGTAACCCAGTTGGCTTTCATGGCCAAGGCAGGACTTGAACTCTTGTTTTCTAACTGTGTGCCCGAACTACTAGATCAATTGGCTGGTTCACAATAAAAAAAACCTAAGTGTTTTCATTTATAAAAATTATTTTTTGTTGACATTAAAGTCAGGTATATACTAACATATATTAATTGAGGGATTCTTGGGCATCTCTGAGCTTAATTGTTTCCTTGCAGACTTTTCATAAACCAAACTAAGTAACATCATCAGTGCTAGTAAGGAGTGGCGTTTGCGCTCAGTTTATATACTAGTGGCTTGCCTTGTCAGTGTTGGTGGGAGTGTTCTTAGTGGTTCTTTGATTGGGCTGTTAACTGTTGGCTTGTTTGGCAGTTTCTTGATTGGAGTATTGTTTACTTGATTGTTGGTCTGATGCTAACCTTGGAGTTAATCTATGTTGATCTGATTGCTGATTGCTGGTGGAGAGGAGCTTGGGTCTTTTTGTTCCCTTTTTGGCTTGCTGATTGTCTCTTTTGCATAGTCTATGTGGATATTATTTATATCTAAAAAGTAAAAGAAATACTAGAAGACAAAGAAACTTACATCCCAGTAAACACTAGCAGAATACAAAAATTAGACAACCGGATCAAGAGAACTCTCAGTGATATCACTAAGAAAGGCCAAATTACCAAAGAGAAAAAAGGCAACACTAAACAGCCCCAAGAACCTCTAAGGCCACCCCCAACAACAACAATGACAGAGCAAGCCACTAAAACAGGGGTGTCAAACTGCTGGCCCGTGGGCCGGTTTCATCATACCAGAGCTGCGCCCACCCCATTGCCGGCAATGGCGAAAAAGCTCCGATACGTCACGCGACATCATATGATGTCGCGAATTTGACATGCCTGCACTAGAACATAAACTGAGTGCAAACCTCACTCTTTACTAACATCGATTATGTTACCTAGTCTGGGTAATGAAACATCAACAAGAAAACAACCAAGCTCAGAGAACACCAAGGACTGCTCATTTCAATCTTGAGCTACAAATATTCTTCTTTATTGATACAATTTATTTATTAAATTTGTTCGCTGCTCATCTCGCTGCAAGGCACCTAGTTAATTATTTTTATTTGTTGGGTAAAACAATGGTCTTTATTACATAAATTTAAAATTGGAAATTGAGATTGACAATGGAACTGGAACTGATTTATAGAAGAGACAACAAGGTCAGATAGTCTTCATTTAAGAACCACAAATGGAACCAGCAACTCTGTCACTAAGTGACGCAGTTAAACAAATCACCCATGGTTGTTAAGCAAGACATCATGGGATAGTGGCTTGTGGGTTTACTACTTTCTTCTCCATTGACTGATATGTTGAAATCTGACCATGAAGCATGCAAATAATGATCATGTTTTTGTGGACACAGTAACAATAAATAAATACCCAGAGATTGCAGAGCATCAAAATCTCATGCCCTCAGGGATGCTACAACAATCGTTAAGTGCAAGGACCAATAGTAAAGTTACTAAACAGCCCTGGTGGTATAGTGGTTAGAATTCAATATTGCAGGCTAACTCTTGGAGTTTGATCCTAACTCAAGTTGACTCACCCTTCAAAACTTCCAAGGTTGATAAAATGAAGACCCAGACTGTTGGGAGCAATATGCTTACAATTTAAACTGCTCAGAGAGTGCTGTAAAGCACAATGGAGTGATATATAAGTGCTATTGCTACTTTTTCAGTGCCATCATAACTTCAAATAGCCGCTAAACAGGACAGCCATTAAACAAGGACTACCTGTATTTATTTAATCTCTTTATTAATTTTTCTTAAGTACACCCAACATACCACTAGATATCCATAAGGGCACTCAAATAAAATAGTTTGCACTTGTTTTATTGAAAGAAATTTGAGAGTAGAAAACCTTATAGACAACTTTCATAGGAGAAAGAGCGGTTGCATGGGGGCTGGTTTCAGATGCCACACTTAGCATCTCACCTGGAGTTTTAAATAGCATCATCAGAGAAGACTCTGAAAAGGAGAAGCTTAGAAAGGAGAAGGGGTGAAATGAATTCAAGCCACTGGCTGTTGAACATGGGCTGCTGGTTTTAATATTAGCCTCATAATGGGCTGATAAACCTGAGCTTAATTAGATTATGGGTAAATGGGAAGATTACAAAACCCCTTTTCAGTCCTACTTTAAGGAACATGCTGAAGAGTAGGAGAAAGTGGGGTCACCTGCCAACTCAATGTTGAAAACTCATAGTGCAGCTGAAAATGATGAAAGATAAGATAAAATGTACTTGAGGAAAGCCTGCAAATAACAAGCTATAAGTGTGATTGATGGAGGGATTTTGGGCAGTATAACTCTAAGACTTTCCTTAACTGATGAGGGGAGGTCTATAATTTAGCAATATAGAGGGTACATACATGCTAGGTACAAACTTAAGTTCATATAATAAATTGCTAAAACATTCATATTTAAGACAGCTTTTAGTTCACATTCATGTATGCATACCTATGTTATTTGTGTATCTAATATTTTCTTACCTAAATAAATGTTTTGAAGTTGCTTTGTTTTGGGTAGAATTCTTCAACATAACACCTACCTTAATTAGGAGCTGCTGATGAGCACTTTTGGGATACAATGATCATATAAATTCTGTAATCTAGTTTTTATTTTACAAATGTTTCCTTAAACTACAAAAAACACTGTACAAGGGTTTTTTTTTTTTAAAAAAAAACAAAGATTTTAAAAATTTATAGCAAATAATAAAAATTCTATTTTTACTGATTGATTGATTGCCTGCAGATTGCTTGCCTAGAAAAACAACCACAGAACTGAACAGGAAGAAATGGATTAACAAAACAACCCAGCAAAAATACTATCTGGCTATTGGCTTGAAGGTCCTATCAAATGCACAGTGCACTCACTGTAATGCTCACCAAACACAGCTGTCTTCAAATGTACGTAGCAATTTGAAAATTCAGAAGCATAGCAAAACTCTATAAAAAGTGTTTCTTTGCATCAGCCAACCAACGTGAAAAAGAAAGCTGAACACACACAAAACTCACAAAGATTATTTATATTACAACCCCTGGAATTCCACACAGCAAATATGGGAAAATAGCTATATTTAAAACAATAATTTATTTATTTATATGGCTGGTAGCACTTTTTTTTATCATGACCAAAATTGATTTGCAGCTGCTGAACAGGTGCTTCACTGATTCTCCCTTATCCCCATTTCTTCCACCTCAACTGACTTCACCCAATGACAGCAAAGATGAAACCTATGCCTGTTTAACAATGTAAGAGAAGGAAGAAAGGAAGGAATTATTAAGGGGGAACCTGCAGAAAAGATTACACGGACATGAGAAAGAAAAATGTGAGAAAGAAATTCAAAATAATATCACCGTGATTTTGTTTAGTATATGATAGGACAGAAAAAATATATAGACAGGCTTTCAATATTCTGTTCTTCTACATTACTATAAAAAGAATCCCTGCTGTGTTGCCTACCTCAAATAATCCTTCAGGTCTCCATGGCATGGAAGCA
Organism: Crotalus tigris; assembly: GCF_016545835.1. Classification (NCBI taxonomy): domain Eukaryota; kingdom Metazoa; phylum Chordata; class Lepidosauria; order Squamata; family Viperidae; genus Crotalus; species Crotalus tigris. The sequence continues at coordinate 445,140 of NW_024100175.1, forward strand.
TTTGAAACAAAAACAACTAACCAAATCACCAAACCAATCACAGAATGTCATGAAGCAGCACGGCACATAGGATGATTTACTTGAAAACAATTTTGATTTTGGAACATTATGCAATAATTTCAATATGCTTTGCAAAGCTGTGCTAAACTATGGTTAATTTAGCAATTAAGTACAAGTGGTCATCTGGTCATTTTTATACATTTGTAAGCAAAGTATGAAAGCCAAGTTTACTGCCATGAAGCAACTGTAGTGCTAAGTAGGTATGATGCACCTTACTTCCTCTGAAGAAATTTATATATTACAAGGAACAGCAACATTATAGCTCAGGGCTTTTGAACCTTTTCACAGATTGAACCATTTTTAGGACATGACAATATTTGAGTACCATCAGAGCTAAGCAAGGTGTCAAAGACTTGATGACTAAAAAAAAAAGGGGGGGGATTTTGGGTTTTACTGATTAGATTCATTTGTTGTTACAGAAATGGCTAGTTTATAATATTATGAAAAGTAAAAAGTTGAAGTTCAGTGTTAATGCCTCCTTCTACTGAAACAGAGGAAGTTGGAAGTCAATGCCTTTTCTTTTTCCCTTCTCCCCCTCTTCCCCCCCTTTCCTCCCCACAGTGTCCTACTATTTGCTTTTGTATTTTATTCTATAATAAAATGTTACAAACTGTAAAAAATAAAGTAATCACTTTCCCTTTACACTGACAAATGTATGACAAATTTATCCATATTTATTAATATGCACCACTACCTTGGTGGTAAGCTGGCTGGTCGGCCCTCTCTCCCTCTCCTTTCTCTCTGCCTCCCTCCTCTACAGTGTAGTAAGAATGCACACACATACCAGTCCCTTCACTGTACCTCTAAAGAAACAGGAATAAGCGCAAAGCAAGAAAGACTCACAAAAGACTCCCAGAATAAAGAAACACTAACTCAGACTTTTTTTCCTTCAAGCTAACAAAAAAGAGACTCAGCCATTTCTCAGTTTAAAGACTGTTGCAACCAGAGCCTGAAAGCCTCTGGCAATTGCAAAAAAGTGATAACCTTAAATTAAGCCTGTTTACCCACAAAGAAAACTCGCTAAAAGCCATAGACAGACTCAAGATAAGGGGGTAAAACTAATTATATTTGTTTAAACCCACATTTTGGACTCATTGCTAGCCTTTGTGAAACAGACTAAAATATTCCAATAATAAAAGCACACAAACCAAGCCTCTGAATTACAAAACTCTGTAAAAACTGTATAAAAATCCTTATGGTAATCCATTCAAGCTGCCAGCTGACCCAGAACCCATCAGCATTAATTGCATTCTCCTGGCTAGAGAAAACGAACTAGGGGACCTTTTCTTCCATCATCAGCTTCTTCTTCCCTGTCTCTTTTTCCTCCCTGCCTGCTGGGCTCTCCTTCCACAGCTTCTTCTCTGTCCCTGTTGTCTTTTTTCCCCTTTCCCACCAAAACCATCTCCCTTTCTATCCTTTCCTCTCCCCCTCCTTTTCTCTTCAGTTCACCTCCAGCTACACGCTGCTTCCGGAAGCGCCAATCAGCTGGAGCCCTGCGGCACTTCTGGGGCTTCTGCCAAGCCACGATAGTCCTGCAGCTGCAGCTGCCTCTCCCTCAGGCTTATGTTGCTTCAGCTCATTTCCCTCCTTCGCTACACTTCTCTAAGGGGGTCATGACCTGCCAGGTGCCAAAGTACCACTGGTGGTACCTGTACCATCAGTTGAAAAGCCATGTTATAGCTATTATATACAGTACAAGCCTTCCAAATTGAGTCTTTACAGATAACAGTTGAACCATCTGGCTTAGGGATGGAACAGGAGATGGAGTTTTGTCCTTTTTAACTATTCCAATTGCAATCCATTCAATGATGGAATAAGAAGTAGGCTTTACTGCCCTTACTCCCCAACTCTTGACAATGACTATGATGCAGTGACTATATTTTACATTTCATGAACTCAAAAGTGAAAGGAAAGGACAGAGAAAGGAAGGAGTGCCACTTGTTCGGTACAGCACTTTGGAATTAGTGGTCTATCTGTCAATAGATTTTTCTTGAGTGTATTGTTGCTCCAAAGTAGCTAAGCAAACACCACACAATCTAAGCAGCACTAGTAATGTTTGGGTAGAGACCATAAACTTATATGATAAAAGCTTTTATTTATACTTTATAGAATTTTCAGTAGGAAAGGATTTCAGAGGTTACTAGTCCAATTCTCTGCTTGGTGCAGAATCTGCTAAAGCTTGATTATCCAGCTTATTTTAAAGACTTCCAGTGAAGGAGAACTTCCACTATATGAAATAGCCTATTCCACTGGTTGACAGCCCTTATTGTTAGAAAAATTCTCTTAATATCTACCCTGAGTCCACCATGATATAGTTTCAAGTCATTACAGGTAATCCCTGAGTTATGAGCATTCACTTAACACTCATTTGAACTTAGGCAATCAGCGCCCCCTAGTGTTTACAACCAAAAAATTACGAATATTGCAGCACCATGGCAGTTGTTCGCCCTTACAAATGCCTGCAGAGGCTCTGCAATGTTCACCATATCTCCCTCCCATTCCTCATAACTGCTTCCCCCTCCCTTCCTGCCACGCCGGACTCACTTACCTTGCAAAATCCATCTCCTCTCTGCCACAGTTTCTTTCCTTTGAAGGAGAGGAGAATAGCTTGCAAAAGCTTGCTTTTCATGCTGACAATGGAAGCTCCTGGGTGCTGTAATATCATGAGCGTTCAAACACCCATTCACTCCAAAAGTAATCATGGGCCCTGGAAGCTTCCATTCTCTGGGGAGGGGAAGTATTTGCTTTTTTTGCATGCCTATGGGGCAAGGCGTGGAATCAGAGTCAGCCGGGCACAAGAACCAATACCATCCATGGACTGGCTGAGTGGCTCACTTGCATATGCTGGCCTTAGTTTGAGGGCAGGATTGAAGCCTTCAACTGAGCGGGAGGCATCGGGGGGCAAGGTCCCTTGCACCCTCATCCAATCCGGCAGTGATGGCAACCAACTGAGTAGCCATGATCCTCAGCCAGCCACTCCACCTGACCTACTCTTCAGCTGGCCAGCCAGCTGGCACAGATCATTACCACTCTTCTCCTCCTCCTTCTTACTCAAGCAACAGCAACACCTTGGGTTTCTCGGCTCCATCCGGGTGGAAGAAAGCGGAGGCGCAGCAGCAGGATTGCTCTAAAACAATAAGACCCAGATGCACTGCTTGCTCGCGTGCGCCAGCCTTATTGACAGCAATCCTGCTGCTGCACCTTTGCTTTCTTCCACTCAAATGGAGCCGAGAAACCCAAGCCAGTGCCACTCAAACTTTTTATCGAAAGGGAGACCTTGGGAAAACTGGATTCTTCATTTGTGAGCAAATGGGGTGGTTCAAAATGAAGCAAATTCACTATGTTTTCAAGCATTGCATTTGCACACAGAAGGAGCTCCCCATCTACCCAAGGTCTCCATTCAGATAAAAAATGTTTGAATACCTATGGGAGCCTTGGAAACGCAGCAATTTGCTGTGTTTTCAAGTGTTGTATTCGCACACAGAGGAGCTCCCCATCTCCCCAAAGTCTCTTTCAGATAAAAAGTGTTTGAGCGGCAGCGGCTAGAGTTTCTCCATTCCGTCCGAGAGGAAGGAAATCGGGGTGCAGAGCAGGATTGCTCTCAATAAGGCCAGCGCACGCAGAGCACCCGCATCTTATTGAGAGCTATTCTCCAGTTTCTTCCTTTCGGACGGAACACAGAACCTCAAGCCGCTACTGCCACTTGAGTTGGGAGGACGACAAGGAAAAGAGTGGTCAGGATTTGGGCTACCAGCAAATCAGGCAAGGAGTAGGTTGGGTAGGCTGGATGGCTGAGGAGGGGAGATTGTGGCCACTCAGATGGCTGCTGCTGCTGCCTCCAACAGCTTGGATGCAGGTGCAAGGTGACTGCCCCACGATGCCTCCCTGCTTAGTTGAAGGTTTAGTTCCTGCCCTCAAACCAAGGCTGGCATACGTGACTGAGAAACGCACCCGAGCATTGGTTCTATGCCTGCCTGACTACAATTTCATGCTTTGCCCCATAGGCAAGCAAACAAAGCAAACACTTCTCCCCCCACAATGGAAGCTTCTGGGGGCCATGATCCCTTTTGAATTTGTGCGGTATTACAGCACCCAGGAGCTTCCACTGTCGGCACAAAAAGCATTTCCAAGCCAACTCTCCTCTCCCTGAAAGGGAAAGGAAGTGTGGCAAAGAGGAGACAGATTTTGCAAAGTAAGTGAGTCTGGCACGACAGGGAGGGAGGAGGAAGCATGAGGTCTCTTAGTGGGTCGGGTTGGCCTTGGGGGCCTGTTCCATCACTAGGCCCTCCATGGCCTTCTCCACCCTGAGATACCACATGTGCACATAATGAGCCATGTGTGTCTTAATGAGCAAGGAGTGATCTCATTAGAGGTACAAGATTCACTCCCACAAGTTTTCGAGTTACAAATGGAATGTGCAGGCTCCATTACACTCATAACTCGAAGACTACTTGTAGTTCAATGTCAGAACAAATCTGACAGTACTCTAACAAATCAGATCTGGTAAATATTGTGTACCATCTTGTCATGTGATTTCAGAGAAAGAAATATAGACAGGACCTATCCTAACAGATCAATGTTAAAATTGGGAAGTTTGTACTTTCAGACTTGCAAGAATCCATTAATATAGCCTTATAATAAAGTAGAATTATTTCATATAGTTGTGCTTCCTGACTGGCTTACCTGGGAACGCTGATACCTAGTTACTGCATGGACTAATCTGTGCACTTTTTCATGGCAAGACTCACAAAAGTGGCTTGCTGTTGCCTTCTTCCTAGAGAAGAGAGTGACTAGTCCAAATTTACTAACTGGCTTCATTCCAATGGGATACTGGAACTCATAATGTCCCAGTTTCCAGTCTGGTGCTTTAACCACTATACCAAAGTGACTTTCAGTGTAAATCTAAGCAGATTATTTTCCTGCAGCTTTTTATTGCTGGCAGCTTGTAGATTCCAAGATGAGATGTTAATGCTATTTCTGCTGGACTGTCTTGGCTCATATTACTTCTGGCAAAGGCTTTACATTCAGTCAGTTTAAGAATACAGAGGATTAAAGAAAATTGTATGACTTCTCTCTAAAGAGCAAATGTAATTTTCATTCAAAATCCTTAATTCCACTTTGTTTTCTTTATATTGCTGGGAAGAATTTTCTTTATGTATGCATGTTTTAATCTAGCCTCTATATAATACATATTATTGAAGTTTAAAAATACAAAGATAAGAATACACACAAACATATATATAAAGGAATTCTTAAAAAATGAAAAAAATACAAATAAAAATTAAAAATTTAAATAAAATAAAAAAATAAAAAGTGTAGATAGCAATTAAAAGGCAGAGAGAAGAAAAAACATAAAGAAAAATATATGAACAATTTCATCAAGACAAGTGCAAATAATGTTACTGAAATTGTTTGTACTTGTCTTGATGAAGGGATACAATGTTTGCTTATATACTTTCTTCATATTTTTTCTTCTCCCTCTGCCTTTTAAATGTTGCCTGCACTTTTTATTTAAAATTTTCAACCAAAATCCTTGCTATCCCATATCTCATCTTTTATGTATTAATAATAAAGCCTCATCATTATTAAAGAATGTATGATTAAATGGGCACAAAATTTTGGTGAACCAGTTCTACTAGATACCTGGGAAACCATCTGGGTGAGGAATGTTAAATTTACACAAGCCCAGAACTTAAGGGAGAATTTTTACAAAATGTTTTATAGATGGCACCTTGATCCACAAAAAATGTCTCTCATGTATCCTGACTTACAGCCTAAATGTTGGAGATGTGGTTGTTTGGATGCTACTTATTATCATATTTGGTGGTCGTGTAAAAATATAAAAGCTTTTTGGATTAAGATATGGTGGAATATTCAAAGAATTTTTAGAAGGAGGGTAAAATTTACCCCACAATTGTTTTTGTTGGGTATCGTTACTGATTGTGATGTTAAGGAGGTTATACTGATGTTAAATTTAATTACAGCCGCAAGGTTGTTAGTAGGGCAATACTGGAAGAAGGAATCTTTGACTACCTTGCAAGAATGGTTTTTTAAAGTTTCTTATTTGGCGGAAATGGCAAAGATTTCGGCTTTTTTAAAGGATCAATCGCAAGAGAAGTTTTTTGCGGTATGGGAAAAATGGATAGATTTTATACAACATAAGTTGGATATAAAAATATTACTTAGTTTTTCAATAACTTATATATAAATCTTAATATTTTATAGATTGTATTTTTTTTCTTCTCTTTTCTTATATTTCTTATTTTTATTTTATCTTATTTTACTTCTTTTATATATATATATACATCTTTTCTTCTTTCTTTTCTCTTTTATTCTTTTTCTTTTTAAGCATTTTTCTTTTTTAATATTTTAATAATATTCGGTCGGGCTGCTGGAACGTGCTACATCCCACCAGCTGCTGCTTAAACTGTAAGTTTTGGGAGAATCCACCAGGAAAGTAGCGGCCCGCGCGCCTAATGGCGCGCGAATTATATAATTAGATAACTAAAAATCACAAACAGTAGCAGTACATTCAGGGCAAATGTGTCTGACATCCCCTGTATCTAAGATGTCCGGCTTAGTTCAGTGCAACACCTGCTTTGCAGCTGTTTTTTGCAGTACCCTTTTCAAACTTGGAAACTGTCCTATCTGTAAACAAATCACTAGCCTACAAGGACAGATCATTTACCTAGGGTCTGTAATCCGTGCTCTTCGGGCAGAAATTAGGTGTCCAGTTCAGCCCCTCTACTCTAGTAAGCCTCCCTGCTATCAGCCCCCTTTACCACAAAGATCCTGCAGGAAAAGGGCAGTGTGGACAACCGTGGGATCTGGCAGGGTGAGAGCTGTGAACCATAAACACAAAGCTTTCGCTGTGTCCCTGCACAACAGCTACAGTGCCCTTGCTGACCTTAATAGGGACATTAAGGAGACTGGTAAAGGTATTTGTGAAGATAACTCAAATAAGCAGGGGATTGTGGTCCGAGATGAAGAACTAGATTTTGACAGGGAGAAGTGTGAATCAGGTATTGCACATCAGTCATGCAAGAATAGAAAGGCTCCCAAAAAGAGAAGCTACCTTCTGGTAGGTGATTCAATTATAAGGGATGTAAATTTAGGAAAGGACACAGAGGCTTTGAAAGAGGTCAGGTGTCTTCCAGGTGCTACTGCCAGTAGGGACAAGAAGCGTATTTCTAAAATAATCAAGAATGGCAGCAAGGACTGTGATGTGGAGGCTATTGTACATCTTGGCACTAATGATCTGTCCCAAAAAGATGTACTCTCTGTGCAGAATGATTTCCAGAGCTTGGGGAAGGAACTTAGCAGAATAGGCTGTAGGCTTACTTTCTCAGAGGTTTTACCAGTGTATAAGGAGCAAAACGGAAAAGGCCAGCGCATAGCACAATTCAATATGTGGCTAAAGGAGTGGTGTAAAGGGGAAGGCTTCGGATATATTAGTCACGATGTCAGTAGCTGGTCCAATCAAAAGATGTACAAAAGAGATGGTTTGCATCCATCAAAAAAAGGGACTGAGTTACTCGGCTATAAATTCACAGATTTTCTGGAGGGAAATTTAAACTAAACAGCGGGGACAGGGAGTTAATTGATACGGAACAACCCTGTCCCCGGCAATTTAAAAACTATAGGGCTATCAGTGCATGTAGCATAGATGTGTGTGTGGACAAGAATACCAACCTTGCTACCAATCAAAATGAAGCCTCTAATAGCGAGTGCCACATAAAGTGCACTAACCAAATAGGTGGTAAGACAATAGGGGAACTCAGGCACCACACAGGTTATGTAGAAAGGAAACACAGGGCCACCCACAAAGGACTCAAATGTTTATACACCAATGCACAGAGTATGAACAGCAAACAGGGTGAACTAGAAATTCAGGTTAACGAGGGCAGATACGATATTGTTGCCATTACGGAAACATGGTGGGATGAAACTCACACATGGAACACACAGCTAGAGGGATTTAAATTATTTAAAAGAAACAGACCAAATAAAAGAGGAGGTGGAGTTGCTCTCTATATAAGAAATAACTACATCTCCACAGAAATAGAGTACAACAATGATAAAAACTGTCTTGAATGCATTTGGGTCAATATAAAAGGGGGGGGAAATGACATTGCCATAGGTGTATACTACAGACCACCCAACCAAACAGAGGAAATAGATGAACTTTTTGCTAGTCAGCTAACTAAGGTATGTAGGAAGCACATCACAATAGTAATGGGGGACTTTAACTACCCTGACATCAACTGGAAGACAAACTCCGCACCAAGTGGAAGATCAAACAGGTTCCTGGCAAACCTAGCAGACAACTTTGTCTCCCAAAAAGTAGAGAAGGGAACTAGGGGATTAGCCATTTTGGATCTAATTCTCACTAACAGAGATGAAATGATAGACGGTGTTGAGCCATAGGAACCCTGGGAGGAAGTGATCATGCAATATTAGAATTCAACATTATAGAAGCACAACCAATAGAACACAGTCAAACTAGAGTCTTGGACTTCAAGAGAGCTAATTTCAATAAACTTAGAGAGGGCTTGGGAAGGATTCCATGGATGAGAATCCTCAAGGGGAAAACAACTCAAGAAGCTTGGGAAATTTTGAAAAATGAGATAATAAAAGCACAGTCTAGCACAATACCAACAAAGAGGAAAAATAACAGCTCTCAAAAGAAACCAGCATGGCTGCATAAAGAACTCTCTGACAAATTAAAAGATAAAAAGGACAAGTATAGAAAGTGGAAAGAGGGGAACATAACTAAGTCAGAATATCAGCAAATAGCCCGAGCCTGCAAAGATGAAGTGAAGAAAGCCAAGGCTCAAAATGAACTAAGGCTTGCGACCAAAGTCAAAAATAACAAAAAAAGCTTCTTTCAACATGTAAAAAACAAGAAAAAAGTGAAGGAAATGATTGGTCCATTAGTGGGTGGAAGTGGCAAGAAGGTGACAAGCAACAGGGAGAAAGCAGAACTATTTAACTCATTTTTTTGCATCTGTCTTTACACAAAGGGAAAAAACAGACCAACCTATCAAAAATAGTGCCATAAAAAACAAAACAGAAACACAAGTTAAGATAGGCAAGAAAATGGTTAGGGAGCACCTGTCCAGCCTAGATGAGTTCAAATCGCCAGGACCAGATGGATTACACCCCAGAGTTCTCAAGGAACTGGCAGATGTGATATCGGAGCCACTGAACTATATTTTTCAAAGATCCTGGAACACAGGGGAACTACCAGAGGACTGGAAAAGAGCTGATGTAGTTCCCATCCTCAAAAAAGGAAAAAAAATGGATCCAGGAAATTACAGACCTATCAGCCTGACCTCAATACCTGGGAAGATCCTGGAAAAGATAATCAAACAACGAATCAACGAACACCTAGAGGCAAACAAAGTCATTACTAAAAGCCAACATGGGTTTGTCAAAAATAGATCATGCCAGACAAATCTTATTGCATTCTTTGACCAAGTGACAAAATTAGTGGATCAGAGGAATGCTGTGGACATAATTTACTTGGACTTCAGTAAGGCATTTGATAAAGTAGATCACAACCTACTACTTGACAAGATAGAAAAATGTGGGGTAGACAGAACCACCACCAGATGGATCCGTAGCTGGCTGACCGGCCGTACTCAGCGAGTGGTCCTCAATGGAACTGCATCTATATGGAGGGAAGTGTGTAGTGGGGTGCCCCAGGGCTCTGTTCTGGGCCCAGTACTCTTCAACATCTTCATCAACGATTTGGATGAAGGGATAGATGGGGAACTCATCAAATTTGCAGATGACACCAAGCTGGCAGGAATAGCCAACACTCCAGAAGACAGGCTTCAGATACAGAAGGATCTGGACAGACTTGAACACTGGGCACTAACTAACAAAATGAAATTCAATGGTGAAAAAAGCAAGGTTCTACATTTAGGCAAGAAAAACCAAATGCACAAGTACAGCATAGGTGGCACCATGCTCAATAGTAGTAACTGTGAGAGGGACTCGGAGTCCTAGTAGACAATCAGTTAAATATGAGCCAGCAGTGTGCGGCAGCTGCCAAAAAGGCCAACACAGTACTAGGCTGCATTAACAGAGGGATAGAATCAAGATCACGCGAAGTATTAATACCACTCTTCAATGCCTTGGTAAGGCCACACTTGGAATACTGCATCCAGTTTTGGTCACCACGATGTAAAAAAGATGTTGAGACTCTAGAAAGAGTACAGAGAAGAGCAACAAAGATGATTAGGGGACTGGAGGCTAAAACATATAAGGAACGGTTGCGAGAATTGGGTATGTCTAGTTTAACGAAGAGAAGGACAAGGGGGGACATGATAGCAGTATTCCAATATCTCAGGGGCTGCCATAAAGAAGAGGGAATTAAGCTATTTTCCAAAGCACCTGAAGGCAGGACAAGAAGCAACGGGTGGAAACTAATCAAGGAGAGAAGCAACCTAGAACTAAGGAGAAACTTCCTGACAGTGAGAACAATTAATCAGTGGAACAGCTGCCTCCAGAAGCAGTAAATGCTCCAACACTGGAAGTTTTTAAGAAGAGACTGGACAGCCATTTGTCCGAAATGGTGTAGGGTTTCCTGCCCGAGCAGGGGGTTGGACTAGATGACCTCCAAGGTCCCTTCCAACTTTACTATTATTATTATTATTATTTATGCTTTTCTTTTTTACATATATATTATTGTTAATTATCTTATAAGTTTATGTAATGTATTTAGATATATTTATGGTTTATACTTTTTTAATTTCTTTTTAAGATTTTTAGAAATTTTAATTAAGCCTATATTCAGTTCTGGGAAGGTTGGGGGGGATGGAGTGGGAGGGTTGGGGTGGTTGGGTAGGGTTGTTTTTTGTTTTTTATTTTTTCTTTTCTCTATTTGTAAAAATTTTAAAAATTTTCAATAAAAAAAAAATAAAGCCTCATCATTCATTCTTAATCAACAAATTCATTAAGAGCCAGAAATAACTATATTTTGATCTTAAACAAATAAATTAATTTCATATTCCTTTCCTTTTCACAGTAACTTATTATTTTCTCTAAAAACACAACAAAACATCTTTTTCTCCAGATCGTCTCTCTTATCTATAAATATTTCTTCAAAGCCTCACCATTCAAACTTAATCAAGAAAAATCCCAGTGAGCTACAATGCCAGAAACAATATATTGAAATTTAATCCCTTCAAATACTGGTTTATAAATTAATTTCTTATCATCTTCTCTTCATCTCCTGTTTAACAGATATTAACACTTTTCTTCTATTTTAATATTTATTCCTTTTAAATATTCCTAAAAGCTGATTTCATTCTTTTTTTCAAGAATATCTTCATAAGTGTAATACATCTTTTTTGTAAACTTAAAATAAAAAAGTTGTCCAAGTCACTCTTCTCTGTTGAAATCCACTCATACAAGTCACTTTACTGATTTATTATTTGCATGTCCCTTTTACTTACCGTATATTCCGGCGTATAAGACGACTGGGCGTATAAGACAACCCCCGACTTTGAGAAGATTTTCAGGGTTTAGAAAGTCGTCTTATACACCGGAAAATACGGTACAATATTGAATTTCTGTTTATAGATGAGCACAATAGGAGCTCCATTCCTTTGCTGCTAGAAAACGAGTGTTGCCCACCATTGCTTTCCTAATGCTTCCTGAATTCAGCTGGTATTTTTTTTCCCATATATTTTATTGATTTTTTAAACATAAATCACTTAATAGTTGGTAAACAGTGTGTTTGCTGGGTTTACATTTGTAAAGAAAAATCATTAACAATTGGTTTCTATAATCTATAATCCACATAGTACATTTAGTTGATTTCCCCCTTTCCCCAAAATGTCTTCTTTGCAAACCTTGAAATAATATAGTTCTTATTATTTTGATAAAATATATTTAATCTTTAAATATTCCGTTTAATGTGCCTAGTCATCTAATCCTTTAGGTCTTATTCAAAACATTTTTTTCTTTTTTATACATTATAATTTCCCTAAATTCAGACACATTTAATTATCTAAAACATTTCCGTCATCTAGGCCATTTCAGCAGTATTATATTACTTATATCAAGAAATAAAATAAAAGGAGGGGAAAGTATACAGTATTATTTAAGGAATTCATCTCTCTTAGAATGACATATGTATTCAGAATCTTTTCTGTTTCTTTAACCATATTCAAACAAATGTTTCTTTTTTAAATATTCTCTCTGGTAGATCCCATCATCTATTTTCTTAATTTTCACTTTGATCTTTTTCCTTTGACCAATATCTTTCTTAATCAATGTGATTTGCTGAATCAAAAAGTTTTTCCATATATTCATGACTGCTGCTATACGTATAAGAAGTAAATTGAATGTTTCTTTTTTTTGTAGATGTAATGTCCTTAATTTATATAGCTTACTGTTTTCTACTATTTAATTGCTTTTCCTGAAAAAGAATAAAGTGATGGGCGATGTAGAAAAATGGGATTTTTGTATGCTTTGTCCTGTTAGTGCTTATTTCTGTAAAAAAAAAATAGGGCTGGCCACTAGGGGGCAGATTGGTTTTAAATTCAGAGAACAGCTACTCGTATATTCCGGCGTATAAGATGACTGGGCGTATAAGATGACCCCGACTTTTAAGAAGATTTTCAGGGTTTAGAAAGTCGTCTTATACACTGGAAAATACAGTATTAAAACATCAGCTAGTTTCATTTTAAACAGCTATTTTGTCAACTTCATTCTTGTACCCTGTCCATTTAATATCCATATCCAATAGTCTGATTTTAGTTGTATTTTTTTCCTTTCTTCTTTTTGTAACAATTTTTATAGTTATGGATAATCTTAAAATAAAGTTCTGACTACATTGTTGCTCAATATCCTTGATAATTTCCAGAGTTTTTTTTTTTCCATTCTGTATTACTGGGTCTTGTCCTTTAACTATAATTATAATAGTAACCAGCCTTCAAGGTCTTGTCTTACCACGTTTCTTTCTAATGCACATCATTTTCCAAGAGAAAGATTTCTTAAACTTAAATACAAAATCTTCATATATTTTAATAGGATTGTAAACAAATCACAGTATATTAACAATTATCTTATTACCAATCAGTTTGGTCTCTTAGTCTGCTTAAAACTTTCAAAATTAACAATCTAATCACTCTTTTGCTGTTTATTTTCAAATAAAATGTTTTCCTTTAAGTACTTAAAATTACATAAAAGTTCTTTCTCTGATGACTGAATGAAAATCACCCAGTATAATAAAGCATATCCTTCTGAAGGTTTTTTCCTTAATCTGCAAAAAAATTCACAGAGCTCATTCAACCCCACCATGTCATATCTGACTTTAAACAGAAAAAGAGCTTAATGTTTTTTGCATAATAATTGTAAAAGGTATACACAATTAAATAACCTGACACAAATAATGAATATAGAGAATGAGATCGCTGGGAGATCTCAGAATGAAGATCTCATAGGCCATCTTAAGGGCTCTATTCTACTTTGCACATAGAAATGTCTCCCACTGATTTAAAATCTTCTGAAAACTAAAGGTTTTTTTCTTCCCAAGAGTAATCATCTTTCTGCAACTTTTAAAGAGGGTGCCTCTCTATAACATAAAATATCGTATTTACAATCCACCCTAGGCTCTCTAATAATCCTAAATTCTCAGTGTCAACTATTATTAAGAACAATAATGTTACACAGTACAATTTCATATTTTACCTAATAATAGCCACCCAGGGTTGCTCAATAGGACAATTTTCTCATAACAAAGGAGGAGATTTAGGAAAGGAAAATTATCCTTTGGATTTTTTTAGCCAATTAATTCAAACATCTAGCATGTTTACAGTTAACTTTAGGCAGTGAAAAAAATAGCTTTGAAGCTGGTTTTGTAAAAGCATCAGTGTTGTTTATTAAGGGCAACTGGAAGACAAGTTCCTGCTAACAGAAGTTCCTTAACATGTGATTAGGCAGTTTACTTTATAAAACTATGATAAAAATATAAGAGATCCTAAATAGTGTGTGGGGCGGTTGCTGTTCATGGAAAGAATATATAACATTTTCAGACAATCTCTGAACAGCAGAACATTTCTCAGATAATCAAGAGCACTGCTTAAATGACAATTATCCTACAAACAATTGTGTGATGGAATGTTAACAGAAATATGTGGATTAACTATATGAAAAGTATGAAAAAGGATTCCTTGTGAAATAACAATGTGAAAGAAATATTTTTCAATTACTGTACTGCAAACAACAAGTATGTGATGCATAAGGTGTATAATATTCATAAGGAGAAAAATAGCTGTAAATAATGTAGTCAAACAGTATAAGGAACAGTTAAGATAAAGAGATTAAAAAGTACACAGCAATTTTGATGCCAATAAACAAACTGTTTAAGAAATGGGTAATATGATATATAAGAAATATCTAGCAGAGCGAGTGTGATTAAAAATAAAATGATTGGGGACTTCCGGTTGGGATGCTGTGCTGATGGCAGCTTTCTTTGGGCTGCGAGCCCTGTGATTGTGTAAAAGCGGGCGGAGACAGTGAAAATCAACTGTCTTGCGGCTTGGAAACCTCCTCCTTGGGAGAAGAGGGGGGGAGAGTTCACCTCAGGTAGAGGTAGAGCTTCCCTAGACCTCCTTAATTATTTGGAGGTCGAAGGGTTTGAGTTGCCTCGAAGCCAGAGGCTTTTTCTCCGCACTCCAGGACGCCTTTGTTCTGAGTTTTAGGAGCAAAGCAAGACGCCGCACCCACATCTGCACTTCAAAGGGACTTGTGAGTAATTTAAAAGCAGACAGAGCTGACCAGGAGAAGTTAAAATTGTGAATGCTTGAAACTTTAACTCAAGGAGAAATAATAATCTCCATACTTTAATTTGACTTAAAGGAAAAAATGGCACCGGAATATTGTTTCTTTGTTTGAAAGGACAGTGTTAAGAAAGAGCTACATTTGGAAACAAAGTTTAAATAGTGTATTAGACTTGGGCTATTTACTTAAAAAGCAATTTTTACAGAGTATTTTTTTCTTTTTTCCTTCTTTTTTCTGGGATTTCGCTTTTTATAAGACTAAAATATTATCTAAATATATGACTATGAAGGAAAAGGAAATGTTAAATTGACAGGTTTTGAAAAAGTGAAAAAGGTTAAATATCTGGGAGTATATATTACAGCTTCTAATGCAAAATTATATAAAAATAATTATGAGATATTATGGTTAAAAGTTCAAAAGGACTTAAACAATTGGAAAAAATTGCAATTATCTTTGTTGGGGAGAATTGCAGCTGTTAAAATGAATGTTCTACCAAAGTTTCTTTTTTTGTTTCAAATGATACCAATTTTGAAAAAAGATGCCAATTTGGATGAATGGCAGAAGGGTATTAATAAATTTATTTGGGCGGGGAAAAAACCAAGAATTAAACTTAAGATCTTACAAGACGTACGGGAAAGAGGAGGACTTAAGGCGCCTAATTTGAAATTATACTTTGATGCAGTGGTTTTAACACTGGTTAGTGATTGGCTTAATTTAACAAATAAAAGTATACTTTATCTTGAGAGATGGGATTTATTATATGGGTGGCATGCATACTTAATTTATAATAAAAAAGTTGACCAAGCTTTTAAATCCCATATTTTAAGAAGTGCTTTATTGCGTGTCTGGAAGAAGTATTATTATAAGTTAAATTATAAATTACCAATCTGGGGATTCCTGGACACGCGATAGAGGGGGTATCTATGGGTGTAAATTTGGATAGGATTTCTTATAAGGAACTACTTAAATTGGTAGGGAATGATTGGCAATTAAAACCATTAGTTGAGTTAAAGCAAGAAAATATTGTACAATCTTGGTTTCAGTATAATCAATTGTTGGCTAGGTGGAAGTTAGATCAAAAGGTTGGTATTACTTCAATGGATGAGAATTTGGTAAAACAGATTAAAGATCAAAACCGAGCGCATATAAAGAGAATTTATAATGCTTTAATAGAATTGGATTCGGAAATGGATTTAGTTAAAGATTGTATGGTAAAATGGGCCCAAAATATTCAGGAACCGATTCCATTGGATATATGGGAGGTAATTTGGATTAGAAATGTAAAATTTACCCAGGCCCAAAATTTAAGAGAAAATTTTTATAAAATGTTTTATAGATGGCATCTGGATCCTAAAAAGTTTTCTTGTATGTATCCTAATTTAAAGCCCAAATGTTGGAGATGTGGTGGTTTGGATGCTACTTATTTTCATATCTGGTGGACTTGCAGAAATATAAAAGCTTTTTGGATTAAGATTTGGTGGAACATTCAAAAGATTTTTAGGAGAAAGATAAAGTTTACTCCACAATTATTTTTATTGGGTGTTATTGTAGATTGTGATGTTAAAGAAATTAATTTGATGTTGAATTTGATAACAGCTGCAAGGTTATTAGTAGAGCAATATTGGAAGAAGGATTGTTTGCCTACCATAGAAGAATGGACGCTTAAAGTGTCAAATTTAGCAGAAATGGCTAAGATTTCTGCTTATTTGAAGGATCATTCACAAGAAAGATACATTTCGGTTTGGAGAAAATGGATAGATTATATTCAGAATAAATACGGGACTAAAAAGTTCCATTTACTTTATGAGTAAATTTTAGAGTATTATTATTATTAATAGTTTATTATAGTGGAATTTTTATTAGTTTTATTATTATTTTTAGTATTAGTATTGTTTAACAATTTGGATATTGTATTGTTCAAGAATTAGGATATTAACTTGTTTATATTATTATGTTTATTTTTATGTTAAAGGGGAGTTAAAGCGCATTATGGACTTGATTATTTGTATAGTTGGTTAATGTTAGTTAGAGTATGATTATTATATTTGTTACCTTGTACTCAGCTCTGGGAAGTGGGGGAGGGAGAGGGGGGGTTTAAGGTGGGTGGGTTTTAGGGTGTATATTGTAACTTTTATAAAACTTTTCAATAAAAATAATAATAAATAAAATGATTGGGAAGAAACTAACTCTAGGGAATGTTGAAACAAGTATTTTAGAGATTTGAATGAGTGTGACAGTAATGCATTACATATGCTATAAATGTTACTGTCCAAGAAAAATGATGAAAGGGAAGTCACAATTGCAGTGAGAATGTTGAAAAATTGTACAGCTGTAGTTGCAGATGGCATAATTGCAGAAAAATTAAAATCTGGTTTGCTTCTGGAATGTCTTTGCAATTTGCTTAACAAATGTGAAGATTATCTTATAAATGGCAGAACAGCATTACTTTTTCTTTACACAAAGCCAAAAGTAATAAAATAAATGCAAAAACTATAGGAAAATTAGTATGTTTAATGCTCCCAAGAGTCTCTGAAAAATTTCTCACTGAGAGGAGACAATAATCAAAATTTGGGAAGTGTGGCCTTATATATGACAAGGAATTGACATAGTTTGGTTTTTCACAAGTTACTGAAAAAGTGTGGACGTAAAAAAAAAATTTTATTCCAAGTTTGATGATTTAGAAAAAGCACACGATGAACACACACTTATTATTACAATCCAGGATCAAAATAACAAAAAACAAGTCTTATGGCATAGGCACAGAATTTAGATAGTGTAGAAATGTCAGGTTATTTACATTTTAGAAAAAAGAAATACCATTGGTATGAACAACCAGGCATCTACAGTGAGGCAAAAAAGTATTTAGTCAGCCACCAATTGTGCAAGTTCTCCCACTTAAAAAGATGAGAGAGGCCTATAATTGTCATCATAGGTAGACCTCAACTATGAGAGACAAAATGAGAAAACAAATCCAGACAATCACATTGTCTGATTTGGAAAGAATTTATTTGCAAATTATGGTGGAAAATAAGTATTTGGTCAATATCAAAATACTTTGTTATATATCCTTTGTTGGCAATGACAGAGGTCAACTGTTTTCTGTAAGTCTTCACAAGGTTGGCACACACTGTTGCTAGTATGTTGGCTCATTCCTCCATGCAGATCTCCTCTAGAGCAGTGATGTTTTGCGGCTGTCGCTGGGCAACACGGACTTTCAACTCCCTCCAAAGGTTTTCTATGGGGTTGAGATCTGGAGATTGGCTAGGCCACTCCAGGACCTTGAAATGCTTCTTACGAAACCACTCCTTCGTTGCCCGGGCGGTGTGTTTGGGATCATTGTCATGCTGAAAGACCCAACCACGTTTCATCTTTAATGCCCTTGCTGATGGAAGGAGGTTTGCACTCAAAATCTCACGATACATGGCCCCATTCATTCTTTCCTGTACACGGATCAGTCGTCCTGGTCCCTTTGCAGAGAAACAGCCCCAAAGCATGATGTTGCCACCCCCATGCTTCACAGTAGGTATGGTGTTCTTTGGATGCAACTCAGCATTCTCTCTTCTCCAAACACGACGAGTTGTGTTTCTACTTTGGTTTCATCTGACCATAGGACATTCTCCCAATCCTCTTCTGGATCATCCAAATGCTCTCTAGCAAACTTCAGACGGGCCCGGACATGTACTGGCTTAAGCAGGGGGACATGTCTGGCACTGCAGGATCTGAGTCCCTGGTGGCATAGTGTGTTACTGATGGTTGCCTTTGTTACGTTGGTCCCAGCTCTCTGCAGGTCATTCACTAGGTCCCCCCGCGTGGTTCTGGGATTTTTGCTCACAGTTCTTGTGATCATGTTGACCCCACGGGGTGAGATCTTGCGGTGGACCCCAGATCGAAGGAGATTATCAGTGGTCTTGTATGTCTTCCATTTTCTAATTATTGCTCCCACAGTTGATTTCTTCACACCAAGCTGCTTGCCTATTGCAGATTCAGTCTTCCCAGCCTGGTGCAGGTCTACAATTTTGTTTCTGGTATCCTTCGACAGCTCTTTGGTCTTCACCATAGTGGAGTTTGGAGTGTGACTGTTTGAGGTTGTGGACAGGTGTCTTTTATACTGATAACAAGTTCAAACAGGTGCCATTAATATAGGTAATGAGTGGAGGACAGAGGAGCCTCTTAAAGAAGTTACAGGTCTGTGAGAGCCAGAAATCTTGCTTGTTTGTAGGTGACCACATACTTATTTTCCACCATAATTTGCAAATAAATTCTTTCCAAATCAAACAATGTGAATGTCTGGATTTGTTTTCTCATTTTGTCTCTCATAGTTGAGGTCTACCTATGATGACAATTATAGGCCTCTCTCATCTTTTTAAGTGGGAGAGCTTGCACAATTGGTGGCTGACTAAATACTTTTTTGCCCCACTATATCTTTTAAGAATTGGCTTAGTTGGGAGTGTAATTCCTTGAAAAGTCTACATAGAATACTGGATAGGCTTGAATTATGAAATGTTTTGTATGAATATAGTTGAAAATTGGGGTTGCTGATTTTGAAAAAAGCGTTATGTAATGAAAGCTAAGCATCTGCAAAAACAAACTGAATGTTTGTTGAATATTTGAATGTTCAGCATTGATCAATTAATCAGACAACCATATGCAATGCACTTTGGCTATTTAATGCATTTATGAATTAAATACAATTGAACAAATTAAATAAATTAAAAAGTTGCCTCCAGAAGTTGTGGGTGCTCCAACACTGGAGGTGTTTAAGAAGAGATTGGACAACTATTTGTCTGAAATGGTATAGAGTTTCCTGTCTGAGCAAAGGGTTGGAGTAGAAGACCTCCAAAGTTCATTCCAACTTTTTTTTTTGTTATATAATGTTGTACATTAGCAGAGTATTGGTTAGGGATATACATACAGTACATATTTACTTTTAAATGGTGAAATGCCATATTGTTAGACTGATTTAATGCTACAGCAGCTAATAGGGACTAAACATTAATCTGTCAAAAATGGCTCTTTGTTGTGTGGGGATTCCAACTTAAAAAGTAGTTTTAATCATGTTTTTTTCTTATCTCTTGTTTTAATTTATTACATTTACTTTTTATTCCTTTTGGTACTCTGATTGTTATGCTCCATTTCAAAAGAAATGATTGTTGGATGGCAGAATTATGTGTGAACGTGTGTGTGTGTGTGTGTGTGTGTGTGTGTGGATATATATACACACACACACACATACACACACACACATGAATACTTAATGCCAATCTATAATGCTGAATTGCACTGCAAAACTAGTATTATAGTAACTAGAGAATGTAAACCATTCTGAATTTATAAACATACATCATGTTTTGATATAAATAGGATAATTTACTTTTATTTTTATAGCTGAGTAATATTATTAAAATAGTCATTTCCATGAACATATTCTACTTTCTCATATTTTAGAAGTGTCAATATGAAGAAGAAAACTACTAACTCAAAACATAACCTCTTTAAAGTGGAAATGATATTTGGTTCTATTATATTTATATATAATCTTAAAGAATTAGTTCAGGCCACCTCATTTGCTTCAAATACAGATCAACTCATGACCACAATTGAGTTGAAAATTTATGTTGCTACTTGAGACATTTGTTCCATTTTGCGAACTTTTTTGCCATAGTTATTAAGTAAATCATTGCAGTTGTTAAATTAGTAACATGGTTGTTAAATGATGTTAAATAAATCATTGCAGTTGTTAGATTAGTAACATGGTTGTTAAATGAATCTGACTTCCCCACTGACTTAGCTTGTCAGAAGGTCGCAAAAGGTGACCCCGGGACACTGCAATTGTGATAAATAAATCTGAATTTTGATCGGGGATGCTGCAATGGTTGTGTGAAAAACAGTCATAAGTCACTTTTTTCAGGGCCGCTGTAACTTTGAAAGGTCACTAAACAAACTGTTGTAAGTCGAGGACTACCTATAAAGCTTTTAGTATCCGTCATAGTTACATTTGGCATGTCTAATAAATATTACATGCAGAGGGGAAAATTAAAATCAAATTAACGTTTGGTGAAAAAACATAGTTCTCTTTTCAATAGAATTTATTGAAAAGATATCTAATTCAGCAAGATAATTTAATTTACATCTACAGCAATCAGATTTTTTTTACTCAAGGGAATTGATACAAACTCTCTTGAATTATGCTTGCTATACTATATAGCATTAGGCAGAAACAGTTTAGCTTTAATAAGCTGATAGCCTGCATAGAATTTCTTCTCTATGTAAGCATTTTCTTTAAAGCCCCATGCTGTTTGCTGCTCAGTCTATGCCAGAGACAGCAAAGATTACTCCTTTAAAACCTGTAATTTATTATGAGTTTATTCATACCCTTCAAATCACTCAAGGGAATGCCTATTTGAAAATTCCCATGGCAACTGATTTAGTTTGGCAGAGAGACCCAAATTCAATCCTTTTATCCTTAGACTAAACCATTACAATGGTAATTCTATTCTGTCACTCTGAAGAGACTGCTAATTACTGTCCTTGGGGTCCCAAGACAGATTTTCCATTCAGATTAAAATGGCATTGGATGGTCGGAAATAACAGTAACACCTTTTTGGCACATTAGGACTACATACAAATATATATGGCTTATTAGGAAGACTCTGTTATTGCAAACTCAATATATATATCATGAACAAACATTTCAAACTATATTTTCTAAATAGAACTTTATATGTTTGAGTCAGTGACTAAACTGACTCAAATTTCTGGAGTCCTTAGTCCTTCATTACCCAGCTAGGTAACATCATCAGTGTAAGTAAATGTGGGGTTTGCTCCCTGCTTATATGTAGTAACCTCCCCTGCCTATTTCTGGTGGGGGTGTGGTTTTCTAAACTGACTTGAATATCAAAAATTCAAGTTACATTCCCCATTTCCCATCCACAATGCTCACTGGTGGTTTTTCTCATTCTAACCTACTTCATAGACTAGTAGTTGTAGATGTAGACGCGAATGATGTAGAACTGGCCACGCCCACCCAGTAGGCCACACCCACTCCATCCACGCCCACCCAGTAGGCTGCACCCACTCTGGCCACACACATCCGCCCTCCCTGAGGGCAACCGCAATGCTGATGCGGCCCTCAGTGAAATTGAGTTTGATACCCCTATTGTAAAGTATTCAAGACAAGTATGCCAATTAGCAAATGTTTTCCCCTTTGGAAAGAAAATACCATATTGCAGAAATCTATGCATCTAACATCATTTGAGTAACAGCTACTTACTTATAATGAATACTTATATTAAAATCCATGTTTTTATGAAAGGTGATGCACAGCCACTAAAAATATGCAAAAATTATAGAGATTCAATAGAAACCAGTACACTTTATCCTTAAACTAAAATGTCCTGCTTAATTATCTCTTGTGTTCAAAACCTTTAAGTATCAAACCAAGGAATGTAAATGCCGATTATGCTGTCATACACTTTAGATCATCACTCAAGCAGCTTAACTGTGTTCGTCAACAATAATTTAAAGAAAATGCATAATAATTTATGCAAACTGACCATTTATCATTAGAAATAGATGGTTGTATGGAGGCTTAGCTTATTTACAGGTGTAACAGACAATTTCAACTTTGTTAAGATGTGGCATGTGCATCAATCGGAGAACTGTTTAAACAGATTAAAGTAATTTTCAACAGGCACTTCAAGTTGTTTAAATTTATTGCCACTTTATTGTCAATTTTATAGTTCCTAGCAAGGGTACAAAATAAAAAGCTAGTCTCAATCATAATTATGTTATTGAACTTTTTTTTTATTTTATGAACTATTGGAAATAAGATACGAGGACTTCACAAGTCTTCACAATACTATTTTTTAAGATTTACCTACTCGTCTTATTGTTATTTAGGGAAGCGCATAAACTATATCACTATTCTGCATTTAAGAATCTTAATTTCAATCCACTCTTGGACTAGAACTAGAGAAATACTATATTTGCTTATACTGAAACTTTGCCATTTTAATTTCATTCTCCCAACAGAAATAACCTTTTGAAAGAATCCATTGTTCCTTTCTCTTTTAACCACCCTAAATTATTTGGTATCACCAAAGTCAAAATAACTCCACAGAACTGAAGATATTAAAATGCTTCATATGAGCAAAGTGGATAGACCTCCACTGTGAGAACTTTGTTTGCAATATTTCTACATCTATAGTTGTTTGTTAACTTGTAAGTAGATCATTTATTTTTTACACTATCCTAGCTATAATTCTAAAATGACAACAGCCAAGGAACTACTATTATGCCATTCATATCTTGCAGACAATTCCTATTGGCAAAACTATATAAAAAACCTGTATTTTGTCATATATCCCAAGTTCGTTTTAGAATGACATATTGTATACATAGACGAGTCAAAGTTATAGCTTGATAGTCTTTTTATCCGCACTCTTAATCGGCAAATGTACCAGTAGAAGTTGCAAACTGGGCTATGCTAAAATACATGTTTTACACTGTTTCCAAATACAAAGTATTCAAAAGTAGAATTATAATTTATAATCCTTGCATCTGAAACAAGAAAAACTCATACTGTTTGGATTATAAATAGTTGAATACAACCTCTAAAATAATAAATTTCAGCATTAACATAATTTAATGTTTTTCTAAAAAAAATATTACTATCATTTTAGACCCCTTAAATCCTCAAATATAAACCTTTAAGAATTTCCTATTATCTAGCGTTTGCATGAATGTTTTCTTTTTTTTTAATTCCAAAATGTCAGTATTTTCTATAAAATACCTAAAATAAATCACAATAATATGATTCAAATATATTTACTAATATTTAGCTTCATGGGTCAATTTCAGGGAATTGTAACTGTATAAGTTATACAGTTCATAAAATAAAGTGCATGTTTACAACTAACACTTTATAATCTTATAAAAAGGTAAAATACCTATAAAAGTTGCTTATTTTTACAACTTTTTAAATCAGAAAAATTACAGCCCAACTTACTTTTTCGGGGAGGAACTTATCAACCTTTGCAAGACCTGGAACATGACACAAAAACTGAAGTTAGAAAGAAGAAGCTCCTTACCTGTTAGGAGAATTCTTCCTTAGTCACCAAATACACAGGAAGCTCCATTCAACAAATGAAGACAATGTATTTGGTTGCCTTGCTTATCTTTCACTAATTAAAACATTCCCCAAAGAGGGAAACACTACAGATAGTTGATTAGACAATGGCACTCTGGAAGAACTCTATTTACAGGAAAGCAACCTCCATTTCTCATGCAGATGATCCTGCCCAGTCACAGGTTCAATTGGACAGAAAATATAGTACAGGTATCTGACCAGTTGCAGTTGTGTCATTATTAGAAATTAGATTAGATTAAGAATGTTAATACTAAAATTAGAATTAAGTGATTAAATTTGGAAGAGCAGAGACTGAGTAAAGCCATCACATTTGTAAAGCATATACTGTTGTCAAGTATTTTCAAGGAAAACGAATTTTTCTAAATATAATCCTCAAAGTGCAAATTTAGCTCCCTGTATAATTATCATAGAGGAAGCTAATTATTTCTTGAATGTTAACACTCTATACCACTTCTCAAATAATTTGTTGCAATATTTTATTCTCACAACAGCTCAGCGGTCTGAACAAGACAAATCAACAAACTTCATAAATAAGCAGAGCCTCAAACTCAAATCTTCCTTTCAAATCACACTGGCTTTAACCCCAAAGTTGACAAGCAGGTATCAGAATGTATGGATTCAAGATTTTATTTTGAGAAGAACAAGAATATTAAAAATGCAGCAGCTATGTTACAATGAAAACTGTCACAAAATATAATCTATGTAGTAGATCTACAATCCTAAAGATGTTTTTAAAAATATTGGCACAACAAATATATCGCCCTGTTTATGGCCCTTTCTAAGCAGCCAAGAACAAACAAGTCAAGGGATTTCAAAGGTCTAAATCAGATCTACAAAACTTGTAGAGGGGAAAGGGCCATATTGGTAAGTTAAAAATCATTATGGGCTCATAAAGAAATACCTGGTGCACCAATCAATTATTTAATAGCTAGAAAAGTGACACCAGCACTGGAAGTGGTGGTAAGGGTTACAAGTGCTCAGCAATGGATCTTTCAGGGTGACAGTAGGGTGAATTAATTCATTTTTTTAAAAAAAGCTGGCCAACTACACAAGACTGTTTAACAAGTCACATGTGGCCTGTGCACTATATGTTGTGCAGTACTGATCTACATAAAGAGGTGCATCTAACCTCTTAATAAAACTATACAAAAATGCAGAGATGTCTAAAGTAAAAAAATCACGATTCTTACTAATTTCCCCAACACTACTATCAAGGTCCACTGCAATCTCATTATGCTGGTCGGTACACATTATGAGAGGTATTCTGACTAGTATTCAGGCCTAAGAATTTTGAATTTTATAAATCAGCATCAATACTTTTGAGGTAGATTGATACTCCCCATACAGACTGCTGAGTAGTATTATTTCTAGGTAAAGGCAGCCTTATGTAGAATGTGCATAGTAATCTAAGACATTATAGCATGGTCATTGTGGCCAGGTTATACTTATTTTAAAAAGGGCATAAGAGACAAATGACCAGAACTGAAGAAAGCCAATCCCTGCAGCTACCCAGGCTCCAGAAATAAAACTAAATCAAGGAGTACTAACAAACCATAATCCTGTTCTTTGAAATGAATTTTCATTCAGAAATTCAATTTTACCAACTCCCAAATCTGGAACCACTCACTCACATTTTATGACATTTCAATTTCTGTTTACCAATCATCATCTAGCCTTCTGATCCCTTTATTACTTTACCTGATTAAATGAATTAATGTTGTAAAATTAATGAATTCCCTTGGAGAAAGTTATTCAGAAAGAATTCTATTAAAATAAGAAAATTGTATCTTTAAATCAGGTCTAAATTCTCTTCATGGCCAAAAGTATGATCAACTAGAGACACACTCTATAACAGATATTGAACTCCTAAATTTTAAAGTATGCCAGGAACTAATGTAAAAGAACTACTACCAATTTACAGAAGTAGTTTCGAAAATTTCTAAGTGTAATGATAATACAAAATTATTTTTAACTATAATTAATTATTGGTTGATATAGTTACTCAAAGGTTACCTGAATGTTTGTTGAAATCTACCTATTTTAAAACTTTACTATGGAGGCAATCTTAAAGATGCACAATCAGGTAAAGTACATAATCTATTACTGAAACCTACAGAGGATTGCATCACAATAAAACTTCCTGTTCTTTCTGAATTAGCTACACAGCATAAAAAGCAAAGTTGAAGATAATGACTGCATCTGTTTAGAAGGTTATAGAATATGATTTTCTATGGAAAAAAATAACATAGAACAATCTGTTAAAAATGCACAAACTACTTTCTGTTTGAACACAGCATAAACAATTCGTTGTTTGAACTTCCAAAACATTATGTATTGATACTTATAATGTATTGATAGTTATTATTTCCTCTAATTGCGAATTCACATGATTAGGTGACATCAAATATGGAATCAAAACAAAACTAGAGAAACAAACGGGCAGAACAAATATACTTGGGCAAACATCGAAGCAAGTAGAATCATAAGTAGAGTCATAAATGTTTTATATCCGAAAGAAAGATACTATACCATGTCAAAGAAGTTTAACAGATTGCGTGTATTTAATAGTTTCAGAACCATGCAATGTTCAATGTTGAAAAAAATAAAACAGAAAAAAGTCAACTGAGACATGAAGAATGAAGTCAACTGTTTACATAATTTATAATAAACTGGTTGGCTAGCAGAATGCTGAACAGAATTCTGCAAGTAGCTAAAGATACATTCAGCATTTTGTTGAGATTCCATTTGTTACACAAATGGCTCTTGGCATAGAAATTAGATACAATAGTTTACTTTTTTCATGCTACTATAATCACTACTTGGACTCAAATATGCTAAGCCATACTTTCATTTTAGCTCAGTGCAATTTATGAATCTGAGTGAAAAATTCAATGGAGCTGGCAAACAGTGGTCTACAACTTAATGTTGTGG
Organism: Crotalus tigris; assembly: GCF_016545835.1. Taxonomy (NCBI): domain Eukaryota; kingdom Metazoa; phylum Chordata; class Lepidosauria; order Squamata; family Viperidae; genus Crotalus; species Crotalus tigris. The sequence goes on from NW_024100175.1 coordinate 472,078, forward strand.
TAACCTAAATATTACATCTTGTTCAACAAGCTGCGTGTATTAAAGATACTAATATCAATTTCTCCTACAGTATGACTATCAAGAGTAATATTTCCTGAGTCAAACTAAAAAGTTTATACCTTAATATTTACAAAGAAAATTTGGTAGAATCAATACAAACTAAGCTGAGTGAAAAATAGATTTCTAAATATAACTTGATGGCCTGCAGTTTAAGAATCACAGCCTTTAGTGTGATAGTATTTTAAACTACTAACATGATAGTCATTTTCTTTATGATTGTCCATATAGTCAAGAACATTTAGATAGAGGCACTCAAATAAAACTGTTTTCTTGTAAAAATGCAAACATTATTTCCCTCCAAGTAAAAATGGTAAAAAAATAAAAATAAAAAAATAACTGTAAATATGTAAAGCATATTTTGGATATATATCAAAATATTAACAGTGATAAAAGGATACAGAGTGCAAAACTCAAAATATAGATCAATAATAAACAATGATCTGTATTAAAAATATTGGCCAATTTTATGGTTTGTTATCTAAAATAAGAACTTAAAAAATACTTTCTTTTTGCATACTTCATCTTTATATCCTTATCCAAACCAACTAAAATCAATTTGGATAACATACATTAATTAAAAGTTTAATACAGTTCGCAGTCTAGATTTGAACAAAAAATCAGCACAATTAAACTTTAAACTCAATATATCTACAACTGAGATCAGTTCAGTTAGAAATGACTATGTGTAAAGCAAACATTTTCCATTTATGACCAAAAATGGAACTAAATTAGTTTATCGCTGAAGAATTGACTGATTAGCTACATGAGCAAAATTTAAATTAATGAAGTTTTTAGGTTTTTGTCTTAAGCCAGGGGTGTCAAACTCGCCTCGTCATGTGACATGTTGCGATGTATCACAAGTTTTTTCCCCTTGCCGGACTTGGCATGGTGTGTCTTCTGCCTGACGCATCCAGCCCGTGGGCTGGCAGTTTGACACCCTTGTCTTAAGGAAACAAACTATTCTATACAAACTATTTCCTTGATAAGAATGAACTTTCTTTTAATATTTGATTTTTATCTTGCTTTTATTTTTGACCCACATAAGATGGAGTATATACTTCATATTCCTCTTTCTATGAGATGGATAGGATTGAGATAGTATAAGCTGTCTCAAAGTCATCTAGCTAGTTTTCATGACTAAGAATTGGAACTCATAGTCTCCTTGGCCACTAAATCAAACCGGCTTTCAATTTTTACTAAAATTGCATCTTTACATGCAGTTTCAATTGTTCTCAATGGCTGAAACATGTAACTATTATCAAGCAAGGGTATTCAGAACTGATTTTAAGTAAAGTTGTACCATTCTTCTAGCATTTGTCATAATTTAATTCAGTAGTATAACAAAGACATATTTATGTCTCTCTGATCATTTTATTATAGTATCCAACTATTAAGATACAATTTTAGAAAAAAGCCATCTAACTTGAGTTTGTATGAAAAACGTATTCCAATTTTATATGGGTCTCTAAGGAACTTTTCTTTCTATATTAAGCAAACAGAATTTGTGTTTGTATTTTTGTATTTATATTTTTACATTAGTTTTCTTCCTCTGCATGTTTCTTTCTTTATAAATACCTATAACCAGACATCCTGCTCATGCACATACTTGGAATGAATATCCCCATCTCCAAAATGGTCTTTTATGGAACATAAATGATATAAGAAACTATTTTCTTATATAGTATAAATAAACTACAACCAATACACTGATTTCTTTGATACATTTCTCTGATATTTATGTTCAGCAGAACAATTTTATAACAAGAAAAATATTTCCTCAGTGAATTATGAAATCAAATCTCAAAATTATGGCTACAGTCAATAGTATTATATAACCTAGTGAGATGTGATGAACCCTCTTTCCACCCACCTGGATAGAATAGATAAGACTAGTAATTAGTAAGAGTTACTACTACAGAGTGTACATAAGTCATGCCCTGCTTAACAAATTGTTTTTCCTCTTAATAGGCCTCCTTATTATAAACTGTTTCTGAAAATTCCACAAGTTTAACTAATAACTTTAAAAGTAACTTACTACAGAGATGGGATGCTTTATTTAATTGAACAACCTCATACCTCTCCAGACAACAGTAAAAATTATCTGAAATATTCCTGTTTCTCCTATAAATCTATTAATTTGTCTTCTTAGTATGCATTAGTTATATATTACTCTTTTCAAATCAGAGAAAGTTGCTTTCGAAACAATTGATAGCCTACATTCAATCTTATTTTTATATTACAGTGCACCATATGCTTTAGATGAAAAACATTATATTTGAACATATTTCCTTTAACTAGATACTATGTAATACCACATGGAAGATAATATGATCTTAAGGAACACCTATCAAACATCAATATGTCAATAATATTACTTACTGCAGGTACCAGTAATTTTTTTACTTCTTCCACAGCCCTCTTCAATTTAATTTCTGCTCTATTTTGAGCATCTTCCACAGTGATTAATACATGCAAATCTTCATTCAGATGTTCCCAATTGGGCTTGCCTCTGTTTTGTTCTTCCTAGAAAAATGAAATATCATATTTAATTGGTTAGACTTAATTGCAGCAAGTCAGATTACTGGACAACATTAGAACCATATATGAGTATGTGTGCTTACATACTTCATAGTACATTTTGTATTTCTGAAAGCCCTAACAATTATCATCAAATGGCCAAAAAAGCACTTTCTGTGGCTAACAGGGAAAATTCAACATAAAAACTTTCTAGAGATTTCACTGAGTAAGAAAGACAAAGGAATAATTTGAGAACTAAGGATTTTCTCACTTTCTACAGGCTTCTTCAAGTCAGCAGCATAGTGAGAAAAAAACGGCAAGCGTTTAGGCGCTGTGCTGATCCCAGCGCTGCAAGGGGAAATGGAGAATTCACAAATGGGGAAAAAAGAACCATACAACCTGCTCTGTAGTTAAGTTTGAAACTGGGAGCCAAACTGACACGTCTTTTCTGGGCACAGACTAAGTCATGACTGGGAGGTCTCCTGGCCCAGGAGAGGCGTGGCAAATTTGACAGACTTAGTCTAATTGGGCAGGAAGACAGAGTTAACCCATTTGTGGATTCTCTATCTATCATGCTGGAGAAAGTGACAGTCACCTTAGGCTTTTTTTTTTTTTTGGTAAACATCAGCATCTTCCAAACATCCTTAATACATCCTGCTCATTTCAATAGCCCAATCTTGCTATACTCGACAACTCAGTTCATTATTACTATATACAAAATTAATTTTTTTTTCTTTTAATAGACACTTATGTTGTAGTGTGCCAATTTATCACACAAGCATTCCCTCATATAGAAAAACATTAGTCTACCTTATATGTCTATTATAAAAATTATCTCATTCATTTTAAGGCAATTGTTATTATTAAGTAGAAAGAGAACCTAAAAATTCCAGGAATTATATCAAATTCTGACTTCTACTTCCCCCCCCCCACTAGTTTTTATACATCTATAAAAGGTATCTGAAATACTATTACCGTATATTCCGGCGTATAAGGCAACCCGGCGTATAAGACGACCCCCGTCTTCGGCGCCGAGTCACATGCCTAGAAAGTCATCTTATATGCCAGAAACTACCGTAATTTCCGGCGTATAAGACGACTCGGCATATAAGACGACCCCTGACTTTGGTGCCGATTTTACCGCTCGCAAAAGTCGTCTTATACGCCGGAAAGTATGGTACTCCTGGTTTCTTTGGTTTCTTCTTTGTACCAGTTCATATCAAATTATTAATGTAAAGCCAAAGATGCAAAGGTAGTACATTGAAACCTTGGAATTGCACAATTACTGATGTGTATTTCAATTAACTTAACATATTATATTGTTTCCTATATATATGTAAACTGATCTTTTCACTATTATCCCACATACTTTAGACAAAATATCAAGAACTCAAATACACTTGCTTTATCTACTACAGTCACACAAATCAAATATTAATCTAAGCAAATTCAAATGTGTATTAATATCTTTCACCAAAAGAAATATTTGAATTGCCAAGGAGTAGGAAGTATAAGACCACTGTTTTCCATATCAAGCAAAGCAGATAATTAATTGCTATTCTGACATAGTCCTTTATCACCAAAATGCACATCACTGCTAAGTTTTTCTCAACATCACTTTACCGTGCTACATATCAAAGCAAAGCTGATGTTTCAGGGTCCTATTCACTCATTTAAGACAGAAGCATAAATATATTTTTAGACACTATTATTACGTACACTGAAAAAATCTAATTCTAAAATATAGAAAGGCGAACATGCAAATGTGATATTTTCTCCATAAAAGATTGCATTTCATTTTTCAGTTCCAAGAAGCTAGTTCACTTAATTTTGAATGCAGAGTAATTAGGCATGCAAATAATCTAGAAGCGCTTTGAAATTTTAGATTGTGTGCAATCAATCCTATTCTTTTTCTTCTGCACATAGAGACCTCTCATTAGAAGATAAATGTCTTCCAGATGTCTTTTTTTAAAGATCATACTATTAAGAAAATGCACAATATTCACAAGATATTATGAACTGGATCTAAATTTAGTTGTATATAAGGAGGCTGGATGCCAGAATACCACTGAGCAACAAGAACCCGAAATGGCAAATATAACATTTAAAAAAAAGCAACATACTTCATAGAGAGGGTATTTGGGAGAAAATGTAAATAAACATGGTGGCGCAGTGATTAGAATGCAATATTACAGATTAACTCTTCCCATAGCCAGGATTTGAACCTGACCAGCTCATGATTGACTCATCCTTCCTTCCTTCCGAGGTTAATAAAGTGAGGACCCAGATTGTTGGGGGCAATATTGGCTGAATCTGTAAACTGCTCAGAGAGTGCTGTAAAGCACAATGGAGCAGTATATAAGTGCTATTGCTATCACTAAACTAACTTACATTGTCATAATTTAAGAGAAAAATTATATAAAATGATGTAGTGTTGGTATATGATACCAACAAAATTATCAAAACTATTTCTAAAAGTATTTCAAACCAGTGCTGGAAATTCTGGTTACCAATTCATATAATGATGCAAAAAGTTTTAAGGACTAATACTGCTCAAAAATCAGAACTTTTTTTTATTGTGACTTATGGTACATTGCTACTGTAGATGGTAACTGCAACAAGATTATTGTATACACAATGATGAAAGAATAATGACATTTCCAGTGGAGGAATGAATTGTGAAAATGTCAGAATTTGCAGAAATGGAGAAACTGAGCTGACTAGTCAGAGAACAAACAACAAAAACTTTTTTTGAACAACTAGAACTTTATATTGACTTTTGTTAAAAGAATAAAAAAAAATGAATCAATGATTTATTTATCTGAAGACTAAGAAAGGACTAAATGAAAAGGTGAAGGTCCTTGTAAAGTATTTAGGAGAGAACACTGATTTTTGTGCACAGCCTAGAGTTGCTTTTGATAAGATGGGTGGCTATACAAATTTGATCAACCAATCAATTAATTAATTACTAAGAATAATATAATTATCTGTTTACAGGACGGCTAAATGTCATCTCTGTGCTTCTTTGGTTTTCTTTTTTATTTTCTTGCAATTTTCTGTTATTTTTCCTTTTATTTTGGTTTATTTTATATGAAAATTTTCAATACAAATTTTCTATATATACAATAATAAAATTATTATTAAAACTATTCAAAAGATAAATATAAGAGATTCATTTCATGTCATTTTTAAATGCAAAGGGAAATGTCTTTTCTATCTAATATGCAACATTTCTGAACTGATTTCCATTAAATGAAAGCATTAAGTGTCTTAAAATCTGTTAAATAAACAAAAGCACAGTGGAATTTTTTTTCAAATTCTTTAAATTGAATGCAATCTAATCACCATTTAAGATATTCATTACCACGTTTCCCCAAAAATAGGACCAGGTCTCATATTAATTTTTGCTCCAAAAGACACAGGGCTTTTCCGGTTAGGTCTTATTTTCGGGGAAATATGGTACTAAATGCGTCCATCTAGCTGATAATCTTAACTGGAGCTTATTTTTGGAGTGGGGCTTATATTACGAACATCCTGAAAAATCATGCTAGGGCTTATTTTCCGGTTGAGTCTTATTTTCAGGGAAACACAGTAACAGCATCTGGTAATAAAAATGGGTTGTGTTTTCAAAAATAATCTCATAACTGACTTTATTATAATTAAATTATACATATAAAATAACTAAACTTTCAACAAATTACTTTGTTGTTGTTATTTTAGTAGGTAAATGCTGAACAATGAAACTTGTTTGTCTCTCAAAATATCGGTTAAACTAATTGGAAAACCGGGAATCGTTTAGCTGCAGGATAATGAATATAGAATAACCACTAAAATTTCAACAAAGATAGCATTAGAGAGTGAGAGAAAAGTTTATATTTCATTTTTAAGTTTACATAGCATCTCTTTCTGTACAACTAGCTAACAGGACCATATTTCTACAGAAATCAATCAAATTTCCATATATTCACTAATTCAGTGAATCTTAACATTCTAGACTACAACGAAATAAACAGAGTTGCTTTAACTTCAAGGCCTTAAACAAGATATAGAGAAGCTTCTATTCCTATAGTATAACAGTTTTAGCCCACCTATCACATATACATATATTGTGGTGCTGATTAGAAGGGGCGTTGTCTTACCTGAACGCCTTTTCTCAGCATAATGATGGAGAATCTACGAATAGGTTAACTCTGTCTTCCTGCCCAATTAGATTAAGTCTGTCAAACTTGCCACGCCTCTCCTGGGCTAGAATACGACCCAGTCACAACAAAGGCAAAGCTATTGATGACAGTCCGATGTGTTGGCTCTCCTACCTGACACGGGACCTGATGGACACTAAGGGGTGGGTGTGGATTCCCCATCATCATGCTGAGAAAAGGCGTTCAGGTAAGACAATGCCCCTTCTCCAGCATGAAGATGGAGAATCCATGAATGGGACACACCAAAGCTGCCCTGTCCCTATGGGAGGGAATCAGTCTGGGCCTGTGTCCCACTATGTGGCACTACTTGCTGGAGCACTCTCCGGCCAAATGAGGCGTCTGCGGAGGCAAACCTATCCAGCTTATAATGCCTCACAAACAGAGAAAGCGAGGACCAAGTCGCCGTCCTACAGATATCCCCAATGGATGCCTGTGTCACCCACACCACGGATGTCACAGCACTGCGGGTGGAGTGGGCAGTGATATGGCTTGGGACAGGGAATGCGACTGATATGCTCTTGCAATGCAAGCTTTGATCCACCTGCCTATAGTGGAGGCCGAAACCTTCTGCCCCATGGAAGAGGGTTGAAAGGAGACAAAGAGGGCTTCTGACTTGCGAAAGGCTGAAGTTCGCTTAATGTAATGGCGTAATGCCCTGCAGACGTCCAAGGTGTGCCACTGATGTTCTAAGTCATGAGATGGATGAGGACAAAAGTCTGGTAGAATCACCTCCTGCATCCTGTGGAATAAGATATTCACTTTAGGAATAAATGACGGATCCAATCGAAGGACCACCCTGTCATTATGAAAAACACATAGGTCATCTCTGACAGAGAGCTGCCAGTCCCAAGATGCGTCCAGCCAACGTGACAGCTATCAGGAAGGCTACCTTCATGGTTAAGGACCACAGTGTACAAGTCCTGATGGGTTCAAATGGCAGTGAGATAAGGGCCTATAAGACCCGCAACAATTCCCAAGAGGGATATCGATAAAGGCGGTTTGGTATTAGTCGCTCCCTTGACAAAGAAGCACACCACGGAGTGCTGAGCCAATGGCTCGGAACTGTCACATGTAAATACCGTGGATAGAGCTGCCACGATGTCTGCGGATAGTATTGGGCGCCAAACCCTTGTTGAGCCCCTCCAATAAATAGTCCAGGATTCTTGAGATCGTAATGGCCGAGAGATCTAACTGGTTCTTTGCATACCAGTGACAGAAACTCCTCCCATGTGGAGTCGTAAATCCTATTTGTTGCAGGACGCCGGGATGCTTAAATCATAGCAATTACACCCGCCGAATAGGACTCCTGCGTCAGGAGCCACCGTTCAAGTTCCAGGCGGTTTACTGGAGCCACTGGGGTTCTGGATGTTGCAGAGCTCAATGGCTGAATGCAATGTGACCTGGAGGAATCCTCCATGGGGGAAGAGATGGAAAGGCCCACGAGGTCGACAAACCATGGCCGTCTTGGCCAGTGTGGAGCAACCAATATCAACTCTGCCCGTTCCTGCATATCTTCTGGATGACTGCTGGGATCAGAGGGAGAGGAGGAAAGGCATATAGCAGGTCCTCGGGCCATGGGCCGCGGAGGGCGTCTGCCTTCTCCGCCCCTGGAGATCGGAACCGGGAGAAAAACCTTGGAAGCTGGGAATTCGCTGGAGAGGTGAACAAGTCCAGTACTGGATGACTGAACCTCTCTGATATCTCCCTGAAGAGATCGGGATGCAGGTGCCACTCGAAGTGATCCACTGTCGACTTGCTTAAGAAGTCCATCTGCTGATTTGCCTCTGCCGAGATGTGCTCTGCCCTAAGGGAGGAGAGGTTGGTCTCTGCCCAAGAGCCCAACAACTGGGCCTCAGTCGTGAGGGACCTGGATCGGGTACCCCTTGCCAGTTCACATGGGCTTTTGCTGCCACATTGTCCATGAGGACTAGGACATGTTGTCCCACCACTCTGTTGCTGAAGTGGCGTAGGGCCAGATGTATGGCTCTGAGTTCCAACCAGTTTATGTTGTGCTTCAGGTCTGACCGGGACCACCGGCCCTGAGCCAACTGAGACCATAGGTGCACTCCCCAGCCAAACAAACTGGTGTCCATAGTCAGGGTAAGCCGGGCTGGCTCCTTGAACAATGAGCCTCTGGCTACCGCTGGGGAGGTCCACCACTAAAGGGATCTTAGGGTTTGAAACGGAACCCTTACCCTCTGGTTGGAGGAGCTGGTGCCCAGCCTCTGAAACGGAAGCAAAAACCATTGCAGGTTCCTGGAGGGTAGCTGGCCCATGGCACTATCACCATGCAAGAAACCATCTTCCCTAACAATTGGGAAAGGATGGCCAGTGTAACTACATGCTCCCTTTGGACCCGGAGGACCAGGGCTCAGATACTGTCCTGGCACTCCCGCGATAGATAGACCTTGCTTTGTCTTGTGTCTATGATCGCGCCCAGGTGAAGGAGGTGGGTTGGGGGAGCTGTCTGGCTCTTTTGGAAACTCACTGAGAACCCGTGGTCTTGGAGGGTCCTGATGGACAAGGCCAGGTCCGACTGAGCCGCCTGAATAGAGGGGGACTGGATGAGGATGTCATCCATGTAATATTGAATGCGTACCGGGACTAGCCTCAGATGAGCGGCCAGTGCTGCCAAGATCTTTGTAAATACTCTTGGAGCTGACAAGAGACTGAACGGTAGGGCTCTACATTGATAATGGTGGTTTATGTAACAGAACCTGAGGAACTTCCGATGGCCAGGAAGGATGGGAAAATGCAGGTATGCTTCTGTGAGGTCGATAAGACGTCAGGAAGTCGTCCCTTCTGATGCTGTCCAGAATAGACTTGAGAGTTTGCATTTTGAATTTTTTATAGGCAAGATGAGAGTTCAGCCCCTTTAGGTCGAGTATTGCCCTCCATCCTCCCGAGGCCTTTGGAACGACGAAGAGGATTAAGTAGAACCCCCTTCTCAGTTGTCCAGCTGGTACTGGTTCTATGGCCCTTATCTCCAAAGGTGTCGAATGGTCTCGCTCATGAGGCCCTTCTTGACTGGATTTTTCGACGTTGAACAAGAAATGAAATGTTCTGATACAAATTCCAGGGACAGGCCGCACCTGATGGTGTTGAGAACCCAGGTGTCTGTGGTGGTGGTCTCCCATTTGTGAGCAAAGAGAGTCAATCTGCCAGCTATGGGGGAGGTCTCCCTGAAGTCACTTGGATCTTCTGAAGGGACAGCCTCCCGTGCTCAAAAGGGCCGCTTGGCCTGGAATTGCTGCCTGGGTTTGGTAGCAGAACGTTCAAATTGGCAATCTGATCTGGCAGGGAAGGAATGGGGAGGCTCAGCCAACTCCAATCCTAACCCTGATTGAAAGGGCTATACGGGTTCAGCCATCTGTCTGCCCATCTGGTAAGGTGGGACATCACCTTACGTTTGTCCTTATTCTCCACTAGGTAAGCGTTCAGAGCCTCTCCAAACAGCTGACCGCCACGGTAAGGGGCAGCCACTAAGCACCACTTTGATTTTGCATCTGCTCGCCATTGTTTGAGCCACAGGAACCTGCGTTTGAAGCTATGGCTTGGGATGAGAATCTGGCAGCGTGTAGTGACACATGCGCCATGTATTCTGAGGCAGCCGCTAACTTACCCAAGTTCTGGTGTGTTCGTACGTCCTCCGGAGGAACTGTGGCCTGAAGCTCGCGAAACCAGATAAGAGAGGTTCTGGCGAAGGAGGTGGATATAGCTGCCCTTACCAACCATGCCAAGGCCTGGTGAGTCCTGTGGAAAGAGAGCTCAGATTTTCTGTCCTCCGCCTTCAAGGTTTCAGCCATGTCCCCTGACATCGTGGAAGAGGAAAATAGTGGCGTTAGAGGTTCATCTATAACCGGAACCTCCAGCAGTTCTGACAAGGCAGGGGCGACATTAAAGAGCCTTTTGTCTGTTCCCCCCAGTGTGGGGAGGGCGCCAGGTATTCCCCACTGCTTTTGAATAGTATTAAGAAAGAGAGGAACGGGGATGTGCCTTTGTGTAACAATAGGCTCGGAGAACAGCAGATTTGTGTCTTGGCTGGTGGATGGACCCGGTTGAGGCTCCTGATCAGGGCCAATCTTGGCAGAGGTATTTGCCTTGTGGAGCAGCAATTTGAATAACGCTGAGTCAAATAGGCCCACAAAGGGAGGAGGGTCTGGAGAAGGTTCCTCATCCTCCGATAACTGTATGCCCATTGCTCCGTACTCCTCGGAACGTGACTCTCTGTCTTGAGAGGATCGGATAGAAGAAATAGAACCCAGATATTCTGGGGTTCCCGCCTGGGAGAAATAAGATGGGATCATTGATGCCACAGATTCGGGTCTGGGAATCATCTGGGAATCATCTCCTCCTGTCTGGGTCTGCCCGATGGACAATTAAATTGGAGGGGGCAAATTGTGGCCCAAAAACTGAATCCTCAGCTGGAACCGGGGAGGCATGGCCTGTCCCCTTATGCTCAGTTTCTCAACTTTGGAAAACTGCTTTTCCAAGGCTTGGTGTCTCCTGCTGGCCTCCTTCTCAGCCGCCTAAGAGGGCCTCTTGCCCGAAATGGCCTTGGCCTTGGCCTTAAGTTTTCCCACAGCCTCCAGTTTGGAGGATTTGTGCTTCTTTTGGATGGGAGTGCCAGGAGCACCATGCGTGGTCTGAGGTGCCGTGTTGTCTGCCATCGCAATGGAGATATCTCAGTGGTGTTCTGAGAGGGATCTCAAAGTAAAGGAGCAGAGTACTGATCTGTGACTGTGTGTCACCACGATGGAACCAGCAAGTACTCTAGGTAATGGTGGCTGCAGGACCAACTTAATGGATTCTCGCACACCCACAACGCTACTGATGGCTGTAACACCAGTTAATGCACCTTCAGTGCACTGCTCAAAGCTTACTGTAGCAGCAAAACCAACAGGTGGTGACAGCCAGCACACACGTAACTCACTTAGTGGCAGCAAGATCACCTCAGTGATAACGGCTGGCACACTAGGCCTATTTGGTGGCGGCAAGGCCAAGAGGCATGGCCAGCACACTTTGTTGTTGCGATAAGTAGAGAAGCACCCTGTTGAGGCCTGGGGCTGTATGTGCTACCTCTTGTGAATGACCATCCACTATGAGAAACTTGGACTTGTGCTTCTTTGTCTAGAAATTGAAGATATTGAGTATCTTTATATGTGTATAAACAGTAGTATAAAGGCCTGATCTCAATAAGCTATGAGTACTGTGCAGCCTGAACGCTGTTACCCACAGAAGGCCTCAGTGGCTGGGAACAGTCACAGGGGAAGAACGCCCCCCCCACTGTTGCTTATTTTTAGATCTATGGACCTTGTGGCATTCTGACCACGCCCCATCCTGTTTCAAGCTCCTGTCTGATAATTAAGATTCCGATGCAAGGTTTGATCTTGTCTGTCTCTCCCTTCAGATTCAAATGAATATTAGCGACGCCTAAAATGGCGGCCACTACATAAAATCACCTCAGGAGAGTGAGTGCCGATCAGGAGAACCAGGAACAACAAAGGAACGCATCCCTTTAGCCAGTTAGTTTCTGGCTGAAGGAAGCAATCCAGGCCGTTAGGTGTTGCAAGCGGCAGTTGGGAGGACACTAAAAGGATTTTTAGGAAAAAAACGGCTCCCCATGCAGTTTTTAAAATGGCAGCCGCGACGAGCGCTGAAGAATGGGACAGCTGCCAGGGGCTTTCCTGAGCCTGCAGTCCAGTTGGCAAGGCCGATAAACTGCCTATGCACTGCGCTGGTCCCAGCGACTGAAAAAATAAAGGGAAATCTGATTTCAGCGATTTAGCCAAAATAAGGAGCTTAGAGCCAAGGCTGCAGCTGAATGGGAGAAAGGGGAAAAAAAACGCTGAGCAGTTTGTCGCAGCACTGATCCCAGCACTGCAATGAAAATAGAGGATTCACGAATGGGTGAGAACCATACAACCTGAACAATGAAGAATAAGTCTGAGAAACTGGAGCCAAAAATTTTACATCCTTCTGGGCATCAGACTAAGTCGTGATTGGGTGGTATTCTAGCCAGGAGAGGCATGGCAAGTTTGACAGGCTTAGTCTAATTGGGCAGGAAGACAGAGTTAACCCATTCGTGGATTCTCCATCTTCATGCTGGAGAAAATAAATCTTCCAAAGTGAGACTGAATTGGTGATGACTTCACCAAGTCACACGTGTGCCATCTTCCAGGATGTCTAACCCTAGTAGTCTCCATTCAAGCAACCTAAGTTCTGTATGTTAGATGGGCAGCCATACATTTTTTCTAATAATATTTATATATTTATGTTTCTAAGCCTAGATGTGGTTTGCTGGATGATACTATCCACATAAAATTATGCTCTTGGTACTGAAGTGATGGTAGAGAAAATACAAAATTTATTGGAAAACATTAACTGGAAAAAGAAAAAATAGAGGAGAAGGAAGAGGACCTGAGCTCATATTTAATGCTAGATACAGTATAATCATTCCTCAGTTTAGTATCTAAAAATATAGTCGAGCTAAAATTAGCTATCTTCTAAATTATGTTATACCTTAGTTTTATTTTTTTATATTTCACATAATAATCAGAACTCTATAAACATAACATTTTATTTTGCATACTTTTGCATTTATATTCTTATAAAGTGAAAGCTAAATACTACTGTCTTAAATTTTATAATTAATCTTTTAAGTGCTGATATAAAAATAATTAGTAGTCTTGAGATTAAAAAACTGAATCTATGTTTCATATCAAACTCTTAAAATACAGCTCTTTTTTTATATAAAAAACCAACCAGAAGATTTCATCTGTTTTTTAGTGAATGGTTAATTAACAATGAGTAGTGATATTATAATAGAGAAAACTCTTTTTCTAAACATGATATTGTCTTTAGGATTTTTGCAATGAACATCTCAGTCATAACTATACAACAGAGGAGCCAAGATTACAGACCTCAGTATTAAAATCAGTCATGATTTACAATCATGGTTAACCATGATTGTTAACAGCTATTTCTTAGTCCAGTCAGTTTATATATTAGGGTTTACTGAAATATGTAATTTCTCAAAATTCTTTGCATAATCCAAATATACTATGAATCCAATGGGCAGATTTTCCATTTTTTAAAAACAAATACAGCTGCCCCTCTATTCTTGAAAATAAGATTGCATTTAATTCTTTTTTAATGTTAAATTTAATTCTCTCCATATCTGGAGGATGTTACAAAATCCCAGGAGACATTCCACCAAAACACACACACATACACACACACTTTGTAAGTAAGCAAAGCCTCAAGATTTCCTTCAGAACATATAACATATGTACAAATGATTTGAATAAAATAAAAAACTTTTTTTCCAAAGTACTACATAATTTAGTAATATAGTTATGGAATATTTTATTAACTTAATCATTTAATTATATTGGAAATTCTGCCATCTGTGAAAAAGTTTTCCTGACAATAAATTGCTATTCTTTAATGAACTTACCTTTTTCTTGTCTCTCATGGACCCTTTGCCTCGGACCATTATCTTACATCCTGTTTCAGCCTCAAGTTGTTTAGCTGTTAGCCCTCTAGGCCCAAGAATTCTTCCAACAAAATTAAACTGAAATTTTAAAAAAGAAAAATTGCTCAGAACAGAGTGAAAATAATTTTACAGCATTCTGTAAAACTTTGCCTTAGCACATGCCTATAATTCCTTCAAAACAATGAAAAAAACTTTGATTTTTAAAGTTTAACGAAGGTAATCAAGTAAAACAACTACAATGATTCACTAAACTATGGCAAGAAAGGTCATAAAATGGGGCAAAACTCACTTAATAAATTTCTCATTTAGCAACATAAATTCTGGGCTCAATTGTGGTTGTCAGTTGAGGATACCTGTATTTAAAATTAATATTTTTTGATAACTGGGCAAGCTTCTTGGCTATCAAATTTTCCAGGTTTTTTTTTTTTTTTTTTTTACAAAAATTCAACAGGTTAAAATTATTTTCCATTCAAGGACAATTGCAAATGATGTGAATTAGAGACTATATAGTTGTTAAAACCTTCAATAAACTGTCACTAACCATAGCACATTCACAATCAAAGAATGGTTTTGAGAGGCGCTTGGTCCCTTAAGTCCAAGATAAAGTCTTGAACTCAATTAGTAACTGGAAGTTACTGAAAACATCTAAGATGCACTACTTGGCACAAATAGCTAGCTGGAATTAGAGGGTACATAGCGAAGCTTAAGAAGTGTACTTTACCCCCGTGGTCCCCTTAAATCTCTTAGCTCTCTCCCTAGGGAATTAATCAGGTGATCTGTATCCAGTTTCTGAACCTGAATATTCATTACTATCTTCACTGTGATCAGTAGACATCATGATTAGGCTGAGTAGCAATCTAGAAAGAGGCACTATTACAAAAAACTGTAGACTAATCGATACTAGATCAAAAACTATAGTACTGTTTACTGTTTACCGCATAGGAATATATTTCATCAACCTAAGTACTGAAGTTCTAATAACACATTATAAACTTCCTTTAAAAACAAGTATATAGAAATAACTCTAGTGATTATATGCTTCTTTCTTATTTTCTTTCGTTCTTATTAGTTTTAAGCCCAATGCTTTATTGAATGACAGCCATTTAGTAAAGGATTAGGGTTAGTCTTCTCCATGGCAGCTTTAGCATCAATAACATGATCTTAAAATTCCACAGATGTTAAAATGTTTGCATTCTTCTGTCTTACTAAATTTGTTTTATCGCCTTGAAATCTTCACGAATACTGAACTACCCCATACATGAGGCAAAAAACTCCATATATAGATCCCAGGTTTATCCAAACTAGGGAAAGGGAAAGGCAAATGCAGACACCACTTATCCTGTGCAGACAGTTAAGTCTCCATACTTCAAATGAAATCCAACAGGGGGGAAAATGATGTAGAGAAAGGAAAGCGTATATATTTTTTATCTTCTTTAAAAAATGCATTTCACTATTTTAGCTATCAAAGGTTCTGCAATATATTTAGGCATGTACAGTAGATAAAACACCTGAAGGATCCTAAAGGGAACAAATGGATGATTACCTGGTGACTTCAGTATTATCTAAAGATGGACCATTATCTCCAAAAACCTTAAAGGAACAGATTTCATATGAAAGTCTAGGAATGTCATATGAAAGTCTAGGAATTCAGGATCAATGCTCAAAAAGACCCAGGTAACTTGGAGCCAATAAAGAAAAGTTGGCAAAGAAAATTAAGATAAGTCATGAAAGAGCTTTTACATATAGTCTTCACTTATCAACTATATTGTTCAGCGACCAAATATATGATGGTGCTGAAGGGGCGTTGGTCTTACCTGAACGCCTTTTCTCAGTACGGAGATGGATAATCCACGGATGGGTTTTCTCTGTCTGCCTGCTCTTGAGACCAAGTAGCCAAAGCTTGACACGCCCCCACTTCCTGTGGAGTCCATTCTTAACGAGGGCGAATTGGCTGATGATTGACGAGGTATTGGCTCTCAGCTCCCTACTAGCGGCCTACTGGCCTTGGGGTGGGTGTGGATTATCCATCTCCGTACTGAGAAAAGGCGTTCAGATAAGACCAACGCCCCTTCTCCAGTACAGGAGATAGATAATCCACGGATGGGACGTACCAAAGCCTCACTGTCCCAAGGGGTGGGAAACAGATAAGGCCGGTAGATTGATCTCTGAGACAACTTGCTGGAGGACCCTCCTACCAAAGGAGGTGTCCGCCGATGCAAAGCGGTCTATCTTGTAGTGTCGTATAAACGGGGAAGGCGAGGACCATGTCGCGGCACTGCAAACTTCCTCGATTGACGCCTGGGTAGCCCATGCCGCCGAAGTTGCAGCGCTTCGGGTGGAATGGGCCGTGAGATGACTTGGGGGCGGCAGGGATGATACATTGTAAGCTTCTGCGATACAGCTTCGGATCCACCTTCCAATGGTGCCCGCGGAAACTTTACGCCCCAAGGTGCCCGCTTGGAAGGACACAAATAGGGCCTCCGATTTGCGGAAGGGTTCTGTACGCTTTATATAACGCCGCAAGGCTCTGCGGACGTCCAATGTATGCCACTGCCGCTCCCGGTCATGTGTTGGATTTGGACAGAAGTTTGGGAGAATTACTTCCTGTGTCCTGTGAAAGAGTGAATTCACCTTCGGTATGAAGGCAGGATCTAACCTAAGGACCACCCTGTCCTTGTGGAAAATGCATAGGTCGTTTCTGACTGACAGTGCGGCCAGTTCCGAAATTCGTCTGGCCGATGTGATGGCAATCAGGAACGCCACCTTTAGCGACAGGTGTCGCAAGGAAACGGTCGCCAATGGTTCAAATGGTGACCGAGTGAGTGCGTGAAGGACTCGCGGTAGTTCCCAGGACGGGTACCTGTGAATTACTGGAGGTCTGGTGTTATAGGCGCCCTTGATAAAGGCGCGGATCCTGTGGTGGTGAGCTAAGGGAACCGAATCCGTGCAGGTGAGGAGGGTGGACAAGGCCGCCACTTGCCTGCGGATGGTCGCGGGGGCGAGGCCTCTGTCTAGTCCCTCCAAGAGGTAATCTACTATCTGAGGGATGTAGAGTTTGTGTAAGTCAAACTGCCATTCCCTGCACCAAAGGCAAAAATTTTTCCAAGTGGAGTCATAAATGCGGTTTGTTGCCAGACGGCGTGAAGCTTAAATTATGGTAATGGCCCCGGGAGAGAATAGTTCCTGTGCCATTATCTGGCGCTCAAGTGCCAGGCGGTCAGTTGTAACCATTGGGGTTCCGGGTGACTGATGGTTCCCTGGTGTAGGGACACTTGATGAGGGGGAATGTTCCATGGGGGCGACTGAGACAGGTTCATCAGGTCGGCGAACCACGGTCTCTGTGGCCAATATGGTGCTACTAGGATCACTTCTGCCCGCTCCTGAATCAGCTTGCGGATGACCGCCGGTATGAGTGGTAGTGGGGGAAAGGCATAAAGCAGACCCTGAGGCCACTGAGTTCTCAGAGCGTCCGTCCCCTCTGCTCGCGGGTTGAAGTAACGAGAGTAAAATCTGGGGAGCTGGGCATTGTCTGATGATGCGAACAGATCGAGGATCGGGTACCCGAACTTGCGGGAGATGTCTAGGAACAAGTTCGGGTGTAGCCCCCACTCCGAAGGGTCCACTGTGGTGCGGCTTAGGAAGTCCGCTTGCTGGTTGTTGACCCCCGATATGTGTTCCGCTTTTAGTGACTTCAGATTGGGCTCTACCCAGCTGAATAGGAGTCGTGACTCTGTCATCAGGGTTTTTGATCTGGTCCCCCCCTGCCGATTGATGTGCGCCTTGGCTGCTACGTTGTCTGTTAGGACTAGAACGTGGTGGCCTCTGATTCTGTCTTTGAATTGTTGCAAGGCTAGGTGGATAGCCCTGAGTTCTAGCCAGTTGATGTTGTTTCTCAGATCCGTGGCGGACCAACGTCCCTGTACAAACTGGGAGTCCAGATGGGCTCCCCAACCATACAGACTGGCGTCTGTAGTGATGGTAACTCTGACTGGTTCCTTGAAGGGTGACCCCTTGGTCACGGCCCGAGAGCACCACCAGCGTAGCGCCCTGCGGATTTGTGCCGTGACCCTGACTAGGTGGTTGGATGCGCTGGTGTTCTGCCGTTGGTAAGGGAGCAGAAACCACTGTAGTTCCCGTAGGTGGAGCCTGGCCCAGGGTACAATGGCTATGGCCGATACCATCTTGCCCAATAATTGGGAAAGTGTTAGTATCGGAACTGAACGTTGCCTGTGAACCCAGCGAGCCAGTTCCCTGATGCCGGCCACCCAGTCTTGGGAGAGATAGACCATACAGTTGGTTGTGTCTATCATGGCCCCCAGATGCAGCAGCCTGGACGAGGGAACTGTCTGGCTCTTCTGAAAGTTTACTGAGAATCCGTGTAATTGGAGGACGCGAATGACGGTCCTTACGTCCGCCTGAGCTGTCTGTAGGGATGTTGCTTGGATTAGTATGTCGTCTAGGTAACATTGGACGCGTATTGGGATTTTTCTCAGTTTGGCGGCTACCACTGCTAGTATCTTGGTAAATACCCTGGGTGCCGAAGATAGACCGAAGGGGAGAGCTCTGTATTGGAAGTGTTTTCCCCCGTAACAGAAACGTAGGAACCGGCGGTGGTTTGGGTGGATGGGGATGTGAAGGTAGGCTTCCGTGAGGTCTATCGATGCCAGGAAGTCTCCTTCTCTGATGCTTCCCAGGATGGACTGAAGGGATTGCATCTTGAATTTTTTGTATGTGATGTAGCGGTTGAGGTTTTTTAGGTCCAGGATTGCCCTCCATCCTCCTGAAGTCTTTGGAACCACGAAGAGGATGGAGTAAAATCCTCTGCCTCTGTATTCCGCTGGGACCGGTTCTATGGCTTGAATGTCCAACAGGTGTTGGATGGCCTCCTGCATGAGTTTGCGTTTGGTGGGGTTCCTGGAGACCGAGCAGTTGATGAGTCGGTCTGGGGGTGTGACCAGGAACTCCAGGGACAGCCCGGACTGGATGGTTTGTAGTACCCAGTTGTCCGTGGAGGTCTGCTCCCACTGGTGGAAGAAGTGAGCTAGTCTTCCTCCAATGGGTAGGTCTATGTAGGAGTCATTTTGTCTTCCGGTACGGACGACCCGTTCCACAAAAGGGTCATCTCGACTGGTTTTGTTGTCTGGGCTGGGACCCCGGTCTGTCGTAGGGGCGGCCATACGGTTTGTTCTGCCTGGGAGTGAATGGCTTGGGTGCCTGACTGATAGGCGTGGTTGTCGGTTGGCGAAAGGACTGCCTACGAAAGTAAGGTGTGGTACGTTTGTCTGACCTTTTGTTCAAGTGTGCCATGACCTTCCGCTTGTCTTTGTTCTCTACAAGATAGGGGTCCAAGGCCTCCCCAAACAGACCGTTGCTTGAGTAAGGGGCGGTCGCTAGCCGCCACTTAGCCTTGGTGTCAGCTTGCCAGTGTTTTAGCCATAGCATTCTCCTGGCAATTATGTTGGATGCTATGGATCTGGATGAAAAAATGGCCGATTGGAACGTTGCGTCTGCAGCGTATTCCGTGGCTGCTACCATCTTAGCCAGGTCCTGGTGTGTTCGTATGTCCTCCATAGGAACTATGGTTTGTAGTTGTTGCAACCAGATGAGGGTGGCCCGGACAAAAAAGGAGGCCGAGGTGGCTGCTTTGATGGCCCATGCCGCTGTCTGGTGGGTTTTGCGAAAGGCTTGTTCCCACTTTTTGTCATCTGCCTTAAGGGCCTCCACTAGGTCCCCAGCCATGGCTGTCTGGGAGACCAAGGGGGTCCAGGCTTCATCTACTTTAGGAATTTCTAAGGCCTCATTGAGGTCTGTGGCAGTGCTGTATAATTTTTTGTCCGTACCACTCACTGATGGGAAGGAAGCGGGAGAGTCCCATGGCTTCTTGATCCCTTTCAGGAAAATGGCGGGGCAAGGTATATGGTGTTGCATTGTCACCTTTTCTACGAATACGGGTCTGGATGTGGTGGCCGGTGTCGCTTGCGGCTGAGAAAACTGATCCGTCCCCATGTCCGCAATGGCTGTGGCCTTGCGTAGTATCGTGAGGAAGCGGTTGTGATTAAATAATCCCCCTGAGGGGGGCTCAGGGGGAAGTTCCTCATCCTCTGACATAGAGATCCCAGGTTGATCCTCCTCTTGTGGTGAAGAATAACCACTCATGGAGGACTGGGCCGGGGAGACGGGTTCCTGAATGCCTGAGGACTCTGAGGGGAGTTCCGAGTGTGGCATGGCTGAGATGGAGGGCCCCTGGTCGTGGTGGGCGGAGCGCTGTGCTAGGGCTCGGTCCACCACTTTGGTTAATAGGGCCTCTAGCCGTCCATCTGCCCAGATGTCCCCTATGTCATTACCTTTGGGTGTGGTGACCGCAGGTGGAGAGTTGGACTCAGTGGTTGTGCCTGCCGCCGTGGTTGTTTGTTGGGCTGATGTAGATGGCGGATCCAGTGGTTGCGGTGTTCCTGGAATGGACCACGCGCTCTGGGTTGATGTGGATGGACCCAATGGTAATTCCATCTCGGTGGCCGCTATTTGAACCAATTCCAATTGGGCCTGCCTCTGCGCTCTGGAGAACTCCTTCTCCAGGGCCTGGTGCCTACGGCTGGCTTGCTTTTCCGCCAACTTGGAGGGCCTCTTGAGCGAGTGTTTTGTCTTCGCTTTGCACTTGCCTGCCGCCTTCTGGTCAGAAGGTGTGTTGCAGCCGTCATTGGGAGATGGAGGGGTCGTGCTCATGGATTGAGGCAACGAGGGTCCCTCCATTCCGCTTGAGCAGTCCCAGAAAAACTGAGAAGACGCTCAGGCAGGCAAGTATTGGCGGGAGCGAAATTGGAACAAGTACCAGGACTGTTCCTCTGATCACCCGATCACAACGAAAATATTCTCTCTGGGCTAAGGTCACGGTAGCTGAGGGAGGTACCGAAGACATGTTTGGAACCACTCTTTGGGTTCCGCCCGGAGGCCTTAGGTGACCAGGCAACGTGCACCAGTAGAAAAAGGAAAAGGGAGGCAAAAAATATCAGTGGCGACCTCAAAAGGGTCTGTAGGCCTGACTTAATACACAACAAGGTATCAAATGGTGGTCACCTAGAGCGGAATTTATTCTTATTAATATTATTACTATTATACTAATAATAGGAACAACAATAATAATAAAATAATAACAACAACAACAACAATAATGGTGATGATGATAATATTGTGTGTTCTGCCTTTAGGCCTGTTGGCCCTGCAGTCGCTTAATTTTTAGCTTTAAAAAAATTTTTTTTTAAATTATTATTATTATTATTAAAATTTATTTATTTATTTTTATTATATTATATTTTGTCCTATTATTATATGTGTGTATCGGGGATGGAGCGCTGGCTGTGCGCTCCTATTCCGCCTCTATCCGTACTTCCAGATATGATGTGGAGCTTCCTTAAGCTCGGTTTGCCTTCCTCTGGCAAGAGATGGCAGCCGCAGCTCGTTTCTCCCTGAAAACGGGCTTTGCGGATCCCAGGAGGGTTCTCTAGCCTCCGTTTCTTGGTTGGGGCTTACTCCCTTCCTGTGCTTCGGCTTTTTAAAAAGGAGGGTGGCCGCGGCTCGTTTCCCTCTGAAAATAAGCTCCGCAGCCTCCCAGAAGCTGCTTGTGCCCGGGGATTTAAATTTGGCGTGCTGGTGACGTTTTAAGGGAATCCCAGTCAGGGATTGCCTTTGTTGCCTGA
This sequence comes from Crotalus tigris, assembly GCF_016545835.1. Lineage (NCBI taxonomy): Eukaryota > Metazoa > Chordata > Lepidosauria > Squamata > Viperidae > Crotalus > Crotalus tigris. The sequence goes on from NW_024100175.1 coordinate 494,046, forward strand.
AAACGGCAACTAAAATGGCGCCTGCAGGTGCCCTGGGCTGCTAGGGAATCTCCGATGATCCGAATTCAAGTTTGAATCCGGACCTGGAGATTGTTATTTTTTCCCCCAATTTGAGGAAAAAATCCCTTGGAAGGTTGGGGAGAAAAGCTCAGCAAGTGGTCTCTGCTGATGCCTTCCCCCCCCCCTTTTCCACCTCCAGAGCCCTGGGGCTGACTGGGATCCGTGGGGAGTTTCCCCCCCCCACACCCCCTTTTTCAATTTTAATATAGGATCAGGGATGATCCCAAGGAAAACTTAGTGGTTGGGGAAAAAGTTCAGCAAGTAGTCTCTGCTGATGCCTTCTTCCCCCCCTTTCCACCCCCCAGAGCCCTGGGGCTGGCTGATATCTGTGGGGAAGTTTCCCTCCCCACCAATCCCCTTTTTAATTTTAGGTTTGAGATCAGGACTGATCCCCAGAAAATTTTGTGGTTAAATTCCTATAGGTGGAAAAATTTTTTTGGGAAGGGGAAGCCAATTATCAAGGGATAATCAATCAATGGATTTCTTGTCTAACCTGATAAGCTGAGAGCCACGCCAAAATGAGTCTTCTCGAGCAGAGACCAAGTTAAGAATGGACTCCACAGGAAGTGGGGGCGTGTCAAGCTTTGGCTACTTGGTCTCAAGAGCAGGCAGACAGAGAAAACCCATCCGTGGATTATCCATCTCCTGTACTGGAGAAAAATTGGATTTATAACGAATCCTTCAACTAGCATCTGTCACAATGTCACCCAGTCACATGATCACCATTTGCAACTTTAACAGCCAGCTTCCCGCATATAAAGTCAATGGGCATGCCAACGGGAAGTTGTAAATAATGGTCAAATGATGTTGCACTTAACCACACAGCAGAACTGACATTATGTCCAGCACAGTCATATGATAACTCACATCACCAAGTTGCTTAGTTATTGAGTTTCCAGTTTCAACTGCAGACGACTATCTGTAGTTCTTTTCAGCGTTGCTTGCTTAATTTGAGAAGTTTTCTATCTGGTCTTGACTGTTTATCCGGTTAAAAACAATTATCTTTTCATACACAATTTCAGCCTTATATAACTTGTTGTAACTAATTATCTCAATTTTTACTTGATTACCTTTGTTAAACTTTAAAAATCCTTTCCTATTCCAAAGAGGGATTTTAAGTGCAGCATAAATTCAAAACCATGTGATCTAGTAATGCTGAATAAAACAAGAGAACGGGATCCATCTGTTCGTCTGTCTGTCTGTCTGAAGTAGACGTACTCAGATATCCCAGACAGGATATGTGAATGTTAATGGCAAATACCCCCAATACTCCCAAATTTACTCCTAGAAATCCAATTATTCTAAAATGCTTGTTCCTTGGTTTTCCATTTAATAATTAATATGAAGTAATCCATGTCACTTCCCATAAGGATACTATAATTGTTCAGTACAATGTAGTTAAAACCTTTAAAATCAAGTTTGCCTCCTGATAATTTAACGGAAATAGCCATTTAATTTTATTAAGAAAACCAGTAGAGAACCAATGTCCATTGTCCATTCTCTGTTTCCAAGAAAAAAAAATTTAACCTCATTTTTTATTTTTAACCATATTTTGTATGTATGAAACTTGAAACTAGGAGTTAATTCAATTTATGTTCTTACAATAAAAAAAGAATCTAGTTAAAAATACATGTTTAAGAAATGAAATATAACGTCAGGCTAAGTCGACATGCAAAGGTTCAATTAAACTGATTTACTGGTAAAAGCTTGTGCACAAGAATTCTCTCAACTAAAATTAATACATCTAACCGCACTCAAAGGGAACTGGATTTAGTTCTCTTGCAACTATGTAAGGATTCTAGGCTGATCCCTTTTCACTCAATCCCCAGATGTCATCTCTTGTCCTACGGTTAGCAAGTATTTGTTAAGAAAACATAATACAACTACTTTCTATAACTGTATTATACAGATACACAATTATTTTAGCACCTGTTTAAAATTGTACTGATCTTGTTTTTTTATACTGAGCTGTTTATACTGTCACTAAGAATAGTGATAGAATAAGCATAGCACTATGTATGTTTTTTGTATAATCAAGAATAATGATGAAAGAGAACAAATATAGCACTATACAATGAATCAAAAGCACAACTTTATTATACTCCTAGTATTTGGGTACTATCCTTAAATCTGTAAAATAGAGAACACAAAAATATGTACAATTTTAGTAAAAATGGTTATTTTGAAGTTATTTTAAAAAACTGCATACTGCAGCTATAGACATTTCTATAAAGAAATATTTCAAATTATTTTCTAGGAAATATGAAGCAAGATATTATATGATCTTAGTTTTAGTAAGGCATTAATAAGGCACTTCAATCCAGGCATGTGGGGAAAAAATAAAGTTCCTTCCAATAACTTATTCTCTTACTACCACCCATTTGGATTACTTCAATGCACACTTCATACTTAAGGCTGCCTTTCACCAATCAAAAACTGCAGCTAGTAAAAATTATGGCGAAGAATCAGAATTGCTATAGTAATACTACACTTCATTTATAGTTGCTGCCCTTGCTTCAATATGATTCTGAGGACAATTAGAAGGTTGGGTTTGACCAATATAACCCTATACAATTTGGCACAGAGAGAATAATGGGAACACTTTTTTTACATAGAAATAGTTCATTCAATTTATGCAGTGCAAACCTGCCGTCAACATCTTTAATGTTTGCCAGGCATATAGGATGAAGGTGGCTACAATATTTTTGAATGCAACCTCCCCACTACTACCATACCAACTACCACGCACACCATATGGTGGAACAACCTTCCTTTATAGATTAGGTTGGTACCTTTATTTTTGGTTATCTGAAAGCCCTTGGAAAATCATCACTGTGTCTATTGTACAATGGCAGATTTATGCACTTACGTGTGTGTGTGTCTATGTATGTGTGTGTGTGTGAAACATTAAGGAGTTTTGCATACTGAATGAGCTTTCTGAAATACTGCTTTTGATCTCAAAACAAAATGTAGTTGTTTTTGTCCCCTCTGATCAGTTTTTCATGTAATAGCCAATTTTTTTGTGGACTGGGTAACAGATAACAATCAGCATAGGTTTTCATTCTACCTCTACTTGGACTCTGAAGAACAAGCTTGTTCTCAGTTTTTAATGTCAACACACTTCATTTTCTATCATATTAAATGTAGAATTTGGGACCATTTTAAACTTTATTGCCTCAAGAGATAGCTGGAAGTATCGGGGCTGTTTTTCCCAAGCTCAAACCAGTATGTTTTCTATTTCACTCCCCTATTTAAACACATGTTTAATACTGCAGTTAGTGAGACAGGATTAAATCAATTAAACTGAACCCACTGTAGAGTTAATATGTTGAGATGTCAAACTGAGACTGGAAAAACAGAGGTTAAAATTTTCCCTATTAAACCATCACGGTGGTGTAACTGCTTTTTTTAAAGATCTGAAATCAGTGTCTTTAAGTATTTGAAGGTTTTAGGTTGTCTATATTCTTCTTAAAGTCCCTGAAGTCAGACTGAAAAATTTGGCCTTCTCCAATCTAGGACGTGAAAATGATAATGGGTCATTACATTTAGCCTATGACTTCTCCACTCTTCTATAGGGACAGAACAATAATTTAGATCATTCCCATAGCATAGCGTACATGTTAAGTCACTGAGTCAATGAAGTGAGATGCCTAAGAAGATACTATAATTAGTGATATGAATATCTACAGGACTCATAAATGAATGCAAATGCCCATTTGTTTGAGTCTTATCCCCAATTTTAAAGCATAATTGACTGAATGTATTTCAAGATAATGCTCTTCTTTGCTTCTCATATGAAAAACTGAAAAGTTACTTGTAATTAAAAAAAATGAAACCTATATTCATAAATTAAATCTTTCAATATGAATAAGTATGTTACAGAGAATGCCTGATTATGTTTGTAGAATGCAGGGAAATATATTTATTATATACAGTAGTACCTCTTTAGTTTGTTCACAAAGAACATGAAACTCACTTAATTTTTTTTAAAGTCTGACCTTCCCTGTCAGTTAAGAGGAGTGATAAATCCACCAGCTGTTTCCTTCTTCATATGTGGGCTACAATACATTGCTTCCTTTTTAAGGCCAATATATTTGAACAACAACAGCAGGGCTTAAACCAGCTGCTAGAATGTGACAGGCATATATTTAACTCTGATCTCATTTATTGCCCTTCTTCTCTGACAACTATCCTTTTTTCTGGCATCTACTGACATTCTTTACTTAGCTGACACAGCCATTTCACTGAAAGAACAATATGCAACCATAAAGCAGAAACTTAGGACATATATATTCCAGTCAAATACATTTATTGGTGATTTATTTGTTTGTGAGTAGTTTTTTTTAAAGTCTTGCAAATTAGGTTATCTTTATATCACTGAACTCAGAAAGATTTCCATACATAGATCTTACATTCAATTACTAGTATGTTTTAAGTCCAAAGCCAAGCATGCTACAGTATTAACCAATCAGGTAAGAATTTTATACATTTTGTTCCCACTTACAACTTATAATATTCTCAGCAAAGAACTCTGTGTTTGCATCTATGTATTGAAAAATAGAACAAAAAATAATAGAAAAGCAGACAATTCCTAGTAGTCTCAGAGAACATGAACAATGTTGTAAATTCTCCTTGCAGTATCTCTGGCCAAATGTTAGAACTCATGAAGCATCTCCCTTGCACAGTATCTGGCAATGAACTTAATATAGAAACATCTAAATCAGTGGTGGTGAACCTATGGCACGGGTGCCAGAGGCGGCCCTTGGAGCCCTCTCTGTGGGCACACGTGTCATTGCCCCAGCCTTGCCTCCCCCCATGACCCCCTCCTCTCCAGCAGCCCCCCGAAAGAGAGTTGCCCTCAAGCATGGCCCACATGGACAGCGCAGCCAAGGACATGGCAGCCAGGCAGCGTAGACAAGACTCTGCCCTCACACCCCATCATGCAGTTGATGCTGCAGGGTGCGGGCAGAGGGTGTGGCCGCCATAGCGCTGTTGGGCTGCCTAGGCGATCTGCAGCGGGTCCTGGAGGCGGTGAGTGGTCTTGTGGGCAGGCGGGGTGGGGGATGGGGGCAGAGCGGGGGTGGAGCAGGGGCGGGGCCAGTTTTGGGGCACTCAGTGTCTAAAAGGTTTGCCATCACTGATCTAAATCAACATAGATTAGAATGAAAAGAGTACATAGCAACTCTGTCATATAATTTGGAAGTGAGACTGAATATTGACACGTACTGCAATGAGATAAGGAGTATTTGAAGATTACCCTAGTGCAGGTATATCAAACTGCCAGCCTGCAGGCCGGATGCATCTTAGTGAAACCGTGCCCACACCATTGCCGGCAATGGTAAAAAAAAGTCATGCTATGTTACATGTCACATGATGTTGCGAGTTTGACACCCTGCCCTAGTGAATCAAATCTGAAACTCAAACTGTTTCTGAAGCAATGATCCATCTTCATTGGATCACTGAATCTCTCTCAACATTATTGAGTAACACAGAATAAATGTAGATAAAAATTGGCCTTGACTGAGCTGAAAGTTTTCAAGGGAAATTTTGAACAGGGATAAAATAAAACAATTTACTATCTATCTATTTAGAAAATTTGTATTGCCGCCTACTTGCACATGGTGACTCAAGACAGCTTACATCAATAATCACTCTATCTATCTATCTATCTATCTATCTACTTCAAATGTTTCTGAAATGAGAGGAAAGACTGCTTGCTCAAATTTATGAGCAATAATGGAATAATAATTATGAGCAATGGAAAACAAGAGGTACCGCCTAACACAGGGGTCCCCAACCAGGGGTGCTTGCACCCCCGGAGCACAAAATGATATTGCAGGGGGTGTGAAAACTTGGGTTTTCAAAATTATAGTGTATATGCATAATTCATTGCTGTTATTTTGAACTTTTGTAAGGGGTGAGAGAATATATCAGAGGTGTTCTAGGGGTGTGGAGTATAGAAAGGGTTGGGAGCTGCTGACCTAACATATCAATAATGAAACAATGCATAGCTCTGTATTTAAAAATAAACAAGCAAGGAATAATTTATTTTTATGTCTACTAAGATCAAGCCACAGGATTCAAATTGTCTATATGTGATAAAGGATTTTACCTTGCACCTATGCAAGAAGATACTACAGGATAAATGGAAGTGCTTAAACTGCATGTGTTACAATCAAAATGTTATAATTGTGCAATCTTTCTGCTATAGGTATTTTCAAATATAAATGGATGCTAATAAGAAAATGTGTCTTGTTAGTGCTCACTATTGATTTAAGGCTTCTGAAATATAAAAGATAAAAAATATAGAAACTAAGTAACTTACAAAGATATTCTATCATAAGCCCCAGAAGAACTTCAGATTGAGATAGTAAGGATTCAAACTTCACTCATGCACTATTAAGTTGAATTTGTCATGCAAGTATATTAAGGCAACATCAATGCAACCACAAATAGAATCAACCTGAGATTGAACTAGGTAAACATGTGATTTTCTTTTTTAAAAAAAGGCTTTTTAAATGTTAGACTTTGTTAGCAGGTTTTACTTTATGTATAAATCTGAATCTCTGTGTCATTTTATTACAATAAATATGCAACAAAATCTGGAACTTGAAAAATGGAAAATACGGTAAGTTTTTGGAGTATTTATAACATACAATATCCTCCTGATGGTTTAAAAAATTATTCCAAGCTATGGTAGACAAAGTAGTGACCATAGCAACAAAATGCTGTGGCAAAGGTTAAGAACCAAGTTGTAAGTCAACTTGTTTTAGAAAATTTAGGAACCTCAAGATTGGGAAATATTTGAATTTGGCAAAAAAATAAATGCTTCTTGGAATATTACTGTTTATAGCAACACTTTGTGGACCATTGGTCACAAACAAAGCTGGTGTTAAATAAGCACAATGCCAGAATCAATATTACTGACATATATATCTGCTGGTGTTAAATATGGAGTGAAAAAATAATCTTTTAATCCTTAAAGACATAATCTATTTCTTTTCTATATGTTCAGAAAAAGAATGTGCTAGATCTGTACACTAAAAAAAAAACATACTAAATCCTTAGCAATATAACTGCAAAAAGTATAACTGAGAATACTTAATTTATGGGGCTTCCATAAAAGGATTTTATCTAACACTTTTTTTTAGATTATCCATTGAGATTTTATTTCAATTGCTGATACTTTTTAAACTCAAAATAGTGAAGCCATAAAAAATTGTAGTATTACTTAACACATTTCTAACTAGAAAAAATATTTAATCAATTTACATTAGAATAAAAACATTAATTTAAAATAATTAACTTTTCACTCTATTAAAAAAAATAAAATCTTTTGCAACTGTTCTGTTTCAAATTAATTAATTAATCTAGAATAATATGCATGTTCCATGAAATTAGAATATGAACAATTTGGTTATTTCCACAAAAGTCCTTCAAAAGAATTGCTGGAGTGCTGCTGCTACTCTAATCTACAGTATTAGTAGGGGAAAAAATGCTATACTTTTATACATATGCAACTCACAGCATGATAAAATAGCCACAAAACCCTGTTTTTTTATATATTCTGCAGCAACGTTTAGAATTATACAGTACAACAGGTTAGCATGACCAATCTCAAATAGTTGATAGTTCACATAGCGAAGCATTTCCAACAAAGAATTCATTTGCTGATCATATTAACTGAGAAGACATATAAGCAGGACTTTATCATGCTTGATCAGTTCTGTTTTAATAATGAGTCTATTTAATGTTGAATGGATCCCCAGAGAATGCCTTAAGTCAGCTTTGACCAATGCTTCCAGTGCTTTATCACCTACTTGGTGACAATGCTGACAAGTGTCAGAGATACACTACTTGTTTATGGAAGAGAAACTGATCGTTGTCACCTACTCCAAGGAAAAATCCCAATAGAAAACAACACTTTAATTTTCCTTATGAACTATGGTATATCAAACAAGATTAAATTGAAATAACAAAAATAAACATATTTAATACACTTTCTGAAGGAAAGGCATCCTACTTAATAGTTTCAGCATTAGGTAACAAAAAGCCAAATTTACATTCTCTTCCCATAACAGTAAGTAGGAAAAATTATTATGTAACTACTCTCCTCTCCCAGATAATACATGTGGATATCAGTAAGCCTGGATCAACTTCTAGACCAGTGGTTCTCAACCTGTGGGTCTGGACCCCATTTGGGATCGAACGACCATTTCACGGGGGTCGCCAAACAACGCAGTCTGCCATTTTTTCCCCCTTTTCCTTAGCTGTACTCCCTTTTATTCTATTGGCTTTTGAAAGCCAATAGAATAGACTCTCTTGAATAGAGTCTAATTCTATTGGCTTTCAAAAGCCAATAGGAATTGTCCAGGCTGTCTCTGCCCCGCCAAAAGTCCCATTCTGCAAATGGTGCTGCACCAGTTGAGTAGCCCTCGACTTACGACCGGTTGGGGGTCGTGGCATTAAAAAGGTTGAGAACCACTGTTCTAGACACATCTATACACTACTACTGTATGTGTTCCTTAAAAACTCCTGCAGACATTAGTATTTAACATGTTAATCAAAGCATTATATGGACAATCAAATTAAAACATAATTCTATAAATATGAATCATATTAACCAAAGAATATAATTTAATCTGAGCCATTTTCTAATTAAACTATGGCATTAGTAAATCTCTCTCTCTCTCTCTCTCTCTCTCTCTCTCTCTGTCAGGAATGCTGTACAATAAATATACTGTTTTAAAGAAATCAAACTATGAAGTTTGTATATGCTCATTATACTATATCAACACAACTGAAGCATAGCTCTTGCAGTACCACATCATTAGTGGGGGGGAGTGAATTATCTGTTGCATCAAAGCAATGGTTAAAAAATTATCAAAGAGATAAGCAACTTAGAACCAAGAAAAAAAGTTCTATAACTTTTGAAGGCAAGCCATTCCACTGATTGATTGAGAACAATCAATCAGTGGAATGGCTTGCCTTCAAAAGTTATAGATGGTCCATTACTGGAGGCATTAAAAAGGGATTGGACAGCCATTTGTCTGAAATGGTATGGGATCTCCAGCTTGAGCAGAGGGTTAGATTAGAAGACCTCCAAGATCCCTTCCAACTCTGTTATTCTGTTATCAAATGTCATTTATCTAGCATGCTAGACCATGCTTCTTATGCCATAGTGAAAGAAAGTTCATGAAACTATTATAAGTACCCCAAATCCTACAATAATACAATAAGATTTTTAATGCATTAAGAGCTTCATTTAAGTCCCAGATAAGGATATTCAAATTAAACCATGCCAAAACACTTTATTTTGCAATTTTTCCCTGAATATATTTCAAAAATGTTCACTGTCTTTTTTGGAAAAGTATGTTAAGTCTACAATAATTAGCTCTCTTAAGAGAGTAGGTTGAGACAGATGTTCCAATAACAAGATGACAATATGATGTCAGTTTGAGAAGGACAAAAGGACACATGTGTTGATTGTGACTAGCAGAGTCTACTTTTCATGACACTAGTTTGTAGAACTGACTATGCTTGATCAAAAGAGCTCTTAGGAGAATTCAAAAAAAGTGTTGTTTATGCTCATGAGACTGGAAAAGGCTATTAAACTATTATGAAAGACTCTTATAATTCCTCAGTCAGGCAGACAGTGTACAACTGGAGAAAATGTAACACCGCTCTTATTCATTCATGGAAAGCCACACCAAGAATAAGGCATAAAATATTTTGTAAAGGAGCTGCGGGAATTTTCTGCTGTGTTGTATTTTAACTGAACATATGGTAACAAATACAAATGAGTCTACCATTAAAAAAATGAACAAGAATGATGAAACAACTACTCTCCGAAAGTTGATTGCTGCCTATTTGAAGTTTGCCAAAAACCACCTGAATGAGGCTTTGGAACAATTTTCTGTAGACAAGTGGGAACTTTCTGTCATTAATTAGAAATATTACTTTTATAGAAAACAAAACCCTGCATCTCGCAAAAGAAACATACAAGTTTACAGTATTTAGAGCAGAACAGCTAAATAGAACATTGGTCTTTGAATTTCAAAATGGGCCAACTGGAGAAAGATCCAATGAGAAAGTAGCTTTCTTGGAGTCCTGTACATTGGATCAGTTACAGATCAGCTGGCCAAATTCAAATTCCAGCCTCCAATTAGCCCATTTCAGGTACCTGCGAGCTGCTGAGAAATATGCCGCAAAGCAGCTCACTCTGCCTCTGAAAATGCCAGCCACAACTTCTAGAGAAATATCAGAAAAAAGAAAACTAGACCAGGATCATTCAGCCTGAAAGCTTGTCACTGAGACATGGTATGCTGTGTGCTATTTAATCAGAATCTCTTTATCTTTTAACAGGCCTTTTTGTAAGTTCAGATCACACCGAAGGTAATAATACTGCAGGATTATGGATACGTGTAAAATGTTTGCAAACTTTAGCACTTTAAAAAACAGCAGCATCATACTTGTGATGGAGCCATAAATAGCAATTACAGGCTTACCTCTCAATAGCATTCTTGGGCCTGCAACATTTGTACAATAGAGGTCACATGAAAAAATACACTACAAAGGTATCACATGAACCAGAAGAAAAAAAATTATCTGACTAGTAGATACTTACATCTGGATATTCTTTTACAGGCACATATAGTTTTTCTTGTAGCTGTACAATAGGTCCCACAGCATCAGGTAACTCTGCACTTCTTTTCTCCGTACTACCATTTAATGTGTCGTTATACATGTCTTTCCGTACTCTGCTAATTTCTGTAAGAGAAAAATATACTGTGTGTTATATTAACAAAATTAAAAATCTGGAACAATAATTTATTAACTGCCATCTCTATGGAATATTAATCAGAAAAGTAATTAGAAGCTGAGAACACAAAGATATATTTTAAATACATTTATGTTTTTTAAGTAGAAAGTACTGATGGGCAGCAATTAGGGACCATCTCCAAATGCACTGAATCTCTTTTACTCACCATAAACAGTCTCTGAAATTTTATATAAACTTGTTTTTGCATTTTAAAATAGTCTTGGGAACGAACTGGTTTTTGGTTTACAAATCCAAAGGATAAAGCTTTGATTCTTAGGCTTGCAGGGCACACAGTCTACAGAGTTTCAACCCCTTCCTGTTCACCATTTTGTGGCAGAAGCAACTTTCTGCTTTACCTCTCAAATATTCAAAATACAGGTAGTCCTTGACACCCGACTGCTTTGCTCAACTACTGTAATCCCAACCCTTCCAACTGTGGCCACTGAGCAATCTCCTGAAGTGCATGAAGTGAACAAACTTGCCTATGGAGTTCAAATTCCCTCCATCCATGGAAGGGAACTACTCTTATGAGTTGTAGAAACAGAACTAGTATTTGAGCTTTTTTCCCCCCACCACCACTAGAGGAGTTCAAGTTCAAGTTCATCCAATGGAGCTCTTTCCAGCAGCCTGGAAGGGAGATGAACTCTTCCAGTGGAGAGGAGAAATGAGCTCAGATAGATTCCCAGTTCCGTTCCTGAAGCCTGCCAGAGGGTTTTTGGATCTGATCTCCTTTTCTGGAACCCTTAGTGCATGAAAGGGAACTCCTCTGGTAGGCTGCAAAAGCAGAGCTTAAATCTTTAGGATCTCCTCTATGCACAGTTAAGATTTCCTCCGAACAGGAAGTCCTTTCATTTTCAAAGAGTTGTGGGGGAAAGAGGATTTTAGCTCTTTGACAGGAGGCAGCAATTGCAACCTTCCCTACTAACTCTCCCATTGATTTTTTATAGGAAGCTGGCCTAGAAAGATTGCAAACAGTAATTACACAATTGTGGGGCATTTGACAACTAGTCTACATTGCCAAACTCCCATATTGAGATCATGTGACTGTGAGGGGAGTTGGCAAATTGTACAATAGCTGGAAGCTCTTTAGAGGTTGTAAACACCCTTGCTGAGGCTATCATAACTTCAAATGGGTATTAAGCAACCAGTCTGATTTGAAAAGATGGGACTACAGATTCTGCCCACCACTGATTCTGTCACTGTAAAATCAATCTCCTTGGAAATTCCTTCCTGTAAAATGTGATTTTCTAAAGTCAGATAGTGATGAAAAATTGCACAAAAACTTCAACCAACCATCTTCCTCCCCCTGCAAGTTCTCCTACTATTTTTGATAAGGATTACCTCCATGTAGGTTAATTACTGGTTTTTGACCTATCTATCTATCTATCTATCTATCTATCTATCTATCTATCTATCTATCTATCTATCTATCTATCATATTTCTATATTGCCTATTCCCTCAAAGAGGTAGTATTGCATATTGCTATCCTTTCTCCATCAGAACTGTAGAAGGTAGTAATTTTTATCAGGGGTATGGACAATCTGATTTGCCTAATGAAAAGACACAAATATTTTTTCTTTAATATTAATCATGAGAAATATCCCCTGTCCCCAGTCCTGCTATGGTATTACAATGTGTGGGGGGGGGTGAGCTTGTTCCCAGTGGAATGACCAAAGAACACCAGAAATGTATGCCTAGAATATATACTCCCAGCAGGGTCTCCCAAAAGTCATCTCAGCTGCTTAACAAAAGCAAGCAGGCATTTAGATTGGGCAGAACAGTGATATAGGGAGATTCTTGAGGCAGATGATTGCTTTAGTACTAATCGTAAAGGCCTCACTTCATACTGCACTGGAGAAAACAAGGATAAACCATTCCTGTATTTTATCAAGAAAATCTCATGGGCAGCAAAGACAAAGTAATTGCTGATGTAAGTGCTGAGTGATGGGCCCCTGAAGTCAGATGGCACTCAACATGCTATTGATAGAGGATGTTTCATAATACTAACGTTGTTTATGATGTGGCTAGATTAAAGCTTTTGAAATGTCTAGTTGCGGATGCTACCATGCAAGAAAAGAAAATCCCATTGTAATTCTATCTTTGCAACTTATGACAAATGAAGTAGTGTTTCATAAACAGGGGGGATAGCAAAGTCTATATTTGGGTACATTTAATCAATGATTTAATATCATTAAATGAACAACTCTTCAGTATGATACTGATGTAGAAAAAGGGGAGGTTGACAATAAAGCAGGAGAATCATTTTCTGCAAATTCAATTATTTATTCATTGCTAACAGCCTTCAATTCAAACAAGCAAAAAAACACCTATCTAGATGAACAATACCAGATTTCCCCCACAACACTCCTATGAGATGGGCTGAAGTATGAGAGAGTGACTAGCTCAAAGTCACTCAGCCAGTTTTAATGACTAATAGATTTTAGAACTCATGGTTCTGTTGCTTAGATCAATATCTGTAAAGAGTGAAACAAACATGGAAAAGAAGGAAAAGTTTTCCAAAAGATTTCCTAATTCAAAAGCCTCAATTTTGTATGCTAAAGAACACTAAAGGACAGATAGTGATCAAAGATGTAAGGTGTGTCTCAAAATTCTATACGGTAAGGATTTCAATATCCTAATCAAAAGGTAACAAGGATTGATGCAGTATCTACAGTATAGAACAGTGGTGGCGAACCTATGGCACACATGCCGGAGGCGGCACTCAGACCCTCTCTGTGGGCACGCACGCCATCACCCCAGACCTGCCTCCCCCATGGCCCCCTCCTCACCAGAAGCCCCCTGGAGGAGAGTCAACCCTGAACGTGGTCCGCGCGGAGCAGCGCAGCCAAGGACATGGCAGCCAGGCTGCGGGGACAAGACTGTGCCCTCGCGCCCCATCATGTGCAGATGATGCTGTGGAGCATGAACGGAGGGTGTGACTGCCACGGCGTTGTTGGGCCGCCTGGGTGATCTACTGTGGTGGGCTGTGGAGACGGTGGTGGCCTTGTGGGGGAATGGGGGCGGAGCAGGGGCGGAGTGGACGGGGCACGGAGTGGGGTGGGCGGGGAGGCAGGGGCGGTTTTGGGACACTAAGTCTCTAAAAGGTTCGCCATCACTGGTATAGAAATATGTTAAGCAACTTAAGAATCAGTAACATTTCTAAACAAACTAAGCCAACATACCTGGTGAACAATACAATGGCAAACAAACCAGATGTCAACATACCGATACTATAGAAGGGAGAGTTAACAAGGCGTCTCATAATGTTCTTAATTTCACAAGCTAGTAAAATAAAACTTAGGATCATACAAGGCAGATTAGAGCTCTACATAGAAAAAGAGCTACCAGCAAGTCAAGTTGGTTTTAATAACAGCTGAGGAATAAGAGATTATTGCTAATGCATACTGGATAACTGAGTAAGGCAAAGGAAACTAAAAAGAATTACGTGCTTCACTGACTACAGAAAGGCCTTTGATTGTAATGAGCATGTATTTCCTCAGACATTAAGAATCAACTAAGTTGCAAATGTAAGGAAATCTAAGTACATCAGAATGGGCGGCATATAAATTAAATAAATAAATAAATAAATAAATAATCTTTTACTTATGATCACAATTGGGACCAGAATATTTGTTAAGCAACATGGTTGTTAAGTGAGACATCACATGACTGCACATCCAACTTCACAACATTTTTTTGCCGGTCATTATCAACATATCACATGATCATGATTTGCAATCATGCCTGATTTTCCCATTGAGTTTGCTTGTTGGAAGTCAACTGGGAAAATCGCAAATTGTAATTACATGATCACAGGATGTTGCCACCATCCTGGTTGCCAAGTGCCAAAATCCCAATCACGTGACCATAGAGGTAGTGTGATAGTCATAACTTTGAGCAGGCTGTAAGTCAATTTTTTCCAATGCCATTGTAACTTTCAACCACCATTAAATAAATGTTTGTAAATCGAGCAGTTCATATACAAATTATATCTAAAATAACTTTTCAAATATTCACACATAGAGAACATTCTACTCCTCGGCTAATAAGACATCTTATTCCTTCTTGAATTTCTTGATTAAAGTTCTCCTATAATAATTTTTATTTTAAAAAATTGTACACTCAGAAACTGCTCTGAACTTGATCAGGTTTCTTCTGCTACAGGGAGTGTTTTGTTTTGGCTACTTTTCTTTGCTCACTAAAGCCCCCTTCCATTTTTGTGGATGGTTAACATTTTGGTTACAGCAGCCATGATTTCTGAGTATCAGAATTAGGTCAAAAGTTCCGCAACAAGTGGCAGTGAAAATGTGTTTTTGTTTTTCACTTTTGGTTGAAATATAAAACAGCTTAGCACCAAAAAAAACAATTTCTGTTCTAGCTCCAATAGTATTTCATGTCCAAAGTATTTGTGTAAGCAAGTATGAACATTTTGAGCAGTTAATAAATAAGCAACCAATTCTGCATGAATGAATTTCTCAATGCAATTAAGAACCTGCACCTGTAGAAAGACTCGGAACATTTCTTTTCTTCATTAGAATAAACAAAAATCCAGTTTCTATCAAACTCTGATCTAAATCAATTACAAAATTGAAAATATAAATATTTCAAAACTAGTTATTTCCTCTTATCAATGTTTTATGAAGGAATGTTTTATTTAGCTTACCGTAAATGCCGGCATATAAGACGACTTCCGCGAGCGCTGAAATCGGCGCCAAAGATGGGGGTCGTCTTATACGCCGAGTCATCTTATACGGCGGAAATACTGGTAGTTTCCGGTGTATAAGATGACGTTCTAGGAATGCGGCCCGGCTATAAAGACGGGGGTCGTCTTATACGTTGGGTCGCCTAATACGGCGGCATATATGGTATATAATTTTCTTTCATTTTAAAATATTAAACCATTCATTGGTTGATTGTTCTAATCAATCCCATCATCTTGTAAGATTTAAAATAACTGGACATTCTTAATTATTTCCCATCAAATGTCAATGTTTCAGCTTTATCATTTTATATATAAAATGCCCTTGCCAAGTTTTAAACTCTTATATGTATATAAGTGCAACTTTTCCATCAAAAACCATTACATCAGGATTTGACCAATGATTTCTAGTTAACACACCACTTTACAATTTGTAAAAATGAATGAAATCTTTTGTAATACAGATACAAATATTCAAATATCAAGTGAAAATGTACTAAAGATCCTGCTAACTTTTCTTTCAACACACCTTTGTAAAGCTTTATTTTATTTTTATTTTTTTTGCACACATAGCAACCAAGATCAAATATCAAAATAGGCCATATATTGTGCTGATTCTAAGAATTTGTTTAAATAAATCTCACTTCAGGCAATGAAGAAATAAGTTTTCATATGCATGTTTATATATCTGATTAAGATTTGTAATCAATATATACCTGTAAGAGAAAATAAACAGGAGAAACAAAACATATTTTATTCCAATATTCCCTTTATGTGTTTTCCCATTTTTTTTTAAAGAAACAGTCATAGGAAGTCCCAGACTAATTCTAACACTGTACTATGAACTTACAAAGTTTTAAGACACATTTCACTGAGGCATTTATATAATGCATACATCTATAACACGGCTGGCTAAGGAATTTGGAGTTAGTCCACATATTAAGGTTCAGAAACACTGCTCTAATATTTACCTTGAAAGTATCAAAACTAGTGACACAAAGCTAGGAACTTATTAAGTTCCTTATTAAGGCAAAACTGACTAAACAAAAGGGGCGTTGTCTTACCTGAATGCCTTTTCTCAGTACGGAGATGGACAATCCACCAATGGGTTTTCTCTGTCTGCCTGCTCTTGAGACCAAGTAGCCAAACTTGACACGCCCCCTCTTGCTAGAAGATCCAGTCTTGACGAGGGCGAAAGTGGCTGATGCAAGGACGAGGTATTGGCTCTCAATTCCCTAATAACGGCCTAACTGACCATAGGGTGGGTGTGGATTCTCCATCTCCGTACTGAGAAAAGGCGTTCAGGTAAGACAACAGCCCTTCTCCAGTACAGAAGATGGAGAATCCACCTATGGGACATACCAAAGCCTCACTGTCCCGATGGGTGGGAAACAGATAAGGCCGAATCTACGTACCCGGAGACCACTTGCTGGAGGACCCTCCGACCAAAGGAGGCGTCCACTGAAGCAAAGCGGTTAATCCTATAATGACATATAAAAAGGGAGGGCGATGACCATGTCACAACCCTGCAAATCTCTCCGATGAATGCCTGAGTGGCCCATGCCGTAGATGTCACAGCGCTTTGAGTGGAATGGGCCGTGATATGACTTGGAGTTGGTAAGGAGGAAGATTGGTACGCCTCCGCGATACAGGACCTGATCCACCTGCCGATAGTGCCAGTGGATACCTTCTGTCCCAGGGAAGCCGGACGGAAGGAAACAAAAAGGGCATCAGATCTGCGAAAAGGTTCCGTGCGCTTAATGTAACGCCGCAGGCCCTGTGGACGTCCAACATGCGCCACTGCTGCTCCAAGTCATGGGAGGGATCAGGACAAAAGTCAGACAAGATGATTTCCTGTGCCCTATGGAAAGGTGAATTGACCTTGGGCACGAAGGCGGGATCCAACCGAAGGACCACCCGGTCTCGGTGGAAGGTGCAAAGATCATTCCTGACCGAGATAGCAGCCAGTTCTGAGATACGCCTGGCTAACGTGATGGCGATCAAGAATGTAACTTTAAGAGATAAAGCTTGCAATGGTATAGTAGCTATGGGCTCAAAGGGAGGCTTTGTTAGTGCGCAAAGCACACGAGGCAGCTCCCAAGAAGGGTACCTGTGTACCACAGGATGTCTAGTGTTGCAAGCCCCCTTGATGAAAGCGTGTATCCTAGGATGATGAGCTAGAGGACCTGAGTCTGCACAAGTGAGCAATGTCGATAGGGCCACTACCTGCCTCTGTCCAGACCATGAGCAATGTCGATAGGGTTGCAGGAGCCAGGCCTCTGTCCAGACCGTCAAGAAGGTAAGTCTATGATCTGGAGAATAGTTAAATTGTAAACATCCAGTTGCCGCCTTCTGCACCAATGGCAAAAATTGTTCCATGTGGAATCATAAATGCGATTGGTCGCCAGTCTACGAGAGGCCTGAATCATGGTTATTGCCCGTGGAGAGAATAACTCGTGTTATGATGTTGCACTCAAGCGCCAGGCGGCTAACTGTAACCACTGAGGGTCCGGATGTTGGAGGACCCCCTGGTGTAAAGATATGTGATGTGGGGGGAATCCTCCACGGAGGAGAGAGGAAGATATTCATTAGATCGGCAAAGTACGGTCTCTGCGGCCAGTATGGGACCACGAGGATCACTTCCACCTGCTCCTAAAGCAGTTTGCGGATGGTCACCAGAATGAGCAGAAGGGGAGGGAAGGCATAAAGAAGACCCTGCGGCCACGGAGTCCGCCGGACATCCGTCCCCTCCGCCCCCGGAAGATAATAACAGCAGAAGTACCTGGGGAGTTGGGCATTGCTCAACGATGCAAACAGGTTGATGACCGGATGGCTGAACCTGCTGAATATTTTGGAAAAAAGATCCGGATGTAGTGCCCATTCCGAGGGGCTATCGTGGAGCGACCAGGAATGTCCATCTGCCGGTTCTTGACCCCTGAGATGTGTTCGGCCTTGAGAGAGGCCAGAATCCTAGTAACCGGGCCTCGGACATAAGGGGCTTGGACCTGGAGCCCCCATGCCGATTCACATGGGCCTTGGACACCACATTGTCCGTGAGGATTAATATGTGACATCCTCTGATCCAGTGTCAGAATTGACGGAGAGCCAAGTGAACGGCCCTGAGTTCCAGCCAATTGATGTTGTGTCTCAAGTCTGCATGGGACCAACGGCCCTGCGCAAACTGAGACCGAAAGTGGGCTTCCCAACCAAAGAGGCTGGCGTCTGTCGTGATGGTGAGGGGGTCTGTCTCCTTCAAAGGAGACCCTCGGCTACTGCCTGTGAGAACCACCAATGTAGAGACCTGAGGGTACGGACCGGGAGCCTCACCTGCCGGCTGGATGCGCTGACATTCAACTGCTGGAATGGAAGAAAGAACCACTGGAGCTCCCGCAGATGGAGTCTGGCCCAGGGAACAATAGCTATGCAGTTTGTGGTGACTATGATAGTTCCCAGGTGCAGGAGCCTGGATGAGGGAACCGTCTGGCTCTTTCGGAAATTCAACGAGAACTCGTGCTGCTGGAGGACCTGAATAGTTAGTTGCAGGTCTGACTGGGCCGCCCAGAAGGAGGACGCTTGGATCAGAATATCATCCAGATAACATTGGACGCGTACCGGTACCTTCAGCAAGTGGGCGGCCAGAACAGCCAGGATCCTGGTGAACACCCTGGGTGCCGAGGAAAGGCCGAACGGAAGGGCCTTGTACTGGAAGTGGTGGCCCCTGTAACAGAACCTGAGGAACCGCCGATGTTCTGGATGGATGGGGATGTGGAGATACGCTTTCGTGAGGTCTATTGATGCCAGGAAGTCTCCTTGTCTGATGCCTCCCAAAATGGATTAGAGGGATTGCATTTTGAACTTTTTGTATGCAATGTAATAGTTCAGACCCTTGAGGGCTAGAATTGCCCTCCATCCCCCCAAAGTCTTGGGAACCACAAAGAGGATGGAGTAGAATCCCCTGCCTATGTGGCCCGGCGGAACCGGTTCTATGGCCTGAATTTCTAGGAGATGTTGAATGGCCTCCTGCATAAGTCCCTGTTTTATCGGATCCCGAGAGGTGGAACAGGAGATGAAGCGACCCGGGGGACAGTCCAAACTGGATTGTTTGTAAGACCCAGGCGTCCGTGGATGTGAGTTCCCACTGATGGAAGAAGTGGGCAAGTCTTCCCCCTATGGGGAGTGTGGTGTGAGAGTCCTTTGGACTTCTTGAAGGGATGTCCTGTCTTTCAAAATGGCCTCTTAGATTGGCTCTGCTGCCTGGGGCGAAAGCCCGGTCTATCGTACGGATGGTCATATGGCCTGTCCTGCCAGGGTGTGTATGAACGGGAGGGCTGGGTGGCTGCTGAACTTGCTGCTGTCCGAAGGGACTGCCTGCGGAAATATGGAGTGGCACATTTGTCGGACCGTTTACTAAGGTGTGCCATTACCTTCCGTTTATCCTTGTTCTCAACAAGGTACGGATTCAGTACCTCCCCAAAGAGATTGTTGCCCAGATATCCATGGCATACTCAGTTGCAGCCACCATTTTACTTAGGTCCTGGTGAATCCAAATGTCCTCAAAACTGCTGGCCTGCAGTTGGCGCAGCCATAAGAGGTGGTCCTTACCAAAAAAGGATGCACAGGTGGTCGTTTTGATTGCCCATGCCGCTGATTGATGAGTCCTACAGAAAGTCTGTTCCCACTTCTTGTCCGCTTTAAGCACCTCAGACATATCCCCAGTGACCACAGTCTGGGATACCGGTGGGTTCCAGGCCTCGTCCACCTTGGGGACCTCAAGGGCCTCACTTAAGTCTGTAGAGGTACCAAAGATCTTTTTATCCGACCCGCTTATGGAAGGAAATGAGGATGGAGAGACCCATTGCTTTTTGATCCCCTTGAGAAATATAGAACAGGGAACGAGGTGCTGGGATTGCCACCATTTCAAGGAATATAGGATTTGGACCGAAATCCGATGTGATCTGCAGTTGAGGGGACTGATCCGACCCAATTTTTGCTGTTGAGGTGACCTTGTGAAGCAAGGGAAGAAACAGGGCCGGATTGAATAGACCTCAAGATGGGGAGGATTCAGGGGAGAGTTCCTCATCCTCTGAAAGATTGTAGTCCGGTTGGTCGTCACCCTGCTGAGATGAGTATCCGCTCATTGAGGAGTGTATGGGAGATGTGGGCTCCTGAAACATAGGGATCCCTGCAGTAGGAACATAAGGCGGCGCAACTGATGTGGATGCTTGTCCAGGTAGATGGAAAGACCATTCTGCTAGAGCGCGGTCCACCACCTTAGATAACAGGGCCTCCATTCGTCCATCGGAGAAAATATCTCCGAGGTCAGAACCCCTGACCCCTGCTGCAGTTGGAGTAAAGGTAGCCTCAGAGGTCGAACCCGAGTAAGTGAGGGATTAGTAGCTATATGCTGAACTAGAGCCGAAGGTGTAATGGGAGCTTCTGAGAGACCACACACCCTGAGCTGAGGTCGAAGGACCTAAAGGTAGGTCAAACTCAGGGGCCACCTCTTCATCCATCTCTAATCCTGCCTGTCTCAACGCTCTGGAGAGCTCCTTCTCCAGAGCCTGGTGCTTACGGCTGGCATGCTTTTCCGCCAACTTGGAGTTTTTCCTGACAGTGACCATAGCTTGGTTGTGGGCTTCCCTGCTCCCTCCGGATTGGAGGTGGTCTGTCGGCCGTAATGAGAGGATGGGGAAGCTGTGCACATGGGTTGAGGCCCAGTGGAATCCTACATCCTAGATTGAGCTGTCTCAGGGAAACTGAGGCGAAGTTCTGGCAGGCAAGCAGTTGGCGGAAGCAAAATTGGAGCAAGTAACGAGAACTGCTCCCCTGACCACCTGACCAAAAAAGCATCTCTATCTGGGCTTGGTCACGGCAATGGCAGCTGATGCCGAAGGCACAGTTGGGGACCCGCTCTGGGCTCCGCCCAGAGGCCATAGGTGACCAGTCAAAAGTGCACCAGAGGGCCCAATGAAGGGCGCAGAGGGCCTGAATAGAGGCCAGGCAAGGAAAGATGAGGATCAATAGAAACTTGACTAATTTAGTGTATACTGTATAATATTACAAAACAAACGTCCCTCAAAAATCACTCAGGTTTTTGTGACTACAAGGCTTTGGCCTGATGAGGTCTAAATTTTCCTTTTTTTTACGTGGCTTTCAAAATGGCGGTCGTCAGAATTCAGGCTGGAAATTAGAGACTCTAGGGCTGTGTCACCTGACCAGGGAACGAAGACCCAGAAGGCAGAGGCAATTAAATCACAGGAGGAAGATTAAACAGCCTAGGGTATGCCAGGAAAAACTTTTTACTATTCATTGTTTTAGCGGTAACAAAATGGCGGCCGCCACTCACTCTGCCGCCGAAAACGACTGTGAGCACACAGGGGAAGTTTCCCCAACGTTGGGAAGGTCCTGGCAGAAGCCAGTGCACTGGCTGTGGGAAATTGCTCAAATTTGCCTCCGATTGTAAGAGAGGAAAAAACGGAGCCTTGGGAGTTGTTTTAAATTTTGCTGCTTCAAACTGCAGCCAAAATGGCACCTGTAGCATCCCAAACAGCTCCGAAGGTCTGGGAAGTGAAATTGAATCAATCTGAGGCCAACCCTGACGCGTCTTCAAGAGCTTGAGACCAAGTCAAGACTGGATCTCTTAGCAGGAGGGGGCATGTCAAGTTTGGCTACTTGGTCTCAAGAGCAGGCAGACAGAGAAAACCCATTGGTGGGTTCTCCATCTCCTATACTGGAGAACACCTCCAGCAAAGATACATTTTTAGTTAATTTAAAGATTAGAAAAATGTTTAAAGTATTATACAGGGATCAGTATGCCATTCCATACAAAACATATGTAGGAACATTATCAATGGCTGTTCCTCAAATATAAATTAAACAATAATTATTCTATTTTATAGAACAGACATTGCAAACTCAAGGACTGTGGACCAGATTAGATCTGGCCCACAAGCAGACTGCTAGGAGGTGACTGAGTAGTTACCTCCTCGCTTCTTTCGGTATCCTGTCAGTGGCAGCAGCACTAGCAGATATGGGCTAGCCGATATGGACAGCAGGAGCCTCTCCAATGCGTGGAGCTGTGCGGCAGCAGTAACCATAGGGGCAGGTCGGTGGGCATGGCTAATGCTCTCTCTACCCAAGAACGAATGGCTGGCCAAGGGAAGGAAAGAGAAAATACAGAAGGTGCTTGGGTCATGTGTTTCTTCAATTCTCATCCTTGCCTCGCTGCCCTTTCCCTGCCTCTGTGCTGCACTTTCCCATAAGTAGCCGCTCACCTCACAGACTTTTTCCCAAAGACAAGAGGAAACGAGCGCTGACATGTGCCAGGCCTGGGCCAAAGTTAGTCGAGAAACCCAAGTCAGGCACTGCTGAAGTGCACACACTTCCTTCGAAGCTGCTGCTGGCCCTGAGCTAATATGATACATAGTCTTATATGCAACTGGTCCTTTAAGGGTAACCATAATGCTGATGTGGCCCTCAATGAAATTGAGTTTGACACCCCTACAATATCAGAAAGATTTGGGAAAGACTTGCTGATCCAGAAAGGATCTTACTAGTGAAGATTTATATCAAGTTCATGTCAGCTTGAATTCAGGAGATTTACATCTGGGCTAGCCAGTTTCAACAAGAAAGTACCATCTGAAGCAATGTATCTCTGCAATAGACAAACATAATTGTTTGTGGGGGAGGTACCCCGGCATACACTGATCTAGAGCTAAAAATTAGGAATCTTTGTTAACTATGGAAATACCCCATATTTCTAATAGATGTGTTTACTCTTAAATCATATCTATTGTTGAAAGCAAAACATACCCAATATTACAGAGTTATAATTTTATAAAAGTAATAAACCATCTATGCCATCTCTTTCATAAACTACAAAAGAAATAAAATATTGATATTTTACTATAAACATTGCATGGGAAGTCAGGTACTGGCAAGTGAACAAAAATATTTAGATTAGGCTTTTGAGATTCCATTCCATCTATCATCACAATATTGCACATTTCGATTTCTTATTTTTCAACAGGCTTTATCTTTCAAGTTTTCAAATATTTATTAATAATTTATATAAGCTGTAGTTTGCATACTATATGGACAAAATACATGCAGTATGTATATGGTGAACACCAGTCCTGGGAGCCAGTTTGGTTTAATAGTTAAGGTATCAGGCTAGAAAGCAGTACAGTTCAAGTTCTGCCTTAGTACAAAAGCCAGCTAGCTGGGTGACTTTGGGCCAGTCACACTCTCTCAGCCCAATCCACCTCACAGGGGTTGCAGTTGTGGAGGAAAGAGTATTGAATATGTTTGCCGCCTTGAGTTATTTGTAAAAACAATAAAGGTAGAATACAAATAAACAAATCGAGAATCTTGTCCACTACCTGGTGACATACAATACTTGAGTTCAGTTTCTATAGTCACTCATAATGGATCAGTGTCATTGTTGCAATTGCCACTCTAGTACTGCTTTTTGGGTGGGGCGCAAGATTTGGGAAAACAAGATGTATTTTCCATTACTGAACTGTTACTATGGTTCATTGTTTCCCCATCCTTTTTGGCTGATTCCATATTTTAGTGCTTTTTCACCAGCAATTTGTTTTTGGTTTTTTTTCAATTCATTGAGCTTATTCCCATTCTCAATGTTTTCATTCTCCTGGTCGCTGTGTAGGGCTAGAATGGTTTCTCAGCTCTGCTGAAATTAATGGTCAGAAGGTCTGTTGGAAACGGCCTGTAAAGTGCTGAGGCCTTCGGTTAATTATTTGGCTGATGGCAATGCAAGGCCGACCGCGTAGCGCACCCAAAATGGCGGCCGCGGCAAATTCTTTTAAGGCTTCCTGATATCGATTAGGGGACTGCTGTGAACACCCGTCTCGAAAGGCAGGACCCTAATAGTTTTGGTTCAGAAACTGATTGCAAAGGGAAGGAAACCTCCATTTGAATTCTGGACTCGTCGGCCATCCAAAATGACGGCTGCAACTTTCGGGCCATTTGAAATGGCCTCCGGAGGCTTGGCAAGGTAATATTACTCTTGGTGAAAAGCAGACTGCAGCGCAAAGCGCTGTGCAGAGAAAACAGGGCTCCAATTAAAATCTTCCAGAAGCTGCTTGCCAAGTGAAGGAAAAAACCTCCATTCGGTTTCTGAGCTCCTGGCCCATTCAAAATGGCGGCCGCAACTTTCAGGCCGTTTGAAACGGCCTCCGGAGGCTTGGCAAAGTAATATTACTCTTGGTGAAAAGCAGACTGCAGCGCAAAGCACTGTGCAGAGAAAACAGGGCTCCAATTAAAATCTTCCAGAAGCTGCTTGCCAAGTGAAGGAAAAAACCTCCGTTCGGTTTCTGAGCTCATGGGCCATCCAAAATGGCGGCCACGACTTTCAGCCGTTTAAAAACGGCCTCCAAAGGAGAAAAAACTCTGGGGCTGATAGTGGCTGCAGAGTTGAGCATCGCAGAAAAGCCCACGGGGAATTGGAAAACTTTTTCCTCCCCCTCCCCAGAGTCCTGGGAAAAGAGTGGAGAAGTGTTTCCCCCCCCACACACACACCCAGGAGCCTCGAATCAGCCGATTAGAGGCTGTGCTGAGTCCAGCGTCTAAGGGAAAATTTTTTGGGGAAATTAACCTGCTTTTGAGAGAGAATCACTAATTAGGGAATATAAATTTTAGAGGCAAAGAGAATCCAACAATGGTATCTGACCTGCTAATGAATTGAAGATCTCTAAACCTGAGAGCCAACCTTGATACGTCTTCAAGAGCTTGAGACCAAGTCAAGACTGGATCTCCTAGCAAGAGGGGGCGTGTCAGGTTTGGCTACTTGGTCTCAAGAGCAGGCAGACGGTGAAAACCCATTGGTGGATTCTCCATCTCCTATACTGGAGAAAAGTTAGTTGAAGAGGAAAACACAGCAAGAACCTTGGAAGAAAGTGACCATGTCATTTTGCAGTTTAAACATCTACAGAAAAAAAAAAAAACCTGAAATATGCAGTCCAGATTTCAGGAGAGCCATTTTCAGCAGACTTAAAGGAATATTAGATGAGATAGATAGTATAGGTACAAATCCTTAAAACAAAAGGTTGGGGAAATTTAAAAAATGAAATACTGTATATTCCGGTGTATAGGGCAACCCGGCGTATAAGACGACCCCCTAGTTCAACGCCGGGTCACAAGATGATCGACGCCAAGTCGCATGCCTAAAAAATCATCTTATACGCTGGAAACTACCAGTATTTCTGGCGTATAAGACGATCGATGCCAAGTCGCATGCCTAGAAAGTCGTCTTATATGGCAGAAACTACCATATTTCCGGCATATAAGACGACTCAGCGTATAAGACGACCCCTGAGTTCGGAGGCTGTCTCAAAAGTCGTCTTATATGCCGGAATATACAGTACTTGAAATACAATTTCTTCAAATAAAACAAAGTACTTGAATTACAATGGGGGGGGCAACTTAGAAAACTACTGTAGATAATATACCTAAATTACAAGGGGAGGCAGCTTAGAAGACATTTGTAGATACATGGGAGAGTTTTCTTTGACTGTACAAGTTAAAGGAACATGTGTAGGAAATGGAAAGTAGATGGAGTCATCAAGGGGATTAACCAGCCAGTATATAGTATTTACAGAAGGAAAGAAAAGTTAAAGTGCAATATCAACTTAGGCTTGCAAGAGACACTAAAAGCGACACAAAGTTGTTGTTTTTTTTTTTACTATCTAAGTATAGAAAAGAAAGGGCAAGCCAGTTGTCAAGAAAGGACGGTAGGACAGGTGACCGTGAGAAGGCAGAGTTTTTAAACTCCATAATATGCTTTGTTCTCCTTTGATTTCCTCCCCCCCAAAAAATTTGTTCAAATGTATATAAATAGAGAAATTGACAAAAGAAAAAGTGGCAAACTACTGAGTAAAAAGACAGGGAGCACAGTTTAAGTCGATGGCATTTGAAAATATGATTATCATATTTGCAAACCATACCAGATGGAGGATATAGCAAACACCTCAAAGGAGAGTTACAAGATTAATCAGTATCAAAGATTTATCTTTAAAAGTCAGCAAGTTAAATTTTACTGCAAATACGAATCCTATATTTGATTAAGAAAAAATAAAAGCATGATGGATCAGGTCAGTGTATGCAAAAAAAGAGATCTGTGTATTTTAGTACATTATTATCTGAATATATGCTAAACATGTGATGAACTTGCATAATTAAGGGTCAGTTTGGTGTAATGGTTAAGGCATTAAGCTAGAAACTAGGAGACTGTGACTTGTAGATCTGCTTAGGCACAAAGCCAGCGGGGTGACCCTGGGCTTGTCACTCTCTCAGACTTCAGAATGAGGCAATGAAAAACCATTTCTGAACAACCTTGCCAAGAAAAGTGCAGGGATTTGTCTAGGGCAGTCACCAGGAGTCAAAAACTAATTAGATGCCCATCTGTTAAAAATACTACAATAGTGGAATCTTGGACTATATGAGATCCAAAATCCTGTTCAACCTTTATATTCTGTGATTCTATACATTGTATAGATTATACACTTGTTTCTTAAAAATATTCTCTCCTTGTAAAACAGTGTAGCCATTTAATAACAGCCCCACTAATAGGTGTGTATTTTACATTAGGTAGTGTGTTCCAGTCTATTCCTTTTGGTCTTACTCAGGTTCTTCTATCTTGTGCCTTTCTCTGGCTAGTATCATGTACAGTTGTGCAATTGATATCTACAATTCTACAATAGCTAACAGAGGCAAACTGATGGCTGGCTCCCATTATACAGAGAAAGTACCCTTTCATGTCCTAAAATTACAAGGTATCTAGTAAGTCTGCAACCAAGAAATTAAAAGACGCTTGCTCCTGGGGAGGAAAGCTATGGCAAATCTAGACAGCATATTAAAAAACAGAGACGTCACCCTGCCAACAAAAGTGCGTATAGTCCAGGCCATGGTTTTCCCAGTTGCAATGTATGGCTGTAAAAGTTGGACCATAAGAAAGGCTGAGCACCAAAGAATGGAGGCCTTTGAACTATGGTGCTGGAGAAGACTCCTGCGAGTCCCTTGGACTGCAAGGCGTTCAAACCGGTCAGTCCTAGAAGAGATCAACCCCGACTGCTCTTTAGAAGGCCAGATCCTGAAGTTGAAACTCAAATACTTTGGCCACCTAATGAGAAGGAAGGACTCACTGGAGAAGGGCCTAATGCTGGTAAAGATTGAGGGCAATAGAAGAAGGGGACGACAGAGAATGAGATGGCTGGATGGAGTCACTGAAGCAGTAGGTGTGAACTTAAATGTACTCCAGAAGATGGTAGAGGACAGGAAGACCTGGAGGAACGTTGTCCATGGGGTCGCGATGGGTCGGACACGACTTCGCAATTAACAACAATAACAAATCTAGTAAGTAGCAGTACTAGCTGTTTTGTAACTGCAATATTTTGGGAAATAGGAAACGGTGGTGCTAATCACCTTTCAGCAATGCTAGAAAAAAAATGTAGCCTCACAGCTCCTCCATCTAGATCAGGAATGAACTCAGTCTCCTGAATATCCAGAGTACCACAGGAAGTGTCAGGGTTGAATTTTTCCAGATGATTTTACTGCTGTGATTAAGCTTGGGAAAAAAGAGCATCTTTTTAGGAATCAAGCCACTGGCTTTTTTCCCAAACCATTCATAATCCAAAACTTCGAAATTTTTGGACTAACGTAGGTTACTATTTTACTTCCTCTTGCTCATTCATATAGACGTGCAAGAGAGATGCTGTGGCTTGTCAAAACATCATACCCTTCATCCATCATCACTTCTACTTTACTCAGTGGCTGAAGCTGTGTAATCAACAAGCCAAATTGTTCCCTAACACTTTTGGATCATATTGCCAAAATTTGGTTGCAAAAGGAGCGTTGTCCTACCTGAACGCCTTTTCTCGGCATGACGATGGAGAATTCACCAATGGGTTATGCTTGTCTTCTGCCCGTAGATTAAGTCAGCCAATTTTGCTCGCCTCTTCCTGGAACCTCCATTCCCCAGTTCTCGACTGAGATGAAGTTGCTGACTAAGATTCTGTTTGTTCGCTCAATCCTCTTCCCTGCACAGGACTTTACTGGCCCTAAGGGTGGGAGTAAATTCTCCATTGTCATGCTGAGAAAAGGCGTTCAGGTAAGACAACGCCCCTTCTCCAGCATGACGAGTGGAGAATCCACCAATAGGACATACCAAAGCCTCACTGTCCCTGTGGATGGGAAGCTGAGAACTGAGCCGAGGTGGCGCAGCAGTTAGAGTGCAGTACTGCAGGCCACTTTAGCTGACTGTGTTCAGCAGGTCAGCGGTTCAAATCTCACCGGCTCAAGGTTGACTCAGCCTTCCATCCTTCCGAGGTAGGTAAAATGAGGACCCAGATTGTTGGGGGCAATGTAAATATATATATACACATTGCTTACTGGTGTACACCGCTTAGAGAGTGCTTGCACTTAAAGCGGTATATAAGTCTCATAAATAAATAAAGCAGTCTGGGCCTGTGTCCCACTTTCTGGTACTATGCACTGGAGGACCCTCCTGCCAAATGAGGCCTCTGCAATGCGAACCTATCTAACTTGTAGTGTCTTATGAAGGGAGAAAGTGATGCCCATGTCACCGCCCTACATATTTCCTCAATCGATGCCTGAGTCGCCCACGCTGCTGAGGTGGCAGCGCTGCGAGTGGAGTGTGCATGATTTGTCTGGGGACTATTAGCAACTGTCCCTGGTACGCCACTGCTATGCACTTCCTGATCCATCTACAGCAGCGGTTCTCAACCTATGGGTCGCGACCCCATTTGGGGTCGATCGACCATTTTGGGGGGGTCGCCAAAGGCGGCGATCCGCCATTTTCTCCCTTCCGGGGGCGGCGCCGCGCATCCGCACCGTACATGGGGGCGGCGCACAAGGGCGGCGCCGCACCGTGCCTGCGCATAACGTTTGTGTGACGGGGGTCACCGTCACACAAACATTGAGAACTGCTGATCTACAGATTGTGGAAGCTGTTGACTTTTTGACCTCTTGTGCATGATTGGAAGGAAACAAACAGGGCCTCCGATTTGCAGAAGGGTTAGGGTTAATGTAGTTAACTTAATGTAGTTCGCTTAATGTATTGCCTAAGGGTCCTGTGAACGTCCAGGTTATACCACTTGCACTCCAATTCATGGGAAGGGTGAGGGCAAAAATCTGGTAGCACCACCTCCTATGTTCTGTGGAAGGAGAGGTCTAAACGTAAGACCACCCTGTTCGTGTGGAAGGTACAGAGATCGTCTCTAACTGATAGTGCTGCCAACTCTGAAATGCGCCTAGCTGAAGTGACTGCAATCAGGAATGCGACCTTAAGGGTCAAAAATTGTAATGTGCAGGTCCTGCCAGGTTCAAATGGAGGTGAGGTAATTGCTTGCAGGACCTTGGACAGACCCTAGGAGGGATATCTGTGGACCATAGGCGGCCTGCTATTTGTTGCGCCCTTAATGAAAACCTGCACTGCTGGGTGTTTGGCTAGTGGTTCAGAGTTGCCATATGTAAGAATAGAGGATAGGGTGGCCACCTGCTTATGAATTGTGTTGGGTGCCAAGCCCTTGTCCAGACCCTCCGCTAGGTAGTCTAAGATCCTTGGGATAGAAGACGGTCTCTATCCCAAGAGGGTCTAGCTGCTGCCTTGTGCACCAGCTGTAATAATTTCTCCATGTGGAGTCGTAAATTCTGTTGGTTGAGGGCCTTCTTGAGGCCAGGAGTGTCCTAATGACTCTCTGCGAAAAGTTTTCCCTTTCTAGGAGGGAAGTGCCAGGCGGTTAATTGGAGCCACTGTGGTTCTGGATGAAGTAGAGCCCCCTGACTGAGGGAAATTTGATCGTGCGGAATCCTCCATAGTGGGGATGTTGAAAGACTTACAAGGTCGGCAAACCATGGCCATCTTGGCCAATGCGGTGCAATGAGTATCACCTCTGCTTATTCCTGCAATATCTTCCTGATGGTTGTCTGAATCAGAGGAAGTGGGGGGAAGGCATATAGTAACCCCTCCGGCCAATGTCCCTGGAGGGCATCTGCTCTCTCTGCTCCTGGAGACGGGAAACAGGAGAAGAATCTTGGGAGCTAAGCATTCTTGGGGCTGGCAAACAGGTCCAGTACTAGGTGACCGAACCGAGCTGATGCTTCCCAGAAGAGAGCAGGGTGTAGTCTCTACTCTGAGTGATCTATTGTTGCCCTGCTCAGAGAATCTGGCTCCCAGTGATTTGGCCTCGGTCATGAGGGCCCTGGACCGCGTGCCCCCATCGGTTGATGTGGGCTTTGGCCGTCACATTGTCCATGAGCACTTGAACGTGCTGATCCGTCACTGCGATGTGAAATTGACAGAGAGCCAGATGTATGGCTCTGAGCTCCAACCAGTTTATGTTGTGTTTCAGATCCCCCTTTGACCATTGGCCCTGTGCCAACTTGGATTGTAGATGTGCTCTCCAACCAAATAGGCTGGCATCTGTGGTCAGGGTGACTCGGACAGTCTCCTTGAACATGTGTCTCCTTGTCATCGCTGGGGACAACCACTTTAGTGAATTTAGGACTCCTGGTGGCACCTTTACCCTTCGGTTGGAGGCGCCCGTTCCCTCTTTCTGGAATGGGAGTAGGAAGCATTGCAAGTCTCTGGAGTGTAGCCATGCCCACGGCACGATCGCTATGCATGATATCATCTTTCCTAGTAAGCTGGAGAGTGTGGCCAGTGTAGTGGTCCGCCTTCTTCGGATTAGCCTGACCAGGGTTTGAATGCTGTTCCTGCGTTCTCGAGAGGGGTAGACCTCACACCTTAATGTGTCTATTACTGCTCCCAAATGAAGGAGACAGGTCAATGGGACCGTTTTGACTCTTCTGAAAGTTTATTGAGAACCCGTGATTCTGAAGAACCTTTAGGGTCAGTGCTATATCTGACTGTGCCGCCTGAACTGATGAGGACTAGATGACAATGTTGTCCAGGTAGCACTGGATGCACACCGGAGTTGTCCGCAGGTGTGCCGCGAGGGTCGCCAGGACCTTTGTGAATATTCTGGGGGCCGAGGACAGATTGAAGGGAAGGGCTCTGTATTGATAATGCTGTCCTGCGAGGCACAACGTGAGAAACCTTCAGTGTTCTCGCAGGATTAGGATGTGAAGGTAGGCCTCCATCAGATCGATGGACATCAGGAAATCTCCCTTTCTGACGCTTGCTAATATTGACTGAAGGGTCTGCATCTTGAACCTCCTGTATGCCAGGTGGGTGTTCAGATTGTTTAGATCTAGAATTGCCCTCCACCACCCCGAACTCTTTGGGACTAAAAATAATATGGAGTACAACCCCTGCCCGTTGCTCCTTCTGTATCGGCTCTATCGCCTGGATGTCCAGAAGGTGCAGAATAGCCTCCCTGAGGAGCCGCCTTTTGGTTGGATCCCTTGACAGTGGGCAAGGAATGAATCGGTTTGGGGATCTGGAGATGAATTCCAGTGAGAGGCCGAATCTGACAGTGGTTAAGACCTAAAGGTCCATGGTGGAGGCCTGCCATTTGTGTGCGAAAAGGGCCAGCCTGCCACCAGTGGGGGAGTCCTCCCCACTGTCACTTGGATTTGCGAAAGGGACAGCCCCCTGTTTTGCGAAAGGGCCACTTTGACTGGAATTGTTGCCTAAATCTGTCCCTGCTGCCTGGACTATCACCTTGTCGGTCTGATCTGGGCTGATAGGGACGGGAAAAAGAGTTATGCTCTGGGCCTACTTCAAATTGAAAGGACAGCCTGTGAGGGTAGGAAGAAACTCTCCTCTCTGCTCTTTTTGACTGGTGGATCAACACCTTGCATTTATCCTTGTTTTCTACCAGATAAGGGTTAAGGCCCTCACCAAAAACTTGCCGCCCTGTAGGATGCTGCCGCCAACCAACACTTTCCTTTGATGTTGACTCGCCATTGTCTGAGCCACAGCAGTCTATGTGCAGCTGTGTTTTGCACTATTGCCCTTCCAGAATAGTTTGCCGCGTGTAAGGATGAATCTGCCAAGAATTCCACTGCCGCCACTAACCTTCTTAAGTCCTGGTGGGTTATCTCCTCCTCCCGGGAGGCTCTCGCCTGGAGTTGGCGGAGACAGAGTAATGCAGTCCTAGCAAAAAAAGGAATTAGAAATAGCTGCCTTGATCGCCCATGCTGAGGCTTGGTGGGCCCTGCGGAAGGTGAGGTTCACCTTCCAATCCTGACTTCAGGACCTCTGCTCCGTCTCCGGCTACTGTGGATGGAGGAAAAAACCACAGCTAGAGGCTCATCTACCTTCGGGACCTCTATTACCTCCGCTAGGCCAGGGTCTATGTTGAACAGCTTCTTGTCTGTTGCCCCCATCAGAAGGAAAGATCCCGGTGCCCCCATATTATTCTGAATTGAATCATACAGTTGGTTGTGTCTATCATGGCCCCCAGATGCAGCAGCCTGGACGAGGGAATTGTCTGGCTCTTCTGAAAGTTTACTGAGAATCCGTGTAATTGGAGGACGCGAATGACGGTCCTTATGTCCGCCTGAGCTTCTGTAGGGATGTTGCTTGGATTAGTATGTCGTGTAGGTAACATTGGACGCGTATTGGGATTTTTCTCAGTTTGGCGGCTACCACTGCTAGTATCTTGGTAAATACCCTGGGTGCCGAAGATAGACCGAAGGGGAGAGCTCTGTATTGGAAGTGTTTTCCCCCGTAACAGAAACGTAGGAACCGGCGGTGGTTTGGGTGGATGGGGATGTGAAGGTAGGCTTCCGTGAGGTCTATCGATGCCAGGAAGTCTCCTTCTCTGATGCTTCCCAGGATGGACTGAAGGGATTGCATCTTGAATTTTTTGTATGTGATGTAGCGGTTGAGGTTTTTTAGGTCCAGGATTGCCCTCCATCCTCCTGAAGTCTTTGGAACCACGAAGAGGATGGAGTAAAATCCTCTGCCTCTGTATTCCGCTGGGACCGGTTCTATGGCTTGAATGTCCAACAGGTGTTGGATGGCCTCCTGCATGAGTTTGCGTTTGGTGGGGTTCCTGGAGACCGAGCAGTTGATGAGTCGGTCTGGGGGTGTGACCAGGAACTCCAGGGACAGCCCGGACTGGATGGTTTGTAGTACCCAGTTGTCCGTGGAGGTCTGCTCCCACTGGTGGAAGAAGTGAGCTAGTCTTCCTCCAATGGGTAGGTCTATGTA
Organism: Crotalus tigris; assembly: GCF_016545835.1. NCBI lineage: Eukaryota > Metazoa > Chordata > Lepidosauria > Squamata > Viperidae > Crotalus > Crotalus tigris. The sequence goes on from NW_024100175.1 coordinate 527,788, forward strand.
GGAGTCATTTTGTCTTCCGGTACGGACGACCCGTTCCACAAAAGGGTCGTCTCGACTGGTTTTGTTGTCTGGGCTGGAACCCCGGTCTGTCGTAGGGGCGGCCGTACGGTTTGTTCTGCCTGGGAGTGAATGGCTTGGGTGCCTGACTGATAGGCGTGGTTGTCGGTTGACGAAAGGACTGCCTACGAAAGTAAGGTGTGGTACGTTTGTCTGACCTTTTGTTCAAGTGTGCCATGACCTTCCGCTTGTCTTTGTTCTCTACAAGATAGGGGTCCAAGGCCTCCCCAAACAGACCGTTGCTTGAGTAAGGGGCGGTCGCTAGCCGCCACTTAGCCTTGGTGTCAGCTTGCCAGTGTTTTAGCCATAGCATTCTCCTGGCAATTATGTTGGATGCTATGGATCTGGATGAAAAAATGGCCGATTGGAACGTTGCGTCTGCAGCGTATTCCGTGGCTGCTACCATCTTAGCCAGGTCCTGGTGTGTTCGTATGTCCTCCATAGGAACTATGGTTTGTAGTTGTTGCAACCAGATGAGGGTGGCCCGGACAAAAAAGGAGGCAGAGGTGGCTGCTTTGATGGCCCATGCCGCTGTCTGGTGGGTTTTGCGAAAGGCTTGTTCCCACTTTTTGTCATCTGCCTTAAGGGCCTCCACTAGGTCCCCAGCCATGGCTGTCTGGGAGACCAAGGGGGTCCAGGCTTCATCTACTTTAGGAATTTCTAAGGCCTCATTGAGGTCTGTGGCAGTGCTGTATAATTTTTTGTCCGTACCACTCACTGATGGGAAGGAAGCGGGAGAGTCCCATGGCTTCTTGATCCCTTTCAGGAAAATGGCGGGGCAAGGTATATGGTGTTGCATTGTCACCTTTTCTACGAATACGGGTCTGGATGTGGTGGCCGGTGTCGCTTGCGGCTGAGAAAACTGATCCGTCCCCATGTCCGCAATGGCTGTGGCCTTGCGTAGTATCGTGAGGAAGCGGTTGGGATTAAATAATCCCCCTGAGGGGGGCTCAGGGGGAAGTTCCTCATCCTCTGACATAGAGATCCCAGGTTGATCCTCCTCTTGTGGTGAAGAATAACCACTCATGGAGGACTGGGCCGGGGAGACGGGTTCCTGAATGCCTGAGGACTCTGAGGGGAGTTCCGAGTGTGGCATGGCTGAGATGGAGGGCCCCTGGTCGTGGTGGGCGGAGCGCTGTGCTAGGGCTCGGTCCACCACTTTGGTTAATAGGGCCTCTAGCCGTCCATCTGCCCAGATGTCCCCTATGTCATTACCTTTGGGTGTGGTGACCGCAGGTGGAGAGTTGGACTCAGTGGTTGTGCCTGCCGCCGTGGTTGTTTGTTGGGCTGATGTAGATGGCGGATCCAGTGGTTGCGGTGTTCCTGGAATGGACCACGCGCTCTGGGTTGATGTGGATGGACCCAATGGTAATTCCATCTCGGTGGCCGCTATTTGAACCAATTCCAATTGGGCCTGCCTCTGCGCTCTGGAGAACTCCTTCTCCAGGGCCTGGTGCCTACGGCTGGCTTGCTTTTCCGCCAACTTGGAGGGCCTCTTGAGCGAGTGTTTTGTCTTCGCTTTGCACTTGCCTGCCGCCTTCTGGTCAGAAGGTGTGTTGCAGCCGTAATTGGGAGGTGGAGGGGTCGTGCTCATGGATTGAGGCAACGAGGGTCCCTCCATTCCGCTTGAGCAGTCCCAGAAAAACTGAGAAGACGCTCAGGCAGGCAAGTATTGGCGGGAGCGAAATTGGAACAAGTACCAGGACTGTTCCCCTGATCACCCGACCACAACAAAAATATTCTCTCTGGGCTAAGGTCACGGTAGCTGAGGGAGGTACCGAAGGCACGTTTGGAACCACTCTTTGGGTTCCGCCCGGAGGCCTTAGGTGACCAGGCAACGTGCACCAGTAGAAAAAGGAAAAGGGAGGCAAAAAATATCAGTGGCGACCTCAAAAGGGTCTGTAGGCCTGACTTAATACACAGCAGGTATCAAATGGCTGGTCACCTAGAGCGGAATTTATTCTTATTAATACTATTACTATTATACTAATAATAGGAACAACAATAATAATAAAATAATAATAATAGTAACAACAACAATAATGGTGATGATGATAATATTGTGTGTTCTGTCTTTAGGCCTGTTGGCCCTGCAGTCGCTTAATTTTTAGCTTTTAAAAAAAATTTTTTTTTAATTATTATTATTATTATTATTTTTTTAAAATTTATGTATCTATTTTTATTATTATTATATTTTGTCCTATTATTATATGTGTGTATCGGGGGTGGAGCGCTGGTTGTGTGCTCCTATTCCGCCTCTATCAGTGATTCCAGATATGATGTAGAGCTTCCTTAAGCTCGGTTTGCCTTTCTCTGGCAAGAGATGGCAGCCACAGCTCGTTTCTCCCTGAAAAAGGGCTTTGCAGATGCCAGGAGGGTTCTCTAGCCTCCGTTTCTTGGTTGGGCTTACTCCCTTCCTGTGCTTCGTTTCCCTCTGAAGATAAGCTCCGCAGCCTCCCAGAAGCTGCTTGTGCCCGGGGATTTAAATTTGGCGCGCTGTGACGTTTTAAGGGAATCCCAGCCAGGGATTGCCTTTGTTGTCTGAAAACGGCAACTAAAATGGCGCCCGCGGTTGCCCTGGGCTGCTAGGGAATCTCCGATGATCCGAATTCAAGTTTGAATCCGGACCTGGAGATTGTTATTTTTTCCCCCAATTTGAGGAAAAAATCCCTTGGAAAGTTGGGGAGAAAAGCTCAGCAAGTGGTCTCTGCTGATGCCTTTGTTCCCCCCCCCCTTTTTCACCTCCAGAGCCCTGGGGCTGACTGTGATCCGTGGGGAGTTTTCCCCCCCCACACCCCCTTTTTCAATTTTAATATAGGATCAGGGATGATCCCAAGGAAAACTTAGTGGTTGGGGAAAAGGTTCAGCAAGTAGTCTCTGCTGATGCCTTCTTCCCCCCCTTTTCACCCCACAGAGCCCTGGGGCTGGCTGATATCTGTGGGGAAATTTCCCTCCCCACCAATCCCCTTTTTAATTTTAGGTTTGAGATCAGGACTAATCCCCAGAAAATTTTGTGGTTAAATTCCTATAGGTGGAAATTTTTTTTGGGAAGGGGAAGCCAATTATCAAGGGATAATCAATCAATGAATTTCTTGTCTAACCTGATAAGCTGAGAGCCACGCCAAAATGAGTCTTCTCCGAGCAGAGACCAAGTTAAGAATGGGCTCCACAGGAAGTGGGGGCGTGTCAAGCTTTGGCTACTTGGTCTCAAGAGCAGGCAGACAGAGAAAACCCATCCATGGATTATCCATCTCCTGTACTGGAGAATTGCCCTCCACCACCCCGAACTCTTTGGGACTAAAAATAATATGGAGTACAACCCCTGCCCGTTGCTCCTTCTGTATCGGCTCTATCGCCTGGATGTCCAGAAGGTGCAGAATAGCCTCCCTGAGGAGCCGCCTTTTGGTTGGATCCCTTGACAGTGGGCAAGGAATGAATCGGTTTGGGGGTCTGGAGATGAATTCCAATGAGAGGCCGAATCTGACAGTGGTTAAGACCTAAAGGTCCATGGTGGAGGCCTGCCATTTGTGTGCGAAAAGGGCCAGCCTGCCACCAGTGGGGGAGTCCTCCCCACTGTCACTTGGATCTGCGAAAGGGACAGCCCCGTTTTGCGAAAGGGCCACTTTGACTGGAATTGTTGCCTAAATCTGTCCCTGCTGCCTGGACTATCACCTTGTCGGTCTGATCTGGGCTGATAGGGACGGGAAAAAGAGTTATGCTCTGGGCCTACTTCAAATTGAAAGGACAGCCTGTGAGGGTAGGAAGAAACTCTCCTCTCTGCTCTTTTTGACTGGTGGATCAACACCTTGCATTTATCCTTGTTTTCTACCAGATAAGGGTTAAGGCCCTCACCAAAAACTTGCCGCCCTGTAGGATGCTGCCGCCAACCAACACTTTCCTTTGATGTTGACTCGCCATTGTCTGAGCCACAGCAGTCTATGTGCAGCTGTGTTTTGCACTATTGCCCTTCCAGAATAGTTTGCCGCGTGTAAGGATGAATCTGCCAAGAATTCCACTGCCGCCACTAACCTTCTTAAGTCCTGGTGGGTTATCTCTTCCTCCCGGGAGGCTCTCGCCTGGAGTTGGCGGAGACAGAGTAATGCAGTCCTAGCAAAAAAAGGAATTAGAAATAGCTGCCTTGATCGCCCATGCTGAGGCTTGGTGGGCCCTGCGGAAGGTGAGGTTCACCTTCCAATCCTGACTTCAGGACCTCTGCTCCGTCTCCGGCTACTGTGGATGGAGGAAAAAACCACAGCTAGAGGCTCATCTACCTTCGGGACCTCTATTACCTCCGCTAGGCCAGGGTCTATGTTGAACAGCTTCTTGTCTGTTGCCCCCATCAGAAGGAAAGATCCCGGTGCCCCCATATTATTCTGAATTGAATCCAAAAAAAGAGGGGGGCAGGGAATAAATTGTTGTGTGTAGGTAGGTTGAGAAAACACCTCGTTGTTTTTGACCTGACTAGCTGAAGGTTCCTTTTGAGGGATTGAGGGTCTCTCGATCTTGGCAGTGCTGCTGGCCTTGTGAAGGAGGTACTTGAATAGGGTGGGGTTAAATAGACCCACGAATGGTGGAGGGTCTGGGGATATGTCATCATCCTCTGACAGTACCTGATCCATCTGCTCATAGATCTCAGCAGGAGACTTCCTGCCTCTGGAAGATCCGAGAAGGAGAGATTGATTCCTGGTACACAGAGGCTTCCTCTTGAGAGAGGAGGGAGCGAAGTCATGGACCAGGCCCTTTAACAATGATGTCTTGAAGAGGCCATGACTGAGCGATGGCCTGAGATATCAGAGATTGTAAGTGTTCCAGTGACAATGCTCCTTGGTTACCTGTCATTGTCCCCGGGCCCTCAAGCCCTTCACTAAGACGGGATTCAATTGCCTGTACTGTGTCAGCCTCCATTTCCAGAGGTTCCTGACCAGGCTTCCTTGGACCAAATATTTCCTCCTCTTTGTAATTAGGTGGAACTAGGCCGTCCTCTGCTGTGGCTTGCCTCTTTTTGGCCCCAGAAAACTGTTTTTCCAGGGCCTGGTGTCTACGCTTGGCCTCCTTATCTGCTGCCTTAGATGGCCTTTTGCCAGAAAAGGCTTTGGTCTTGATTCTGCCCACCGCCTCCTGGTTAGATGATTTTGGCCTCTTGCGCCCAGGAGGGCTGATGGAGGATTCCTGCGGTGATTGGGCATTGTTTGTGTCTGCCATTAGCAGAAAAAGAGATATCCCAGCTCAAACATTGGGAGAAATCTCAATAAGAGGCCTTGTGCAGGATTAGTTCAGGAAAACAATTGAGCAATTTGACAGGTTTCTGTGACTATCTTCCCTTGAGGAGGTATCCGAATGATTGGTTGATTTTTTTTAAATTAATTTTTATTTTATTTTTTATTAATTTTTATTTTATTATTATTATTTTTAAAACTAACTTGGCTAGGAGGAAGGAATGAGATGCTGAATCCGATTTCCTTGAGAAGGGGGAGAATGGTTCAACTGCAGTCCTGCCCTCCTTGCTCTGCAAACATGTGGAGTTAAAATGGCGACCAAAGTCCGGCAATCGCTCTCCGCGTCCCAGATGATGATCGGAAAGGCTGGCACAGCTCAATTAGCGCCCGCCTATTGGCTGGGCTCCCAGAAGAACTGCATGGTGAGTTTAAATACTCCGCCAGCCGGCGGAGCTTCATAAGGAAAACTGCGGGAGTCCCTTAGCTCTCTGCGGCTCAGCTGATCCGTGGGGGAAGCTCTATGAGCCGACTCACTCTCTACGGCTCAGCTGGCTTCGGAGAAGGCCGCGGGGGGGTTATCAGCTCTCCGTGGCTCAAAAACATTCGGAAAAGCCATGGAGATCTAACAGGACTTGCGGATCAGCCGGCTTAGGGAAAAAAAACGAGGCTGAAAAGGGCATCCACAAGGATTCAACTAACCCTCTGAGAAGGGATTAAAAGATCTTCAAGGGAGGGAGGAGGTGCTGGGGGGTATAGGGAAAAACGAAGGTCCCCCCCCCGCCCTGGAGCTCGCTCAGAGGTCAAACAAAAATAGCAGTGTTCCAATATCTCAGGGGCTGCCACAGAGAAGAAGGAGTCAAGCTATTCTCCAAAGTGCCTGAGAGCAGGACAAGAAGCAACGGATGGTAACTATCCAATTGTTTCTTTATTTGAAACAGTTGCATCTATTTTTCTTTTTGCAGCAAAATTGCAAAGGAAATTGAACATAATTGCTGAACAATTAATCATTTCCATTCATTACTCCTCTGGTCAAAATGAAAGAATTCAAACTACACTTTTAGGAACGATACCTGAAACCATAGACTTTGGGGTTTTTTCTTTTGTTTTGTTGGGTTTTTTTTTCAGAATGAGTGATTCAAATTTCTTTGATTTTCCTTTGCTAGATGATAAATGAGGAAGACTACAATATACTAACATCCCTACTTCTATTTTCCCCAATATTTTTTTGGGAGGAAGGGGAGTTTACCCCCCAAAAAAATCACAAGCAAAATAACACAATTGCCAATAATAGGAAATGCTGAGCTGCCTTATTAAAACTAAATCATATAAGCCAAGGCATCTAAAAAAAGCAGCTGATCTTTTCTAAAATAGGAAGGTTCTAAAATAGGCAGGTGAACCAAAAATTTTCTTGCAGGGTCTCCGAAAATGATACACCCTACAAGGACTATGCTGGTAGTTATTTGACATGCCAATTACAATTACAAGAGAATCAGGGAGATATGTATGTATGTATGTATGTATGTATGTATACATATTTGTTTTCTGAGGTTTTCGTGGGTGTTTGTATGTAGGTCTTTGGTTATTCGGGTTTTCTCCCATATAAAATTGGAAATGTCTTGGTGACGTTTCGACAAAGTCCCATTCGTCATCTTCAGGCTGGTGTTTTCGGCTTCATGCTTCAAGGAGCAATGTATGGTCTTAGCTGTTTCTTCCTTTTAACTGCCAGTGGGGGTATGAACTGATTGGATGGGAGCTTGGCTGTGTTCTGATTGGGTGGAGGTGTGTTCTGATTGGTTAGGGGCTTGGCTGTGCTCTGATTGGATGGGGGTTGGCTGTGCTCTGATTGGATAGGGGAGTGTTCTGTTTGGGTGGGGGCTTTGTTGTGCTCAGGTTAGTCTGAGTTGCAGGGGGATTTGAGATGGTGAGCTGCCTCCAGAAGCAGTGAATGCTCCAACAATGGAAGTTTTTAAGAAGAGACTGGACAGCCATTTGTCCGAAATGGTATAGGGTTTCCTGCCTGAGCAGGGGGTTGGACTACATGACCTCCAAGGTCCCTTCCAACTTTATTATTATTATTATTATTATTATTATTATTAATCAATTATTATTTGACAGTTCGGAATCCTCAACATAGAGAACAGAATTTAACAAAAGATAATTATACTACTATATAATAATTATGAATATGGTTGGGAATGACAGATGCATGAAAATGATGACTCAGCAAGCATTCAATTCTCCTCACTTGGCGGAACAAATCCATAATAGTTTAATATTATCTGACTTATCTGATATTAATCTATTAGTATCACCTACTTGTAAATGGAACTGGAAGGCTTTCAGTTCAATAAAAATAAAATGGAGAAATTGACAACAATAACATGTACTTATCAGGTTTCCAAATTCACTTGCTCCTAAAAAACAATCATAACAGAAATAACCAACTTTACAAAAATGAACAGTGCACAAAAATAAAATTCTCAACTAATAACCAGTTATCTGAAGTATAGCAATAACCTAAAGCAAAAAGATGTTGAAAATAAATGATTGTCAGAATAACATTTTTATTTCTTCAATTGTCTAAATATATTAGCCTGTCAATTTTTTTCAGTAGCTTTGGTTTATAAATAATTTTAAAACATAAATTGTAAAATGGCTAGATTCAAAATTAAAACAAGCTTGTATCCTTATTGATACAAAAATCCAGCCAATATATGGCAATATTTTCTTTCAAAATGTAATCATGATTCCAAAAAAACACTCTATATTATTTATTTCTTTATATCCTACTATTATTTTTATATATAACTCAAGGCAGTGAACATACCTAATGTTCCTCCTCTTATCTTCCTCACACAATTCTGTGAAGCAAGTTGGCCTAAGAAATGGTGACTGGCCTAAAATCATCCAACTGGCTCTGAATAACTCAAAAGCTTTCTAAGTGTACTGGTTTGCTATAATATGAAACAAGCATGATAAAAAGTATTCAAATACAAAAGAAACATTTCCTAAAGCAAATATGTAGTGCAAAGGTCCCCAATCTTTTGGGCTGCGGACTGGTACCAGGCTACGCAAGCGGTGGGCAAGCACACAAAGTTTCTTTTGCACTTATGCATGTGAAATCTCTTCCCTCCCCCACCACTGCTGCTGGTCTGTGGAGCAAGAAAGGCTGGGGACCACTGAAGTAGTGCATAATTACAGGGTGTTTTTTTAACTAACAATAAAGAGGAAAAATACAAACTGATAAAATATGCGTATGGTAAAATAAAATAATGTTGACACAAAGGAGAAAAGAATCGCTGATCTGAAGACAAGCTGGTATAGAATAATGATTTCCAGTTATCTTCTCCTGAAGCTGTTACTGCATCCTAATATATTCTGGAAACATTTTGTTTCTTCATATACAGGTAGTTCTCGTTTAATGATCATTCATTTGGTGACCATTCAAAATTATGTTGGGGTTGAAAGAATGGTATTTATGCCCTGTGCCTGAACTTATGTCCATTACAGATCCTCCCGTCACATGATTAAAATTTGTGTGCATGACAGCCTATCCACACTTACAATTGCAGGAGCAATTCAATTCCCTCCAACCCGCCTCCCATCCCCCCCTCTGTCCTTTGGACCACCCTGCACAGCAGCATTCCTCTGTAATAGCAGCAGTGCTAGGATTGAAACAGAGGCCCTGGGCCTTCAGCAGTCTCATCCAGCCACTCCCAGATCTCTACTTCAGCCCCAACACCATCAGTAAGGAGAGCAGCCTCAAGCACCATGCCATGACTGGCCATCCCAGTGCCAAATACTCACCATGCTGCGATCCACAGGGCCTGAGGCACCCCGCTGACCTTTACCCTCTTCCTTCCATTTATGAGCCCAGCCTGACATTACATGAGACAGCCTCTGGCCACAGCAGGCCTTCTTCACTCCACCATTTGTGCTGTCCTCCAAATTGTGTGTGCTGTTCTTGTGATGCCTTGACATGGTACACTCAGCAATTGCCTTACATAAAGCCAGGTTGAGGGCACCTTGACAGCAGGCTAGGAGAGGCACCTTGACAGGAAGTTATGCAACTGGACTTTTCTTTTTTTAGTTTGAAAGTTTTATTTATTCATGTAGCTTCTTCAGTCTGAGCTGAAGCTGCTTGGATAGCAGCAAAATGTTTCAAAACAAAAAACAAAAGAAGTTCAATTGACATGACTCAACTTCCAGACAATTCTACCTGTATGACTGAAAATCTTCATTGACATCATGAAGGAAGTGGAAGGAAGACAGCAAAAGTTGCCCAAGGGCAGGAACATCTAAGAGTATAGAGACCTATTAGATCAGATTGCCAGTGGTTGATTGTAAGGCTATAATCAATCTGAACATTCACAACAAAAAAATTATTTTATTTATTAATTAGGTTGTAAGCCATCAGAATCCCTAAAGATCCCCAGTTAGCATCAAAATATGAATAGTATAACAAGAAAATATTAAAATCTTCCAAACCATAAAATATAAACAGGTTACACCACTCTGGTAATATTACTTCATTTTACCTGCTTTAATTGATTAGGTTTTATACTGTCTAGCTTATTTACTATTTTTATTGCCAGCATTTCTTTAGAGCTGCCTAAATGTGTAGTATGTCTGTTTTCTAATTCTGAATATTTTAACTGCTTGGCTTTATTTCTGTACTTTTTAAGTGCAATATAAATACTACCATTACTGTGATGATAGGTCATTCTCTTTTATGTTAGACTGACACTGTCAATAACAAATGACAAGTAAATAATTGTTAAGAATGTTATCCAAAATAATATGGTTAAAGGGCACGATTCTGATTTTCTACATTAGTCAATTATTATGCACTTTACTGCATTTTATTTTGTTTTTCGAATATTATTGTATTAAAAAGAAAAATTTACAAACGTGTAAATATAACTAGTGGGATATTATAACTTGAATCTATAAGCTCAATAATTATTAAAGAAACAGAGAGGAAAGGGCCTAATAGATCATGTTATAATCAGTAACTTCAAAATAATTTACCATAATGTTCAAAATTCCTTTTTCTTACTGCTTTATAATAGATACATTCAAGCACTGAATGAAAACACAAATCAACACTACACTTTAAAGTATTTCTGTATAATATAATTTACTGGAAAAATTCTGATAAAAATTTTTAGACTTTCCCAAACTGATAGCAACTCAATATGCTGTAATATGTAATTCTCATTATTTGTAACCAATATGGTTAAGACACGAAAATTGTCACTGGGGTATTTTATTGCTGCTTGATCTAGCTCATAATATGGTGAAGGAACTTGCATACTAATCTGCATTCATTAGAGATGAATAGAATAGAAACATAGTAATTGTACAGAAACACATTATGTACTGTAATTGCCTATATTAAGATAGGCGACAAGCATATATAATACAAAGATCCTAGAATTCCCTAAACATATTAGTTTCACAAAAACAAACAAGCAAAACAAACCCTAAGCAATCTCAAAAATTTTGTCAATTTTAAAATTATTTTTGAACTGCAGCAGCATGTAACCATTAAACAATGCCTACTAAATTAATAATTTTCAATTATGATGTGTAACAAAAATAATTTGTTAAATATTTTAAAATCTTACAAAGAAGGCTGAAAAATGTCGTAATTTTAAGATAGCAAGGTCATCTTTTAACGTACTCTCCAGTTCTTAAATAAAGAAAAAAATAAATCATCATCCATCTAAACTAAGGAAGTACATGAAATATCCTGCAATTCCTATTGTCTGTGCAGTTTTGAAATAGATGGATAAATTTAAAACCTGCTCTCCTAGAGTTGCTTTATAGGCAATTTTCTCCCAGTATCAAGGTCTGTAATTTCCATTCAGTTGCGAGTTTGCTGTTAAATTCATCATCTTTATTATAAAAATGTGTTGTGCTCTACAAGCTATTGGGAAAAATTGTAAAAAGATTTTTAAAAAATTTTAAGAACAGCATCGTTCTAATAGTGAAGAATATATGGAGCTCAGGATTGAATTGTGAAGTCTCTTGGTGATGTCTGCTTGGTTGTTTGCTTGCAAATATTTCATTACCAAATAGAGTGGACTTGATTTAATTCAAGTCAACTTAAATCACTTTTTAAATCACTAGTAAAAAGGCTTGATTTAAATCAATTCAATTTAAATCATAATTTTTAAAGAGCAACTGTGATCTCTGTCCCGCAGCAGTTCCTCCTGACTCACTGTTGATTCACCAACTGTCCCATTCACTTTAATGGGAGGTCTGGTGATGCAGCAGTGACACAACAAGGTGAAGAATGTGGCAGGCAGCAGGTGAATGGATGCCCGCTAACAGACGCTGCCATGATGGATCTGAAATAACAGGTGCTCTTTAAATGTAAGGACTCATTCATGCTGATAGATAGAATCTTTAATATTATTATTTCCAAACAAAATGAAGGTTTCCTATTTAGAATGAGCTGTCAGGTTAGTAAAACAGCGATATCAGAAATGGTTTTAGGTTAATAGGTTAATCATACATAATTGGAGAACTACTCAAATTATTTTATTTAATTAAAACTTAGAGCCTGGTATGGATGCATTTCTCTTCAAACAATCACACAGTTTGTAGTGTACATAGATTTGCAAAACAATGGGATAAAGGAATATTCCTGAACTTTTGTTTTATGATTTATCTCATGGTTACTGTGAAATTGTGTGAATGCATCAATGCAGTGCATGTTATCTCAGCTTGCAGAGCTTGGATTTATTGAATGAGTTTACCAAAAATGTAAATATTGCAGAATATACAGCCTCATGCTACATAACTAATTGCATGCTGAATAAACTAAATCATTAATTTATTTTAAATATAAAACTATCAGATTTTTACTCCAAAAGCATTTTATTAAAATAAATTTGATAAAAATAAAAAAATCCAATTTAAATTTAAAAAATCTGATTTTTCTTATTTTTTAAAAAATATCATTGATTATTATCTGCCGTTACCCAACTAGGTAACAGCACCAGTGCTAATGAGGATGGGATTTGCCCCCTATTTATGTAAGGTAATTTGTCCTTCCAATGTTGATGGGGATATGGGATGGAGGACCATTACCTTACCATTACCAAGCCTCCATAAAGGAAGGGGTCTGTCTCCTCTTGAAACCCCCTCACCTGTCTATCTCCCTGCCCATCTCTGCTCTTTTGACTGTCTGCCAATGCACTGCCACCAGTGCCCTTGCCACACAGCCATGCCTGCCACTACACCTACCAACCACCACTGTACTGTACTGCCAACCATCACTGTAGGGCCTTATTTTGTGCTACTTCCATTTCGTGCCAATGCAGCCAGGCTTCCATTCGTGTCCTCTCCAGGACCTCCTTTGTGCCCCGCCCAGGATCTCTGTTCATGCCCTGCCCAAAGTATCTTTCAGGAAAGCAACTTAGTGTGTGAAAGAAATTCCTGGCTGAACCAGTGTAAAAGAAGAAGGATCCTTGGGAAGGGCACCAACAGAACCCCTAATTGCTGAGCAAATGTATTAATTATTTATTATGCCCATTTCACTATCGAAGACTTTGGATGGCATGGAATTAATACCCTGCCAGATATATGAGGAAACTGTAGTTTAGGCAAAAGGGTGTGAAGCGTTTTTTTAAGTCTGGAACAGATTAACATTTGGAAAAGGCTCAGATGTACACCTCCTTAACTCAGTGAATTATAAGAAGGAAGAGGAGGTACAGCACACTCAGACTTGCAAGATTCTGTTATTACAATAAACCTCAATGAAGCACTTTTATTTAGCCTTCCTGTGGAGCTGAATTCCCAGTCGGATCCACTTAATGGGGCTGGCACTTCAGGAAATGACATCACTGGAGAACCTGATTCTGAGAGAAAGCTATCAGAATAGACATCAGTGAATTTCTACGGCCTTTTAGCTTTCCTAATCCATTCACGCTTCCACATACCAAGGAACTGCTTCTCCAAATCAATCACATTTCTTTCAATGAAATCACAAAATATACAAATGTGCAATTGTACCATAAATAGATATGTGAGGTGGCAGAAACTGAGAAATTCTACCAAAAGACAGCACTGAGGCATTGATCATAGCAGCATGTGAACGACCACTAAGCACCAGGTCTATAGCAGCAAAACTTTACCATACTAGACAGGATCTAAGATGTAGATTGTACAGAAAAGCCTGAGAGATTATTTAATACATAGTGGCAAGGTGCAATATCCAGGTCGGAACAGCATACACAGAATGGCACAACCAAGTAACTGGTACTATATATAGGAACATGTCCATAGTGTATGGACTACACCTAACCTTTCATAAAAGGTCATGGAGATTAACAAGGATAAGATCCTGTGGGACTTCTATATAAAAATACTGGCCAATCAACCAGGCATCATGGTAGTAAACAAAGACCAGAAGACAATGGTGGTGATAGCTGTAGCAGTGCCAAATGACAGCAACCTCAGGAAGGAGTAGGAGATGCTGAAGAAATTCCAGGGACTTAAGGAGGAACTAGAGAGGATGTGGGCAGTAAAGTGGTTCCAGTGAAGGTAGGAGCACTCGAGGCTGTACCTCCTAAGCTGGGAGAATAACTCCATCATGTTGTTCACATTTCCAAAATGCATTTTAAATGCCTTTATAGATTCTAGTTAATTTCTCTGGCATTATCTAGTAATACTACATAGTTTTATTTAAAACATCATCATTTTATAAAAATCTATAAAAATATATTGTAAATTTCAAATCATTTAATCATATATTTATCTTTAAATTTTATCATATATTCTTTAACCTGTTCTTCCCGTTTCAAATTTTAACAAAGGTTTGTACATTTTAGCAATTACATGTTCATCATCAATATATACAGTAATTGTACTTCAAATTCTGTCATTCTTTGCTCTATTACCATAAGTCTTTTTATTAATTTTTAATCTTTCTGATAACTGTGAGAAAACCACTGACAATTATATTCTTCTACCATATTCCACTTGATGGTTTTCCAAACATTCCTGGTACATTAATCATTTGCTTTTTCCTGTTATTTCTCTTCTACAGAATGTTCCATGTGTTGAGATCCACAGAGGTGTTTTTGGACACAACGTGAGTTTTTATTTATTCCATATTCTCAATATGCCATATCTAATAAAATGATTTTTTAAAAAATGTATATTAATTTTAACTTTATAATAATACTTTAAGTATTCATGCCATCCAAACCTTAGGTCCGTGATGGTGAACCTATGGCCACAGGTGGCACGCAGAGCCCTTTTTGTGGGCACGTGCACCGTCGCCCTAGGCCTTCAGCTGCGTTTTATAAAACCCTTTTGCTTTAGGCCTCCGCCGCCGTGTGCAAAATAAAAAAAAAGATTCAGTCAATCAATTTCAACTTCTCACAGGCAAAAAAAAAAGACCTAGCAAAGTTGGAATTGATTGATTGAACTTTTTAGTCCCACCCAGTTTGCTGTTACCACCATAGCCACGCCCACCCAATGGGCCACACACACCCAATGCGCCATGCCCACCCAGCACATGACGATACATAAGTGGGTTCTGAGTTGCAGGTTTGGGCACTCAGTCTCTAAAAGATTCACCATCACTGCCTTAGGTTGTAGTTTTCTAATTCTAAAAGTTTGTTTCTCATCAACATCCGTTCTTTAATCCAGACCAAACAATAAATTGCCTATAGTTTTACTTGATATTCTAATTTCATATTTTTGTTAACATCTTTGACTTCTGATTGTTGTTGTTAAAACCTGCTACTATATTAAAATGATTTTTATCATAACTAGACAGGAATCATATATACATACATACACATACACACATACATACATATATATAAATTAATGTAATAATGTAATATAATAAATATAATATAATATAATAATATAATATAATATAAGTTCTTTCTTCTTTTATGCTTCTATTTAGTACCTCAAGAATTAAAATGAACAAGAGTGGAGACAGTGGGCATCCCTGTCCTGCCCCATTTTGAATCTCAGTTTTCTCAGTTCTTCACTTGTTTTTTTCTGTGAAGTATAAATCAATCTTTTTTTTTATTGAATTTTTTTCAGAAATTTTACAGATAAACATCCACCCCCCCCCTCCCAAACCACCCCACCCTCCCCCCCGACTTCCCAGAACTGAATATAGGATTATTTAACAAATTTTAAAAATAACGTTTACAATTTATAAAATAATTAATAATAATAAAAATCGTAATCATAATATATATAATAATAATATACATAACATAAGCTTTAAAGTGAATAATATATACTAAAAAAAAAGAAAAAAAAGAGGAAAAAAGGAAAAAGAAAAGAGAGAAAGAAAAAAAGAAAAAGGTAGACGAAAAATAAAACATATATAAAAAAGTATATGAATAATAATACATAAAGCATAAAAAAAGAAGAAAGAAAGAAAAAAAAACAATCATTACAAGTTATAGAAAAGCTAAATAATATTTTTCCATATCCAAATTATGTTGTATAAAATTTATCCATTTTTCCCATACCGCAAAAAATTTCTCTTGAGATTGCTCCTTTAAAAAAGCCGAAATCTTTGCCATTTCTGCCAAATACGAAACTTTATAAAACCACTCTTGTAAGGTAGGCAAGGATTCCTTCTTCCAATATTGTCCTATTAACAGCCTAGCGGCTGTGATCAAATTTAACATCAATATAACCTCCTTAGCATCACAATCAATAACGATACCTAATAAAAATAATTGCGGAGTAAATTTTACCCTCTTTCTAAAAATTCTTTGAATATTCCACCATATCTTAATCCAAAAGGCTTTTATATGCTTACACGTCCACCAGATATGATAATAAGTAGCATCCAAGTATCCACATCTCCAGCATTTCGGCTGTAAATTAGGGTACATAATGGACATTTTCTTTGGATCAAGGTGCCATCTATAGTATAAATCAATCTTATCCATTTAACAAAATGACCTGCAAGATTCATGTGTTCCAGAACTCTAACAAAAAAATTCAATTCGAATTATCAAATTTACTGAATTTATTGAAGATCACAGAGAATCAGAGACAAATTCTGGATCATCAGGGAAATATGTGAAGCTATTAAAAAGGCTTAAAGAAGAAAAGCAGATGGGCTGCCAGCTACTTACAGTAATTTTAATGCTTTAAAGATGTTGTTCCTTTACAAAAAACATTATTTTATAGAATGGAAAGATCACTGACAGCTGGGAAAAGGCTAATATAGCATTAATACCTAAAAATGTCCAAGAGCAACAAGAAATTATCAACCAATATTTTTATTGAATAATAACTATAAATTGTATACAACGATATTGTCTGAAAGGTTGAAAACAATTTTACTGGACTTTATTCATGAAGGGCAGAGGCAAGATCTGATGTGCAGTAGCATAGGGAGTATTTGTCTCTGTTGAACTCACCTGTCAAAATGATGCAATTTAATTATTTACAATTTATTAACTAATCAGGGTACTAAACATTTCTAGAAAAAGTGCACTTCATACAGTTTAGTATAAGGCTGTAAACAGCTGTTATCTACATATACTACTTAAACTCTTGTTTCTATAACTTTTAACTGGGTGAAAGTGCATCATAGGGAAACAATCTTTGAACTAAGGTAACTCAAATGGGCTAACTTACAGAATGCATCCTGGATCCCTATGGAATTGAAATTTTGCAAATTTTATAAAAACTTTTTATGACATAAAATTATCATAAAATGGTTTATGACTTAACATAAAATGTCATAAAACATTTATGTGCTGACTGAACTACACAGTTCAACATGGAGTATTTTCAAGGCAAAAACATTTCTGAATGTATCCCAACTTTTTTACTGAAGGTAGTACATTATAGGTTCTGTCATTGTTGAAGAAACTGAGGAATCTAGCAAAGAAATATCTCATAAAGGATGAGCCAACAGGTAAGGTCGTCTAGTTATGATAAAAATCAGATTCTCCTCCCTTCTTTTACACATTCACAATTTGTCACATCTGCTGCAAAGAATCTGGGAAGGCTGAAAGAAGGGGATGGGAGAAATTCTAATTGAGCTTATAGAAGTACACAAGAGACAAACATTTATAGTCTAATATCAGCAAATAGTCTAAACATAAAATACAATCCTCCATATTAATTTTTACTCTTGATTAGTAAATGGCAGAACATTAGTGACAGATTATAAATCCTTTGGGTATATGTGGCTGATTCCCTATACCTCAACAAGAGGACAAGGTCAAAAAAAAAAATAGTAAGTTATATTTAGTTAAATTAAGTAAATTAATTAATTGAACATAGCAACTTTGACTACAAGACTTTAGAAAACTGGACAAAGCTCTGGATCTATAAGTTACAGTGGTGGTTATTGTGGCTTATAATGAAAGCTGGCAATTCACATTTTGAAATAAAACTATAACTTTGTTTCTCGCAATAAAAATCGTATACAACTGAATCTTGATGGTCCTTACCTAAAGCTAATGCCAACCTACTTAACTACCAAAAGTTCGTTCATAAAGATACTGTTTAACATTTTTAATTGTATAATAGATTGACAAATACTTTCACAGTCAGTTACAGATTAAAGAAACAATTACAGCCATTATTTGAAATAAGTATCTATACTTTTTTTGGCATAAAATAAACTGTCCGCATTTTTCAATCTATCATGAGAAATATTTATTGTGATGTTACAGTATGTAAATTGTGAAGCTATAGTATGTTAAATGTAAACTGTTTAACATTTGTTATTTTCATATTACTGTAGTAAAACCTGAAAAAAAAACTAATTGCTTTACAATTCTACAAATTGCACATATGATAGCTATTAATGAATTAATCAGCAGTTTCTGAAAGAGAATCTAGTTCTTTTGTCCCATTTTATGAAATAATATTTAAGGTATACACGAAAGATTTTTAAAAATTCAGCATTGCAGATACTGAGTGGAACAAATTAAGCGGAATAACTTTGATTTTTTTAACCACTTCCAGAAGTACAAACTAGTGTTATGTGATGACATAAAAAAAATAGAAAAATCTAGTTTCAGCAAAGAGATTGTGTTTTATTTGGCAGTGTTATTTCACCAGTGCTAAACTTCTATTGCCTGGGAAGATTCCTTTTCATCCTTGTCCAATTATCAAATCCAATATTCCTGATTTTGTTGGTGCAGAGTCACTTTCAGAATCTGTTACACTAAACACTACCTATATAATTTGTACCCCCAGTATTATATAAATTGTACCAACTATGTACGTTGTACCACAAACAAACCATATAATCACAAACAATGCTAACATATCGTATGTTCAAACACCAATAACATTAAATTTAATGCTAATGAATATTTGAATCCTAAAACGCAAGCCTTAAATACTGAAATATTGCCGAAACCGGCCTCTATGCTAAAATAATTTATAATAATTTATATGCCATGCTTTACTAAAATAATTTTTTACTCTTAAGAACTATTGTCGTGCCTCTGTCACAGCCTGAAACTGCTAAGGAAAATGAGTTGGAACTGGAGCCTACTGAGGTCGGAGGGAGAGGTGTCTGTGGCTTCAGAGGGATATGGGGAAGAGCAGGCCAAGGCAGGCCAGGGCCTTTCAGGACTGGGACAGGATGAACATGAGAGACAGAGCTCAGGCGATGAGCAAGGGCCACCCCCTCCTGATCCTAGAGCATGGAGAGTGGAGAGAAGGAGAAAACAATGCAGACAGACTCAACTACTAGGGAGGAGAGTGTCCCACCCCCCTCCACAAGGCACACCTTGAGACTGAGACTTAAAGAGACGCTGTGGGGAGGGGCATCTGTCAGGAACAAATACCGATTTCTTGGAGTTTTGTGTGCTGTTGCTGATCTTGGAAACAACTCTCTGATCACAACTCTGTGTTGTGATTTTTGCTTGGAAACCCTGAAAGTCTGACCATTAGACTGGCTTACAAACTTGATTTGGTGTTCAAAGACCTCGGATTGAATTTTGACTTCTCTTCTGAAACTGCTCAGGCACGCAATTTCCATAGACTCATTAGATTTTGGATGTATGTTTCTTTCCTTGTTATCTATGTGGCCTTCAGTAAATTACTCTTTTAATCTATGTGTGAGTTGAAACCTAAAGGAGGATGGCTTGTTTCATACATACACTTCCCCTGTCTGAAGAGTTAAAAACTTGTGAAACGCAGCCAAAGGCTGGTGAAAGTGTGTGTGTCTTACTTTGTTTTGGGGCTGGCCAGAAACATGGGAGCATTTGGGGAAAATTTGGAGCAATTAAAGGGCGGTTTGAATTGCCAGCTGTTTTGCCTTTATTTTATTAAAAAGTCACTGTAAAGAAATAGTAAATTTATAATTGGGACAAATAATGAATAAAGTCACCTGACATCTGGAATGAGATGGTTCCCACAATTATGGCATTCTACACAGAATTGGGGATAGGGTGAATGGGTCTCCCTTGCTGGATGTGGGTGTCCGTGTGTGTACTGATTTGTCAGATTGCTATCTTATTTATACTGTATTGTATTTTTAATGCTATTTGCTTGATAAGCCTATCTCACAGCAATTTTTAAGTTGAATAGTGACCAAATCTAATAAAACAAACTAAGAAAAAGTCAACAACTTTGAACCAGGGAAGATACTACAATTATTTACACAGCTGTGTAAATATTCTATCTGTATTACAAGTACCTTGAAACGCTACTTATGATTACTTCAATTTCCTTCAACAGTTTCTTTAAAAAATTGTGCAACTTACGATCATGCCACTACAAATAGCTAACATTGTGATCTTAATGCCTGAAAATCCCAAATTTTGTCAGGATTCAAATAAAAGATATTTAATTAAGCTAAGTTTTAAATACTAGTTTTTAAATAATTCCATTAATTTAAACAACTTTTCAATTAGTAGCCTCTATTCATAAAAACATAATTTTCTACCTAGTCTCCCAGCATTCATTTACTCTAAGCCAGGGGTGTCAAACTGCCGGCCTGCAGGCTGCTTGCATCATATGGAGGCCGCATCCACCCCAGCTCTGGCAATGCAAAAAAAAGGTATGATATGTCACGACAGATCACGTGACGTGGCGAGTTTAACACCCATGCTCTAAGCAAACAGAAATTTAACTTATTAAAAAGACTGGACATATTTTCCAAGATTTTGTTTTTGGTCAGTTGAAATGCCACAGCTAACATTTTAAATGATCATATTGGTTATAATTTAATCTGCTAACTTTAATCCACAAGGAAATTAAATGTTTTTCACCAGTATTCTTTAGGGGGAATTTATTTTCTTCTAATACAAGATAAGAACCCTGATGGTACAATAATTAAAATGCAGAATTGAAAGCTAACTCTGCTCACAGCCAGGAGTTTGATCCTGATGGGGCTCAAGGTTGTCTCAGACTTCCATCCTTCCGAGGTTGGTAAAATGAGGACTCAGATTATTGAGAATATGCCGACATTGTAAATCACTCAAGAGTGTGCTATAAAGCACTATGGAGTGGGTATATAAGTTTAAGTGCTATTGCTATAAGTGTTTGAAATGCCAGAAGTTATGATTGCAACCAAATTCAGTCACGTGTATGTTAAAGAGACAATTACATTTTAATTTTTATTTGTTCATCTTTGCCTATAAATAAAATCTGTTGTTTCTGCTACTGAACATACTCTCTTGCAGAGTAACAATTGCTTTCAGCTCAATTTTTTTAAAATTGAAAAAAAATAGTGAAATTTAAAAGTTCTATTATAATATTATTTGTAAAACATAGTGATATGCTATCACTGTTTATTATTTTTATACATTATTTTTATACATTAAAAGACAATTGCTGGAGTTTGAGTCCATATAGCTTTCTTCCTGACATTACAAATTGAGATGCTCAAATGCTAATTAACACTGATTTGTATCAATTACCTATCGTGGGACAAGCACATGGGAACATACTGGATTAAGGGATTTCCTTTAGATTAGAAAGGATTGCTGATTCCTAGCCTTGATAATTATAAATGGAAAAACAAAGACTGTTATGGTATGGCTAGCATTTTCTATGGCATACAAATACTTCACAACTGATGACTGCAACTTTACAATACATTACTGAATTGCAAGAAATTGGGTAGATACAGCTTCCATATCATTAGAAATATCTGGGGATATATAAAGATAATTTAAGAACGACTTCAATATATGCCATCATGTTGAAGATATGCTCCTCACATGACCAACAACTCTGGAACGAAAAGGCATTTCAAATTAAACTGAGAAAACCATAATTCTGACCTATTACGGAAATGTAGAATGTATATGCAATATAAAATATACTTTAAACTCACTAGAAACTAATTCCTGAGATTCCCCCAAGTTAGGACCAGGTTTTTTTTAATATAATCATCTAAATAATAAACCCCATTAATTTCCTAAGTTATTCTTTTGGAACTGGAATGCTATCCACATGTATAATTAAAATAGAAAAGAGACAGTTAAACTTCTTCTGGTAAGAAGTTTAATTACTCACTATTAAAGTTTTAATAATTTCAGCCTTCCATTGAACAATACAAAGTAGTTTAATTTGTACTAATATGTTTGGCCCAACAGGAAGAACCCCTAACTGACTTTGGTTTATCTTGAAAAGCTAAGCTATTTGGATGGAGACCACCATGGAATCCCAAGGCTGTATACTATACAAGAATTTTTTTAAAAAAGCCAGACACCTTTGGCAGGATACTTTTGTAGGTACCAAACAGAATAGATAAGTAAGAGGTAGATTACTACAAAGAATCAAGCTCAAGAAAGTATTTAATTGTTTTGCAGTTTCCAAATAATGGTACACAAACCAAAAACAGGATTTCCATTACCAAGTATCCAATACAGTATAATATCTAAATTGGGCTTTTGTGATTCCAACATGTTCCAAAGTAGTGTACCTATAAAGAAGATTCAATTTAATGATTTAAACTATAATTTATTCATTTTAGGAACATCATACATAATTCTAGTGTCTAGTAAATGACATTCTTCTCATTTGAGGGGCTACCACAAAGAAGAGGACGTCGAACTATTCTCCAAAGCACCAGAGGGCAAGACAAGAAACAATGGTTGGAAACGGACCAAAGAGAGAAGCAATCTGGAATTAAGGAGAAATTTCCTAACAGTGAGGACAATTAACCAGTGGAATAGATTCCCTTCAGAAATCGTGGGCGCTCCATCACTGGAAGTTTTTAAGAAGAGACTAAAGACAGTCATTTGTCTGAAATGGTATAGGTTCTCCTGCTTGATCTGGGGATTGGACCAGAAGACCTCCAAGGTCCCTTCCAGCTCTATTTCTATTCTATATTCTATTCTACTCTACTCTACTCTATTGATATAAAGGTGAAGGTTTCCCCTGTCCAATCGTTTCTGATTCTCCATGTTTTAGCCAAGGGAACTAACATTGTCCAAAGACATTTCCATGGTCATATGGCCAACATGACTATTTGCCAAGGTGCATTGAACACTGTTACCTTCCCACTGAAGTGGTCCCTATTTATTTACTCACATTTGCATGCTCCCAGACTGCTAGGTGGTCAGATCCGGGGCATACAACGTGAGCTCATCCCATCATGCAGCACTCGGGTCTCAAACCCGAGCATCTTTAACCATCTTTGAGCCACTGAGCCCCTCATTTGATATAACCTGATTATATATTTGCAGTATGCAAATAAACATACAGCTAATTTTTAAAAAATATATATAACAGATAAGCAATTATTTTATCAGAATATTTTCCAGCTTTTAATTGCAAAAATGTTATCTAAGTATCAGATAAGTAGATACATATTTGACCATTAGGCATTGAACAAACCCGAGTCCAATTTATTACAATATATACTTGGAAAGATATTTTTGCTGTGATATATATGGTTATATAACAGAACAACCATCACCAAGTCTAAAAATGATTGTACTCCAGCAGCTCAAATTCTGTTGAGTTTGCATTTTTTCTAAAGAAATCAGTTACCAGATCTACTATCTTGTTCCCATATCACATTAGCAGTTACAAAAAAATGCAATAATAAAACAATATGATGAGAAGTTTACCTTTGTTAGCTTCATTATTTTTTAAAAAATGCTAAAGAGTTTTAAAATCTAATTTAAAAAGACATCTGATTTTCATTATTTTTAATAATCAATTTTTACCCATGCTATTAAGTTCAATATGCTAAAACGTAACTACTACTTTGGGCTTAGCATGTTATCTGAACTTAATCATTGTAGGAGCCGTGATGGTGCAGTGGTTAAAATGCAGTATTGTAGGCTAACTCTGCCCACAGCCAGGAGTTTGATCCTGGTTGTCTCAAGGTTGACTCAGCCTCCCATCCTTCAGAGGTTGGTAAAATGAAGATCCAGATTGTTGGGGTCAATATGTTGACTCTTTAAACTGCTCAGAGAGTGCTGCAACGTCTAAATGCTATAGCTTAGTGCTTTGGGTATTCCCTACCAGTTGCTATTTAACACAAAATATTAAGCAAATCTTATCATAGCTCAATATATGAATTCAACTTAAATAAACAGATTTCTCTATAGTATTTAATTCCAGTTTATTATACAAAATGTTTACATATATAGTAAGTCTGCAAAAAGGTATGGGAAATTATTCAATAATGCCCTCGAAACACATTTTTTGCAATACGCTGCACATACTCCAAAATCAATTAAGATGCCCTAGGAAAACTTCTCAAATATATCTGGGTGATATATAATGAGCTGTGATAAGATGGGAAACCCCCCCCCCAAAATTGTCTCTTCCTCTTTTTTTGCAATACATTTTCCAATCTAACCTTCATTAGATTCTATTCATATGTATTTTTATCCCCAAATCTATTTTGATTGAAATTGGAACTAATGAATATCTATGCCCAAAGATGAACCTGTGTACTTTTTATTATTTGGAATCTTTCAATTGATATACACATTTTCACTTGTGGCAGAAGTTATAATGCTACAACTATCTGAATTATGACCTTACTCAAATCCTATGCAGATTCAGAATGAAAAAATGATAAACCTCTCTTGTTCTAATTATATAAGCCAAAGTTCATCCTAGCATTATCATTAAATCTGGAGATACTCAAATAGTAGTCAAGGTATTGGACTGGCATCAAGGAAATTCTAGCTTTATAGCTCCTTTATCCACAGAAATTCAGTACATAACTTTGAGCCAGTCATTCTCTTAGTTCAACATAATCCAGAGTTGTCATGATAGAAGGAAATCAGATGGAGTATTATGTATTCAGCTTCTTAAAAAATGGGATTAAATATAATAACATTATTACCAAACTATGTAAATCTGTAGACAAATATAAAAAATGTATTCAAGCCTCTAATTCTTCTCTCAGAAGAGATGTTAATTCATTATTTAAATTTCTTAGTAACAAGATTTACAAAATCAGAATTAAACTATTGTGCTTAACAGTTACAGATGTAGTTGAGTTTTAAAAAGCTTTAACTATTAATGTTTTACTTGGATAGGGCTAATTGGATATCCCTAGTTATTCACTTTTTAACTATATGTTTTCTTAGAAATGCGTAACTAACCTCATGGAAACTTACTCCCAAATAATTCCTACGGTATATAAGAGTGCAACACAAGCAACCATACATCAATGATCCTTCTCCGCCTAATCTACCTTGGAGTTTTGTTAGAATTCTGGATAAAATGGAAAAGGAGCCATGTGCCTTGTATTGCCTTGAGTTCTTTGAGGATAAACACGCATTAAGTTCTGTTCAAATTCAGAACTGGCAAAGAAAGATTTCTTTTTTCTTCTACATCAGGCTGCTTTATATAATTTAAAACATAACAAATTGACTTACATTTCTATACAACACATAAAGAATAAATATGCAATCTGAAATGCAGACTATTAAATTTACAGGAGGCTATTAGAAAAATGCAGCTAAGACTTTGTAAAGCTACCTTTTTATTCCCATAAAAACAATGTAATAAAAATTCTGGAAGCTATTCGAAAAACTATCTAAAAAGGATAAACAAATAGACATTTTTCACATTACATAAGCTGGGCAATTCTGGGGAGAGGTCTGCATGCTTCACAAGAATCTTCTGATTTGTTTTCTTTTTTTTCTTTCTTCTATGAGGGCTAAATAAACCAACAAATATGATTCTAGATGAAAAAGATTTAAGAACAAACATTGCTTCTTTCACATTCTGTTTACAGTATTTAACTACATTGAAGTACAAATCCACTATTTAAAATCTAACAATTTCAAGAATTATGCATAGTATTTTAAATTTCCAGTAGTTCAGGAAAGACACACAGCACAGAATAATGTACTTAGTTACTTCATACATTATATTTAACAATACGCTGTTATAGTGGTATTCACAGCAATATCTATATCAAAATACAATGGGTAGAAACCAAATAAATATTTTAAGCATGAAACGCTCAAGAATGCCCAATGAGATCTTTTATCCTAACAATTTCTTTTCCCCAGCTTATTATCATATTTTAAACAAAAAAGGTTAAGATCACAGTTGAGTTAACTCCTAGTGATTAAATAGATGCAACTATGTAATTTTCTCGGCAACAGCACAGAAATGGTTTGATATTGCCTTCTTCCAGAATGTTTAATTTCTTAGAGTAGTTTATAATCTTGGTATCCTTCTTAATCTTTCATCCAATTAGTAAGCAATTTCAATGATACTTAATACCTCAATGATCGTTAACTTCCTCCCCTTGTAAGTCATAAGAAAACTAAGATGCTTTTGGAAAGTCTCCTCCTTCCATTGGGTGGCATGGTAGATTGCTGTTCAGTTTAGATTCCCCCCCAAAACAGATACAACTCTGAATCTCAGCCAAAATCTAGCCAACTGTGCTTTAAAAATTAAAGAGCTTAGTGTGACAAATTATTTATTCAGTTGTTTCCTCATAAAAAATATCTTCTATTGTTTCTTCCTTCCCTGATACTGTATATACTAAAACCTAAGGTTAAGACGTAAAGGTTCTATTTATATTTTCTTAGCTAACAAACTTATCAAATGATTGGTATATCAAATCAGGAACAATAATTTTATATTCATCTTAAATTCATAATGACAATCTTTTCAAAAATCCTTATAAGAAAATAATTAAGTATTCATATGATAAACTAATCTAACCATGTTTTGCTATAGCATATTATTGTATCTGATGTTAAGCTATTAAAAAATTAAAACATTATATAGTTGAGAACTTTAAGATAGTATTTTGTATCTTGAAGTTGGAAACAATGATATGAATGAGCCACTGACTCACAAATCTTGAATTTGAATTGCAAGAGCATAGTTTACAGTAAACTATATTAATTTAAAATGCATTACCGTTACTGTCATAAGCTTATATATTCTAAATTACCAGGAATTTATTAAAAAAAGAAACCATTTTATTCACTTTCAATCAAAAATGCCATAAAATCATTAAACATGTTTTAATAGTTCTATCATAAGTAGCTACCAATTTTATCAGAAACTATCTATGAAATGGCTTATTCTGATTTAGTCAATACACAATTTGGGTTTAATGAAGCTATTTTCAAATTATATATCACTTCAGTATCTTTCCAAATACTGATTTTAGCTTTAAAATTTATATCCCTGAAGCCTCTGTAAACCCAAGTTATCATATACAACATTATAATGAATAGAGACTACCAAAACCTTCCACTATTATTAAACCAACCCTGGAAATATTTTGCTGTTGTACAGGTCATATCTAGGTACTACATCCAAATAAATAAAATTTACTAGTATACATCAAGAAAAAAAATCATATCCCTGCACATCAATTACCTATATGGATTTTCTAATAATTCTGTATTTTATAAATACATATTGAGTGGTCATAAATTTTAAACTAAACATAAAATCTGTACAGAAACATATTTAATTGGGCACTGCAACTTTCAAATGAAATCTTACTTATTGTATGTTACATGTAATACAGTTATGTTTCTATAGAACTCTTCACAAATGTAATTGCTTTAACTGAGACATAGTTTCTCTCATTTAACAATTTTACTAAAGAAATGATGTCACTAGGGAAATCAGTAGGATTGTTTCTTGAATGTAGTATTGAAAAGTAAAATAAATGCCTTAAATGGAATAAAATACTTATTTCCAGAATGCTTGTATATAGCTGGCAAATTCTCTTATGCAGTAAATTGAACCAATATACAAATATAAATATATTAAATAATAAAAAATATAAACATATAATAGGAGACAATTTCAAGAAAAAAATTGCTAAGGAAATCTTGTAAATTTCTTTTCACTGACAATATATTAGATCATACTTAAAATACTATTAGCATACAATGTAATAATATTAGCAATGAGGAAAGTTTCAGTAATAGAATGAAACATAATAAATGTTAACCCTTGTATGCTGTTCTTAAATATATTTTCACTGGAATTTCTAGTTGTTACTTATTGACTTACCTAGTTGTTTTATGATAATTATAAAATTAAAAATTCTAATTAAACAATCTCAAAATCAGTAACATATTACCTAATTTAATATTAGCTCTTTCAGGAATTATTAAAAATGGCTGCCTTTAGCTACTACTCATTTACATTGTAGAATTCACATACTATAAAAGTGCTGAGAAATCTAGAACATTTTGGAAACTTGAGCCTCTATCAATATTTCATTTAAAACTGAATTAATTCCAGTTTAATAGAAATAGGCTGAAAATAAGACTGCATGAATTCATACATGCAGTACATCTGTAATAATGTGATACCAATATTCTTGGTTTGCAAATTGGGCCGTTGGACCAAACTGAAAAATTATTTGCCGCAACATGTTATTTTGATTGCTTAGTCCTTGTCAAATGTATATATCAGATCATACTCAAGGTAGTAACACTTTTTCTTTTGCATATTATGTCATTTAATTATGACTCATTCACAATAAAAAAACATGAGTACATTTTTTCAGACTAATTTTAAATAATTTATAATGTGAAATGTTAGCTAAGAATACACACAACAGCCATAGAATAAAAACTCCTATTTCTTAGATGGGAAGGGTTTTTTATTACACTTTATTTATCATTAGTTATCAGTGTAAGTGAGTGTAGTAATAAAGATTAAGCTAAACAAATATTACAGGTCAAGAGGACACATTTAAATTACAATTTATGAAAAATAAACATTCATTACACACACTTCAAGGATGGAGAGAAATTTGTAAATTTAGCAGTTTTTTGCTAAAGGTTTTTCTGAAAAAAATAACTCGGAAAACCAACTAAGATAAAGTGGGTTTTTTTAAAAAAATTATGTAAAAATATCATACACATGAAGCTTTCTTCTGTCAGTTGCCAAGAAAGATTTGGATCATTGACTAGAACTTAATATTCAGTTTACAGGTACTTATTACAGAAGAACACAAGAAAAAAGAAACCAAAAGATTTCTCTTTTCAAAAATGAAAAGGTTTTAGCTTTAAAATATGCTTTTAATAATTTTAAGATACAACTGATGGAATTATATCTTCAAACTCAGAAAAACTCCTCCTCTTCTTTCTATAGGCTACTGTAAACCAATAGAAAATGCTCCATTTTTAAAAATCTTTCCTATTAGATATATTTATCCATTTATAGAAATAGCAGGAGAGTATGTTAAACAATGAAAGCATTATTTTCCCTTTCTTTACTTTTGAATATAAAAAGGTGCATAACAGAAAATGTTTATACTCCTTCAAAAGTACATCCATTCATATACAAGGATTTGGAAATATGAAAAATATCCAATTTTTTCAATAACTATAAGAGGATTTCATTAAAATGTTATGTTTTTTTCATTTTAAACTTGAAATAAGTTAACTAAATATTGATAATTTACTCTAAATGCTGTAAATAAATAGTATTAAGTGAAAAGTATAGAATAGGTAAATTTTGTATTTACTTTCTCCCTGCTTGTTCACAGAAGCATTATATTACTAGGGCTTTTAGCTTTTAAAAAAAATTAATCTTCAAAAAAAAAAAAAACCTCCACCATTAAAGATCTAAGCAAAACTGTTATTCCTGTAAAACAAGTTATTTGCACTATTGGATAACAGAATATGTATTTTCCTAACATCTTCCAATTGTATAAACTTTTTGCAGTATTTTATGTGAAAGAAATATCATAACCCAAGCAACAAAAAATCAAAGTATGTGAATATGCTTGTGTTTTAAACTTAATTTCTTATGTCTTAAATACAACACAAGTACACTGATTTTGATATTAATGTTTAAAACCGTATCTTAATCTTTTTTCCAGAAAGAACTGGCGCCCCTTAGCGTTCACCTCTTAAAACATTTAAATCATTCACTTATTTGCATAGGACATTTTTTTTTAACATTCCAGAAAGTTTTCAACATTTGCAGTTCTTCCACCCAGAAGCCAATGCAAACAGAGGAAAACAGGATTTAAAGGGCTACTAAAAGAAAAGAACAGTAGTATAGGAAAAAATGTATATAATATTGGGACAATCAGTTTGACTTTTGAATTATTAGATTTTCCAGTTCTTATTTTGGACTTATGAAAAAACTGACAATTCAAAGCCTTCAATGCTTCAAGAGCATTCAAAAGATTCAGTGACTTAATACATTCTTGAAATAGTCACACCAAAAATATTCTCATGTGCTCTTCTTACAGAATCTTTAGGGTTCTATTCTCCTATGATGATTCCAGAAATTTTTAGTCATTGTTAGTGTTGTGATAGTTATTTTTAAAAAGGAATTTATACTAAACTATTCCCATTTTTATACTCAGAAACTTTTTTACTTGATATCCAGGGTATGTTATTAATTTTCATCTAAACTAAAATTAGCCAAATGCAAACCCTAATCAACTGCTATTTGAACAATATCCTTCAAAGGAACCCAAATATGTCACATTTCAGTTACAGCTATGAATATGCTTCTCCAACAATAAAGATTAAACCATCTCAAAGGGAACCTGAAAAGCACTAATTCTGTCTAATTCACAAATGATGAGGAAACCAAGTTTCACCTATCTTCTTAAAATATGAAAGTTTCAAGATGTTTTAGAATTTTGACTGAATTTTATTCTGAACATACAGTATACGTTCAAAACTTTTATATTTAAGGTATATTTTATGACATTTCTAACTGAATTCTCAAACCAAATAATTTGTTTAAAATTTACAACATTTGAAATTACTTATTTTGCGGAAACCTAAATCTGCACTAACTTCGGTCTGCAAACTTACTTACTTGCCCCAACCTTGCACCTTCTCTTGGAATTCAACTACAGACACACGGCCTAAAACTACCAACGGTTATTCAGAGACTCCAAAAACACTTTTCGCGTTGACTTTTGATAGTCAAATGGAGAATCACCCAGTATGTCTTTCACGGTAGAAGCTAATAAAGTTCGTAATATTTATTCGCAGACATAATACTTTTGTGTCTTTTTAGGCCGACAACCAGCCCAATATTGAATAAAAGAACTGAGCCCCTCAAGTTTCTCCCGTTTTTTTTCACGTCCCTCCGCGCAAACTCAAAATAAAAATCAGCCATGTACAGTTTAGGCTGAAAGACTAAGTTGCTTAAAAGTATTTCATAAACATACCATCGGGCCTACTGTGCCTTTCATACTTTCAATGAAGATTTAAGAACTGAAAATGCTATAATCCTATTAAAAAAACTTTCTCCTCTCCCAACTTTTTTCTTATACAAAATATAATTTTATATACTAAGTTTGCCGATTAAAAAGTATCTACACAGAAATTAAGATCACGTAGAGAGTTTATAGTTCCCTAAAGGCCAAAACTTCTGCGTGTAGACTTCCCGCTTCTCTTTGTTTATGGGCAAGAGGCGAAGCCAAAAGACGCCATTGAGGGGGCCCAAAGCCTCGTCCGCCCCCATTTGAAGGATAGGAATGGGAAGGGCAAAGCGGATCTATGTCGCGGAGAGGCCCAAAGTGTCGGGGCACGGGCACCACTATCCCCCTTACCCTCAGACCTGCAAAAAAGAGTTAGTTCTGGGGTTTTCGTTTGAGTTCTTGTAATTGCGTTTTACCTTCGTCCAGCAGCCTCTCGAGATGGTTGAATATCCCGCAGAAGTTAGGGAGGCTGCTCATGAGCTTCTTGTCGTTCATCAACTGCATCAGGTAATCGGGGCTCGGCTTGGGCTTCTCCTTCGTTTCCATTTCCCCAACCATATTCCAAATAGAGAGCGAGCGAGCGCCCGCACCAGCACTCACCCAACCACCGCACTGGGTGCACGCCAGACGGGGAAGAAACGGGGTGTGTTATGTGGGCTGAGGGGGGGAGAGGCCTCTTCCCCCCCTAGGAAAACAGGAGAGCGGAAAAAAGGGGGTCTCGTCAACGAAGAAGCCACAACCACGCCGCGGCGGGTCTCAGGCGATGGAGGAAAATAAAAGGGGGGAACCGCCACCCCAAACCCTCCTCGGCCGCCGCCACCACGGAGGGTTGCGCCCTAGTCGTCTTCCACCCCGACTGTACAGTGATCCTCCTCCACCACCGCCGCTTCCTGTCGCCGCTCCCACTGGATGCCTTTCTCCAAAGCAGCGCAGTCTTCGGTAGTTCCCCCTCCTCTCCCTCGCCGCACACGCAGACGTTGGTCGCGGCTCTTTTGTCGGCGCTGCTGCCCCCTGGTCTGTCTCCGCGGCTGGGAGGCAGGCAAAGGGGCGGCGGACTTGGCCGTTTCCCGAGGAGTCCTCGCGGGTGCTGCCGCCGCCGCCGCGTATTGTAAGGCTGTTCCCGGCCACCGGCGGTGCTTCCGTTGTTGTTATTCCTACCGCTGCTGCTGGCAGTTCCGCCTCGTCTCCCGCGCCGCCTTGCCTCCTTCCCCTCCCGCTTCTGCCGTTTGCTTGAGGCTGACGACTCTCAGCCCCGCCGCTGCCGCCGCTGTGGTGCCTTCACCTCCTCCTGCCTCCTCCTCTTCAGTTCGCTCTGGAGTTCGCTTCAGTTCAGGCGGCGCTGGCAGCGGCGGCAGCAAGCAACGACGGCGGGAAGGGGAGGGAACAGAGGGGCAGGGAGGGGGCAGCGGAGGAGCAGAGGCGGGGCGGCCGTTAATCAGCGACGGCAACGGTAGCGGCGGCGGCAGAGGCGCCACTTGGCAGATCCACTCCGCTCCGCCCCTCCAGCTTGCCTGTGAGCGACTGGGGACTCGGTTGACAGCCGGCGGTGAGCGGAAGGGAGCGCGCCCCTCACACCCACACCCGTGTGATCTGCCTGGGCTTTGGAGTGACGGAGCGCGCCTCCGAGAGCTCGCGCCGCTGCCTCGTACTACTTTTACGCGCGAGGTGGTTGCGCGCGTGCGCGTGATCCCTCCTTTCCCCTCCCCGCTTGCCGCCCTACCGATTTTTTTGTTGTTGTTGTTTTGTACAGAAATCCCGTACGCGACCGCACGGGAAAGAAACTGAACAAACTCTGGCTACTTCACAGATCCGGTGTTGGGGCGGGGCTCGGTCACGTGGTGCTAGTGGGAGGGGGGAAGAGCCCTGATCTGGTTGCGCTGCCTCTGAGGCGCAAGCGCGCTGCGTTTTCTGCCACCCGCGATTCGCACGAGGGTGCGCGCCCGCGCGCGCTTTCAATTGTGTAGCGCCCTTTATTGAGGTTTAGGATTGAAACGGGAGAGGCGGGGTTGAAATGAGTATTGTGCGCTTGCGCAAGAGGGAGAGGGAAGAAGACAGACGAAGGGATCGGGGGTGCACCAAGAAGGGGTGATGTTCGTCTGTCTCGAGTAGCGGCTGCGAAGGCAAGGGAAAGCGCGGCTATTAAGCAAGGCGGCTTCTCCGCGGCGAACAGAACTGGGAGCGGAGAAGCCGAAGCGCTTCCCCGTGCAAAGTTTAGCTCACCCGTTCATTTAGGAGGTGTCTTCCGACCGCACGCGAGGTACCCCCCCACCCGTCCGAGCGCATACGGTGGGAAGTCAATGCTTTTACATTGGATGGTGGTCCGGACCTCTGGCGATGCAGACACAGCCCGTTGCACTTCTTGAGAGACTGGCTGGGAAGTTGGGCAGCGTCGGCTCGCTTTCCTTTTCGCCTGTTTGGCAGCCCCCTCCCTTCCTCTGCACGCCAGAGGCCTTGGGCACGGCGGCCTGCGTGGGTTCCCTTTGGGGGTGGGGGAGGTCTCAGTGAAAAGCTGTCTACCTCTGCTGGCTCGTCTCTTGACCTAAACTCATTTTCGTGCAAGAAGTTCTACCGAGGGTTGACGCGGTCTTCCAACGCTCTAAGTAGCTGGCAAAGCTTCACCGCTGGAGCAGAAAGGCGGGAAAACTCTCTTTGGTATTAACAAAAAAAACAAACAAAAAATCCCCAACAGCTGATTCGGATTTGAGGTTTCTTGACTAGCCGGGAAGAAGCCGAGTAGCCGGTTCCACGCAAAAGCCGCCGCGGCCGTTCCCTTCTCCCTTCTTCAGACGAGGGAGCTTAGCCTAGCATCCCAGCTGCCCTAGTCTCTAGTAAATCCCACTGAGATGAATGAGCAGTTCTGCCGAGAAACCGCTGCCGGGCTGGAGCTTTCCAGCCGCCTGGAAGTCCCCATCAAAGCCTAAGGCTTCCTGTGCTCGCGAGTATCTTTAGAAACCAACTTCCCGCCCAGACTAGCGGCTTGAATGAATTCTTTCTTTTTGGAGGGCCACCAAACCGACCTCCTATCGAATTTGCACCTTATTTTCCCCGATTTCGAGGTAGTCTACAAAGAAGACGTGCCTCCGCTCTTTTTTTTTTTCCTTTTCCTTTTTTACCTTTGTTAAATACTTTCACGCCATCGGTCAACTAAGTAACCAGAGTTTTTTTTTCCTCTCCCCTGCCCAGCAGTACCCACATTTGCACTTCTTATGCGCCCCCTGTAAAGACTTTTTATCGCTGCATTCTTAACTTTCATCCATGTTTCTCGTTAGAAGTAGTGTGTGGTTTACAGCTGCCTGCATGCTGAATTTTATTTCTACAAAACTGAATAAAAAAGGAAGGGAAGGGACTTAAGAAAAAATACAGAAGAGAATATAGTTAGGTTTTATTATCCATGTAGCCTAGTGCTAGACCCATATTTCAGAAAATGTGATTGATTTCAAAGTGGCATGCCAAGCACCTGCCACTCATTTATTTGGAAGAATGGCTCACTTTGTTTAACAACTGGTTTTATTCCCCATGGAAGCTTAATCAGTAGTTCTATTGACAGTGTGTTTCACTGAAACCTGATGCATAAAAACACAGTAACAAATACCAATGAATTCCTTTGTATGCTTTTCTGTATTTTAACAAGGATATTGATAAAATTGACCACATGGAGCAATGCCAGTGGTTTAGGTTTATTTTTACATTCCATTAGAAATCATGTAATTGTTTTGACTCTGATTCAGAATGCTGTCATTCTTTCCCAAGAACTAATGTGTGTACTAATGTTGTTCAGTGTTATTGTTAATTTAAACATTTGTTCAAAAACTTTGAAAAAAAAAGTAATTTCTGTCAATACAGATTATATAGGTTTTTTTAAGGAGCGGAAGAAAAGGAATTTGGTTAAATTAACAGATCCTTTTCTCCTTTTGGAGAATATCTGTACTCAATATGTATATTAAAAGAAGAACATATAAAGCAACCCCATTTTAGCATGATTTATTAAATGTGTTGCCACTGCTTGCTACAATCAAATCAAAACTAGGTATATTACAGTCCAATCCTAGACCTGTTTGCTTAGTCCTTCCATTGACTTTAGTGCACTTCTTAGTAAGTATTATGGGGTATTATTGCCTGATGATTTAAAGATAAGAACTAACAGTGAATGGGCTGATCTCACCCCATCTGCTTTGGCATCACTTCACTGGCCTTTTGCAGACCTGAAATGTCAAGCAGAAAAATGTCTTCAGAGTAGTATTTCAGACTTCAACTGATTTGATTAATATGATTAATAAACATGACTTAGGAAGCAGGAACTTTTACTTATTTGTTGCTTTTTATTAGAACTATAGGCATATTCTTTTACTTTCTGTCATGTAGATTTATTTCTTACATATGTGTACAGACCATGCTGTTCTCATTTTCTTTTCAAGAGGATTCCGATGCTTTCAAGAGTATTGTTTAATATTCTTACTAGGCAACTGCCCAGATTGCCATGGGATTAGTCTGCTTCCCATTGAAATAGCAACAAAAGGGAGACACGGTTCCTCATGT
The DNA here is from genome assembly GCF_016545835.1 of Crotalus tigris. Taxonomy (NCBI): domain Eukaryota; kingdom Metazoa; phylum Chordata; class Lepidosauria; order Squamata; family Viperidae; genus Crotalus; species Crotalus tigris. Next base: position 563,233 of record NW_024100175.1, read on the forward strand.
GACTGTTGCACCAAATTTGATGATCACATATCCCTGGATGTGACCAAATTTGCGGCTTTGTTCTCTTAGCTTCCTTCCTTTTCTTAATCTAAAATAAATAAATAAATATTGCTCTAGTGTGCAATCATCTTTTTAAAAACATCCCAAGGTAGCTGACATGGTAATAGTGGTAGACTATGCTAGTAGATGAGGGCTATTTCATGTACTGTGTTATCTACTTTCTCTTAGGTATATTTCAAATATTTATTCATGGATCAATATTTATTTGACTCTGCACACCCCCTGAAATGGTCTTAGGGACCCCAGGAGTCATCACACCACACTTTGAGTATTCTTGCTCTGGAACAATATTTCTTGAACTTTTCAAGGCTACAGAATATCCAGCACTTTAATGAGGAATGTTTCTTTAAAAAAACCCATAAAGGAATATTGAAATAAAACTTACTGTAACGTTTATTTTTCTTTATCTTTCATACATCAGCTACAAAATTTAATAGAATGTATAGTGTTGTTTTGTATTTGTTTGGGTGCTTTATTTGAATCAGTTTTTGATTCCTTCCAGAGAAGTTTCTGCAATTTTCTGGACAAGTTTTTCAGAAGTGGATTGCCATTGCCTCCTTCCTAGGGCTGAAAGAGAGTGATTGGCCCAGGTTACTCAGCTGGCTTCATGCTTAAGACAGGATTAGAACTGGGATGGATTTGATTTAAATCAGGTTGATTTAAATCGTGATTTAAATCACTAGCAAAAAGGCTTGATTTAAATCAACTCGATTCAACTCATAATTTTTAAAGAGCAACTATCATCTCTGTCTCGCAGCGGCTCCTCTGACCCGCTGTTGACTCACAGACAGTCCCATTTACTTTAATGGGATGGCTGGTGATGTGGCAGTAACACAACAAGGTGAGGGACGTGGCGGGCAGCAGGTGAGCGGATGCCCGCTAACGGGCGCTGCCATGATGGACCTGAAATGACAGGTGTTCTTTAAATGTAATGACTCATTCTTGCTGGTAGTTAGAATCTTTAATACTATTATTTGCAAACAAAATGAAGGTTTCCTATTTAGAATAATAAGCTGTCAGCTTAGTAAAACAGCGATATCAGAACTGATTTTAGGTTAATAGATTAATCACATATAACATGTTTCCCCCAAAATTAGACCTACCTTGAAAATAAGACCTACCCTGATTTTTTGGGGTGGGCCTAATATAAGCCCTACTCCAAAAATAAGCCCTGACCACTCCATCCCATCTCGCTGCCGCAAAGGGGCAGGAGAGTGCATGTCACACCGCTGCCACCACAACAAGGCAAGGCAGGTGGAGGGTGGACGGCGACCTTTTCTTTCACTCCCCTCCCCTGCTAGCTTGGATTCATTGAATGAGTTTACCAAAAATGTAAATATTGCAGAATATACAGCCTCATGCTACATAACTAAGCTCCATTTCATGCTGAATAAACTAAATTATTAATGTATCTTAAATATAAAACTCTCTTTAGATAGATTTTTACTCCAAAAGCATTTTATTAAAATAAATTTAATAAAAATAAAAAAGTCTGTTTGTTTATTTATTTATTTAAAAAAACATTGATTATTATCCACTCTGACTAGAACTCATGGTCTTCTGGTTTCTAGTCTGATCCTTTAACTACTACACAAAATTGGCCATAGAAGATTGTATAAGGAAACATATTTCATGAATATAAGATTTATTAAAGTCTTAGCATTAATGTTTAGCCTGTTTCAATATTGGTTAGTACTAAGTGGTGAAAAACTCCTTTAGCAAGTATATGTTGAAGAAAACTTAGTAAGACTTCCATTGCCTTTCATCTCTGTGATCTTTTGTTCAAAATTCTTGTGATAATTTTTAAAAATACTTTTAATGTACCATAACATATCAAGATAGATCTGCTATCATGCCTTCATTCAAAGATTGGATTTTTGTTAGGGCTTGTAAACTGAATGAATTAAAATCTCATGAAAAAAATCCCTGTTCATCCTAAATTAAGAAAACTTTTAACTCTTTTATCCCTTAGTTGTGTTGAGAAAATAAACCTAGCACAATAGTTATCATTTCTTCAAGGCACTTGTCAGAGTGTAAGACCATTCTAATACTGGGATTGTACAGAGCATTAGAAACTCTATTATAGAAGTTGGCTACTGTGAGATGATTTGGCTTCCAATCTCTTTCCAGGTACAATTCAAGGTGCTGATTATCACTTTTGAGGTCTGGAATGGCATAGAACCAAGTTTTTTGCAGGACTTAATTTCCTGTGGGGTATCTGTACTTTCCACCAGGTCTGATAAGGTGGATAGACTCCAGCTCCCTTCTCTTAAATGCACACATCTCACCTAGGAAACATGTCTTCTATGTGATAGCTGTTGCTCTATGGAACAGCCTTCCCTCTAAAGCTCTGGCAGGCTACCATCCTTCTAACCTTCCAGAAGACCTTGAAGAGATAACCATTCTTGCAAGCATTAGGTAGTGAAGTTGAAGCTCAATACATTTGCAAGTGGAGAAGTTGCTTTTGAAGCACTTGGAGTTTTTCTTGTGGTTATTATGTTTTTCTTGATGTTCTGTGACCTGCTCAGGTTATGGAAATGGGAGCCCATGTAGGTCAAATAAAATAAATATTCCACATAAGAAAAACAAGTCAAATAAAAAAATAGGAGAAGTCAGCCAGTGCTCAAATATAAGGTTCCCAAGGTTCATGTCTCTCTCCCCTAATGTATAATGAAATTGCCCAGGGTATGTGCCAGTTTGAGGTGTGATAATACAATAATGACAACAAACAACTTTACATATCCATTGCAGACTAAGCTGGAGATGTTGTTAAAGTCTTGGGATTAGAGTCTACAAGCTGCTGAAATATAGACTTAAAACTAGACACAGATATTTATTGTCTAGAATGTATTTCGATCCGTTCTGATAAGTCTGAATACAGTAGTATTTTTGAAAAAGCAGTTCACAATTTGGGGGAATCTCATGAACGCATAGCTACTACGAGAGAGGTTGAAGGCCAGGTGGGACTTTGGCCTATTTTAGCTGCTATGCCACAGGTGCCTCTACCTTGAGCCGGAAGTCTTATCAATATTGATTCATGCACTTAATAGCCATTTGATCTATATGTCTACATTCAGTTGCTTTTGAAAACCATTTGGAAACTGCAATTGGTCCAAAATGCAGAGGCTGGTATGGTGACTCAGAATTGTCACAATCCTAAATGACCTATAAAGTGGTGATTGTATTAGTTAGTAATAGGTTGCCAAGTATAATTCAAAATGCTGGTTTTAATTTGAAGAGCTTGATGCTAAGTTACTTATAGGACTGTTTGCTTAATGTAAAAGTGGCATGTCAGACCCTGAAAAAGTCATGGAACACATACTTTAGAATAGCCTCCCTTTCAAAGTCCAGTTAGTGGTCTCCTTACTGCTTTTATTTATTTATTTATTTATTAGACTTATATACCGCTTTAAGTGCAAGCACTCTCTAAGTGGTGTACACCAGTAAGCAATGTATATATATATTTACATTGCCCCCAACAATCTGGGTCCTCATTTTACCTACCCCGGAAGGATGGAAGGCTGAGTCAACCTTGAGCTGGTGAGATTTGAACCGCTGACCTGCTGAACACAGTCAGCTAAAGTGGCCTGCAGTACTACACTCTAACAAATTGTTGAAAATTGAATTGTTCCTCAGGGCATTTGGAGATCGAATAACATCATCATGCTGCTCTTTTACACGTGTTATTGCACATTTTATAGACTGAATTTTATTTCTATATTTTATACCCTTTATATTGTTATTCATGTAAACTACCAGGAACCAGTATAGATTATTGCAATCTAAAAGACCATCGATCCCTCCTTTGGATTTTTTAAAATATTCATTTCCGTGAATGAAAATTAAAATGCAGCCTTTTAGACAAGATTTTTCCAAACCATGTTATAAAGCAGTGGTTCTCAACCCGTAGGTCGGGACCCCATTTGGGGTCGAACGACCATTTCACGGGGGTCGCCAAACAACGCAGTCCGCCCTTTTTTTCCCCTTTTCCTTAGCTGTGCTACTCCCTTTTATTCTATTGGCTTTTGAAAGCCAATAGGAATTGTCCAGGCTGTCTCTGCCCTGCTGAGCCTGCCAAAAGTCCCATTCTGCAAACAGTGCTGCACCAGTTGAGTAGTCCTCGATTTACAACCGGTTGAGTAGTCCTCGACTTACGACCAGTTGGGGGTCGTGGCATTAAAAAGGTTGAGAACCACTGTTATAAAGTATACTCAGAATTCAGTAATGAACACTCTTATGTCTGTTTTCTACACGTATATTGATTCTCCTGGGAAAAGCTGTGGAATCTGTTGGATAAATGTATTTCCCAAAGATTCAAAAAATTATGATAACTACCGTATAGCTATGTTGAAACAAAGTTAATCTTCAAAGGCTTATCTTTGAAGGACTGTGGCTTGAACAAAAACAAGCTCTTTTTTAAGCATAACTAAACTTTTTTTTAAAGTTTTGTTTAAAAACTGTATGCCATCCATTGGAAACAAACAATATCATAAGCACTGAGGTTCTATTTTTGTTTCAGTCACACACACAAAGTGCAGGGGTAACCTTTTGCCCCCCATTAGAAGCAGGTATTTAAAAAGACAAAAACTAAAACTACGTCTTTAATCTAGAGTCTTCCACTTATACATTGATTTTTTTTCCCCCTTTCTTTCTGCGGAAGGATTCTAGTGCAATGCACAATTATCTCTGAGACCAAGGTTGAAGTGTAAAAAGGAAGTGATGGTCAGCAATTATTTGTTTATTTTTATGGTCTCTTTAAGTTTTCCAGAAATGTTCCAACAGCCAGAAAGACAGTCTAGAAGATGGAATTGAGGGCAGCAGAGAACAAAACACTTTGCTTCCCCTCAGAAATTCTTGTACCAATATGTCTGCTGGTATGGAAAAATCTGGAAACTAATCCAGTTGTTTGAAAAGATAAAAACAGGGTTTCCTGACTAAACAATTTTCCATCAATTCTCTTGATAAAACATCTATTTAACATTGTTGATAGTGTTGCAGCAAAAATATTCTTCAAGCATAACTTAATTGACTTCATTTCCAGAAAGTTTTCATTTTCCAGACAATATTTGCTTATTAAGTCATTGTTCTGTATATATTATATAAAATACTAATTTCTATCAAGGGCAAATTTTCATCGCACTTTTATTAATGTACCTTGAGAACATAATTCATTTTCTTTCCATTCTCATGTAAAGTGATAGATTTCTGTAAATTGTACTCAGAACATTCTAAGTGTTGTGGATCTTAACACTTATGAATTTTGATTTTGGGGGGGAAGAGTAACATTACTAGCAAAGGTTAGAAAAGAAGTATAATTGCTGCCTGCATTCAAATTGTAACCCTTAAACAAACAACCTAGATCCTCTATCATAGATAGCTGTTCTGGTTGACAAATCAGTGCATCCTGATTTCAATTCATCTGGACTGAAGGATGCTAGGTTAGGAAAGGGTACTTCACATGGAGGAACAAAATACATATTTCTCTTGCCACCTTCTCTTTGCAAAGCTGTTGGTCATGTGCGGAATCCAACTAGGCAGTGAGACTGGGACTTGGGCTGACAAGAATAAGATGAATAACCCTCTAGAGACAGTGGGTTTGCATACTAGTTTCCAGCATCTTTTCATCCTTTTGAATCTTCTTTTGGTTCACATGCAGATTAACTCTGATTAGGTCCTTACCAAATACTCTGCCCCCCACCTTTGCTTTGGAAGGTAGACAGGAGAATCTAAATATTTATGAGGTCGTCCCTTCCCCCTCATTTATGATGCATTGTTGTTGAAGGTTGAAGAATTACGTTAATGAATGCATGCCTGCACACACAGACACAGAAACCAAGCAAAGGGGGAAAACACAGACAAAGCTTTGTCAGCTTTAATGTCTGCCCTTACCAAACAGTTCCCATGGAAAAAGAGAGGCAAACAAATTTAAAATCTTTTGCCAAGAGAAAGGATTGTCGGGCAAATGTAAAAGCTTAACATCTTTTTGTTTTGAACCTGTTCAGGAAAAAGCAATACAGCCTATTAATATAGAAATTTTACTTTACACTGTAAAGCTGTCTCTAGTTTGATTTGTCCAATAATCAGAGAAGATCCAGTCATGTGCATGAAAAATATATTTAAAAAGAGTCATGGATAATGTAGATCTTACGATTGTTTGGCTTGTATAACACTTAGTTTTGTTTAAAGATAATATACACATCAACATTGCTGGACAAATGTAATTATAACTCCTCCCTTCCTCATGTAATGTGAGTGTATATGGCCCATAGCTTAAATGTATATCAATTCCATTCACACTTATCTAAATACTTTCCAAGGGCCTCATTTCTCTAAGTAAATGTGCCTGCTGTCCTCATCTCCTTTTTCAGTGTTCCAGCTTCTTTATGTTCTTCCCTTCATATATCTCAGGCCTCTCTACTCCTTTCAAAACTCCATTGGTGGCTCCGTAGGTAGCCTAATTTGTCAATCAGATAAGGTGGCTGTGTGGTTTGTTTCCATTGCCTTCCCACTCATTTATATCTAGCATGAATTCTATCACAGGGGAAAATCATAGATAAGATAAGGCACTGCATACAGAAGTATTTTGCATTTATTTTGGTGGGATTTTGCAACAGTTTCATACTTTAGTATCATAATTATCCATTGAATAATGGATTTATGTTTTGCACATAAATATTTGGATATAAACCTTTTTTGACAATGCAAAACCTGAGTTGTACAGATAGGGTGAACACACTGCATTAAAACACTGGAACTGCGGTAGTGCTTAATCAGTTGTTCAAGATTAATCTTGTCCATCTTTTATCATTGCAGCTCTACCCATCAATCCATTTCTTTTATTTCTTTCTAGGAGCAAGAAGCTGGGGAATTTTGCCGTTTACTTCATGGAAGGATAGGAAATGTTAAAACATGTATTCCGTTGTTACCATTTAAACACTTGTTAGATATGGCAGAATGTTCACTGCTTCTTGAAAAGCAATAAGATTTTAACTGACTCCTACTGTTTATGTTCTTGTCTTTTGGGATTTCAAAGTCTGTTGCCTTAATAAATATGTACCAGTTTTCATTGTAGTTTGTTTTCAAGTTGTCTAATTTCATATGTAGTTGGATCCACTAAAGTGATCTACATTTCATTTATTCAAACCCTATCATTTACATCAGTCTCAATATTGACATTACCATTTTCATTTACCATGCTAAGGACTTTCCTGAATGAAAAATAACTTCAAGCTAGATTGAGTTTCAGTATAATGTGGCACACAGGGAGTTTGTAGCAAGAGCAACAATAAGCTAGCTTCCTGATGAGTTAAAGTAAGACATAAAAGACCCCCAGATGATATATAATGATCAAATACAGGGCTTTAGTAGTTAGGACCTTCAAGGAAGCAGCAAATTATCTTTGGAGATGATCTGCTTCATCAACCTGGGCAGCTCCAGCACAAGTGACTTCAACTCCCAGAATTCTCAGCAACAATCACACTAGTTGGGAGTGTGGGAGTGAAGTTCACGTATAATCTATTCAGGAGGGCCAAATTGGATTAAGCATATCACATATTCTTTGAGTGTGATATAATAGTTAATGTGATTAAAAATGAATTTGCCACATGGTAATTGTAACAATGACTTATTTATATATTTAAAACATACTGAGATTCTTCTTTCTCATCACTAATTCATATAGAATTGATTGACTCATTTCTGAGTTGAATTGAGATTTACTGTAATTTTGCCAGTTTTATTTTGGACAATGCTTTTTATTAGCCTTCTCCATAAATCTGAAGTGAAATGCTTTTTATTAATCTTAAAAGCTTGTATCACTATCATACTTTAATATTATTTCTCTATCAAAAGATAATTCAATCTTGCAAATAACACAAGTGGAATTTGTTTGCATAATGTAATTCTACAAATGTCAATGCTGAGAAGCTGAGTGCTAATTATATGATCTAATTTTGTGTTTGTTTTATGGGGGTTTTGTTATAAGAAAATTAATACCAAGAATTAAAGCATTTTCCCCATTTTTCAATGCTTTGTCTATGTGCTTATTTAGCATTATTTCTAAGATATCTAAGCTGAATAAACCTAATAAATGCTAGAAAAATAGAAAAATAAGATGAAGTGTGTGGCAGCCTTCCTAATAGCATATATTATGCCAAGACTGAGATACCTTTATTGTCATTTTTTACTGTGAGCACACTGTAAAAATGAAATTCTGTTGCCTGCTCTCAAAAGACAGTCTATATATACCCATACACATACTGTACATAACATACATATACATATAGACATGCACATATATATATACATACAAATATTAACTATTGTCCATTTTGAATACATAGCGGAAAGGAAACTTGAGAGTTCATAAGGTTGATGCTATATGGAACAAAACTTTGTCTGAATCTGAATGTTTTGCTTCAGATACCACAAAGCCTCCTCCAGAAGGTAACAAGGAAAAAAGGTTATAAAGAGGATGTGTAATGTCCCAACAATCCTGCGGACCCTGCTCAAGCATCGCTTATATGCTATGTCCTGGATAGAATGGAGAGAACTACCAATAATCTTTTCTGCCATCCTCACCACTCTCTGCATCGCCTTCATGTCTGGAGCAGTGATGCTTCCAAACCAGACATGCAATATGACAGGATGTTCTCAATCGTCCCTCTGTAGAAAGTGATAAGGACAGGGGAAGGAAGATGTGCTTTTCTCATGTGATGCAGAAAATGCAGGTGCTGCTGTCCCCACTCTACCAATTTCTCACTGTTGAGTGACAAGCTAGTCTACCCTTTAGCTGCACACCCAGAAACGTGATGCTGCTAACTATCTCCACAGGAGAATTATTAATACACAGAGGTGTGTGGCTGTGCCTGCCTTTTCTGAAATCGACAATGTATTATTGAAAATGTGCTTAAACAAAAATATTAAATGAATTCTAAAGATAAATTAAAAAATCCCCCTCACTAAAATTCATATAGAAAGAAAGTCCATAGGTTGGACATGATTGTCTTTGTTTTTTACTTGCTTATAATAATATCCTATTTTTCACTCTGTGTGTGTGTGTCTTAGCCAGGTAATCCAAGAGTTCAAGAACATTTGGTGAGACACAGGTTGGCCACACCTGTTGAAAAGAAATGTAAAGCTTATCAATATGTACCACCATAACTGAGTAACTGCAGTTGATCTTCAGATATCTAAACTGGGGCTCCCTCACAGAGGTCCTAAGGAAATTTGAACATCTGTTCTTATTGATTGGGTTCAGACATCCAGCTAGGTGATAATTTATTTAGTTCTGAATTAGCATGTTATGTTAACCACTAAATCATGCACCTTATGAAACATAAACCAGTATTTATAGTTTAATAAATTAGGCAAGCACAGATAGTTACCTAGTCTACAAATTATGATTAAACCATGGCTTAATGCAATATATATTCATTTTGCTTTTTTTTTTGCTGCCTTTTATATCTGAAATTGTTACTTTTTTGTTTGTGAAATTCCAGATTTAAGATAGTAATACTCCTGTGTGCTGTACCTGACTATACCGGCTTATAGGAATTTACAGCATTTATTTCTAAAAGTAATAGGAAGCACACAAGTGGGATTTAGTTTATGTTCAAACTGTCCTTTGGGCAGAAATGTTTGCTTGATAAATTGTGTAAGGCATGTCGGCACAAATAGTTTGACTAATATTGTTACAGGACCACATAAAAATGTTCATTTAAAGATCATTTTCAAATATGTAGCTACCGTTTTGCCTTGATAAATATTTATCTTGGAGGGAGAGTATCTTAAATAGGTATATATTATGCGAGTAAAATCTCATCAAGGGTAGAAGTGGTAGACCTTCATTAAGTCCCTCAGACATAGTTATGTTCAAGACAGTAGAAGAACATATGCTTTGAACATATATACAGAGCAAAACTACCCTAATTAGTAACACACATTTTCAAGATATCAATAAGTGTTTTCTTTTTTAAAACAAATCCAGCATAATAAAATGTAACAAAAAAAGAATGCTTCTGGAATCTAATTTCAGAGAGTCTGAGGAAGATAGGTGGTTCAAAAAATGTGAAAAATAAATAAATTAAATTTAGTACAGATTAAATTATCAGACACCAGTTTAGAGTCAGTTTATTTAATGAAATGACTACATTTTAGGTAACTGCATTTGGTTCAAGAGAGATGGAAAAGATTGTGCCCCAATTCCTTTAGAAGGATCAACTGATACATTCTCATATGCTATATCTATCATTCCCCCAGTTTTATAGAGTGCAATTCAACAAGCTGTAATATAGTAAATGAAGATGATAAAAGGAAGTATATGGTGCCAAGATTCATATCTTAATTATAGTTATAATTTTAAAATAATAGAAAATGAATAACTGTAAATGGTGTGGCCCTGGGCTGTATAAACATACTAAGCATTTAAAGTACTAACAGCCCAGAAATAGAATTGTAATTATTATCGCACCAAATAATTTCTAATATGACAGGTAATCATTAAATATATGTGTTGTAATCAAATTAATGATAATTAATTTAATTTTAAGTTTAACTTTGAACTCTGTGAACTGTTTGTCCTGCAGGTTTGTCAATTACAGAAATAGTGTTGCTCTTGCATTTTTTTTTTCATTGACATATATTATGTGTATTGCATACTTTTCCTAACTCATTTTTACCTCTGCTGCCATTGCAGCATAAGTAACGGAATATATGTGTTACTTCATGTAACTTCCCAACGAGGATCTGATCCATAAAACAAAAGATTCCTTGGCTATCATACCTCTCAGAGAGTTGTTATAATAACCTGGGCACTCTAGATTTTTGCTTAAAATCTATCTTGCATGGAGGCATCAGGCCTTATAAAGTATCTGATGAACAAATGCTTCTGCAAAAGGTTTATTGAAGAAAATGAAAGAACATGTGTCTATACCCCTTACTAAATAGCTTTTATTTTTTTTTTTCCATTCTGAAATTGTGTTCAAAATTCACAGGTCATATATTCATATTAAAAACACAAGATTTTTTTTTGTTATAGATTGGAAGAGCCTATAGATACTATTTAATAATTAAATCAAAAAATTATTCTATCACCTTAAATGTATCAGAAAAGAAATAACCCAAAGTTGCTATGAGAGAAACTTGAAAGTTTTATAAACATTTTGTAGAAGGAAAAAGGGAGGATAAAACAATTTAAAAGATTTTAAGAAAAAATATGCAGATAAATAAATGATCTTAGAACAACATTACTACTGGCTTAGTTTGGATTTGCAAAGGTTCAGAGTACTATAGTTTGAATTCTGTATTTGGATTCATACAAAATATTAAATAGACGTTATCTCCAACACCTGCTTAAGAAAATACAAAAGGTACAGCCAAGACATTACTATATATTATAACTTCTTTGAAAGCGTGTTAGCTTTCCCTGATTTACTCTGAACTACAACAATATTCACTGTGTAAGGCCTGAAAGATAATGTATGGTTTCAGCATGTTCCACAGATGTGACACTGACTTGCCCAAGATGTCAATTTTTTATATCAGTAAATTGGTTATTCAAGTGACAAAGTTTTGTCATAGGCAGGAAATCAGATAGATTTAAGAGATGTGCAATTCTCCGTATTTGAAGATTAAAACGTATTCTGGACAAGATGAGAAGTATCTGCTACTGTTGCATCTGGATGCGAGTCCTAAGAACACTCAGTGCTCAGTTTGATTTTTACTTCACTTTATTTATTTGATTTGTATAGCTGTTGATCTTAACAAGTGACTCTTCCAATCCAACTCTTATGTTTTCCACTTATTAATTTATATGGTACCCATCTTACTCTGAAAAGTGATTCCAGATGGCTTCAACATATTCAGCTTCCCAGTAAATCATACACTTTATCACACTGATAAACCAACCACACTTATCTCTCTGATAAACCCTGATATCTGGCTCTTGATGAGAGTGGGAAGTGCTTAGGTAATAAAGAGTAGTGGTGTATTATTCCTGGTCAGCCAAATACAGCAGGTTAAAACTGGCAGATTGCTGGGTGATGGATTTGATCAGGAAAAGGGAATCTTTCTGGATTTATATCACTCAACCATCATAATCTCCAAACCATATTTGCTTTCATTCTACCCAATATAACATAGTCCTAAAAACCATAATTATTTTTAGAAGTTATTCTGACTGGGGATTTTATAATATCTTAAGCATTTCAGTGTATCCTTTTCTTGGATAAAATAAAGAGAGTTATATCTGAATTTGAGTCAGTGTTAAGTGGTAGTCTTAGTCTTCTGCTCAGTGAATGAAGCTGTGGGGATGGTAGGAAGAGCCAAACTAGCACTCTAAAAAATATTTGGAAGGGTGATGCTGAAGAGTTAGTTCATTCAGAAAAATCTTAGTACAAATTCTGCATATTACCTCTAAAGAGGTTAATAAACTGTAAAAAATAGTATGTCTAAATAATAATAGATCTGTGAACATCTAGAAACAAATAAAGTTATAACTAGTAACTAGCATGAGTTTGTTAAAAGCAAATCATGCCAAACCAATCTTATTTCATTCTTTGACAAAGTGACTAAATTAGTAGACCAGCAAAATGCTGGACATAGTATATTTAGATTTCAGTAAGGCATTTGACAAAGTAGACCACAACCTACTTCTTGGTAAGCTAGAAAAATGGTGGGATAGACAGCATCACCACCAGATGGATTTGTAACTGGCTAACAAACTTTATTCAACTAGTAGTCCTTAATGGTACTACATCTACATGGAAGAAAGTAAGCAATGAGGTACCACAAGAGGCCCAGTCCTCTTTAATATCTTAATAAATGACTTAGATGAGTGAATAGAAGGGGAATTCATCAAATTTACAGATGACACTAAACTGGCAGGAATAGCTAACACCCCATAATACAAGCTCAGAATCCAGAAAGATCTTGACAGACTTGAACAATGAGCTCTATCCAACAAAATGATATTTAATGTGGAGAAAAGTAAGGTTTTACACCTGGGTAGGAAAAACCAAAGGTACATGTACAGATTAAGTGAAACCTGGCTCAAAAGCAATAACATGAGAGGGATCTTGGAGTCCTAGTGGACACTCACTTAAACATGAGCCAGCAGTGTGTGGCAGCCAAAAAAAGCAGCCAAAAAAGCTAATACAATCATTGGTTGTATAAACAGAGGCATAGAATCAGAATCATGTGAAGTATTAGTACCACTTTATAAAGCCTTAGGCACATCTGGAATACTGCATCCAATTTTGCTCACCACATTACAAAAAAGATGTTGAGACTTTGGGAAAAGTGCAAAGAAGAGCAACTAAGATGATTAAAGGTCTGGAGACTAAAACTTATGAAGAATGGTTGCAGGATTTGGGACTGGCCAGTCTAGAGAAAAGAAAGACTAGGAGTGACATGGTAGCAGCATTCCAGTATTTGAGAGGCTGCCACAAGGAGGAGGGGATCAATTTATTTTCCAAAGCACCAGAAGGCAAGACAAGAAACAATGGATGGAAACTGATCAAGGAGAGAAGCAACCTGGAATTAAAGAGAAACTTCCTAACAGTGAGGACAATTAACAGCTTGCCTTCAGAAATCGTGGGCACTCCATCACTGAAGATTTTTAAGAAGAGACTAGACTACAGACAGTCACTTGTCTGAAATGGTATAGCAGGGATGTCAAACTCAATTTCATTGAGGGCCGCATCAGCATTGTGGTTGCCCTTGGGGGGGTGGGGGGTGGCCAGGATGGGTGCGGCCTACTGGGTGGGCATGGATAGGTGTGGCCTACTGGGTGGGCATGGATAGAGTGGGTGTGGCCTACTGGGTGGGCATGGCCAGCTCTACATCGTTCGCATTAAGGGTGCCTGTGGGGGCCTGGGCAGGAGTGGGACAGGTCTGAGGGTCTCTGGCAGAAGGGGGTGGAACCGGGGCAAGCGCCAAGACATGGTCCATTTCTTCATTCCTCACAAAGGGTGACACCTCCCCAGCATGCACCCAGGGGGCAGGGGCTAGTTCCTCGGTGTTTCCAGACAGCCTTGTGACGGAGCTAAGACTGAATGCGTTTCAGCATAGATGGCCACCACAAAATTGTACATTGGCTCCCAGCCAGCCTGGGCCAGGGCCAAGGCAGCGGGGGCCTTTCCCTCACTGTTTCCAGGATGGCTTCGCGGGCCACATGAAACCATTTTGTGGGCCGCATCCGGCCCCCGGGCCTTGTGTTTGATATGTCTGTGGTATAGGTTCTCCTGCTTGAGCAGGGGGCTGGACCAGAAGATCTCCAAAGTCCCTTCCAACTCTATTTTGATTCTAACAGCAACACTGTATATTATTAACAGACAATGCCTCCTTTGGCTGTTTGCTGCTCTATGTGCAATGGTGGATACATGTAATCTTTCACACATGTTAATTTGAAGCCATATTAAGTTGTTTCTAAAGTTCTGTGACCCTTGCCTTTCAGCAGGCTGTATCTGCCAATCATTGGTTTGAGTATTTTGGTGGAACATCTTCATAACCAATTTTGGTATAAGCAAATTAATTGCTGCTGCAAAAGGGGGGCCTAATTTAAAAAGCACTCACCCACAGAACAATCCAAAGTTACCTGATGTTATGCCATCCGAACAGGTGTATAAATCATTTGCAAAGTACTTGTCTCATCCCACATACTGTTTGACTGCAGAAAGTTGAATCCTTACTGATTATTGTATTATCCTTGATGGTTACTTAGATCAGTGGTTCTTAACCTGGGCGATATTGCTCCCCAGGGGGCGATTTCATTTTTCAGGGGGGTGATGGAACAAAAAGGGGCGATATGGGGGCGAAGGAAGAAAAAGGGGGCGATATGGGGGCGATGGAGCGAGAAGTTTTGGGGACACTTTTGAGACTTTTTCGTACAGTGAACAGCTGCATATCTGTCATACAAAAACATCAGGTCGCTTGCTATTAGTGGATTGAATTGTGTTTTCAAATGTTCCTCCAGCTAGCTTCAGTAAAGAACGCCGTACATATGTGAATACGCATTGCTTATCTTCGTGCGCATTGCGCAGCAGCCTCTACCCTTTTTATATTTCTTTTTGCATCTTAAATTTCACTTGTAATTCAATCATTAAATGTTACTCTTTTTCTTTACGGGCATTTCACTTTCTTGCAATTAAATTTTGTTTTCAGTGGTGATTACATTTAAGTGTCTTGAATAAATAAGATAATAATGAAATACATGTATCACGAAGTTTGGGCATAAAGTGATGGGTGGCACCAAAATTTTTCAAACAGTTGAGATATGGGAAAAAGACTGGAAATAAATTATTTGCATTAATATGTCCTGATGACAATTTTAAAGAAAACAAAAAAAGGGTTTGCATAAATTGAAGAATTATTTCCTATGTTGTGATTGAGAGGTGTTGTTGGGGGAGGGGGGTGATGACAACTTCCTCATTGGCTCAAGGGGGCGATTCGTTCAAAAAGGTTAAGAACCACTGACTTAGATGGTGACATCTCCAATTTTCAGGGCTCCCTACCCCCAATAACAATTCTCAAATGTTCCTCTCAATATCCTTTTGCTAGGCATATGTTCATCGAGCCTATAATAACAGATGGAGTTTTATGCTCAGCTGGATTTTTTTTTTCCTAGTTGATCAAACTGGAAAATCAGGCTACACGGAAATTTGCTGAAATTCAGATTTCTTCCTGCAGTTTTACAGATACTATATGTTATCATTCATTGATTCTGCGAGGTCTCCAGTCTCTGGCATCTGTTGGCTGCATATGGAGGAAATCTTTCTTTTCAAAAAATGTCAATGCATGACAGAATGCAAATGCATATCTGTAATAAAGAAAAATAATATGTATACGTGTGTGTATGATTATTAAGCTAATGATAATTCTGTCAATGACCCAAAAGGGATAATCTATATAATAGCTCTCAGTTACTTTCAATCTCTGTGCATTCTCTAATATAATTCTTAATTGGCATTTTAGTATCTGCGTGTATCCAGGAGCCCATGACATCTTCAATTGCTGTCTTCTGCAACCAAAAAATGAACGAGAGAGGAAAAAAATGACATTGGCAGAAACCTTTTGAGATTCCAGGAGAGAACTTGATATTATTACATGAGATCCCGTGAGTTCACTGGGGTAGATCTGGACCATTTTCTTAATTTAAAATATTCATTTACTGTATGATATTTAACTCCTGAAAAACTTGCTGACCTCTGCTGAAGACAAATGTTCTTATCTAAAGAGCTTGAATGTTGATGTATGGAGGAGGAACAGAATCTGAAAAAGTTGCTTCTCTAAGCTTTCTCTCAAGCCCCCATAGCAAGGCACAATCAAGGAAAATAGAATTCCCTAATTCCAATAAGATGTTTTAATACAAGGATTTGAATTAAGGTAAAAAAAATATCTTATGAATTGTGATAGGACCTTCCAGCCCTCATTTATTAATGGGTTCACTGAAGCAGAGACATTCTTCTAACATTCTGGATCTTTTATTCCTTGACATTTTGAAACCAAGACTGAGATGCTAAGTCCCAAAGTGCTTTTTCAAAAGACAACTGGACTTTGTTTTTCCTTGAAGACATTTCGCTCCTCATCCAAGAAACTTCCTTCAGTTCTGACTGAATGACGGAGGATGGAAGGCAGGATGGAAGGCGCCTGAAGGCAGGAAAAGAAGCAACGGATGGAAACTAGTCAACTAGAGAAGCAACCTAGAACTAAGGAGAAACTTCCTGACAGTTAGAACAATTAACCAGTGGAACAACCTGCCTCCAGAAGCGGTGAATGCTTCAACACTGGACGTTTTTAAGAAGAGACTGGACAGCCATTTGTCTGAAACGGTATAGGGTTTCCTGCCTGAACAGAAGGTTGGACTAGATGACCTCCAAGGTACCTTCCAATTTCTTTACTACTACTATTATTACTACTACTGTTGTTATTACTACTACTACTACTACTACTACTACTACTATTATTATTATTATTATTATTATTATTATTATTATTATTATTATTATTATTATTTATATTCCTTGCAGTCATTTGGTTCCTAACATTCATTCTGGCAGTCACTTGTAGGTTTATCTGTACCCTCAGGGTCATCTGCATAGTGCAAATGGGTGTGGAACCTTGGAACTGCTGAGAGGACTGTGTTGTAAACAGGAGATAGGTAGTGTCATATCCTTTCCCCTTTGATAAACCTCCAAGGGGCTTCAAAGACTCTCAGAATGAGTGCTAATGACCAGATGGTTGCAAGGAATATAAATCCTTCCATCGTCCACCATTCAGTCAAAACCAAAAAAGCTTCTTAGATGAGGAGTGAAATGTCTTCAAGGAAAAACAAAATCCAGTTGCATTTTGGAAAAGCACTTTTGGGATAACTATAACATGGATGACTGAGAATCTCCATAGATAGACATTTATGAGATAAGCTGCTAAGAAATTCCTATCCATTAATCATTTATATCTAAAGTTCTTCCCAGTACTTTCTCTTTTTTAAATATATTTTATTGATTTTTTTTAACATATTCATCTTAATATTTGGTAAACAATCTATAACAACTAATTTCTATAATTCCATAATGCATATAGTAGCTTTCTTTGATTTTCTCTTCTTCCAATAATATTCTTTTTCCAACCTTAAATTAGTACATTTCTTAATATATTGATAGATAACAATTTAATATAAACATTTTTCTAGTATTTAACAACCACATCGATATAAAGCTTCTTTTCTAAGTAATCATCTTAATTACCACATCATAAATCCTATTTTCAAAGTTCTTGTTTAGATTTGTTTTCCCACACTGTTCAAAACATTCTTACCAGTTAAGATTTTCTCAGTTAATTACACTTAAGTATTAAATCTTTTTCCTCATATAAGCCATCCCAACAGTTTTACGTTTCTCTTATCTTAAAAAGAAAAAGAAAAAAAGGAAAAGAGAAAAAAAGAAGGAAATAACAAACTACTTGAAAAACATATCCCTCTTAAGTTAAAATACATTTATATCCAAAATTTTTCTATTCTTTTTAACCATATTCAAATAAATCTTTAATTTTTAAATATTCCATCTAATAAATCCAATCATCTAACCTTTTGAATCTATTCAGAGCATTCTTATCCACTGAGATTGTCTCAAGATCAATTACACTTAAATATCTAAAACCTTTCCCTCATATAAACCATCCCAACATTTTTATATTTCTCTTATCATAAAATAAATAAATAAATAAATACTATGTTACTGGAAGGGCCTTCCCTCTTAAACTAAAATACATTTATATCCAGAATTTTTTCTATTTTTTTAACCATATTCAAACACATGTTTAATCTTTAAATATTCCATCTGATAGGTCCCATCATCCAATTTCTTAATTCTAACTTTAGCCTTTTCTTTTTTGCCAAACATTTTTCCTAATCAGTATCCTCCCCTGGACCAAAAAGTCTTCTCATAGTCTTGTAGATGTTGTCGTAGGTACAAAAGACATATCCAGTAAAATGTTCTTGTGGGAGGGTTTTGCCTCTTCATATTGATTGAAAATCTTTTTCTTTCTTTCTCTCTTAATTTCTCTTATCATTTTTGTCTCTCAAGTTCTTGTAGTCCTCCTTACAGCTCTGTAATCCATTTTGTCAAATCTTTTTTCTTGTCCTCAGACTTATTTTGCAATCTTTTCCATGTCCAATATTTCCTGCAAGTTTTTTTCCACCTGGGTTAAATCATAATCCCTTTTACTGTTGAGTTCCATCTTTAAATCTCTTTCCTCTGGTTTATATTCACTTGTCTTCTTTATCTGATCACTCTCTATTTTTATTTTCTGAGAGGTTTTTTTTGTTGTAAAGTTAAACTGAAGATATGTTCATTTAAATTTTTAAAGCTGATTTTAATTTCCTCACAATTTGAAATCATTGTTGTTTGAATTAGTTGCAGCATAGCATACATTTCTTTCTGGAAGGTATTTGTTTTTTCTTGATATGTTCTTTCTGCAGGTCTCTGATGTTCCATGATAGCCAAGAATCAAAGTTTTCATTTCTCTATAAACAGCTTTAAAGTCACAATTCTATAAGTATTTATAATCCAGGAAGGTCATTTTTCCCCCTAAGGTTTATAGTTCTTACCTTGTAAATAGCCCAAAATGTTTTCTTTTTGTTGCAGCTGTTCTCTGTTTAGTTAAGATGTTGAAGGTCACAAAAACAAGTTATCTTTTACTGGGCTTTCTGTCAGTTCCTGTATTAGAGCAACTACAGTTGTATATTTTCTTTCACCACTAATGTCAGCACCATTTTCATTTTTTCAATTTTTAAAACATGCAATTGCTTTCTTCTGTTTTTAATAATCTTTTGAAAACTTATCCAAATTTAAGTCTTATATTCATTTCATTTCAATATATTTCTGTCCCCCATAAAAAAATTAATTTGCCTCTTCCTTCTGTGGATGAGTGGAGCAAAGCTCCCCCTCCTTCTCACTTTCGGAGGATTTTGCTTCTTGGGTTTTTTCCCCCAGGAAATCAATTATCAAGTAGAAGAGAGAAAATCGATGTTCTTACCCAGTTCCAATCACGTTGTTTGCAAATCAAGCTTGAATTAGTGCTTTTTGGCTTCGACTGCTTGTAGCTTGGGCTAGACTCTGGAATGAAGCTAGCCTTTCTTCTGCTGGTTTCTGGAGGGCTTTCCCCAGCCAACCAGATCGACCACCATCTCTCTACGGTTGATGGGGCACTCCTCCTTCTTCGTCACGTCTCTGGGGCAACTTCAGGACCATTTAGGGTCTCCTAGCAGAGAGAAATCAGCTGTAGAGTGAAGAGGCCCACTGTCGCGCTAACTGCACAAAACCGGAAGCCTTCCCAGTACTTTCTTAGCCTCTCTTTGCTCTCTCACAGTTATCTATTAAGTTTATGGTACCGTGTTTCCCCAAAAATAGACCTGGTCTTCTATTTTTTTGCCTCCAAAAGAGGCACCAAGCACTAAGTCGTATATTTTCGGGGGATGTCTTACCTGCTTACCTTAGGACCGCCGCAGCCAGGCCTCCCATGCCCCAACACCTGTCACACCACTGCCTGAGTTCTTCTGCAGCCGCTTGCAGCCACATGCCATATGGCACATTGTGCTGCTGCCATTGCTTGTAGTAGGAGACCACATGGCTCGTCGCACTGATCGCACTGCTGCTGCAAGTGGCAGCAGGCTGTGTAGCTCGTCATGCTGATCACGCTGCTGCCATTGATCACAGCAGAAGGCCACGTGGCTTGTTGCACTGATTGCACTGATGCTGTGAGCGGCGGCAGCACATGAAGCGCCACACGGCATGGAGCTGCAAACAGCCACAGAAGAACTGAGCAGCGCAATAGGCATGGGAGACCTGGCTCCAGAGGTCCTAAGGTAAGTGGGTGCGAGGCACGTGGGGCAGCTCCACCTCCCACCTCCGCCCTAATTTGATTTTTAGATATGTGCCTCACCCCAAAACTAGGGCTTAGTTTGGGGATAGGGCTTATATAAAAATCAAGCTAGGGCTTATTTTCAAGATAGGTCTTATTTTCGGGGAAACACAGCACCAGCAAAATTCATGATAAATCCCTATGTATCATTAAGTGACCTTCCTAGAAGTTTTCTGAAGAGAAAGTCTGTGCAGTCTTTAAGATAAGACACGCATTATATAGTCAAAGGTGCGGTATATACCTAAGAAGTATAGTCAATCATGACTTCCATTTTGTAATCTGAATCATATTTTTTATTTAACTTAACTTTTGTCTTTTTCAACCCAAATGACCTAGAGATAAGCCTTATCAAACCTAATGTCATCCCAGCCTTGAGCCATACTCTGCATGTTTTAGCTCATTCTTCTCTAATCAGGTGACTTCTGTGTATAGGTCTGCAGTTCCCAGAGCCCCAACATGTATGAAAAAAAATCAGGGGAAGCTCTTTCAGCTATTTAGGACCTTTCTTCTATTCACCCAGCACTTATTGCATACCTTTTTTTTTTTTCAATTTTTCTCCTTAAAATTTACATGACAAAGCAAATGTTGTTCAAAAGGAACATAGAAACCGTAGCTCTTGCCCAATGCTTGTGCCTTGTGGATTCTAATTCTAAGTGAACCTCTCAATTTAGGAGAAGAAAGAGAGAAGAGTGAAATGGGAACAGCAAATTACTTCCTAGTGTCTGTTTATATTGCCTCATAAGAGCATGCCGGTGCTTTTTAAGCCAGCAAAGGAGAAGGTAGAAGAGAGGAGCTTTTGTATCCATGGTCTGCTGGGTGCTAATTCGACACAGCAATAAGATGAAAGTTGGTCTCCTGCTAGTTTTAACATCAGAGGATTGGAATGTGGCCTACTTAGCATAAAAGTCAAACAATTCGCTTGCAATAGATTGCTTTTCACTTCTAGATCTGCTAAATAAATAGAAAACTAATTAACAGTGAGGTATGGCAGACATAGCAGGTTTGAAATTCATTACAAACTGACTAACAACTGCAAGAATCAAGGAGTAATGCTTTGTCTGATGAATTTTCCTTTGCCTGGAGGTAGAATAAAAAGATGGTTGAGGCAGGAACTCAGAAGTTTCTTCTACTTCCCTCATAGTTGCACTTTATAGAAACCATTAAAAATAGCTATTCAAAGTCTGGATACGTTTCATATTTTACTGTCCATCAAATTCTTTAGAAGATTATGTTTCTTGCAGCACATGTGCTGGACATCTGCTCTTTCTTTAGTTTTTATCAAATATGTTTTGTGGCATTTTTGGGGTTCTTCTTCTGCAAACTCTATGAAGATAAGATAACTAGATAACCAGACAGACAAACAGACAGACTGATTGACTCATAAACATGCATATACATTTTCCTGATAATGACCACATCCTTATCCTCTGCAGGAAATAAAGATTTCCAATAATATACCACATATAAAAAGGTGGAAGTGATATGGACAGTCATTCCCTCTTACACACATTTAACTAGCTGGAATGTCTATGTCCAGATTTGCATAACCAGATTTGGCAGTATTAATTAACAATAAAACAGTGTGTCCACTTGTGTCAGTAAGAGAATTATGTTACCAAAGTCACGAGAGTCATATGATTTTGCTCTTGGGTGTATAATTAATGACAGAAAGTTCCATATCAGGAAAAGAAGATTAAGGGAAAAGAGAACACTTCCTGCCACAGAAACCCATGTTACTAAGTTGGTGTAAGAATGCTACGGTATGTGCAGAAATGTAGAAGGGATGTGTGTGTGTTGTGTCCCAGAAATTTTGTGGGACAGGTTTCATTGATGTGCAAGAAACACCAGAGCCATTTTAGATATTTGGTCCTAGGAATATTTTTTGCCACACTTCGTATAACTCCATTTCAAGTAGCCATTATAAAAGCAAAGTACTGTACATAAATATGCATGAAAGATTATTATTGCCATGAGATGATACTTAAAAGGGTCAAATGTCTCTTATTCGTTTACTTGCTGAAAGACAGGAAACTGAGTGCTGTATATCCTTTGACACAAACCATTTAGATTTATTTTACTAACTGCAATTTAGTTTTTCACAAGATGTTCACATATGCCCATGGAGCACTTTTCCATCTACTTTCCATCCCAGGGTTTCAGGCTTGATTAACTAAAAATAAGAGCCCAGATCTTGAGTTAAACTGTGTAATCCAGAGGGGGTAGAATGAACAGGTGGTTTTCTTTTTTTCTTTTTTTAAAATCTGGCTGGAAATAACAGTGTTCCTCACATTCACCATCAGCCTTATCTGTGTCTTGATAATTATGATGCATGGGTCTAGTTCAAATTAACCATTGCTCTCCCCTCACTTTTTGTATTTCAAATTATTGTATGCTCTTGTGTTCTTTCTTTATATAGGTAAATGTGGTTCTCTGTCTAGTGTACAGATAGTTCTCAACTTACAACAGTTCATTTAATGACCGTTCGAAGTTACAACGGTACTGAAAAAAGTGATTTATGACCATTTTTCACACTTATGACTGTTGTAGCATCCCAATGGTCACATGCTTTACATTCGGATGCTTGACAACAGACTCACATTTTTGACAGTTGCAATTTCCTGGAGTCTGTGATCCTCTTTTGCGTCGTTCTGACAAACAAAGTCAATGGGTAAACCAGATTCACTTAACAACCTTGTTATTCATTTAACAACTGCAGTGATTCACTTAACAAATGTGGCAAGAAAAGTCATAAAATGGGGCAAAACTTACTCAACAAATTTCTCACTTAATAATATAAATTTTGGGTTCAATTGTGATCGTAAGTTGGGGACTGCCTGTACTACAGCCCCTGGTCTCCAGCACCTCCGGCTTTGTAGACTGCTAATTTGCTTGTAGGGTAACCAAAAGTGCTGAACAGATTGAAGATGGTGTGAATCTGTTGACAAAGCTTATTGAAGTCAATTATATATCTATCCATCTACACATCTGGGGAGAAAAGGAAAAGAATTCAAGTGAGGATCTTGTTGAAGTCAAGGCAGCATTTCTTCTCAAATCACTCTGGACATTACTTTAAGTGGTGGAGATTTCACCTCTTGAAGTCATAGCTTTTGATTCATTTTCATTGAGAAGAGAAACTTCAAAGTTTTTCTGGTCTTGCTTTCTATGTCCTGGAAGGCTGATAAATGAAATGCAAAGTTTAGAAAAAGGAGTGTGATAGCTCAGACTTCCTCAATGACTGCCTCTGCAACATCTGTAAATAAGGATGTGCAGATCAAAAAAGTTAATTTTGTTATCCGTGTTAGTAAGGCAAAATTCCAGCTTGTCTGTATTTTTCTTATTATTATTAATTGACAGTAAAATCTGTATCTGATAATTTCCTTAATTGCCTGATGTACAAAGTTGTTCTCTTCCTCAATTCATTTTGCTGT
The DNA here is from genome assembly GCF_016545835.1 of Crotalus tigris. Taxonomy (NCBI): domain Eukaryota; kingdom Metazoa; phylum Chordata; class Lepidosauria; order Squamata; family Viperidae; genus Crotalus; species Crotalus tigris. Next base: position 587,139 of record NW_024100175.1, read on the forward strand.
TGACTGCCTTTTTTAAAATGCCTATTTCCTGGATGAGACTCTTACGTTAATTTCCCAGATGCAAAGTTTTAAATACATATTTCCTCATATGTGTTTTTTTTTTACTTTGCTGCGTAATGCTGCTCCTATTTATATTCAACATCTTTTAGAAAAGTATATTGTTTCTCAGTTGTGTTTTTGCAGATTGTTGTTCATAGGTAAGTTGTCTCTAATAGATTGTTGATTAATTTTAGATTATTAGGACAAACAGGCGGAAGACTAGCAGAGCACATCCATGAACACCAATTGGCAGTCAAAGGACATGATGAAAACTCCTTAATTTCATAACACATGGACAAACTTAACCATAGTTTCAACTGGGAAACTATGAGCATTCCAGACTAAGCCAAGTCTAAATACGTTCAAGAACTCCTGGAAGCCTGCCACTCAGACCAATCAGCCATCAACAGGCACATAAACAATAGCAATAACATTTAGGCTTACATACCCATAGCGCTTTATGGCACTCTGTGGACAGTTTATAATGTAAACATTATTTGCATATTGGCCCCAACAATCTGAGTCCTCATTTTACCAACCTTGGAAGGATGGAAGGCTGAGTCCATCTTGAGCTAGTTAGGACCAAACCCCTGATTGTAGACAGAGTTTGATTACAATACTGCATTGATGATACATTTATCATCAGTGGTAAACAACTTCTATATATCACTCAAAAGAGAGAATCAAAAAGGAAAAAGGAAACAAAAAGACAAAATGCCTCAGCACCCAGATGTGCAAGATTAATATCAAAATTAACATTAAATCAACAATCAAGAAGCAAACAATGCCTCAAGCAAGGAACTGCCAAACAAGCCAACAGTAAAGAATAGCCTGATCAAGGAATCACCAAGACCACTCCCACTAGAACTGACAGGGCAAGCCACTAGAATATGAGAGCAAACCCCACTCCCTTCTAACACTGATGATGTTACCTCTTTTGGTAAAGCAACGTCTGCAAGAAAGCAGCCAAGCTCATAGAGCACCAAGGACCCCATAATTTTAGTTTCAGTGGTACTGTCAAGCCTGTTGTGACCAGATTGCACCAATCTACTCCCTACAAGATCCAGGGTGGATTTCTTTGGCTTCTTCTTTGGTGGGTTCCAGTTTAGGGAGACTAAACTAAGGAGTATGAAAGAAATGGAATCTGGATAAATGGCATTTGCATAATACTGGAACAGTGGAGACAATTTATTCTGGAGCAAAGAGTTTCTGATCACTTTTTTCCGATTTCAATCTCTCATGACAATTAAGAATGGCTCTGTGTTCTGTGTTACACGTAGTTTAAGCCAGAATTCCACTTCCACGTAATGAGAGCCACATTACTCACCGTTCCCACTGTATTCTCTACAGATGAACTCTCATGAGCCAGAAGCCATAAACAAACAGCAAAACTACTATGGCATGTGACTGCAGGCTTGGAGAGCTTAAAGAAAAACAACTGAAAATGTTTCAATGTTCATCTTTTGATTGCAGTGCACATAATAAAAATGAGGTTACCTACACTTTTCTCATCAGATGCACTGCCAGCCAGGGAGAAATGGGAGAAAAGAATTACTAAAAATTGTATGATTTTCAAGAGGGGCTATTCATTTCCTTAGGGAAATAATAATAATAATAAAAGATTCATTCAGCCTAAGAACTATTTGTCAGCCTCAAGATTCAACCTATGTTAGTGAAAAGCAATAAGGAAGAACTTTTTCTCCAAACTAGAGCTGGATCGTTGAAATGTAAAGTTCAAGAGTTTTCTATTGGCCTGTCCTGCTGAATAACTAGCACAACCAAGTTATCTCCAACTAAGAACAAGGATCTCTAGGGTGCATGGAATGGCTTCTAAGAAACCATTATTTGTTGATTACTTCTCTCCTACTCTCTAGTACCTTTTCTTTGGGTTGTCAGGCAGAAGTCACAACAATACACAAGAATAAGGGCATTGCCCCTTAGCTCATAGAAGGTTCAAATACACTATCCAGAACACACATATTTCTAGCTACTGCAGAAATATATGGAGCACTAAGTGTTTCTTTTGGCTTATCTTGATAGGTGAATTCAGCCAACTGTGGTTTATTTAATATGAACTAGTTAAGTAAACTATATTATGTTATGACAGCCCACTCTGTGTCTGTTGTTACAACCAATTTAAATAGTTATATATCCTAGAAGCATATAAGCTGCAATTTGAAAAACTTCTTTGCTGTCAATGAGTATTAAGACACCCATTTAAGCATTGTCCAGGCAACAGCAACTGTGAGTGTAGTTCTCAGTTGTGTGAGGATCCTATTGAAGGATTCTGAACTTTATGAGAATCTCATTCTATTTCTTTTGCATTCCCACCATTCCAAATCTAAATACCTCTTTGCTCCCCTCCCAAGCCTCCCAGGACAATAAATACTAAATGGCAGCAGTATCATAACAATAATATGTGGTGTTATACATTGAAAAGTGAGAATAATCTAGTAGGGAAAGCCTCGGTTGAATATTTCCTGGAGAAGGGAATAGTATAAATGTCATCTTAAGTTCCTGGATGAAAGGCATATAATCTAAGAAACATATGCTCTCAAACCAAAGTGCTGGACATTTCACTCTTTGCTATCCACCTTCTTTGGAAAATACACATTGGTAGAAACAACCTTCATTAATCTACTTCACGAGTTTGCAAATGTTATTTAAAAAGTGGAAGAGTACTTATGTTAAGGTGACCAACCGTCCTCCTTTAGGGAGGACAGTCCTCCTTTTGTAAGTTCTGTCCTCCCTCGAAAAGTGTCCTCCTACATGTCCTCCTTTTTAATATTTGAAGACTAATCTGCAGGGCTTTTTTTTCTCATAGAACGCTCAGAACGGCATTTTTTGATGTTTTTTTTTTCAACTTTTGCATGAGCTGTGCTACTCCCCCTATTGGCTTTCAAAAGCCAATAGGAATTGCTGCTGAGCGTGCCAAACACCCAACCAGCAAACTTTGCACATGCAAGTTGTCTGCAGTGAAGGCGAATTGGCAGGAACTTAGCACCCCTGCCTGCTACCCAACTGCACCATCTCCTAGTTAGTTTCAAAGATACCATGCTGTGGGAACTGCAGGGCCCTCTCTACATGGGGCTGCGCAGGGTGGGCGGTGGTACTGGTGGGGCGGCTGCAGGCAGGGTGTGTCGACGGCAGGCTGCACCCCAGGGCCGGAGCTGGCGCGGCTGGTGCTTTGGGAGCCGCGGGACCCGCTCTACATGGCAGGGCAGCGGTGCTGGCGGGGCGGCTGTGGGCGGGGGCGTGGCAGGCGGTTGACCTTCCATGGTCCGAGCCAGTTTTTACGATATTTTTTTCTTCAATTTATTTGTGTCCTCCTTTTCATTGTAAAAAAGTTGGTCACCTTATTTATGTGCATCTCTGTCTCTCTATCTCAGAAGTAAGTTAAGCACTCATATTAGGCTGTCTTATATTATCAGAGCATGGGACTTACAGTTGGATGTGCATGTAATCATTTTGGCTGTTTCAAAGCGCTGAATACATCAGACACTTACATTGTAAGAGACTAGAGTGACTATCCGATGCTTACATTAGCAGCAGCAGTCTTCTCCAAACATATACCCGCACTACAGTTTCTATCATTAGGTTTTTGTAATTTATTTATTTATTTATTTATTTATGAGACTTATATACCGCTTTAAGTGCAAGCACTCTCTAAGCGGTGTACACCAGTAAGCAATGTATATATATATTTTACATTGCCCCCAACAATCTGGGTCCTCATTTTACCTACCCCGGAAGGATGGAAGGTTGAGTCAACCTTGAGTCGGTGAGATTTGAACCGCTGACCTGCTGAACACAGTCAGCTAAAGTGGCCTGCAGTACTGCACTCTAACTGCTGCGCCACCTCGGCTCATAATGGAATGGAATGTGTGGATGGCCTTGGGAGTTGAAGGCAAGAGTTGCTGCCTAGGAAACAATCAGACAAAAGTGGGAGGCGCCCCCAGTGGCTTAACGGTCAGAAAAAGAAACTTATAAGGACCTACCCTAATGGATCAAGCAATTAACAGTGGCTGTGCAAAGTTAGTGCCTTCAGACTTGCAAGTTTCTCCTAATTCAGCCTTACAATAAAATATAATTAGTTCATCTATTTCTGTTTCCTGTCAGGTTTATTTGAGAAGGCTGACAGTTATACTGCCTGGGGATTCCTGGATATTTGGACCAAGATGCTGGAAGAATCTTTAGTTAAGAAAAAGTAGCTTAGAACAACTAGAACCTGGTTTGAAAAATAGATTCTAGCAACTTTTTGAACAAGCTGGGTATGCATAAGTTCTCAAGAGGTAGTGCAGTTCCCTTTCCTCCATGCCAGTGTAGTCATATGCTTTGTTAACAAAAAAATAATTTAATCAAAGAGTAGATTGGTGGATTTTTAGAACTATCAACATTTTAATGCTACTTCATTAGCATACACTGATAAATTCTTGTCCTTACTATGTCTTATGCAATCTATGTGCTACTGATGTTTCCTTTAATAATTTGAGACTGATTTTTGTGGTTGGATTTACACATGTTGCTAAAGCACAAACAGACTAAAAGACCAGAAGGGCACATTTTACACAAAGCATTAAGCCAAAATCAAATAAGCCATATTATGATTTACTTCGATATGTAATCCCAGTTCTACAATAACAGACCATCCACCATTGCTGACCTGGTCATTGTCTGATGTCAATCCTGGTGTTAAATCCATGCTTCTTTGGGTGTTGATTGCTGGGCAGGAAGTGTTCTGGTCCTTTAGTTTCCGTTTTAGCTTTTTTATTGTCTCTTTTGAATGGTGTGTAAATGTTGTTTATTTCTATGTGCCTCTTGATTTTTCTGAGAGCCAAACTTCCAGGAATTCCCTGGCATTTGTGGATTTAGTTTAGCCTAGGATTCTCACAATTTCCCAGTTGAAACTGTGGTTAAATTTGTCCACGTGTTGATCAAATTAAGGTGTTTTCATTGTGTTATCTAACTGCCACTTGGTGTTCATATATAAACTCTGCTAATCTTCCTGTCTGTCCTTAACAGACAGACTGGATTAACATCAGAAATAATATCAGACAAACAATTAAGCAGTAAACAAATCCCTAATCAAGGAACTATCAACTCAAGCAATTCAAGCTGTAAACAATAGTCTAATCAAGGATGTACCAAGGACAAAACAACACACAGAGGCAACTTTTTCAGGGCAAGCTACAAATCCCTGTCCCTTCTAGCACTGAAGATGTTACCTAGTCACAGGGCTTTTTTTTCTCATAGAATGCCCAGAACGGAGTTCCGGCACCTTTTTTGGATAGAACCTTGTAGGGTAGGCAAGGTGGATTGTATGACGTGTGTGAGTTCCAGCATCTTTTTTTTTTTTTTTAGAAAAAAAGCACTGCCTAGTCAGATAGCAAAATGACTGCAAGCAAACAGCCAAGCTCAGAAAGCACCAAGAACTCCACATTTCAACCCTGATGAACATATATTCTCCTCTATTAATATTCTCTCTACACAAGAACAATCTTATGACACATTTCCCATTTCTGTGGTTTTGTATTCGGGGTCTCTTGACTGTCTACTGAGTTCATGCTCAGGATACCTTTTTTGTATGTACTGTATCTGGTATGATGGAATCCACAGCTTTTTTAAAAGCAGCAAAACTCAATTTGCAGAAATGTGTTTTAATTTTCCATACTTGAGATATAATCCAACCCTGTTGTACCCCAAGTGGAAAGCAAATTGTAGCTAATTAGAAATATCTAAAACAGTGGCAGGCTTATTTCCTTTACTATAAAAAACACACCTGTTAAATCACAGGTGTATTGAGCGCTGACTTCAAAATTTCAAGTGGTAAGGATATAGCCCTAGGGCAGGCTTTTCTCTCTCTCCCCCACCAAATGTTACACATGACAATCCTGTAGCTCCTGTTTATTGAAGGTTACATGAGAAGTGGTAAATCTGAATTAAATTAACACTAAATAATGCATATTTATTCAAACTCCCTATTTATCTCCATATAAGCAGTTGGAAAGTAGCTGAAGAGGTCTTCATCCTGCAGGGGATTGACTGAGATTGAGAATGAATGAAAAAAATGAATGAAATTAATCCAATATATTAACATGTATCTGCCTATGCTTAGAGACACTCTCTTATTTATTTGAGTTGCCTTCAAAGTGTTTTCTGACCAAGTTCTTTATTTTGAACAATTTATTATCAAGAGGGCATTATTAACCTAAAGTCCTTTCCTAGAGAATAAAAACATGTCACTGCTCCATGGGATTCAAATATGTGAACAACCAGTTCTCTCTGTGGATGCCGCTTCTGGAAGTCCATTCTGGACCTGGGCAACAAAAAAGTAGCTACTGGTTCTGCCGAACTGGTATGAACTGACTGAATCCCACCACTGCACTGCTCCCAATACTCAATAACTGCACTTATTAATGAGGCTGTCAAGTGATGTGAATTTGAAGAGAGATGATGATTCATTCTTGCATATAAAATTTGACTGCCATTCTAGAACCAGGTTTTGGAGTATAAAGTGGATTTATACTCTTGAATATGGAAACAAAATAAACAAAGCATAATCCGTCCAGGAACTTTTGTGTCTTTTGCAGAAAAAGAGATGGAACAGGGAGAAAGTTGCATCATCTTCACTTTGCAGTGTGCCTTGTAGGCCTCTTTCCTTGCCAAATTGTCTCCCTTTCCTGCAAAATAATTGGGGGGGGGGGGGGAATTCAAGGACTCCATTTCCTGTTTCATGGAAAGAAAGACCACCTGATTTTTGCAGCTGCTTGCAGCAAACCTCCCTTATCACATGAGCTGACATGGAAAAACTCTTGACGGAGCATTAGATGCATTTTAGAGAAATGAAATGTTGACATCTCAGTCTCTGGAAGGAAAAAAAAAAGGAAATGAATCTTGCAAGCTTTCACTTTTGTGTTTCTTTCTGTCTGCTGGAGGAAATTTAAAGTATATATCAAACATGGGTTCTTGAGGGCGGGGTAATGTTGGAATCACATATTTTAACAGTTTATGGGGGGAAATCTCTCTTGCTTTGCTTTTCTTTATTCTAAGGTCAAGATTCATCCTGTTCCCATTTTATATTGTCAGTAACCCCAATTAGGGAGATTAAATGCTTCATCAATATATTGAGTTATATAGTTGAATTAATATATTTCCACTGAATAATATCATGAAGTGGTGGGTTAAACCCATTCAGCTCCCTTTGCTGTGGTGTATCCCTAACCACACAATAACTATTAGTGGATTTATGAAATCATACAATAGGTTGCAGGCAGGGAGACCCAGTTCCTATCAGTCACTAGGTTGCTGATTATCTGAGATCAACCTTCTTGTAAATTCTCTCTGTTGTACAATATTTAGGATCCTGGCCAGCTAGATTACCCCACAAGAACAAAAAAATTGCAATGGTCTCCTTTGGTTATTTGTTATAAGTATAAATATACTATTTCTGAATACAGAGCATCCACATAGTAGCTTTTGTGTACCAAATGTGTGATTTTGTTCAAAAACCTGTGTATGTACTTTAAATTACATATTTGGCACTGAAGAAAGAGATGACTGGAGGGATATCATGTTTCATTCTATTAAAATTTTTCACATGATAAAATTGCCATCTATTTCAAAATAAGTCTCGCCATCTGATTTTTTTCCCCCTCAAAGAAGATTTTACCTAACAAAAGAAGCCATTCAGGTTCATGTATTTAAAGCAGAGATGTACAACCTGAATTTCCAGAATGTATGCAGCTCTGAAATGAGTAGTCTCAGGCTATATCAATGTGAGGATTAAGACTCATGCATATGATAATCCTGATGCAGAGTGGACCACTCTTCAATTCCTCAAAGACAGCAGTACAGCACAATACCATTTTTTACATTTTATATTTAATTTGGCACTTAGTCATTGCAATCAGCACACGTATTACCCTAAGAACTGAGAAAGCGGATTAAATGCATAAATACGTTAAGATTAATGTTATGGTTTTGATGCAAAGCCCTTGTCTCTTGGGTACTTTCTGTAGGGTAAGTCCTTGACTTATGACTACCATTAAGTCCAAACTTTCCATTGCTAAGCAAGACAGTTGTTAAGGGAGTTTTGCCCCATTTTATGACCTTTCTTGCCACAGTTATTCACTGAATCAGTGCAGTTGTTAAGTTAGTGACACGGTTGTTAAGTGAACCTGGCTTCCCAATTGACTTTGCATGCCGTAAGGTTGCAAAAGGTGATCACATGACCTGGCAATTTTCATAAGTATAAACTAGTTGCCAAGCATTTGAATTTTTGATCATGTGACCATGGGGATGCTGCAAGTGTGATAAATGGTCATGTCACTTTTTTCAGTGCCATTGTAACTTCAAACATTCACTAAATGAACTGTTGTAAGCTGGGGGGGTGGGTGGGACCTGTAATCTTAGAACATAAGAAAGGGCTATCCAGTTCATTGTTTTTTCAACCTTAGTAAACGTTGGGTGGATCTCAACTTCTAGAATTCCCTAGCCAGCTCCAAGCTGAATTCCACCTATCTTAAAATTGCCAAAATTGAGAAACGCAAGTTTGAATGTACCTTTAAATCAGGAAAATAGGATTTGGTGAAGTTTAAGCCAGCAAGGAATGTAAACACTAAATCATCTAAATGAGACTTTATTCCTTTTTAGGTCTCCTTCTCCCAAAGCTTTTTTTTTTTTTTACTTCATCAATACCCTTTTAATACTCTTCCTTTATAATTTTTTGCACACATGGTCCCAGTTCCCTTACCTTTTACTCCAAAGGTATATATTTTATGGCCACAAGTCTGCATTAGGTGACTTGAAAGTGGATTTGAATATGGACCCAGAGATACAGTGGGCAAAAAAGTATTTAGTCAGCCACCAATTGTGCAAGTTCTCCCACTTAAAAAGATGAGAGAGGCCTGTAATTGTCATCACAGGTAGACAAAAGGAGAAAAGAAATCCAGACAATCACATTGTCTGATTTGGAAAGAATTTGTTTGCAAATTATGGTGGAAAATAAGTATTTGGTCACCTACAAACAAGCAAGATTTCTGGCTCTCACAGACCTGTAACTTCTTTTTTAAGAGGCTCCTCTGTCCTCCACTCATTACCTGTATTAATGGCACCTGTTTGAACTTGTTATCAGTATAAAAGACACCTGTCCACAACCTCAAACAGTCACACTCCAAACTCCAGTATGGTGAAGACCAAAGAGCTGTCGAAGGACACCAGAAACAAAATTGTAGACCTGCACCAGGCTGGGAAGACTGAATCTGCAATAGGCAAGCAGCTTGGTGTGAAGAAATCAACTGTGGGAGCAATAATTAGAAAATGAAAGACATACAAGACCACTGATAATCTCCCTCGATCTGGGGCTCCACGCAAGATCTCACCCCATGGAGTCAACATGATCACAAGAACGGTGAGAAAAAATCCCAGAACCACACAGGGGGATCTAGTGAATAACCTGCAGAGAGCTGGGACCAACGTAACAAAGACAACCATCAGTAACTCACTACACCGCCAGGGACTCAGATCCTGCAGTGCCAGACGTGTCCCCCTGCTTAAGCCAGTATATGTCCGGGACTGTCTGAAGTTTGCTAGAGAGCATTTGGATGATCCAGAAGAGAATTGGGAGAATGTCCTATGGTCAGATGAAACCAAAGTAGAACTGTTTGGTAGAAACACAACTCGTCGTGTTTGGAGGAGAGAGAATGCTGAGTTGCATCCAAAGAATACCATACCTTCTGTGAAGCATGGGGGTGGCAACATCAAGCTTTGGGGCTGTTTCTCTGCAAAGGGACCAGGACGACTGATATGTGTACAGGAAAGAATGAATGGGGCCATGTATTGTGAGATTTTGAGTGCAAACCTCCTTCCATCAGCAAGGGCATTGAAGGTGAAACGTGGCTGGGTCTTTCAGCATGACAATGATCTCAAACACACCGCCCAGACAACAAAGGAGTGGCTTTGTAAGAAGTATTTCAAGGTCCTGGAGTGGCCTAGCCAGTCTCCAGATCTCAACCGCATAGAAAACCTTTGGAGGGAGTTGAAAGTCCGTGTTGCCCAGCAACAGCCCCAAAACATCATTGCTCTAGAGGAGATCTGCATGGAGGAATGGGCCAACATACCAGCAACAGTGTGTGCCACCATTGTGAAGACGTACAGAAAACGTTTGACCTGTGTCATTGCCAACAAAGGATATATAACAAAGTATTGAGATGAACTTTTAATATTGACCAAATACTTATTTTCTACCATAATTTGCAAATAAATTCTTTCCAAATCAGACAATGTGATTGTCTGGATTTGTTTTCTCATTTTGTCTCTCATAGTTGAGGTCTACCTATGATGACAATTACAGGCCTCTCTCATCTTTTTAAGTGGGAGAACTTGCACAATTGGTGGCTGACTAAATACTTTTTTGCCCCACTGTAAGTGAAGATATTCAACTGACAAATGAATTCTCTTTCATGCTAAAGAAATCCAATTTCCTGTTTTGTTCTGACCCACCCACTTTTTGAAGTTTAGCCTCTTAAGAGCTTGCCCAAAAGCCAAGTTTGACCCTTTATCCAGGAAAAAAGTTCATTTAAATGAATCACCTAAATCATTTAGCTTAATTAATTTCATTTATTTGAGCCACGGATAGTTCAGAAATGAGACGAAGGAGTGCTTTAGGCCTCAGAAGAGCACAGATTTTCTTTGCTGCTCATTAAAGCAGTACAAACTTTATTTTAAGGGTTCCTGTGAAACTAAAAGGAGCCACCACTTAAGGGAATCTATGAGAACTATGGACGTTAATGGACTCTTAAAGCAGCAGCACTGTTTCTTCAGACTAAAGCAAAACCTGAAAAATGACAGGCTGCTTTGATGAACAGCAAAGGTTCTGTGCTAACATGAAAGCCAGAGCACTTAGGAATCATTTTCAAAGTGTGAAAAGGGGTGTGAATGACTCTTTATTTAAATGAATAACCCTATTCACTAGTTAAGCATTTTAATACTTTTTAATTGTACTTGGTTCAAAAACAAATCTCAGGATAGTACTCATAAATATTTGTAAATTATACAACAAGATTAAATCTGAATGCATATAATAAAAATAAAATACATTGGACAATAACTTTTCACATAAGATAAGATAAAGTCTCCAAGTACTGTAAATACATAAGCTATAAAAATGTTTTCTCTTGGAATCAAAAAGAATAGTGTTAGCACTAGATATAACTTCCAAGGTATGGAGCTTCCACAGAGAAGGTTTTCTATAAGGAGAATATTTGTAGTCCCTGGTGCTCTTTGAGCTTGGTTGTTTTCTTGCAGACATTTCATTACCCAAACTCAGAAACACAGTGTTTCAGTGTTAGTCTGAAGGCTCTCTTTTGTCCACCGTTTTGTCAAATTCAGGTACATATTCCAAACTTTGGTACCTGCTGAAGGAACAGCAGGTACCTTGTGGTGCATTGCCTTCTGCAAGTAGCAATAACAATAGCACTTAGACTTATATACCCGCTTCACAGTGCTTTACAGCCCTCTCTAAGCGGTTTACAGAGTCAGCATATTGCCCCCCCAATAATCTGGGTCCTCATTCTACCAACCTCGGAAGGATGGAAGGTTGAGTCAACCTTGAGCAGGTGAGAATCGAACTGCCAAACTGTTGACGCTGGCTCCCAGCAATTTGGCAGTTCGATTCTCACCTGCTCAAGGTTGACTCAACCATCCATCCTTCCGAGGTTGGTAGAAGTAGCCTGCAGTATTGCACTCTAACCACTGCCCCACCACGGCCACAAGAGAGAACATTTGACAACAATAGGATGCAAACCTTGTCCTTATGTGTCTCAATATTAGATGCAAGTATGCAGTTTGTTTTGTGTCCTCATGATACATTATATGTCCTCCTTTCAGAGCCCACCCACTACCTTAGAAAAACTGCAAATCCAGAAAAAGGCTCATTTGTGACACATGTTTTGGAAGGCTGAAAGATGCAACTCAATGTCGTAAGGAGTGGCTTAGAAGGAGCGGGTTTTTCAAACCAACAATGATTTTGTCATGGTCACTATTAATATCACTTATATTGTCTCTATCTCCTGTATATCACTTCTTTTTGACCTCTCTAATACTATGAATATATATTAACTTATTTCTCAGGATAATGTTCCATTTTATTTCAGTATCTATTTACTAGCAGGATATGTGAAGATTCTCTTTCTTTGCATAGAATATAAAGAACCTCGTAGTAGAATTGGAGAAGCAGAATAGGGATGCCTATTTAATACTCTTTGTGTATACACACACAACATACACACACACACACACACATTACTGCTACAACTACATATTAGTAATATTTAATGGCAGGAAGGAAACCCTATCATTTCCTTTCATTTGGAAGTATCAGATTTGTCTTATCTTCTCCTTGATGGAAAAAAAAAACTAATCCACTTCTCCTCAGTGATTACTCTACAAAATCAAATCTTACCAAGGTTCAGTAGCTAGACTTTCAAGTAAGTTCAACCCAGGTGCACTGAATGGAAATCAGCCTTGTAATGATAACTGTGGAATACCTGCCTTTCTGGTTCAGCTGCAGAATTATGCCCAATCAGCTATTCTGGAAGCTCTACCAATTTCACAGATAACATCAAAGTTTAATGTAGAATTCGGTGAGGATTACCTCTGAGTAGATATACACAGAATATCTGAGTATATAAGAAGGTAGGTTGACATTCTACAGCAGACATGTCAAACACAAGGCCCGGGGGCTGGATGCGGCCTGCGAAGTGGTTTCATGTGGCCCATGAAGCCATCCTGGAAACAGTGAGGGAACGGCCCCCGCTGCTTTGGC